>NW_027526335.1:65829535-66432251 GCF_048455015.1 Haemaphysalis longicornis | reverse complement strand
AGCAGCGCAGTCAAGCCAAGCCATCTTGTTTTGACGTCATACGAAACGTCATACGAAATCGGCAAGGAGGATGCAGAGAGGAGGACAGCACTTCCGAAATGATTTTTCTTGAATAAAGTCGCGTAAATGCAGCAAGAGTGGTCGATACATGGCCTAGAGACTCGAGAGTATAAAATTTGCTCTAGTAGTCGCGCAATGTTCGCAAATCTTTTCTGTGTTCCTTTGAGTATCCTCTTATTGGGCCTCTACCAAACATCCATCCGTACGATGCGTGTGATACACGTGTATTGCTGGCATTGCCAGAAATGCGGATCTCGGCTTTTCTCGTCATCGCCGAAGGGCGCATTTACGACCCACACAGATATATGGAAGTTCTCGCAGCCAGACGACAACAATCTGAAAAAGCACAGCCGGGTTCTACGGCCAGGCGACTTTGTTCGTCCGTGACAGAACTGGGCCGGCACGGATGACCAGTGACCGCGACGCGCTCTCCCGAACGGCGGAGAAAACGGAGAGAGAAGTCCGTTCGCCTCTCCGGCCGCTGCTGCCCGTTTTCTCTATACGTTCGCGCACTCCTTCTCGTCCCGGGCCCCTCGGAGACGGGCGCAGAAGAGAACGCCGCCTCATGCTCAAGGTGCACGCACCGAGCCTTTACCGTCCGTCACCGAGTGGAGGAACCGTGTAGTGCAGCCCAAGAAACCAAGCAGCTCGGCAATGGATAGCAACTGCAGTAAGTGCCCTAACTGCGTGCACCCTATCTGATGATCCCCGTGTCGCGCTGTCACTAATTGCCTGCTTCGGAAGTTGCCCTTCATCGTACGCAGCGAGCAAATCACTTACGGAGAAATTGGCATAGGAGAAATTGGTCGGAACACGAAGTGGGTAGGTTTTCTTGCAATGCAAGGAAAATAATTGCTGTTCCTTTGAATGCGACCACACGCATTCAATGGGCAGGTAATTATAGCCACTTTGCAAAGAGCTTGCTCCACCAACCCTGACATTTCGCCTAAATATTCCGCGAACACCAGTACACCAATTTTAGGGTTGCAATTGTTTAGCCGTCGCGTAATAAGTGCGGCCGGCTTCGCGGTTAACTGTGTTGACAGAGCTGCTGTCATAAATTGCCGATGACCTCAACCCTTCAATAGGGCATTTTCATCTTTTCCTGTGCGGGTTTTCACAAAGCTGCCTAGCTATCTTTCGTCACGTTCTGGCTTCATTTTGGCAGACGATAGATTTTCCCTTAGACATTTGCTCCCCGTTACGGTTATTTCCTAAATATCGAAGTTGTTGTAGTTTTTGTATTTCGATGTGCAGTGATAAATTAGTTGCATTCGTTGTAGACGTTCGCTTTGAAAAGTTAGAAACGTGTTCGGCAACTTTCATGTACGCCGCTGGATAAATTACGCACGACAGAATTGTACGCCCATCGCGTCGCACTGACCGTGTCCTCTCGATTAGATAAAAGTAATTAATTTGCTCACTTATTTATTGGGTGGCGATTTTTCAAACAATCATTAGTCATTCAGCAGCGTAAGGCTTATATCAGGCAATCCAAGTAATTGATAGGCCTTTCGTTTTATCGCATACGCCGATAAAACACACTCTCTAGCAGGACGTCTCTCGAGCAGATTCGTCTACTTACACAAGGCCCTTTTATACAATCGGCTTACTTAGAGACAATATTTTGCACATCAGGCTCACTGACTTAATAAACCGTGTCTAAGCGAACATTCTTTTCCCAACGAACGCGAAGTTTCTTTGATGAAACTTCAAAGGCGGCCGCTCGTGGTAGTTGCGATACATTTCACACCCTGGGTGATGGGCCGCAAAGCTTGGGTAGACTGCGTCACACTGGTTAGGCATTCTCCTGTTGATCCTCCCGGTTTTGATCCCGGCCTTGGTGGTTAGACAACGAAAAAATAAGGGGACTACTACGGCCATCTAAATTTCTACTGGAATTTAAGGATTTGCAATAGGCAGAAGAAGTTACAGCGTGCAGTAACATCTCGTGAAGAGCTTTACGAGCAAAACGACAAACGATGATCATCGCCCATCGGGGATAATGTCAGTACCTCTTTTTATATTCCGGCTACTTTACTAATATAACATTTTATAGTCAATTTATTTTCTCGTCTAGTTCGCGCTGTTAATTTGATACACTTTTTTTTCACGACTAAAGTAAAGATTTATACGGTCGGCAGCTGTTCAGTGTCATTGACGGCTGTTCCGAGTTTGAGAACTATTTGAAATTGTGCCCAGGTATCCACATAAGCATGTGCACTGAAAAAAAGTATTTCGTGTAATTTAAACTCAGCCTTATTTAGGGCGCATTATCGATCTTCTTCAAGCTCGAATATACGAAATTGCAAGGCACTCTTGAGCGCGAGATTAGATAGCGCGACACAGGTGGAATTGACGACGTGTACAAGGAACAAAACCAATACGTGTGTGTCCAGCTGCTTCCGATCCGTGAAAAGTACGAGCTGTACGCATTAAAGAAAGTTGCCAAGCTTACAAGCATTGCTTGCAGAACGTATACGGCGACGTGCGTACATCGTCAACGAAGTCTGAGCCCTCCGCGGTTGATAAGTGGCTCAGGCATTGCTCTGGCCGTTTTTCTCAGGAAAACGAAAAACGATGCAGGCAAAATAAAACTGCCTGTCTCTTTGCTATTTCCCAAAGACGTTCATACTGCGTGGCATATATAGGGCCTCCGGAGGCTGAAGCAATGAAAAGAGCTAAACGTTTTGCGAAAAGCACCCCGGCGAACATTATCTCTATGTGCTGTGCCTTCCCCCTCAGCGTTTCTGTAGCGGGCGCGTACGGGAATTTCATGCTCGTTCTAGTCTCCATTGGTCGCATGGTTCCGCTGAGAAGGGGCGCAATAATCATACGGATCAACGCCCATTGCAGGAGTGGGGGCCTTCAGCGGAGTTACTTGTCTCGTACCCACCGCTGATTGTTTGCGGGTGGACTGACCACGTGATAAGGATTCAAGTGAAAACTGATGCAGATCACGCCTCCGACAGTCTGCGGCGAGTCCGTGACTGATCATAGATAGCAGCTGTGCTGTGTTTACGACCGGGTCGCAACACCACCGTGTGTTCCTAATTAAACCAATTAAACCAACTGTGAGATGAGTGGTGCTTCACTGCACTGCACCAAACTGACACCAATTGCCACCACGCGACGTCTCCTACGCGGAACCTCAGTACGACAGTACGACTATACGAGTTGTTTGCGCGGGCCTACAATGCTTCTTTCCAGTCACAAGCCCACCCCCACCGGGAGTGGTGGACAAAGTTATATGCGCGCAGATCAACGCACCACAGCGGGTAGAAACTTTTTTGGCACGAGAGGCAGTTCGCAGTTGTGTGCGCGCGTGCACGGATATTTTCATTGAAGCATGAAATGGAACACTGCTCCCCCTCCCCCCCCCCCCCCCCCCCCTCTAATTCACTCTCATTTACGGACCGGTGATCGCAACTCCTGTATATAGGCGGCCCCTTTTGGTTTGTAGGTACGACTTCGGCTATTTATACTGAAGTTTTGCATGCACTTAAAATTATGGGAGGAAGATTCGTAATTTCTCTTGATTCGTAGATTTCGGCTTAAATGAAAATAGCCCTTGAAAACTGCCGAAAAAAAAGACCTAAATATGGGGGTGATTTGGCGCAAAAAAGTTGTCTCTCGCCCTGTCGTACGCGCCGTTCACCGCTCGCAAGTTAGGCAATGAATTCGCTTCTCTTCGACGCTTATTAGTTTTCTGCACGTATGTTTAACATATTTGCTGCATATTTTAACACCACTATGTTTTATTCCCGGATACACAAAGATTTCACTGACGTCATATCCGCCCCGGAGGTGACGCCAGTACAACGGAGCAAGCGGCCTGTAAAGGGTGCCCCCCCCCCCCCCCCCCTGCACACAGGGTCTTCTTGCGGGGAGGCAAGCTTTAATACTAAAGAGTACGTTATACTTAGGGTTGTTCGTTTTCGAGTTTTATATTTTAACACGAACGTGTTTTATGCAGCGATACTCCAAGATTTCACTGACGTCATATCCGTCACGGAAATGACGCCAGTACACCTTTGCAGAAGCGACCCGGCAGCAGGACGTCGCTAGCCAGGGCACACCCACAAGACAGCCGCCTACCCGCCAATCATGCTCAGCTGCAGATTTCGCTGCACATTTCACTTTTTTTTTGCCGATTCCTATGACATAGAAATTAACCACAGTTTTTTGGGGTAGTTCTGGTGCCTGCCGCGATAAATACTAGTACTGTCGACATGACGGCGTTATCCCCCGTGCTCCCCCTCCAGTACTTCACGTATGCGTGCGACGCTGGATAGTGATCCTGCGCGTTCTGTCTTACTAGACCATGTTACTACTTAAACTGCATGTCGTCACTATAAGCGTGCTAAAATGAGCCGAGAGTTCTTCATATGTTTGCCGTTGCCTCGTCAGTAATTTATAACTAATCGGCGTCATAGTCAGCGAACACCTAAACGTATCGCCTCAAATCGCCAGAGATAAAGCAGATCACTGGCGCTGCAGTACCCGGTTGTGGCCCAGAACGTTAGACCACAAATGCGATTTTCAGCATAGATCAGGTTCTGTATATAAGAAAAGGTACAGCTAAAAAAAAGCTGTCATACTGTGTAATAACGCATACAAGACTTCACTGTTGCCTTCCTGTAAGGACCTGAACCGGATAAATGAACACAAGACCCGTCATTAATACTTCAAGATATATTCTAAATATAGAAAGTGCACAATTTGGAAGCGAGATGGCTGCCCATTTCACAAGTTCTCTATGGCTAATAAAATTAGGGGAAAAATTAATCTGTGCGGGTTTTACACGGCGAAGTTGCACCTGTGCTATGAAAAGCGCCGTGGTAAAAGGCTACCTATTAATTTTGACCACCTGGAGATGTTTAACATACATGGCTGAAATATAGACATACGGGAGTTATTGTTTTTCGCCTTCACCAGAAAAAACGGCCGCCGTGGCTGGTATTGAACTTGTAACCATTGCGAGAGTAACGAAGAGTGTCTCGGGATGTGTTACATGTTCCTGAATTAATAAAGACACCGACACCTTTTCTAAGGGCAGATTTCTAGGCTACGCAGGTGTAGACTTGGCACATCACCCGCATTAAATGAAATAAAAAGTTAAAAAATAAATTGAACGGATGGTAGCCTACAAACCAACCGAATTTCAGAACACGTGAACAATCGTCCTGTTCATGTATTCGGGACCCAGAATACTGACGTGTTCACGGGTCACAAGACAGAAACTACAACGCACTTTTATCATCGAAATGGATTCTGCTCGAATAGAAGAAATGTAGACTACCAGTTTTCAATGTATTTTTTCTGTCTAATGTACGGTATATATGTTTATAACCTTTAGTTGATTCATGCTCGTACCGACAACAACAAAAAAATGTCGCTTCATCAGCATGTCTCCCCCCCCCCCCCCCCCCCCACTCCTGCCAATTTGTTGTTTTCGACACTCCCTCAATTACATCGTACTTATTAAAAATGTCAACTAGAACACACAAATAGCGTGATTTGTTTCCATGCAAGTCAAATTGACACGTGGCCTAATTACAGCAACAAACTTGGGAAATGTAGCTTTGCAAATACAGCATATTCCACTAACAGCGAACCCGGTTTTAACGAAACAGCGGCTATAACGAACAAATCTTCGTTTCCCGTTACCATTTGTATACGCAGGTTTTGTGTCCAGATATAGCGAAAAGCGGATATAACGAACTGATTTCAGTTTCCCGATGAGTTGGTTTTGAACGGGCTCGACATATACCAATACCGTCGCCATTATTAGGCATCAACGAACAGTATTGTTCAATTTTTCGGATTCTGGTTTATATTTTCATGTTTACATTTCACTTTTCCTTGACTGTACATATTGCGTCTCGTGTTGCTGCAAAGCGAAGATATACAAATCAAAGCTATGAAGCATATAAAAGGCTAGCTGTGATTTGAATCGAACAATCCGTCTCCGTGCCATCCCGCTTGGGAGTTCGAGCTTGCCAGCTCACATACGGCGCACCAAGCGTCCACATGAAGCCCTTAAAATAGGCAGCACATTGCCGTACGCGTCTATCAAACAAAACTGAGCTTGGAGTATACTTTCAAGCCATGAGAAACTTCCGGACCTACAGGCTGATGGCCGCCGACACGAGTGCAGCTCCGCCAACACTTTGATTGATAAATGCCTTTTCGCCTCCCGTCATCGCAGCGATCCGACGCGCACAATGAGTGCGCGCGCGCCCGCGCGTACCCTGCGATCAGCCCGAGGGACAAAATGAGCACTGCGCGTTCAGTGAACCGCGACGAACGCCGGCGTTGTTGTTTTTGGCGCGCGCTGCTAACCTTACACTGGCTAAAGCCGCTGCAACCTTTTCGACGCTGGCCTGGGTGATGTCTCGGCTCATAAGCGGCCTTCTTACGTCAGCCGCTTCGGACGGCGCGTTGTGCGCTGACCTGAGATACATCCGGCCTATATAGGCCTGTGACTAAAGTAGAGGGTGCGGGAACTTTAAGGCTGTAATCCGGCTGGGGTCGCCGTTTTAGCTCTGGAAAAGATTGCTGGCTCTCCTTCGGCCTCAAAAACCCACAAAACAGACAAAATGCAGTGAATCTGTAAAATAAATTAGGGGGATGATTATAACTTGCTAAGAAGTTGAGCGTGAGTTCGGTTGTTCTGCTGTTGAACTTTTTGGTGAGCTTTGCGGCCGCGACCGTCACCAGTTAACCAGGCCCCTGAACAGCGCCCTCCGAAGCTCGTTCCGCTCACGTGCCATCGCCAGGAGCCTCCTGTTCGCCCCCATCGCTACCTTCAGCTCTCAAGGCTGCTCGTATTGCACGTGCGACAGCGTTTAAGTTACTAGTTACGCTGACAAAATAATGGAGTTTCGGTACAGCGCTCTGTGCCGTTGCGCACGCTAAACGTTAAATGTTTGCGGCACGCTACGTCGGCACCGCGCCTGACCGCGTGGAGTTTTAGCGGTTTTAGTACAGCGTTTCTCCGGTTTTGCTTTGCGGCACGATAACGTTTATGGCGCCATCTGTTGAACCGAATGGGAAGCGACACTCATCAGGCCGAACGAGCACCTGGAATTTTGCACTACCCAACCAGCGGAACCAAACGCTGTCCCATTAATGCACTGAATTCAAAACGTGCACAAAATGATAAAAATATTCTCCTACATAACCACACTCTATAACGGAAGCATCGAAGTCCCGAGGTTACTTTTTGTTTTGGCGATCGCACACAACGCGCAGAACCAAAGGACCGGGTTTTACGTATTCGACTCGAAAACAATCCAGAAATATGTTTCGAACAAACGCGACGTGATGACGTAACTGCTTGAACTGCGAAGCGGTAATACAATATTAAAATGCGATCTTTTGCCCCCAGCTCGTCGTAAACATAGTAATTACTTCACGCGATTTGCGGGGTCGAACATCAAATCACTTCACTCTGGGGGAAACCGAGAAAGCTTTTAACCGCACTCTGGGTTAAGCCGTCGCTAGGGGTAACTAATGCCGAACTCCCAGGAGGACACCGTCGCCTTCCACAGTGAGGCGAACGCTTCAACAGCACACACATATAGCATCGGACGCCAGCCTGCAGGAGCTTTGTTCGGGCAGTCAGCGGTCGAACGTTAGTTTGGCTCACCGCGAGAGCAACGTGCAAACCACGGGACGTGTTTAAAGACAGGAGCAAACAACTTGTTCAGTAAGATGCAAAGTACTGCTCACAGAGGAACGAAAGCGTTGAGGTACTCCGCTCTGCCTGCCACCATGTAAACACAGGGACACGCAATCGCCTCAACGTACGCTCGCTATTTTGCGGAAATAACGTACGTATCACGAACGTACGCTAAGCGCAAAAATAACGTAGCGTACTGCGCATACGCAGTGCAGTGACGTAACAAAATAACGTACGCTATTTCTTTACGTAGTCCTCCGTTTTACTCTCTAATGTCGAGCTTTGTCAACGGTACCCTCAACAAGTCAGGGCATGCCACGCTGACGTGTCCGGCATTTCCCCGATTTATCTTGCGTGCAAATTTAAAGTTATCTTTAAAATCCGACATCCAGTTCCCTGCTTGGACCAAGAGTTAAACGAAAACGCTGAGCATGCAGCGACCCCGTACGCTGGAAGCTTTTGATTGGGGGCCATAAGAAGAGAAGGAAATACAGGCTTCGATTTCAACTCCAGAAGGTCCTTTAGGCATTTCTTAATTGCCTATACTTGAGTCATTACACTGGTAATGTTCGTGCTGCCATTGGTGCATGACGGTACCATGCGATGGGGGACGCACCGCACTTAGCGGTTCTCGCGCGAACTCACCGGTGTTCCCGTCTCTCCGAATTGTGTTGTGTGTTCAGTGTTGAAGCCGCGCTGGGCCGCTTTGGTCGGGTACTTCGATTGTATTTTTAATGAATAGCATTCCTTGCAGAGTACCACTGCCAGGACAGTGTAACGCCCTGCATTTCTACAAAAATGCAGATTTCGCTCAAGTTTCACCTTTAATAGTTATATTTGCGTAAATGGAGATAATTGGCGGGACAGAATTTTGAAAAACCGCAAAATAAGAAAAATACAAAAAAGGGTGAAAATGGCGAACCATGTGACGCCCTGAATTTCCACAAAAATTCAGATTTCCCGGAAGTTCCACCTTTAATCGTTATAATCCTAAATAGAGATAATTGGTCGGTCAGAATTCAGATTAACCCCCAAACATTGTCTCTAGAGAACTTACACTAGACAAGCGGCATAAGAATGCTACGCATTAGTACAATTCTTTGAATTTCTGCAAATTTTATGTTGGTTGAGTTTACAATTTTGCAGTGTACATGTACGCTGCTTACTTAACTCCGCACTTAACATGTTATGTGTGTGTGTGTGGTGTCTGGAGCCATATACTGCTTCAGACCGTATTATAACACTCGCGCAGAAACCTTTGCAAAGTTACCAATAAAAGAAATCAGTTTCTGTATCGACTATCGGTCGACTATCTTGCAGTTAAGGTCATCTTCTGTAGAAATAAAGACTACGTCAGGTACCAAAAATTATCCTTTCGCACACAATTATACTAAACCCTGCTTATATTGGAATCGCGCATCTAGTTATACCACAAATGTTATTATTTCCACTCACTACTTTTTGTTATAATGAAGTCCGGAACAAATATTTGCGTACAAAAGATTAATTGTTCATGTTATTCTTATTCCTTCAGACTTCGCTGAAGCCGGGTTCAATATTAGCAGCCCCAGACGCGACGTAGCGATGTCCAGCGGGTGCTGACGTTCACCGCACAATAATGCGCCGAAGCCGCATTCAGTATTGCGAACACACTTTCCACAAAACATTTCAACCACTTTGCTTGTATGGCGCAAGTGGTAGAGCTGTCAAATGCGAATATCGCGCAACTAAGGCAACTGCACACCGCTCGCGGGTCAATGTTTTGAAGCAATGTTGAAAACTGGGCCTGATGGTTCAAAATTTCAGGAAATTAAAACCAGCTAAACAAGATGCAGACACGAGAACATAGCAAACAGGCCGATGCAGGACCTCTTAAAGCACCGTCCTGTCTACTCCTTTTTTTCACAATTATTTACCCGGTTTTAATTTCTTCAAATGCTGCTTTTAAAGCCAGCAACCACAATCACATGTGCACGCAGAGCCCGTAAGCCCGCATTCAATCTAGATTCGAGGAAACAACTCGATCGGAACGGAGCGTCCAGGGAAGCAACAGGTGCACCGGCGTGCAGATTCACTCGGAGCCGGTCAGTGGCCCCCAAAACTGGCTCTCGTCGGCATCGCGCGCACGAGAGAAAGTCCCTGAACTCGCGTTTTCTCCAAAGACAAAACGCGCCGTTTTAAATGTTGCGCGCCTGTTTCCTACACAGAGGAAACTTTTCTCCCATTCCCGTTCCTCGGGCAAAGCAACGGAATAAGGAGAGGGGGGCTCGAAATGAAATGACCGGGCGCCCGCTGCGCCAGAGTCAGATGCTCTCTCTCTCTCCCGCTCTCTCCATTCTCGGCCGACCACGCGTATCGCGAGTTTGTCCCTACAAACGCGTAGTCGAGGAGTCGAGGAACCGAGGCGTATCGCACTACTGGGACGGAGTATCTGGGTTACCACGGGACTTTTCTTGGCCGGTCGTATAAGCCGCGACGCGCCCTACAGGCTGCATCTTCTTTTGCGGCTGCGCGGTGTCTGCGGCGATTCCAGCGCGTTGGCTGCGCCCACTCGATGTGGTGCGCCAGCGCGGGCCATGCCAGGCTGGCCCATCCGTCACAGCCGGCCGCACAGGGCGCCTGCACGTGAGGGCGAAGCTCGGTGCCGAGTGAGCCGAGAACACCGCTGGCCACGCCTCCGACGTCTACTATGCGGACCCACGCTGCTTTGGTCACCGCTTATGGTCGAGAGATACAAAGAGAGAAGGGATCCAACGACTCAAAAGGTCCAATCTGGGTCAAGAAGCACAAAGAGTCAGAAGATGAATCGAGCCAAAAGATCCAATTTGGGTGAATAGCTTCGAAAAATAATAATAAAAAAATTGGCGCAGCTAGCACTACTATTGCGAGGCTGGAGAAACAGCAGAGCTGGAGGCCCCCTCCCCTCATCGGAGGCCCAGCTGTTGCACCTCACATGGATTTCCGAACTTGCCGCTGAAAGTTCTCTATGACTTCAGGCCCGGATCGTTTTGTCCGCAGCCTTTCACATCTCTCCCAAAGCGGACCGCGTTAGCACGCGCTAGAACACGCGGCAACTGGCTTCGCGAACGCGGCGTCTGTAGCGCTATAGTGCCTAGAATATCTAGGCACTGTAGTAGCGCGAACTCGGAGTATGTGCTCCCCACTTCAGCCGGGAACGTGAACTGACGAAGAGAGAGCACGCGAGAGATCTCACCCCGAACGCTGGGCAGTGTTCTCGAAGGTCGAGCCGGCGGACGCCGGGCGCTCCTCTCGAGGCGCAGGTTAACGTGCTCTACGTATTCTCCTTGGTATTTTTTCCGAGCTCCTCACGTGGCGAAAGCCCACGTGCAAGCCTGGTCAACGCCTGGCGCTCCTCACGAGGCGCGCTCTCACGTGCGCTCGGCCTTTTTTGTATTTTTTTTTTCTGGTTGCGCTATACGGCGGGACTAGAATAGCGCTGCTATTAAAAGAAGTGTGACGAGTTACGAAATGAGTTAAGAGATCCAATCAGTAAGAAACGCCGCCAAAACGTGCAACTATCCAACGAGTCAAAAACAAATCAGTCGATATTTCCGGCGAGTAAAAAGGTCCAACGAGTCCGGGGACACAGCTCTGAAGTTGAACAATACGGAGAAGAGCAGGGCAGTTGAATCAAAATAATTCACAGCAGAAAAAGAATTAAGAGAATTAAGATACAGAAGACAAACATGGCATGATGGCTTTAAGCGGGGGTGCGAAAGCGATGTGTTGCAGAGCTTGAGTGAAAATGCAACAGTTTCAGTGTTTCAACGTGTTTATTCACACTGCTTTCCGACGCTCGCCGGCTGACTGCGCATGTGTCAGTGTCGTGGTCTTGAAGCTTTCGTCTCCAGATGTTCACGTGCGCTTCTCTCCGGCGTATCAGGCGAAGGAGGGCAAGGAAAAGACGCGTCGCTGTGCTTTGCGTTGTGTTTTATTTCCGAGGAGCGTTCGCTTTGATCTCGAGCGGCCCGAGTAATTATTTTCGCCTTCTGTTGCTGTTGCGGTGAGTGCTCTTGCACCTGCTGCCGTAGTTTTCGTTTCGGATGCGATGGCGTTAGTTCCTGGCACGGCTGACAGGCACAAAAGTCACTGCAGAACAGAAATGGAAGGAATTTTCGAGGGTATATTTTGATTTCAGTGTTCCTGTTTCGGGAAATTTAGTACACTAAATTGCTAAGCTCCATTATTCAAACGTCGTGTACGATAACAACCCCGGCGTGAAATAAAATGAACGCCCACCAATGTGTCCTGATTTTCTCCCGGTACTGATTGATTGATTGATTGTAGGGTTTAACGCGCCGACGCAACGCAGGCGATGAGGCGCGCCGTAGTGGAGGGCTCCGGATTAATTTTGACCGCCTGGGGATCTTTAACGTGCGCCGAAATCTCGTACACACGGGCGTTTTTGCTTTTCGCCTCCATTAGAAAAGCGGCCGCCGCGGCCGGGAATCGAACCCGCGACCTTGTGCTCAGCAGCGCAGCGCCTTAGCCACTGAGCCACCGCGGCGGGTCTCTCCCGGTACTTCCTTAATTTCTCAACTATTAATAAATACGTTAATACTGAACAGGTAGAGAGGGGGAGGGGTCGCCAAAGTTACAACGTTCGGTGCGCGGTAAAATTAAAACTTGCATGCGGACCTTTGGATAAGGAACAGCGTTGGGAAAATAAGGCTTGCGGAAGTTAAAGAGAAGAGTTGGGCTAGCGGGTGCAAATGATTCTCGAAAAATCAAGCTGACCCAAAAGGAGGAAGCGCGCGTTCATAAAAGTTGCGAAGTCAACCGGGTGTCAATGACCCCATTCAGGTCGGGAACAACATTTAGCAGGCATGAGAGGCGCCGAACCGGCGCCTATAACAGCGTGTGGTCGGGAACGAGTTAGGCGTAATTATTTCTGGCGCACCGGCGGCACACGAAGCAAAGAGAGCTTCACAAAAAAAAAAAAACTCCTCTCCGGTCTCATGCACACTAGTTTCAGTGGCCAGATTCGCACAGGGTCCGGTTATCGGGCTCCCACGCAAAAGCCCAGATGCTCTCTGCGTGGGAGTAAGCGATGGCGGCGGCAGGAGGGCGCGTAATGGGATAATTGGGGCTCAGGGCCGCTGCGCGATAACGCACCCTAGCCGCGCAAGGCAGGCCGCCGTTTCGCGCCTCCGCTGCTCTGTAGCAGCACCAGTTAGATAAGCAGACCCGTCCCCGCTGTCCGGACTTACTTTTTTCTTGTCGTTGCTGTGAAACCTGCGGTGATCCCACGCCTTGGTATATTCGTAAGAGTTTCTTTGTCTTTTTTTTTTATCCTGTCTCTGCCGCGTTGAAGCAACTTCGCTTACAGCAGGCGTAGCTGACGTCATATAGCGCGCCTGCCTTTCGTATAGGTGGCGTTTGCCCTGCACACAGTTACGACAACGACGCAAGGCGGCCAAGTACATCGCGAGGTCCCGCATTCGGCGGGCGACTCGGACCCCGTTAAGAGTGCGAGTCTGGGCTAGTTTAGTCATCACCGAACATCGGATACGTCGCACTTAAAGGAGCCCTGCAACACTTTCTATAAGCGCTTTCTCTCTTTTCGTCGCCTCTAGAACCACTGCGGAAGTTAGTTATATCGCCAGCACAGAGAGGCACTGCGTGATTTGTTCGTCGTACTAGATGCGGCTTCCAGTTCTGCTTTGTTTTTGTGTATTTTTTTAAGTTGCTATCGAAAAATGTTCATTGCTGCAACTGAAGGAAAACCAGCCAACAGCCGCTACATGGCCTTAGTGACGTAATTCGTCAAGACGGGGAAAGAGAGAAAATTTTTTTAGCGAGTTTACAAGTTATCTGATGGTCATTGTGCAGTAATTTTTGGCTTATGTACTTCGCGACCTCTAATCTAAGTACTGGGTGCGTTGGGTGACTACGTTCTGCAAGCATTAAGATTTCAAAAAAAAGTTTTAAAAAAGTATTGCAGGGTCCCTATAAGAGGGAAAAAAGCGCGCGTGTTCCTCGGTTGGACGGACATCCTGCGTGGGATCGTGGAGGGGAGAGTGCCGAGGTGTTGGCGTAGAATATCAGCTGCTAAATGATGCGTGAAGCGATGGGGCTTTGCGCAGTGAACGCGAACTCCAGTCAACGTGAGTCAAGTTAAGCCAAGTTCAGTCAAGATAAAGTGAAAAGCAAATTAGCCAATAAAATATGCTGTCATATAAACAAGACATCGTCGTGCTGTGTGTGTGCGTGCGTGCGTGCACGAGGACCGGCACATGCAGTGTTACGTACTGTTATGCTTAACGCAGCTCACTCCAAACGAAGAAACTATAAATTCCAACACATGGACATCCTCGTTGTCATGCTTGAACTTTTCTACAAAGAGCAAAAGCGTCTGCGAACTTAGTCCGTCGCCTCATGTACGCGATCGCTGCACCACAAACAGTGTCTTGCCAGGGTTATAACTCTGGACGGGAAACCCCAGCTATAAAACAAGACTTCCATCAGCGAAACACTACACGGCCGTCTGAAGCGTACGAGATGAAGAGTAAACAACCGCGGCGGTGATGGCAATAATGACTGTGGGAGCCCCATACGATCACCCGTTGAGGTATGGCGTCTACCGTAAGCAACGCACTGGACTTCGAAACCCTCCATACGTTCCCTTATGCGCACTTATTAAGGTTACGTACCCAAAGACCATAGCCTTACTTTATTAAAAAGGCTCATGCAAAGACGCTCTTCCCGTACCGCCATATAACGGGTAAAAAATACATTCAACTTGTATATTCCGATTTCAAATCGATAAGCAATGCAAACAAACAAGGTAATTAAACAAGATAATTACAGGAAATAACCCAGTATAAACACAGTAGATAATTGAGCGCACT
Source organism: Haemaphysalis longicornis (assembly GCF_048455015.1). Taxonomy (NCBI): domain Eukaryota; kingdom Metazoa; phylum Arthropoda; class Arachnida; order Ixodida; family Ixodidae; genus Haemaphysalis; species Haemaphysalis longicornis. The sequence goes on along the minus strand of NW_027526335.1, from coordinate 66,417,632 downwards.
GGATAATTGAGATCAGAGCCTGTGGTACTCATGCCGTAATTCTAGAAAGCGGCACCATTTTTCAGCTGCCGGAGGTGGCAACACAGGCAATGTCATTGTGCGAAGCACACGCAGAAGCGCCTGCATGGCTCACGCACAACACAATAATCTGGATTTGAATCGTCTTCCTCCAGATGGACGAACCCGATAAATGAGCAGTTCAGTCGATTTCCACAAAAAGGAGTGTTTTTAGCCAGTGCTTAAAAACACTGAATCGTACCCCTAAACCATCGCGTCAGGATGTAGGGTTGTATGGCTGCCCAATCCTTTCTTTTTTCCTAAACAGAAGAGAAAAAAATTAAAGCCGGGCTCGTCCGGGATTTGAACCCGGGACCTCTCGCACCCGAAGCGAGAATCATACCCCTAGACCAACGAGCCAGGACAGTTTGTGCGAATGGCTGCACCACTTTCTTTTTCCAAAAATTACCGGTAAAAAAAGTACCGGGGTCGTCCAAAATTTGAACCTGGAACCTTTCATTCGCTGCACAGCTCCTGCCGAACAAGCTGGTGCGGATCTTCTATATGGACGTGCCTTTCACTACACTTAGCGAAAAGTCGACACCTTACAGGCACAGGACTCCATCCTGCAAGACTCCCCAACCTCCAGCGGTGGTTCTGGCATTTCTCCGTGGTCGTGCCAACCTGAGCCTATAGAAATACGTTCTTTTTATGCCATTTGGCATATTATAGCACCTAAATTAGAAGAATTCTCTGATACTAAGATGTGCGCGAGCGGATTGTAAATGATGTCTAGGAGAGCGGTAATGTTGTTGGGTGATATCTTGAAATGTAATCGGGTGAACGATGCTCCTTAGAGGAATGGGAGGAAAGTTCGCAGGCTTGTCTATCGGCAACGTTATGGAACAGTACGGTGGGACTGAAGAGTCCGAGTGGAACCCTTCCTGCTTTGCGGTGGGTATAAAGGCATTGGCGAAGGCTTTTGAGGAGTGGTACAGGGAAAATAAAATATTCTTATACCTTTCCCCTAAATTCTGCACCCCATCTATGTCGTGTGCTAAAAAGCTTCGCTGGCCATCCACCGTCACTGAGTGGAATGGCTCATGATTTGTTCAAAAGGCGAAAGCCTTAAATCTCCGTTTCAATCACGCGCGTTGTGAGGTTCAGAAAATAGATGGGTCAAAATAAGTTCCGTGAGAGAGAAGCGTGAGCCCGGGATCGCACAGCAGGAAAGGCAAACAGCAGTGCGGAAGGAAGGTCGGAGGGGGGCTCTGAGAAAGGGCGACGCAGAGCGCGCCGGGAAATGGCGATGACTAGCAAGCGGAACGAGCTTCGGAGGGGGCTGTCCAGGGGGTCTGGTCGAGTGGCAGCGAAAGTGGTCCCAAAATTCGACCGAAAGTTCAGGAGAAGATCAACAGGAGATCCAACTACGCTTTCGTTTTCCCATTCTTGGAAACTCCCAAGCATCCCAGGAATTTTTTTTTTCGCTGAGGAGAAACAAACAAAAAGTAATTGATCGCGTATCCTCTTACTTCACTGCAAGTGTAGACGAAAGACGATAGTCGTCTGCCATTCCTGCCTCGTCACTCCTTGTCGATCCTAGACCACCACGAGAGGAGTTAGACCTTGTCCATAACCAAAAGTGCTAGAGGGGAAAAATGCAGCGCTTTTCTTCTCCTCTAGCTCCTCTCGTGGTGGATTGAATTAAGCGTTGTTCTGTGTCATTCAATTTTCCCGCTTTCCCACTTCTCGCGGGCCATCTGTAAGAACATCGCGCATCTTTTTTTCTTTATCTTTGTTTCTTGCTCCACTCGTGCTGTTCCAGAATTCTGGAACAGCACGAGTGGAAGCTCTGTTATTTTAAAGCGAAGCTTTGTACCTCTACCAGCCAAGGGTTCTGTCGCGACAGTCGGCGTCAACAGAAAACTCCCGCGAACAAATAAAGAAATTACTGGCACCACCAGAAATAAAAGTTGGACCGAATAGAGAACGGGCACGAGAGCCCGCTGTCTTACCAATTGAGCTACGAGCGCACACGGAGACGCGGGAGACAGACGGGGTGCTCACCGGGCACAGCTGCGGGTTTACCCCCTGCGTTCTCGCTGAATGCCACGTGATAGCGTAACGCGACCTCTCGTGCCACTGTGCACTCCTCTCACGGCACGCGTAGCGGCCTCGTGCGCGACCTGCGCATGGGTTAGGAGTTAGTAAATAAAAATTCGTCCATACTTTTCACCTGAATTTTGTGTCACCTCTATTTCGTGTGCTAACAAGTCTCGCTTGTCATCCGCATTAACACAGTGGAACAGCTCTTATTTTTTGTGCTTGCTTTTATCTCGCACCAACTGGAGTCTTTTTGTGCCATTCTTAACGCGTTGCTTTTATTTTCATTTGTCATCGTACAAAACAACTTTAAAAGTACTTTTAACTAAAAGAGCGCGGGTCCTGCCGGTTATGAACTTACACTTCGACTCAAATAAATGTGACTGGGGTTTCCTTTTTGCTGTATAATAGGGGCATTATAAAACTGCTGCCATGACTTACGCCGGAAGTTTCAGTAGTTTGGAACGGTTCAGCTGCATGTATGTAACAGTCAAATCTCGGTACAACGAACACCACATTAACGAACTTTTCAGATTAACGAACATTTAAGAAATCCCACGCTGACTGCTCATAGTTTTAATGCAAAATTATTTCACTACTACGTACTTCAGCATAGCGAACTTTTCAAAATTACGACCGTTTTGTTTAACTCCGTGCCATATTAAGAACACCTCAGTACTACGAACTGATATTTTCAAGGCCAGAGATTCTTAGATTTCAGTGAAACAATTGCGGCAACCGGAGCCGTATGATAGCACACGGCACGGCAAAGCACAGTAAGCGGAAGCCTTGCAACTTGCTCCACAGAAAGCGCAAGCCGATGCGAATGGAAAAGAAGTTTAAAAAATTAAGGTAAAGTTAAAAGCAGAAAAAAAATAAAAAATTGAGGGTGCGCAGCCATTTCAGGCGACGATGGTGCAGGTTTTACGGGTGCCATGAAGCGCGGAGGCATGCGCAGAGGCTATCGGAGGTCAGAAAACCTGGTGCAATGTGGGAGGAGAAAAAATAAACGCAGAAAGGAACTTTTCTTACTTTTTTTTTCGCCTATCATTTTCAGATGCCGCCGACAGGGCAACAGCCCGGCAACGTGATAAGAACGTAAACCGGCTAAATATTTTTTTATCTGTGACTTCCGTTCGCGATGCCGAAGGTGGTTGCTTATCAGCCAACGTGAAGGTTGTGGAATCCTCCTGCGTTGCTCGGCTCGCTATCTCCACCTGTTCGAAACGGGAAAAGGGTTGTTGCTTATCTACACAAGGTTGCAATCCCAACAAATTACTGCGCCCAAGGGCGGGGACCGGGCTCGCCATCTTCAGAGGCGTGTTGAGAGCAAGGGCAGCTGTGGTTATCACGTGAGTGCAAACAGACATCGCCTCCTGTATTTCTACAATGCCAAACGCATCGCGCGCTTCTCAATGCGAGTGAGTGGTACGCCTGCAGTGCCCACATGTCGCGAGGTGGAGACCGAGCTGAACCGCTATCATGCAACAGTAACTGACTTCGAGAGCGGCTTGTGCCTGGTTGCCAAGGCAACCGATGTTCGAGATTGTCAAAGAAATGGCGCTCGCGCCAGCGCTAGAAAGTTCAGAGCCGCGGCGGAGCATGTTTTGCCAACGTTGTCGCTCTCCAGCACGCGTCGCACCAAGCTGAACTGGTCACATGATTGAAGCGCTGGGAATGCTACCGATTGGGGGAGAGTGGCCGGAGTAGGAGAGGGCTTGGTTGGCCGGTCCGGGCTGATGCATTTGGCATTGTAAAGATGCAGGAGGCGATGCAACAAAACACACGAGCTAAAGAGTGCCTATTTCTTTTATTTTCTGTGTCTGCGTTAGAGGAGACAAGGGAGCGCGGGCTGCTTCAGATGGCTGAATCCGTCTTTTTTCTTTCTTCTTTTGCGACCCTAAAACGATGCCCCAGCTGCCCCGTTAGATTATCGTATCCGCCCTAAAACCGCACTATAAGCAGTATTGTGCTTCAGCACACCGCATTATGACTGGTAAGCTTATGCATTGATTTCTATGGGAGGCCTACCGAAGTCCCGGAAAACCCGCGTTATATCCGCCCTATGAGCGGCTATGTTATAAGTGGTGTACACTGTAATTTTTTGTCTTAAATTTTGCGATTTTCACTACAACGACATTTTAGAATAACGAGCAAATTTCCGCGGCCCCCTGAAGTTCGTTATACAGAGATTTTACTGTATTGCTTTTGGCGAATCGTTTCAACTTTTGGCTGGAAGGCTAAATCGAGGAAGAGACACGCCTATAGAATGACAGATCAAAATTTTCGCCTTTAAGTAGGCCAAGAAAGAGTGCAGGGTTTGAAAAAAAAATAAAAAGCCGGGCTCGTCCGGGATTTGAACCCGGGACCTCTCGCACCCGAAGCGAGAATCATACCCCTAGACCAACGAGCCAGGACATACCCGGTCTACGCCTTAACGGCTTATGGTGTTTTTTTTTTAAAGGCATAGTAAAGATTTCGCAGGACCCCCTAAAACTTTCACACTGTACACAGAACCTACAACACGGTGACGGGCTATATGCGCTCACAATGACCTCGCGTCAATTCAAAACTGCTCTGCCCGATTCACATGTTCACATTCGTTATATTTTTATTACAGCGTTTCATCCTTAAAAGCCCAATCTGGATTACCGCCGCATGGCTACCCTTTCTCTGTTTCACAAGCTGTTTCACTCGCCCCTCAACCATGCACCATACGTCACCCCCCCCCCCCCCCCCCCCCCTCCGGCCCAGCCGTGCCGTACCAGCCACCCCTTCCAGTTTCCCGTTACCGCACTAGAACCGGTACCTACACGGAGTTCTTTCTTCGTGCAGCGACGGACTGGAAAGACCTTCCAAACCACATCGTCGCCACCACCTGCCGATCAACCTTCACTTCACCGCGGTCAGTGATAATTTGGGGCAGTGTTCTTTATACCCTGCATATCCACCCTTGTGCGGCAAATAATCTTTATATTCTGTATATCCGCCCCTTATGTAATACCACGTTGCCGGGTTTTTAAGCAAATGAAATATGATATGATGATGAGGATGATTATAACAATGTGCTAAGATATCTGCAATTCCAACGGACATCGCGCTTACGTTTGGCGCCCACGGATACCCGCGGCCCGATCGTCGTCGGTGGTCTCCTACCACCGCGTTAGCACCCATTCCCATCTGCTTTTTTTTATGAATATCGTGTACTGTTCAACGCAAACTGTGCAAAAGACGGTTACAAACTCAAGTTAACACAGCTAACACCAATCTCCTTAAAGTCCGCTTCACTGAAAACACAAATACATTACTAGGAAGACACCTTTTCAGGAGCAACATACGCCATTTTATATCAAAATATGCAGCGCCGGGGGAGAACCAGTGGCTGAATAGAAAGGGTGTGCATACAGAGCGAGAGGAGAACACGTGCGGACAGGCATGGCACGTGCAGAGAGCACCGGCCAGGTAGCTAAGAGAACGAAGGCTTTTCTTGACCTTCGGACGCAAATTGATTGATTGATTGATTAAAAATGTTTATTGATATACAGGGGATGGGGAAGGAGGGAGAAAAGAGAATGAGTTGAGGGTGGCCATCCTAGTCCGTGTGCCTTCGCAGAAGTCCTGGCCCGAGATATCAGGAACTCCTGGTATTCAAGCCGACTGGTGCGCAGCAAGCTCTCGCACTGCTCGAGGGAGCGGGGAAAGGGGTGTGGGAAGTTAGCGGGACAGAGCAGTACGAGGTGGGGCGTTGTGTTACGGGTATCGGGGCAATGAGGGCATTCGTAGGGGCAGCTAGTTGGTGAGGTTCTATGGGGTTGAGAGCGATGGTAGTACGTGTGGGTTTGCAGTCGGCGCCAGATGCGAGCGTCCGCCGTGGAAAGGGATGGGCGAGGAGGGCGAAAGGTACGGCGGGAGGCCCTGTAATGGTGGAGGACGTCCGTGTATGTTTGAGGGAGGGGATGCAGGACCGGGGGGTCGCAGAGCGGTGCGTCGTCCTCCCATTCTGAAAATGCCCGGTGGATAAGGTCGCGGGCGGTGGCATGTGCCACCTCATTCCCAGGAAGGGATGGATGGGCAGGAATCCATACGATGCGCGTCTTGGGTAGTTCAGGCCGTTGAGAGAGTAAGGTTGCTGCGAGGGTGGATATGCTTCCTGACGCAAAGCACCGACAAGCCGCTGTGAGTACGGTTATATAGCAGGAAGGGGCGTGTATTATTGCTAGAGCAATGGCTGCTTCTTCGGCTGGGGTGATGGAGGTGGTGAGGAGGCTAGCCGTAGCGAGAGTTGTGCCATTGGCTTGGATGGCTGCAGCCGCGTGTACGGGGCGAGTGCAATAGCGTGCGGCGTCGTATAGCAGGCCTCTTGGTCCCTGGCGTATTTTGTAGTCAGGAGGCGGGCCCGATGTTGTCGTCGGCCTTCTGTAGATGGGGTGCATGTACCTGGGTATCGGGAGAACGTGCATGGCGCTTCGATGAGCAGCCGACAGGCGTTGTATAGTATCCGCAGTTTGGAAGGGGGGGGGGGGGGGGGGGGGGGGGAGGGAGGGGAGGGACTATCCTAGCTTGGCGAGTACTCGTCACCCGGTTGCTGTGAGTCGTAGGCGTTGCAACCAGTTGTTAATGTGCGCCTCTAAAAAAAAAAAGACGAGGAGTCTCCGCTGTAAAAATGGCACAAGGAAAGCGTTCCGATACTGCTCTTCGATCATATACCATTAGGGCGTCGCCTCTGTACCCCACGTGGGACACAGGGGCGACGCACATGCAGGCAAAATACCCTTGATGAATAGCCCTGCAATTCTTCTAGAATTGGCAAAAAGTGAGCTTATCTGCAATTACAGGCCTTTTGTTTGGTGCGAGGAAGTCTGTGTGATCATAAAACTAGACATACACTGTGACGCATCCAAAGCTGTTGGCTTTCTCACAACCACGCGCCGCAGCGCAACAATGTTTCGTCTAGATACAGTTCGGTGGGTGGGCCGTGGTATCCTCAAGAAACACGAAACCAGCGAAGCACGCCCAAGTTATATTACACCATCTTACGTTACGCTTTCAAAGGCGCAGCGAGCGTGTCAAACAAAATGGAGAACGGAGTGGTCACGCGCGGGCGATCGCCGTATGCACACGCGACTGACTGCTCCGCCGTCTCATTTCAGCATAACGTCGTCTGCGCGAGTTTTCTCCTTCACGCCTGAGCGCCGAGCAGGAGGCGTGTGCGCGTATTCTAAGAAAGGAGTGTCACTCAGCGGGACGGGCGGCGGATGTCGTAATGGTAGAGCGCCTTCGACGGCGACACGGTTTCAAGGCTTTTACACGCGCCGGTCCCTTCTTCCGGCATCACCTCCGGCGAAGAGTCGCGCGGGCGGGCGAAGCTGCGCAGTTCCGTCTCATCGAAAGATAAGCGACACGGTAAAGCGGAAGAGAAGCGACGATACAAGGGCAGGGCTAAGAAGGGCGCGTCGGCAAGAGTCACGTTGATGCACTTTTGAAGATGCGCGCCCTGGAAAGCGATAGCTCGCGCCTAATGGCTCGCTCGCCCGTTCCCAGAAGGGGTGGCGGCGCCCGATGGCGACTTGGCTTTCAATTCAGGGTCAATGAACGGGCCGCCTTCTCCTATCTCGAGCAGTGTGTGTCCCCCGACCCAGTGTGGGACAGCGCGCACGCGGTCCCGTTCCGCCGTGTGTCCCTCCGCAGAGTCGACCGAAACGATGACAAACCGCAGACCCGCGCCGCTGCCTCCGCTGGCTACACGCCGGAGTGCCGCCACGCTCGGTGGTCGCGACGAAAGAGAAACGACCGCCTTGTGTTTCCCGCCGACGACGCTGCCGATGCATACAGCTTCGCTAAAGTCCGGCCAGAGTTGGGTTATACCGCCGCGAGGTAAACTGCAGTGCTTGCAGCGGTATTATAGACGTCAATGTCTGGACACCTTTTGTTCAAGCTAACCTGACAGGAGCCTGTGGTTCATTAGCCCAAGAAATTATGTTGACAACTCTGAGCTGTGAAAAACTAGCAGCTTCTGACAGAAAAATGTGCGTGTTGGCCCCGACGGCGCATAATTATCGATTGGTGCCCTCAATGACACAGTTCTGACATCTCAGAAGCTGACCCCATTTTTTGGCAAACCTGCGGCTTTTGTTTGAGCACATAAAGCGTCCAGGGAAAACAATCTGTTTCATAATACAAGACAACGCGCCGTCGGCACAGTCCCCGTGTGATACCGGACGTCTGCAGGCAAGCTGCTCAAAGCGGTTCAGGCCATCGTCCATATATTCACAAAGTGTCTGTACGCAAAATTGCTTTTGTTCATGGTTGGCCACCGCTCCATTGTATGTCTCACCCTTGCCTGGTGCCTACAATGAGCCCTCTCCTCTTCTTTCGGTTATTCGCAAAACGGGTCTAGCGGAATGATTATGGTCGCACTCGTAAGTTTGTCAACTTCAACTTCGAAGCGAAATGCATTCCCGAAGGGAATCGTACGGCCACTGATGGACTTGTGGCTGGCGCAAAGTGGCCAAACGCGAGGCCCAGAAAGATGACATGGTGGTGGCCGAAGCGCTATCGCGGACGATCGATGAGATTAACTACAGCCGCTTACGGATCGTTGGTCTGAATAACATATTTACGGCTGTTAAAAGTTGACTCGACGCTTGAGAAGATGCGCATGGATAACAGCAACAACTATTTCTCCGCGTCGCCTGTACACAAGGGAAAGGTGCCGTACCGTTAATCACATGTCACCGGACACGGTCACAAGTTGGCTCCGAACGTTGGATTGCGGCTGGGCATGCTGTGATGGTGACACTGACCGGATTTTTGGTAGAAACAGGCACGCCCACAAAAATTAGCTGACGTTGGCACGAAGCTACAGCAGCAACAAAATGTGGCAGTGTGTGACCGTGTATGGCATTGCCAACTACGAAAGACCAACCATACGCAGTACAGAGCAGGTAGCAATGAGTGGGATAAGGGCTTGTACGTGCAACGGCGGAGTTATTACTTGTGCGCGCTATAATTTATGATCCTTCCTTTCGCTTTCAAACGGACAGGGCGTAATTATTGTAATCGCAAGCTTCGAATCATTGAACAGCGCTCTCTATACGTGCAGTGTGAAACGCCGGAGTGCGTGTGGTGATGGAAACTCTAGTTATTAGCTGTAGATGGAAGCTTTAGAAGCCAGTTGTTATAGGCGAAAATCTTATGTAGACCTTTGTGTTTTTTGGAACTTGTTGGTAGGTACAGAGAGAGAAAAAAAAAACTTCTATTGAGCGACGTTATAGGGAAGCGTGGTGGCCGCCGGTTAGAGGTCGGCGGCGACGATGGCAGCTCGTTCCACCAAGGCGATCTGAACCAGTGAACACCCGGGTCGGAGCTACCCAGCGCACCCTCCCATTGCTCGTCACGGGTGATTAAGGGAAGGGATTGGAAGGACAGACCCACGTGGAGTGGGGAAGTGTGGCGTGCTTGCCACATGCGGGACAGTGCGGTGAGGGGTAGAGGGAAGGGTGGGTGAGATGGAGCACTACTCGGCAGGGAAAGGAATGAACCTGCAGAAGTCGCCAGGTGCGCGCTGCTCATTGCTGAGCTGGGCTGGGGATGCGCCGGGGGGTATTTTCGGCGGGCTCGTAGGTACAGAAAATCGTGATCTAGAGAAAAAAGGATCACGATGGCTGCCACGGAGGAGGGTATAGGCCGCCTCCGCACGTGCGATACGAGCTGTGCGATACGAGGGTATTTACCGAGATGAACAGAAGGATCGTGGCAATGGCGAACGAGAGGAACGAGCTTCGGAGGCTGCTGTCCCGGGTGCTGTCTAGTGGCGACGGGCGCGGCGGGAAGTTCGACAGAAAGTTCCGCAGCACATCAACAAAACGTCCAACTAGGCTTTCGCCTTTACGTTCTTAGAAAGTTCTGGGAATTTCACGTAAATTTTCGTTACATGTAAGTGAAGTCGCGTGCGAGCCCGAACACTGCTTATCTGAAATTTGATAGTACGCACCGTTTCTTTTTTTTACATACCAAAATGGGCTGCTCTGTCTTGTCGCTGTGGTGCTAACTTCGTTGTTTATTTACCTTGAGCAGTTATTATAACGATTGCATGGGCTAACTTTGGCGAGTATACCCGCCGCTAGGGCTCGAGTAAGACGTTGTGCTTCTCAGCCCCAGGAGGCTGGTTCGATTCCCGGTCACGACAGCCGCTTTTCTGGTGGAGGCGAAAAGCGAAAACTCTCGTGCGTCGAGTGTTCGGCGGACGTTAAAGATCCTGAGCCCTTCCCTAGCTACGGCGCGCCTCATAGCTTAAGTGTAGCTTCGGAGCATAAAATCCCAAAATTAAAGCTTTTAAACTTTGGCGATTATGCAGTTTTGTGCAAAAGCAAGGCGTTACGCGGTTGGGGCCATGGGGTACTCGGCAAAGGCTGCTTACGCATTAATAGCAATTTTGTCGACATTACAATGAACGTTTGAAGTGCTCTGAAGAGGTGCTGGGATGCTCAATCAAAGCCAACACGACAGCAAGCGAAGATAAGGCCTTCTAGCAGGGCGCTCGTAGGCTCGATAATACGGGCCTATGGGTCATGCGATAAACTCCATGGCATTTATACTCCTCCCAAGCTTCAAATACACTCCAGAGAAAACGTGGCACTTCCAGCGGGCCGCCTTAATTTCTGGCTAACAGAACAGTTCTTGATTTTTTATAGTACTCTTTGGTTCTAAATAGAACGCTATTATCAGGGCGAAATGCTTTCTTGCGGCGTTGGGCGATAACGTATTGACTGCGCTGGGCGCTTCTCCTGTATCACCGGTTAATACTTGCCATGTTGTATACCTATGAAGAACGAATAGCTTGAGAAAAATGTGCAATATTTACGTGATTTTAATGGCCTTGCAAGAAAAAAATATACCCTTTATTGTGAGGGCAATTTTGGGTGAATTTGTGCGTAAATTTTAACGAAAGTGTTAAGCTCTGGAAGTAATGCTCATACAGTTGACGGTCATGATCAGGCCGTTTACATGCCCTGTCCATATATGACGCATTACTGCATAAAAAAATTGCTCGCATCAACAGCAGCAAAAATTATATCAATCTAACCTGATCTACCCGAAATTTTTATCATATGGACACCGGCTCATATGAGGCGGCTCATGCCGCTGCCCGAGCTCATACACATCGGGCGCCTCCTTCTGGGATGTCAGCCAGTCCTTCCATGATCCCAACACGAGAAATAATCCCCAGAAGGTAAAGTAACATCCTGGCCCACTACCGTTTGGGTCGAAGAACCTTTCGCCTCCACATCCCAACATGTCTCGCGAAGACACGGTCATCAACAGACAGTTACAAACTAACACATTTCCACATGGTACATTACTACACTCAATGCATTCGACATTATACACATACACTTGTAAATTCTACATGGAGCCATGCAGTCTCTACCATATGGGGTGTGAGAGCCGCCACACACTATCACTTGCCCCAAATCTATATCACACATTTGAGCAGTGGGAGGTTCGGTTGACCAGTTCCAACCCAAATCACCAACATCTGGTCGACAGGGCGAGACAGGCCGCCAAGATCCAGGGCTTCCTAGATTAAATAGGCCCCCCACCCGGCGGTCAACCCAATAACATTGACCGCTCTATTAACCATTTATTGAGAACTAAGAAAAACTAAGAAAACTAAGAAAAAATGTGTGAAGAAAAAGGGTGTAAGAAAAGACCGCCAACTGAGAAAAAGCGTGTGAGAGACCTCTAACTTTGGAGGTATTTTGTACCTGTTTACACGGGTGGGCTGAACATTTTCTACAAGCCGGGGTATGTTTTTACTTCGCGATGTTTAAAGCAATACAAATTGGCATAATTTATTACCAGTGAAGCTGTTTAAGCTTGAGCTAGTTTCGGTGGCGTTAGCAAAAAATACTAAGAACTGCGCGGGCTGCGCCGCCTGTAAAGGGTGCACCACCGCAGACAGGCTATTATAACAGTGAAGCCGGCTTTCGAGCCTGTTCGAGTGTGAGCACAAGGGGCGCATGCGTATACGCCCCTCTTATTATACCATTTCAAAGGTAGTAGTATTTTTGGGTTTCTAAAAAACAGAAAAAAATGGCGCAGCTTCCACAGGTGGTGCGTGGCTGTAGAAACAGCACAGCTAGGGGTCTGCCTAGCTTGTTTCCACCTAGAATCTGTTTTCAGTGTAAAATCCTCGAAATATCCGGCTAAACTTGGCCTCACCCTTCAGCACTTAGTGGGAACTTGCAGTGGAAACTTAGCAGCACCGGAAGAAGCTAGGTCAACCCCCAGCTCCGCTAGCCTCTCTCTGCTCTCTCTATCTCTCTCTCTCTTGCGACTCACCACCTATTTCACGCCCTTTCAACACCCTACAGAAAGCCAAGCGTGTTGCGGTCGGTGAACACCCTTTTCGCCACAGAAATACAGTCTTTTTTTTTTATTTTAAAAGTTCAAATTGATGCTCCACGTGCCAAAGCTAAACTTGGGCAATGAGGCGCACCGTATATGGAAACGAGCGATCATTGCACGCGAACAATCTTTTAATGCGTAGCATTCTTTGCCGTGTACCCCCACAGCCAGCACCGTGTAACTCCCTGCATTTTCTCAAAAATGCAGCTATCGCGGAAGTTCCACCTGTAATCGCAATAGTACCATATATGGAGATAACTGGTCGCAAGAAATTTAGAGAAACTACAAAATAAGAAAATAACAAAAAATTAAGAAAAAAATTCCCCCGCATTTCCCCGAGGGGGAGAATGTGAAAGTGCGAATGCACGGTTGTCGGCCCGCTTGCGGCGCTTGCGCTCGGCCCCCGCAGCCCACCGCCTCGCTGCCTTCTCTTCCATCTCTTCCATCGGGTTTGTAGTATCACGTGTACACCACGCAGTTATCAAGCCGCTATAACGCCGCTGAGTCGCCAACGCACGCCGCTGACGACGTAGTTTGAATGCGTTAAAGATATAAGGCGCGTCTAACACTGATATCACCGTCGCGGCCGTGGCTTGGTCGGTAGCGCGTCGCGCTGCGGCCCGCAAAGTCCTCGGATCGAAACCTGGCGCCGGATGCTGTTTTTTCTTTAAAGAGCACTGCGGACGCCGCCGCCGACGCCGGCGGTGGATGGTTTGGGGTCGCTTATAAAGAGCATTCGCTCTTAAAATGGCGAACCGTTTAACGCCCTGCATTTCCAAAATAATGCAGATTTCGTGAAAGTTCTACCTGTGATAACTGGTGGAACGCAATTTTGAAAAACTAAGAAAAAAAAAATCATGGAAACTGGCGAGCCGTGTAACGCCCTGCATTTCCACAATAATGCAGATTTCGGGAACGTTGCAAATGTAATAGTTATAATACCGTAAATGGAGATAATTGGTCGGACAAAAATTTGAAAAATAAAAATAAGAAAAATATTGAAAAATTACGAAAAATGTCAAAACGTATAACGCATGGCACTTCCACAATAATGCAGATTTCGCGAAAGTTGGACCTGTAGTAATTTAATGGCGTAAATGAATATAACGATTCGAACGAAATTTTGAAAAACTACTAAAAAAAGAAAAATATAAAATAATTACGGAAAGGTCGAACCGTGTAACGCCTTGCATTTCCGCAATATTGCAGATTTGGAGAAACTTCCAAATGTAATAATTATAACAACGTAACTGGAGATAATTGATAAGGGCAAAATTTTGAAGAAATAAAAAAATAAGAAAATACTAAAAAAATACGGAAAATGGCGAAAGGTATCACGCATGGAATTTCCACATAAATGAAGATTTCGCGAATGCTCCAGTCCTAATAATTATAATAGCGTAAATGGAGATAATTGGTCGGACAGGAGCTAGAAAAACCGAAAACTTTGGCTGTAAAAAACTCACACTCAAGACAAGCGGCATAAGCGGCATTAGTAGATAAATCTCTGAATTTCTGCAGAATTTTTTTTGCTTTTGAACATTTCTCACGAGGTGGAGATGAGGGTATGAGGGAATCTCTTGCACTTCACAGTGAAATTATTCATGCATGCATGGCGTTAATCAATCAAAAGCTGAGTGCTTTTTCTCACCCTTTCAACACCCTAAGAAAAACCAAGGGTTTTGAAGTTGGTCAACACCCTTTTTTCATCACAAAAAGGGTGTACAGCTAAAGAATGGTGTTGAGATCCAAGAAAAAAGGTGTGGTGGCCTCCCAACAGCCTTTTTACACTTGTGCTACACCCTTTTCGGCAAAGGTTTTTTTTTTTTTAATGGCTTGGCTGAATAACGTTTAGTCCGACGGATGTCATTAGCACACTGCGGTACGCTGCGGTATACACCGACAACAAAAGTTGTGTATCTTTCAGATACATCAGAAAGAGGCGTCTTACACCCCTTTATTGGGCCCGAAAGCGTCGGTATGATGTCCACTCGTCACACAGACACTACTAGTTTCCTGTACCCAGAAAAGAGCACCATTGTAAGCCCATCAGGCAGCAGCCGTTTTGCGCGAAACAAACAAATAACGGCGAAGTATCTAAACAAAGCATTTTGAGCATTTCCGCCGTATAAAACTTACCCTTGAGCTACTTTTCTACTGTTAGTTTCTATTGCTGTTTTATTACTATTCGATTCTATTACTTTTCTATTACTATTCTATTCTATTACTTTTCTATTACTATTATATTTCTTTCTACTACTGTTACTTTCTACTGTTACCCTTGCGTTTCTTTTCTACTGAGTCAGAAGGTGAAGGAAGGAAGGGGAAGAGCTTAAAGAGAACGAGGGGTCAGAGGAAGCTTTCGGCCCAGCAACGCCTTGAGAAAGACAATGCCCACGCACTAAGTGCTCTTGCAGCGCTCTAAGCCATCTTGCACTCGTACGGGAACTCCAGATAACAAATAAAAATACACAAAAGCAACCTGTATTCGTCGTGCGATGTGGCAGCCGCTCGCTTGAAGCGGCAAGGAGGTGACTTGTAGCAACGCCTGCCACGCGAAGAGAAAGCTTTAGCGTTGGGTCGTTACCCTGGGGTCAGTTTCCGTAAGCAAGCAGTTAGGTTTCAGTACGGTTAGTATGTCCCAAAATCAAAGCTCTCTACGCGGTGCTTACGCTAGAGTTAGGCTGCCTCGTTAACTGGACCGACGGTGTTCCTCGCAAGCCTGCACGGGACATTGGCGGCGGCGTCGGATTCAGGCAGCGGCTGTTGTGGTTGCGGCGGCCATTGAGCGTGATGAACGAGTGCGCGCAGCAGGACATCCCTATTTGGGCGCGCGTGAGAATTACGGCCGCGGTCCTTGGTGCAGCACGCGCCGCCGGTGCGGCACATGCAGATGCTAATTCGGTCGACCCGTTTCCTCTTTGGGGCGGCACCTTCGACCCTCCACTGTGCGCCGCGCTGCGAGGTGTGCGATGAGGAATTCCGCGCTATCGCGGAGCACGCGGGTCTGAATAAACATCGGCGTCTTCCGCGCTAGCTCTGTATAGTGGCATTGAACTCGGGTGACCACGAACTCTTCTCCGCTGGTGCTTCTGGTGGACTATCTGCGAGGCCTGACGAGGTTTCTACCAGGAAGTGCATAAATATAAACCCGGGAATCGCGAGGCGTTCGCGACTTGTTCGATACGCGGGGAAACGTGTAGCAAGAAATCCGCATCCGGCATACTTCGCACGGGAACATTCTATTCTCGCCTTGTCTAAGAAGGCTCACCGGCAAATGCTATAGCATTTTAAATACTCGAGTTCGAAACTCATATTATACAGATTCTTAGAGTGTTTTTTTCTCTCTGGAAATTCGGTGTTTTAGTTGTTGGTCAATGCTCAGTATTCTTATGAATCTTATCTAAAGGGCGACTGAAGATCAATTGTTCTGAAAGTGTTTCTTTTTTATAAGCGCCCGAGTGGGATCTGAACCCACAACGTTGTGACTTAGGCGTAACGTTTGCCTTTACTGGAACGGGTTCACAATGCGTCCGATCAACAGTTCTATTACACTCGTTACACCTCGTTCGCATCTTCCTCCAGTAGCCCATGGTTTGGTCCACCTCTCCGTCTTTGCGTCACGCCGGCTTCCCCTCTGTCGTCAACCCTCCTGGGGATGCATACTTCTCACAGACGCAACTTCCACGGTGTTATTAGGTCGATTTTAGTGTATGTATTTCAAGATTCCTTTTTTTTTAGTGGGCTGTCTTCAGTAAAACTCAGTTGTTAGTAAGCGCTTGTCCCGTGTAGTTGTTCTCTTTGTCTTGCGTTTTTCTGCGCTTTTAGTCCCTATGTCTCCATACCAACTTGTCCACTTGTCGGTGCTCCATAGTAATTGCCAACACCGGACGGGATACTATTAATGTTGTGGGCCCTTGGTAGGCGCTTTCGTGCTCAGTGGTTCATTCAAAGGGGACATTTCTCTGATTCAGCTCCCTAAGGCATCTTGACTTCGCTGCACAACTCTTGATGACTGCCCTGAAGTGTCCGGAAGGTCCGAAGGGAACGAGCGGAAAGTGTACATATGAGGTCTTGGTAGGTGCACGATCCATTTAATTAGACTCCTTTTTTGCGCTTTTTTCGCCCTGTCGAAAACTCTGTCCAAGAAAACAACATATTTCTTAAAGAACAAGCTCTTTTTCCTGTGTTTGAGATTTACAAAGAGCTTCCACCGCTTGCGAAAGTTCAAATAAACATGCCCGCGTCGATTCCTAGAATAAATTACTATACAGTCGGTGCATATAATCCGCAAAAATGTCTTATGACGTCTTTGAAGATAGCGTACATAGTTTTCTGAAACCGCGCTCCATAATTTTTCAAACTGAGCGGAAGCCGGCCGTTTTTGTCGGCAACAAACGGTTGTACGAAAGTGCTTGCAGCCTTCCTGATGTGGTACCTGCCAATACTTTGTGCACGCAACTATTTGAGAGAACGAGGAGCAACCACCTCTCCTATTTATGCGAACAAAATCGTCTGTAGATTCACAAGTGTGTAAACCGTGCACATTCGGTACGTACCATCGTCCTGGAACACTAGCGATTTGTGACCTAAGTGTCGATACGTTTGGACAGATACTGCGCAAGTCTGACCGACATCACATTTGGAATCGCAGACGCTCCTTTTTCCATTTTCAGTTATGTACCAACAAGCCCGCACCAACACACTTTTTCAGTTCATGTCACGCTCCAGCGCCCAGTCTTGTCACGTTCTTTGTCCCGTTTTAGCGCTGTTTTTCCATTTTCAGTTATGTACCAACAAGCCCGCACCAACACACTTTTTCAGTTCATGTCACGCTCCAGCGCCCAGTCTTGTCACGTTCTTTGTCCCGTTTTAGCGCTGTTTTTCCATTTTCAGTTATGTACCAACAAGCCCGCACCAACACACTTTTTCAGTTCATGTCACGCTCCAGCGCCCAGTCTTGTCACGTTCTTTGTCCCGTTTTAGCGCTGTTTTTCCATTTTCAGTTATGTACCAACAAGCCCGCACCAACACACTTTTTCAGTTCATGTCACGCTCCAGCGCCCAGTCTTGTCACGTTCTTTGTCCCGTTTTAGCGCTGTTTTCCCATTTCCTTTTTTTCGTATGGAATGTTGTGTAGTTCATACGTAGAGCAGTAAAAATCACACAGTGTGAACGGCACTTCCATTACTGCAGCCGATAAGCGCCTGCACATCTAAGTTCCGGGTATTGTGAACAGACGTGTTCGCTATCTGTATCCAGCCAAAGTGGCGGCTTTGTAACTTCCGTCTCTTTTGTCGGGGTGGGCCAGTGTGATGTTAAACTTGGAGTCATCCACACATAATGCTTTTTTTTTTAGGGCTTTGGTCACTTGGTACTTGACCTCGACTCTTGTCCACCGATCAAACACTCTAGCTCTTCCGTTGTAGTCGTCTACCTGGACACCTCTACAAAAATATGTGACAATCCTGTTCCCATGATGCTCGCCGATGCTCTAGTGTCCACTGAGACGTTTACTAATCGTCCACTTACGTCATTTGTGCGTAAGGCAAATTAAATTCAGATTTCATTACGCATACAGTCTCGCTTGAGGTTTTTTCGTGGGACCAGACACCCTCTCTCTTTTTTTTTTTTACTGGCGGCCATCAATAAGAGTTTAGGCAGATGCTTCGTGGGGAGCCAAGTTCACCCACTCGAGCAGCGAAAGATGGGGCCACAGGGGTCACAGAAGCTGGCTGGTCAAATGCTACCGCGCTTAAAATACACCAATGGTAGCGCGCTTATGTCGCCCCGTCGCAGCACGCACGTGTGTGTCAGGACAACAGCGTATCCCCGCAAACGACGCGGATGGTTCTGGAGACTGGGCGGTGCGTGCGGGCACACACGGCGGCCGGGTGACGGAGCGGAATAGCAGTGGTGCAGAGAAGCCCCGCGCCCCGAAAGACGACAGGCTTGTTTTGGCACCTGCGTCGAGCTGTTTGCCCGGGGCCTCGCCGCAGGCGTGTCGCATCCGGTCCCCTCTGCGCTTGGTCGCACCGCAGCCCGCCTCGGATGTCCGCACGGTCCGACGAGCTCGCTTTCACGCGCTGGTCCGGGAGCCTGGCAGAGAAAGGCCTCGGTCCCGTCATCTGTCGACGGTGCGCTGAGCGCTTAGTCCTGCGACGGAATTGTGCCGGGCAGTCCGAAATAGCCGGGATGTGCGTCTGACAACCACTTCCACCGTCATTTTTTTCTCTCATTAAGTAATTGGCTACGGCAAACTCGGCAGTAGGTGGCCTTTCTGTAACCAGTGTGCCCACTCTCAACCTCGCTTGCACTACATTCTGATGCGTGTTCGTTTTGGCGTGCTATACGATTGATTGATTGATTGATTGATTGATTGATTGATTGATTGATTGATTGATTGATTGATTGATTGATTGATTGATTGATTGATTGATTGATTGATTGATTGATTGTAGGGTTTAACGCGCCAACGCAACGCAGGCGATGAGGCGCGCCGTAATAGAGGGCTCCGAATTAATTTTCACCACCTGGGGATCGTTAACGTGAGCCGAAATCTCGTACACACGGGCGTTTTTACGTTTTGCCTGCATCAGAACGTCCTATACGATCACGACGTTAGTGAAAAATATAGAAAAACTCAAGTTGTTCTTGGCCTATTTGAAACACCATAGAACATAGCAATTTAATCGGCAGCACTTGTAACCCCCTGATATCGATTGAGTATTGGTTAAAAAACAGGGAAGTAGAGAATCGAGTGCCATTACAGCCATACCTAGGGCAAAATCGAAAACGAAATACCAGTCCGAGTTACAAAAGAGATACAAGAAGGAATGGGTAAGTAAATTACATTGTCGAGGTGCGTATGTCATTGCCCGATTAGTCGCCGCCATCATCATCATGACCGTCATCATAATCATCATCGGACTGCGTTCACACGTTCATCTACCAGTGATGGACGTGTGGACGGACGTGTAGATGTGGATGGACATCGACCTGCTGCAAGAGCCCCCCACCCATCAGTTCAGCGCACTGCTAGAGTCCACAGGACGCGTAAAGAATCAGGTTACGAAATTCGGCTATACAGTTATGCAATATTAGTGAGACGAAATCGGCCGTATACTTTCTGGCAGTCCGAAAGCGTGCGTGGAAGCGTGCACGGAATCGTGCGTGGAAGAGTGCGTGCGTGAACGGACAGCGCACAAAAGCTCATGAGCTTAGGCGGGCACGTCACACACTATTACAGCAGTGCCACTTGCCTGCGTTGGGTTTAAAGGGACACTGAAGTGATTTGTAAACATTGCAGGATCACGAGCGCAAATTGTAGTCCGGAGTCCCTAGGCCCTATTTCGACCACTCTGAGCGCGTTTACGTGAATTTATTTAGTAGAAAAATCAATTCGAAAATGCTGTCCTCCTCTCTGCACCCTCGCCCATTTTCTGTGGCGTTTTCGTGTGACGTCGGGAGGAGATGAGCTGGCAATTGGCTGCGCTACTGCACGGCTCCCCGGCCTTCAGACAGAGTCAGTCGGTCCAGCGCTTCGTCCGCCGGTCGCCGACGGGTCGTCGCAATTCGTTCGCTCAGTTGAAACGAAGCCAGGACACGTTTGTGAATGGAAGAATGTGCCTTTCTTTACTTTTCGTTAGTTTGTACACTGTATCTAGCTCCAAGTCAAGGTCGCTTCACACAAGCGCTGCACAAGCGCACATGCGACGCTTCGCTGACTGGTACGCCAGTAGGAAAATATAAGGTCTCTTGAAGGCGGGAGAAGAGTCAGCGAAGTGAATATAGGTACCAAGGAAATAAAATCAACTTATATGTACTTTTACCGTACAGCGTAAAACTAGGGTGCGGGAAGCACTTTCTTGAGCTGGGCGAACAAGCACAGCGGTCGGCAGCACGACTACGCATCTGCGAACGCTTTTCCGTCTAAGAAATGCAATTGCTAGACGTGAGATATTGTGGAAACTTGGGGGACGCTTACTGCACGAGCGCAATACAACAAATAGTCACCTAAGCTGCTTGAAACGCTAAAAATAAATGAAAGGGTACACTGGTTATACATTATATACTTATATTTCCACTCTCGCATGTGGCCGTGTGGTCTGGAGCGCCATGTATTTTCTTGCAAGTGTTTTGCGAGTCACGAGTTCGAATTCCCGCGGGTACATTCTTTTTTTTTATAAGTTAACTTTTTCGTTTTCCGCCGATGTTTTCTGTGCTGAGTTCACCTTTTTTGGGGCCGCAACGTTCATTGCTCCACGAACTAGTTCACAGAACGCGCGCAGGCTGACACTGGCGCGCTAGCGAGTTCTCGTTGGCGTGCTGTTGCAATAAGCACCGACTGCTTGCGGGCAGTGGGCACAGGGCAGAATCAACAGACCCTTGGCCTGGTGCGAAAACGCTTTTTACGATACAGGCATGAGTGAGGCAAGCTCCAAATATGGGGGAAAAGCGCATGGCATTTGAGCGTCTGCGGGGACGCGGAGGGCGTTCATCCACTGCGTAGGCCTCGGCTAGTGGTTGCTACGATTCCAAGCCGTCCTGGGAGGCTTATCTTATGCATATTGCAGCCGACAACATGGCAGAAGCACGGGACGACGATTACTGAGGTATTGAGAATGCCCATCCAACGATGCCGTCGGATGTCAAGCACGTTGTTTTACAGAGCCGAAACAGAAACTTGTTTGGTTGCTAACCTTGGGCATCGTCCAATCACGGTGCGTCTCTTCTCGTCGTCACAGCCGTCGTCACAGTTGGTGCGGCCGCCGAAAACCGCGCATGGTAGTTTTTCTTCTTTCGCGCTTTGTAAAATAATTACCGACTTGTCAACTGGATACACAATGAAAAGTGTGCTAATTTGAGCCAGTCTACGCAGTGCAAGCAAAAACGGGAGCTTGACAAATTCACTTCAGTGTCCCTTAAAGAGTCATCCCCTGATTGCATTGTTAAGTGACGTCAGTCAGCCTGAAAGCATGTTCAACAGGCAAACAATATGCTGATCATGCATGATCGGGTTTCGATTTATATCCGATGATGCGGCAGAATCAGTTCATGCAGTGCTAATCTTGTAAGTCTTCTTCCATGTGGTACATGTTCAGCTCTGTTTGCTAACCGTTGCAAATGCAACGTCTTGAAATACAGCGCTAAAACGAACAAGGCGCAGAAATGATGGAATATTTGCGCACAGCGCCTAATCGTAGTAATTTTCGGTTGCGCAATCGACGGACGGTAATTAGGTTTATTTTCCTTTGTTGCCCACGCAAATGGGGATGGAGCAAGGACATAAAAGATGTATAGCAGTAAGGACGTAAGAGTATGGAGGAACAATGAGCAATAGACCGATAGATGGACACGAAATTCAGGGGGTCAGAAGTGCTGGCTCGCTAAATGCCATCGGGTTTTGAACAGACAAGGAGCAACACGTTTATTTCATTATTTTGCCGTTGCGTCGCGAACACGTTCGTCAAGACGGCTATGCACACAGCCTGGCAGCGCAAGGGAGGTTGAAGGTGTGCTCTTTGGCTCCTGCATGCGTCGTCAGTTGGCTTTTTAGGTTGGGTATTTGAGCATGGAAAATGTCCGAATCCAGAACGCGTCGGTGCACAGAAATCCTGGTAGGGAATGAGGGCGGGGCGCGGGAAACGTGGAGGGAGAGCTGCACCGGCGCTAGGTGTCTCATCAAAGCCGTGGATGGGGTTTCGCAGCGGGGCAGTAGCCGAGGCGCGGGAGCGAGTGGAAAGAGTGTGACGTCGGTGCTGCATTAGAGATTCGGAGAAGCGGAGAGGGCGGGCCGCAGCAGAAAAGCGGGGGCAGTGTGGAGAAAGTGTGGTGTCTCACGCGACACAGCCACTCCCGCTCCCGTGGACAACACCGACCGGCAAAAAGCAGCAGTTTCGCGCGCTCTTTTGAACTGCGCCCCGGTAAGTCGCGCTGTTTCGTGAATGTGCGGAACCCAACGAAAACGAAATATCTTCACTGGGTTATTTGCCGCCATATGAATGGTGCGGCCCACCGATTTTTTGAACTGCAGGGGTGCCATGGGTGAAGATGAAATGCGGTGTGCATATGTACATATGCGGCTTGAAACGCTCCGAATTTATGGGTGAAAGAAGGGTGAAAGAAATTCTAATGCAGTTAACCAAATAACACCAGATCTCAGCGTCTTCATCCTCCAACTGTTGCAGCATTGGTACAAGAGAGCTCCGCCGAATGGCTATAACACTTAGGTGAGAAGCTCTTCAACATGATACTTATTCCAAGTAATACCTCCCCTCTCCATAAAAGTTCCACTCCACATCGACATGTAGAGATGGGTGGAACAAAAATCCCTCGGTGGGTGCCAATACGAACCATTTTGACTTCAATATAAATTAACACTGCCCCAGCGTGCCCGTCTAAGGGGTTTTATTTCGGACAACCTGCAGCGGGCAAACTCCTCGTAAGCAATTCTGCTTCGGCCACTCAGCTCGTTGATCGTGCAGCAAATGAAATGGCGCCGCGCGGCTGTTTTCGCCTATGTCTACGCGAAGCGTCAATCGACAATTCTGAAAAAGGAAGCAAGAGTGCAGCCACGCGTATACATGTCAAATTATTATTTTAAGCCCCTTTGTTCTTCTGCGAGCGCGGCGAGATTGTTAGCGCTTGCCGTGTCTCCTTGGCCTCTCACAGCTCTGCGACAAAGCCTTGAGAGAACAAGAGAGGGGCATTGTTTCAAAAGTAAACAAATGCAGTACGCTAGTGCAATAATAGAAAGGAAATTATCAAGGTCAGTATCGCCATATACCTGGCGTAACTCTCGCACGTTTCTACAAAATGAAGTTAACAAAGGCTTGTTTAGGGGCTAGTTGGTACAGTCCAGAATTCAATATTAACGTGTGCTGCATATTTGGGCAAGGAAAAAGGACAGTGAAAAAGACAAAACCAAACGATGGTGCGCAATTTCTACAAAACTCTGGCTATGAAAGGAAAGAAGGGGGTGTTCTAGCAGGGGCGTTGAATCCGTCACGTAAACAATTATTGTGGTGTTTAAGGTTGCAGTTCTTTTGGAACCTTTTTCTCACTAGAATGCCATTTTTAAGAATGAAAGAGTTTTCCCCATAATTCCCAACGTGTTTGTTCTAAAGTCTTTGGGGCATCCGCACCTCTCTGCGGCTTCGCGCCTGAGCCACGACTGAGCCTAGCCGGTCTATAGAAAAAACGCGCATTGAAGAATCATACGGTATACTAATAAAGCGGGGTAGGGTTTATAGCCGAGCATGTATATACCAACTCCAAGGCCCTTCGTTAAGGCAGAACGTCACGTGTCGCCTGAGGCGGAGACGACGTCAGCAGTCCCGTCTTGACAGCGATGCCTGCTATTCTGCTTTTGCTCCTTACGTATGTTTTTTTCGTGAAGCCGTTGATTATGCCCCACCATTTTTTTATTCGCTACGCTCTTTTTCTTTCTTTTTTTTTTCTTCAAACCGTTTAAAGTGACCGGATTCGGGCAATCAAAGCGTTGATGCTGATGCAACGCGCCCGCCGTCTGCCTGGCTGGTCTAGAAGGGGCAAGGAAGAAGCAACGAGCCAGTAAAAAAAGCCGGGGGAAAGTGATTTCTCGAGCGTGCCGGAGCGAGCAGAAAGAGCAACAGACAAGACCCCCTCGCAAACACGGTCGCGCCCCGAGCGCCGCCCATCGGGCTTGCAGCGTGAGGCCCCCCGTTCCCTCACCGCCGGGCCCGCAAGTCTACGCGTCCAGAAGCCGTGCACTACCACGAAGGCTACAGCGTGCCCGACGCCGGATGCTGCGGTCCGCGACGCCCTCGCCGAACGGCCCCGCTGATCGTCGTCAGCAGAGCGGGCCCCCCGCTGGTGCCGTTGCCGCCGCACGTCGTCGCTCGCCTCGACCGCCGCTCAGCTGTGCCTGTGGGAACCGAGGATGCCTCGTGGTCACGCGGATGCTTTCCAGACGACGTCCTGTCGAAATGGACGAATGTCGACCTATCGACTGCTCTGAGGATTGACGACGACGACACGATTGCCGCTCGGAGGGACGTACTACGCGCTACTGCGCAAAGTAGGTGAGCACCCAGGCCGTATACCTATCACCATGGTGTACGTGTCGGCAGAAAAACGTGCCTACATTGACTTCCACCGGAAAGTTGAATTGAACGATTTCCTGGTGTCGGGTGATCGGAAACACCCCGACCAGGTGTTTCCTGGTGCTCAGCGGCACCTGAGCACCAGGTAGCGAGTTCGATTCCAGTTCCTGGTCGACGCTTCCGGCCTCCTGGTGAAAGCCGAAATTTCAAGGACTGATCTGGCGCCCTACGCTCTTGCAGTCCTTGTAGTCACGCTGCTGCTCCAGTTCCTGAAGATCGTAAAATAGAATGGAGACCGCGATGATGATGGATAGCTTTTCAGCTATGTGCAAAATTTTCAGTATTCTGTACTCCACATGCTAGGGGGAATTTATAGGGTAGAGTTGTCAGCACGCATTATGTCGTGCTGGTAACGTAAAGAGTAAGAACCCACCGATGGCTTGGATAACGTCCGAATGCTGTACGCAGGGAAATAGTCGTCCCGGACGCGTAGTACGCGTAGTGTATATATGAAACGTCTCCAGTATATTTTATGACCTCAAAGAAGCCCGTTCACCGAGAAGGCATTGGTGCGAATAATCTTTGCTGCTATGCGCCGCGAATGTTTTAGGACTTGCAACCAACAGCTATACTACCGATCATTTTACGTCAGCAGTGGCGTCGCGTTCAAACTTCCAGGCCGTTGAAGAAATATGAATGTTTTGGCAGGCATGAAAACATCCGCGGAGATAGGATTCAGTAAGTGATTCAAAGCTAACAAAAAACAGTAGACATAGCCCTGTATTCTTTTTTTGTTATTTCTGTGCCGCAATCCAAGAGCGCGTTCAGCGCTCTTTCATGTTCGTCCGTAACAGTGAACGTAATTACTGCGTACGTGCTATGCGTCAAGGTAACTCTTCGCCAACGAGGCCCCGCTATAGATTGCACTAAGGCTGATGTTCTGGAAAATGATCTTCTATTATTAGGGGCGAAGGCCCTTGGTGGCTGGGGCTGTTGGCGTCTCCTGTCGTCGTCGTCGTCATAATCGCCTTTCGTCTCGTGTAGTTACGATACTAAAACACCGGGAAACTCGCTTACGCCTCGCGCTAGAAGGTAACACGTACTAAAAAATACCGGGACACTTGTTTACGCTTCGCGCTAGAGAGCTTCATGCCTCAAAGACAAGAGACCTTTACAGCAACACACAATGGTTTCATCTCAGTTGGCAAAAACGCCAAGGCGCCAAGAATTACACTTACACACTGATGCTTCGCCCCTCCCCCGATTTCACGTTAGCCTGGCCCGGGATTTTTTTTTACTGTATTGACACCGGATACGGTTGCATGTCGTACGTGCGGAGACGTATATGCAACTTCACTCAAATCAACCTGTCAGTGAGAATGCGCTGATCACTAGCTGCAGTGGCGTAGCGGGAGAGTGGCCGGCTGCCACACACGTGACGCCGTGCATTCGTTGTGTATTTCGGGAAGCTGAAATACTAATAGCTCCGTAAAGTGTAGAAAAATAATCCTGAGAATTCCTCCAAGACGTGTGCCATGGTCCAGCCGCTGTCGCATGGCGCGTAGAACATCAAACATGAAATAGTAAAACGTTCTATTCACAGGCGTACAACACCATGCACTGTAAATGTAAAGCAACCAGACGATATTCGAGCAAAATGATTCTTCTGGAGAATGGTAATCCTATAATGACGCAGCAAGCTACAGCACCGACAGTATGTTACTGTCATATATGTTAGTGTCAGTGTTGCGGAATTCCATTCCAATTCCATTCAAAGGAATTAGAACTTTCCGCAATTATATTCCTCTCAATTCCACGAAATGCCAAAATATTGCCCATTCCCACTCCTGGACTGACCAGGAAGCCCATTTCCGTTCCCTTAAATGAACCCTGCAACACTTTTTTCATTTTTTTAAACAACTTAAATGCTTGCAGAACGTAGTCACCCAACACACCCGCTACTTAGATTAGGGGGTCGAAAGTACCTCAGCCAAAAAATTGCTGCTCTATGCCCATCAGATAACTTGGAAACTCGCTCAAAATATTTTTCTCTCTTTCCCTATCTTGACGTTCTTCGACGGCCCGAATTACGTCACTGAGGCCATGTAGCGGCTGTTGGCCAGTTTTCCTTCGGTTGCAGCAATGAACGCTTTCGATAGCAACTTCAAAAATAAAGCCACAAAAACAAAGCAGAACTGGAAGGCGTATCTGGTGCGACGAGCAAATCACGCAGTGCCGCTCCGTGCTGGCGATAACTGTGGCTTTCGCTGTGGTTCCAGAAGCGAAGGGGGGAGTAAAAGCGCTTATCGAAAATGTTTCAGGGTCCCTTGAATTCCTCAACGTAGAAGCTACCTCCTGGTAAGTGCATCGAGTTACCTATGAATGCATCATAGAGGTGACGTTATCAGACGCGTTGCGAACTGCACAAGTAAACATATACGCCTCCAAAGTCGAGGAATGGCAGCTTTGTGGCCTCTCTTGCAGGACAAGCACATTTCTAATTCATAAACAGCCGGTATTCCCAACCCTTCATATTATGTTTGCATGATCATCATGTTGTAATAGCTTGATCTTGCGCTGTGCTAGAGGACGGATACCGTATTTGTACGATTATAACGCGGCCCCGATCGTAATGTGCAGGTACGTTTACTTAGGAAAATTCGAAAAAAAATACCCACTTTGAAGATTCCTAGGCATTCAGAAACAATCCGGAGCCCTCCACAACGGCGTGCCTCATCTCCTGCCTAGCATCGGTGCGTTAAACCTCATAGCCAATCCAATGAATTCCACCACGCAAATGTAAAAGACATGAAACTACGTATACCTGCATGAAGACATTTTATTTGACGCAGCAACTGTGGAAACAAAAATTCTTTGTGCTTCATAAACTTGCTCCTCCATGGCAGCTACTGCTGACATCGAAACTGGAGCGGGGAACATTTAAAGTGTTTGCGATTCCAAGCGCCTTCACCACCTTAGTTTTAGAAGTGACGGGCCGACGGTTCATTCACTGATAATATATGCATTCCATCTGGGAGTCTTCAACTTCCGAAAACGTCTATGACCTGGGCCGGTAAAGCCTTGCATAAAAGTATTGCTCTGCTTTGTTTACGTCAACCACGCATTCATGTCTCCGGGACACACAGTGCACATGATACTGTTCGGCTTTTTCGCTGTAAACAAGTATAATTATCTTGCGCTCAACGGACGCTTCTCACTGGTACCGCTTCGAAGCCATAGTGACTGAAACGAAGAGCTAATTGCAGCAATTGAAATATGTGCAAAAGCTGACTAAAATATGTTAATTGAGGAATGGGTGCACCGAAATTTACTCACGTGGTGTCGACAGATTATTTTGGATTGAATAGAGTGGGCGTTTGGGGGAATTCGTGTCAGTGACAATGCAGGTGGCCGCCTATATACAGATTTTGGTTTTGAGCCCGATTTTAACGCGTGCACAAATTTAAAGCCTTCGTTTAGCAAAAAAAAAAAAAGTGCGCGTTAGTATCGTGCACATTCGGTACGTTGCTGTCGGCTTGTTTCGTTTTGCACCAGCTGTAAGGTGTTACATGGCTATGCACGTCGCGTATCATCACACCGGGGCAATTGCACTGCTGTACCTAGCTCACAGGCACGTCTTCCGTATCTTGCTCACATCTACATGCACTCATAATCCTTAGCTTTGCAGAGCACTGAGAAGAATTGCTGCGATGCCAGCGCGAGGGACAGAAAGTATCGCAAAACAGCGTTGTTTGGCATTCACCGTACGAAAGTCGCCACCTCTTCCACATTAACCTCCTTAATGATTGTCTGGGCATTAACACTACCTGTTTAAGACTGCTCTCGTTCCCTGACGCAAGCTGGCGCATTTTCCCGCGCGTCTCTGATGCTAGTGCAATGCTGGTAAAAATGCATGCCGCGAATCCTTAACGGACAATTTCGGAGCAAACTGTCGCGTTAGTTTTTTTATAGATTCGTTTGATTTGTACCTTGGCGCACACAGAGGGAATCCCAGGTAACCATTTAGCGCACATGACTGCCCAAGAGTGTCCCTCACAATTCTTCATTGTTTCCATGGACCCACCCTTACAGGACACAAAAGTACCACTAAGCAAATATCCTCAGCCGTCAACGCCTTCGGGATACCCCCCATCCCTCAGGATTTGGCGCTAATTTTTTTTTTTATTCATGGGTTTAACACGCCGATGCGACACAGGCGATGACGCGCGCCGGAGTGGAGGGCATCGGATGAAGTTTGACCACCTGGGGATCTTTACATGCGGCGAAATCTCGAACACACGGGCATTTTCGCTTTTCACCTCCATCAGAAAAGCAGCCGCCGCGGCCGGGATTCAAACCCGCGTCCTTGGGCTCGGCAGCACAACGCCTTAGTCACTGAGCCACCATGGCGGGGTAATCACCCAGGGTTTCCTCACAGCCCTAAAACACCTCCCTTGAAAAGAAAAAAAAATATTGCAAGTTCTGTGAAAACTCTACTAGTTCAAGAGCCAGCTTGGCTGTAGATTCTACCTGAAAATCGACACAGCTTGCCTAAAAACCAGCCCATTTCGTTACCATTCCATTCCGGGCAAAAGGAGAATAATTCCATTTCCATTCCATTCCTCTGAGCGTTGGCGCGCCATTCCATTGCCATTATATTCCTGGGTCTGGAAAAAGTGGAATGAATCCGGGGTCACTCCTACTCCGAACTGGTAACTCCGTAACAGTGGTTCCTGGTATGGGCACAGGCTTATCGATACTGATGACAGAGATGGACTCAATGTGGGTGTTTTGTGAAGGGCAGAGTGAAAGTAAGCGCAAAGGGTGACGTCGTAAATTGTTGAATTCCTTAAAATGGTAGACATAAACAGATTAGTCTATGAATATAATTACTGATAACAAAACGCCGCACGCAGAAATAATAATCGCTTAAAGATGTTAGGTGACCAACTAACTTTCTTCAGAGGAGGGAGGTAGAGTTCAGTGCGCAACATTTACCAAACTGAGCTTTCGGCATACATAAACATTATTCGGCGATGTAGACATTTTTTGACAAGTCTCGGCATGTAGTGCTCGAGCTCTGAACAGCGACTGTTCGTGACACACGTAGAGGCGACGAATTGTTGCTAGCGCCGCGTTTTTTGCGAGTACGTCGGCGACGCGGAGTTTGTGGCTTCAAAAAGCAACTTGAGTGACACAGTAGCTTCCTTCAACGGAGGTGCCGCCTGCAATTGCGTTCTAGACTGTCACGGGCCTCACGGCGCCAAGGCGAACGGTTCTCGTCGTCGTCGGCAGGCGAGCAGATCGCGGGTCCGCCGAGGAGGCGGCGGCGGCGGCGGGTCGGTTGTGCAACGGCCGGCCGGCGAGGGCGGCTGCAGCGGGCTGCTGTTGAGCCAAGCGAGAGCAAATCGCTCAGGGAAATCATCACTGTCGCCGCCATCTCTGGGCGCTTCTCCGGTGACACGGGGCCCCGCTCTTCCTTCCTAGCAGCTGCGAAAACGCAACCGAAGGCGAGCACTTTCCCCAGAGCGTAAATCTGCCACGCTGTGTTTCTCGAGCCGTCAATAAGCGCCCCTGAGCGCTTCACCAGAACTGGGGCGCTTTCGCGTGTGTGTGTTCTTTCTTTCGGGCAATAGCGCTTGCTGTGAGCCGGCCACGATCTCAAAGAGGTGGTCTTGTTTTGTTTTTGCGGAAACAGTTACGTCACCAGCAATCATCGTCTGATGCTAGCGCGAGTGCTTTAGCAAGATATCCATTTTCCGCTTAAGGCACGAGCGGGAAATGGGCAGACCTTTCACTTCCACTTATGCCAACGCTTTTTAACACAAATCGAGTTCCGGAGTAATGTCTCTTTGCTGATGGCATATTACGTGGCCTGCGATGGAAGTTGGTAAGACGCATGTCGCTGTAGAACTAGGCAGGATGCTGTATGGTAATGAGTATTTATTTTTTAGCCTCCTCACGTCGTTTCAAATTGTATTTTACCGACTGAAAGACCACTCACTCTGACATGCCGCTCTTTGGCCTCGATGCTCTTGTGCCATAAACACATACATACAAATACAAATGGCATCTTTCCTGGGCGCCGCGGAGCTTAGAGAAGACTTAGAGAAGACATCTCCCGTTTATTCGGGCAGCGACTATATATACTGGGGCACCGTACTAACACCATACAATGTTAACTCTAAGGAACATAAAGTAGCGTGTCTGCATATTATAATAGTAGGAGAGCTACCACTGTCATCCCTCAATATATTTCGCTTTCTGAGATACTTTTCTTTCGTGGTTGTGCATGCTGAAAGCCATAAATGACCGACTGAGCAGAAAATCCGCCGTTAGTGCTACTAGCAGCGAAACGGCATGATACAAGTTTAGGTAATTTGATTAATAATGCTATTAGAAAAATTTGTGACTGGGTGCGAATGGATCCTAGGGCCTCCGAAGTACGAGTCGAAACCGCGTCCCCGACGTCCATGGAGGAAGTAAAATGCCGACGCCACTGTGGCTTCATGACTCTAGTTGACTGTGGCCTTCGACTTAAATAACGGCAGCAACCAGGTGCGCGCAGCTCGACGTACAATGAGCTTGTCGTTGCTTGGTCCATCGTTAGGTGTGACATAAAAAGACCATATGTTGAGACTGAAAAAAGGCCTAACAACATGCCCACTCGGGTGGATTGGCCAGCGACGCTAACAGCCGCTGGCAGAAGCTAAGGCCTATTTATCGATTCCTGTTTGGGTATACCAGCAATTCTCACACCTTCTCTGGAGGGGATCGGCCAATGACGATGAAAGCTCAGGCTCGATTAACGGAGTGCCGTCCGACGGCGCTCTCGCTGGTCGCTGCAGCCATGGCTAGAGTACCGTCCGACGACATTCGAATATTCCAAACTAGGCTGGCACAGCACAAAGCATCTGTCATTGTGGCGTACAGGTTCCGTCTTAGCTTCCTCATGCCAATTGGGCGGGTATTCGATACCGGCCTCCTCCAGTTTTTTTTTTATTCAGTTACAATTTTTATGGATTAGGTTAGTTTTTCGGTGTTTTAAATCATTGTTCTGTGTTTGTTAGGTTATATTGCGTTATCTTAGGTTAGGTTACCTTTCGTTACATTGGGGAGAACGATGTAGTGCCAGGCGCGGCCTTTCTTTCACGAAACGCCGGTGGACATCGCGTCGGACGGCACTCTAGACACAGCATTCGCATATTCCCATTTGTCTGCGACGTCAACTTAACAAACCAATATTCTAACATACACACACAGTGCGATTAACCAGTGACGCCAGGGGCTCGTGGCCGCGATTCATCAGTTCCCATTGGCTGCGTCTGGCCCTACATCGACGACGTTCAATTGGACAATACTGCTATCGCACTCATAACTCATAATAGATGCATGGTTATGGTGTGTGCGTGTGTGCGTGCCCGACCCCTTCTCCAAATAGGTATCATCATCGAGCTACATGTGTCCTCTGGCCCGCCACGGTGGCTCAGTGACTAAGGCGTTGCGCTGCTGAGCACGAGGACGCGGGTTCGATTCCCACTCGCGGCGGCCGCCTTTTTGATGGAGGCGAAAAGCAAAAACTCCCGTGTGTACGATGTTTCGGTGCACGTTAAAGATCCCCAGGTGGTCGAAAATAGTCCGGAGCCCTCCACTACGGCGCGCGCCTCAATGCCTGCGTTGCGTCGGCCGCGCAGCGACCCAGGGCCGGCACCAGCACCTCCGCGCGACGCGGCGACCGGCCGCTCGCTAGCTGGTGCTTGCGCGCATCGCGGGCCGCTGCACATAGCTTGTTATCGCCTGTACGAATGTAAAAACTACGCTACACATGCGAGGAAGGGGATGATGGTGTGTTGAAAAATTGTGCTAGGAATTGTGACTAGCGCTGCTAGTGAAAGCGGCGAACCAAAATCTGCACAACTTCCCTGCATCCGAGAAACAGAAGTCGGCCATGAGCCGTTGGGGGAGTACTGCCCCTTTCTAAAGCTCGCCGCGAGCCAACTTGTTACATTTATACTTCCCTCAGGCTCTCCTATTCTAAGGAAATATTGTGTGACTGTTCCATTCACCAGAGGACTTTCTGGCCCGTACCTGAAGGGGAACAGAACGAGCTCCTCAGGCCGAGCGGTCACCGCAGCGCCGGCACTTCCGAATATGACGTCATCTGCCGCCAGCCAATCGCGAAAGGCAGCCAGGGCTCTCGCAGTGCCCCCGGGCAGGGGTCGTTTATTTTGACGAAAGAAGATGGTTTGGGGGTATTTACACATAAAATAAACATGTTTTTCGAATTCAGCGTCAAGAAAACCATAAAGTAATGCTCCCAACAAAATTTTTTTGAAAAGCTCTTCACCAGCCCTTTAAACCCAACCGTGGCCTCCGCGATCGGCCGGTAGCCGATCGCTGAGGCCACGACCCAACAATCAATCAACCTGTGTCCTCTGCAGGATGAAGCCTTCTCTCAGAAACTTCCAAACACTTTCGGCACGAGTTTACCGTGCCCAATACTTTCCCCCGAATTTCCTTATTTCGTCCCCCTGTCGAGCCCTTCATCACACCCCATTACGTTCACCGTCTACTGGCAGGCACTCCGTTCAAAAGGGCTATAAGCACTGTACTATATCCACATCCACCGGCGTTTCGTAAAATAAATGTCGCGTCTGGCCCTACATCGCTATTCCTGATGTCATCCCCATTTTACATGACCTGCCCAAGCCCACTTATTTCGCTTAATTTGAACGAAGGGACCCGAGTCTGTTCTCCAATCCACGACCCCGCTTCTTTACCCCTAAGTTTTACCCCTATTCTTCATTCCGAGCACATACCAGCCCATGTCATTCCTTGCTTTTAATTTCATTTTATTGATAACTATAATCATCTCTTCTAGTATTTTATTACCTACCTTGAAGGGGGCTTCTCCGTGTCGGATTCTAGCGTTTATTTTTAACCCTGCAACTAAGCTTTCCGAGTACAGTTCTCCGGCTGAAAAGATGATGTCATCCGTCAATCGAGAGTGCAACAACGCTTTCGCATTGGAAGCCACTCGAAGACCCGCAACAGGCTTTGGCGGTCTTTCCCGCCAATGTTTAGTCGACCTCAACTGAGGCCCCAAGCGTAATGAAGTCGCCAAATGTTCTCTTTCACAAAGCCTGTTACAAACGGTTATGTCCCCTCCACGCGACCACCACTTACGTAAGAGCGCGCGTCCCTTGGCAATCCTCTAGCAAGGACAAGACAGGCGAGAGGGCGAGGAGTGGCACAGACGTTCGGCTGCGATTCCTCCGTTGCCGTTTGCGAGCACCAGCCTCGTCGCGCCGTCGATCGGGGTCGACAAGGGCGGGCCGCGTGATGGACGCGGACGAGCCGGAGGACAATATTATTGACGCGACGAGCAAGCCGATCTGGTCTAAACGGCGGCCTTGGCGCCCGGGTCCCGGTGGCCTTGCGGCTTTCTTTGTGCCGCCCTGCAATGGCGAGGACCTTGCTACTCGACTGTTTACTTCCTCGGGACGCGATCAATGCGCGCAGAGGTTTGAGACGAGCAGCAGAGCGGATGCGGTGTCCGTCTTCGGACCATAAAAGAGGATTACCAGCTGCCAGGACTGGCGCGAGTGTGTTGAGCACAGGGTTAGCACTCAACCCCCCCCCCCCCCCCCCCCCCTTCTTCCACTAGTATCCATTTGCGCGCGAAGCAGCGGCTTAGCAACGAGATTGCAGCTCAGGCCATGTCATGGTGAACTGTGCATAGTATAGGCATTCGTGTTTTAGGGGCTCGGGCTGCCGGCGTCTCATGTCGTCGTCGTCGTAACCGTCGTCTCATGTAGCCACGGTACTAAAACACCGGGACACTCCTCTACGCCTCGCGCTAGAACGTAAAGCGTACTAATGAAACGCCGGACACTCACTTACGCCTAGCGCTAGAACACTTCGTGCTTCAAAGACACGAGACTTTTGCAGCAAAGCTGTATACCCCTACCCCCTAACGGTTTCATCTCCGTGGTCAAAAACGTCCAAGCGCCAAGAATACAATTTTGCACTGCATGCTTCGCCCTTCTCCAGGTTTCACGTTAGTGGAGATGGCCGGGGATCTTGTATGTTAAAAATACTCTCATCTCGTCGTCCCACCCGTCCCCCTCTATCCACGCTCTTTTTTTTCTCAGCTTCTCTTCTCTCATACAGAGTATCAGGCTAGGACTTCTACCTCAGGCCGACCTCCGTGTGTTTTCTTTACTTCCACTGAAATTACTCTCTCTCCCAGCATACCATGCAAAGCTATAAGTGGGCGTGCCCGGCTGAATTGCTCTGAAAGGCACTCTGCAACACTTCCGATAAACGCTTTCACTCTTTCCTTCGCTCCTGGAATCATTGTCAAAGCTATAGTTATCAATAGCACGGAGCGGCACTGCGTGGTTGGCTCGTCGCGGCAGAACTATCCGTCTTCCGTTTCTGCTTTGCTTTGTGACTTTTTTCTAAAGTGGCTATCGATTGTGTTTATTGCTGCAACAGGAAAGCAGCAGCCAAGAGCTGCTACATTAATGTAACGACGTAATTCGAGCGCTCAAATAATGCCCAGACTCGGGAAAGAGAGAATAATCTTTTGAACAGGTTTCCAGGTTATCTGATGGGCATAGAGCAGTAATTTTCGGCTGAGGTACTTTGAGACCGCCTAATATAAGCACTGGGTGTGTTGGTTGACTACGCGTTCTGAAAGCGTTGAAAATTTAGAAAAAAATGTTAGAAAAGTGTTGCGTGGTTCCTTGAAGAGTCGTATTTTTTATATGCTAGGGATGTTTTGGTGAATACGGACAAGTTTTTTATTTTCTTTGGCGCCTCCTTTCTGACCCTGTGTTCAGCTCTCGGTGACCGTACGCAGTTGAAAAGGCACATCCGCCAAGACAGTGCGTAGGGAGACTAATACCCCGGCTACACTAAAGTCCGAAATGTTATTTGAACCAAATTTCATTTGACTCAAATGGGGTGCTTCGAATGCCATTCGGAATCCACCGTGCTGCACTACAATTTCGATGGCATTTGAAAACTTTCCCAATTGCTCGCTGTGCTGTAGTGGCGCTGTTGTCGCCCCGTTCCGTTTTCGCACAATAATACAATAATCAAATTTAGGAGCAGTCTAAGGCAGTAAAATGATATCGAATTAGAAGAGACACCAGGTTTGACTAATGTGGTGGCTGTTTGCGTAGTTTAATTTTTTTGAAACTGACCCACTGGTTCTGAGAGTATGAAAATTAAATATGTTGATTTTATATTTTAAGTAAATAAACAGTGGACAACTTTCCACAGCCAAAAATTTTGTTTGTGCGAGAGTGCTAGAAATGTCATTTGAAATCCCAAATGTATCTCTCGGTGCTCATTTGGCTCGAATGTCATTTGAGCCGAATGGCATTTCAAAACCTAGTGTAGCAGCACAACTTGGCATTTGAGTCAAATGACATTTGGTTTAAATGACATTCGGACGCTAGTGTAGCAGGGGTATAAGTTTAAATCGGAAAACAACTATCACAACTACTAGATCTGTGGCACGGTTCATAGATGTAAGAACAGTTTAGCGCAAGGAAATGGGGCATATTTAAGGCAATTAATACACGCAGATAAGCGAGCCTAGCACGGTTTCTTTAATTCAACATACGCGTTGAGAAGGTTGTTACCAAAGAGGAAACAACACCAGAGCATGTAG
The DNA here is from genome assembly GCF_048455015.1 of Haemaphysalis longicornis. Taxonomy (NCBI): domain Eukaryota; kingdom Metazoa; phylum Arthropoda; class Arachnida; order Ixodida; family Ixodidae; genus Haemaphysalis; species Haemaphysalis longicornis. The sequence goes on along the minus strand of NW_027526335.1, from coordinate 66,381,350 downwards.
TCTAAATAACCCCTCCGTGCCTGATGGCGCGGGTTGATTGAGCGCCGTTACTATGAAACCAGAAAGATTTTAGTCGCCCGCTGATGGTTATATAGCCAAATTTTGAAGCCTAATGGTGTGCAGGTTTCGCCATGGTTTGAAGCGCCGGGAATTCGCTAGCCCGTGTTTTTTTTTTTTTTTTTTTCTTACTTACACGCGCGCGCGTTGCAGAAATTACCTAGAATACGAAGAAGGGCGCAACGCTTGGATATACCGGAAAATGTTTAAGCTTGATGCCGAGCATAGTGCGATGTCTGACGCAGCTCTAGCCGAACGCTGGCGGGCTAGGTGAGTGCCAAGTCGTGTCGTGGAAGGGCACTTACCGACCTCCTCACTAACGCTGGGCGCCTGAACCGAGCAGCTTATCGCGCGTGTTTCGCGTTCCACAAGTTTGAACTCAGGATTTTAATTTGAACCAGCGACGCGCGAAAGTGGCTGTAGTAGTCGACAAAGGGGAAGTGAAGCAGAAACGAGGGGTTCTCTCTGATCAGAAAAGAGAGCAAGAACAAAAAATTGGCCGCGTATCTGCTCCTTTAGTTGCAAATGTCGTCAAAAGACGATAGTCTTTATCGACTTTTGCCAAGTAAATGCCTCCCTTCGCTTTCCCGCTCACCTCTTATGTTGCTCCTGTTGCGTCGCGCTCCTCCCAAGGTAAAGACGCCAAAGGTTTGCTTAAATCATTTTAAATTTCCCGCGTTCCACTGCTCCAAACCGGGTGTCTCGATGCCAACGCTGCCGTACGGCGAAGACGCGTGTGAATCGAGGCGCCCTACTTCAACGTTTATAGAATCAACGTTTCCCTAGTCCACGTGCGTTCCAAGCAGAACGTGGAACCTATCTAGTGGAACCTTTCGTAACTCTTGCCACTTGATTTCTTCAAATGCCGCCAGAAGCTATATGGCGCGGGCGACAGCAGGCGACGGCGGAGTGATATTTTTTTCTTCAGTTGATGAAGTATTTAACCTCGCCAAAATCAAACATCTACGATTTTTTATAAAGGAACGCTGCAAAAAGTTCGTCATGGCCACGCTGTCGTTTTTCCCTCCACCAGAAACAACCGGCCCTTCTCCGGGCTCAGTGGCAAAGCCTTCGGCACTTCTATATATGAGCGCACAGCGTCAGATCGGAAGTTCGGAAGCGTGAAAGAAAAGTGCGGGTGAAGCTCGAGAGGGCGTCACTTCGCACCTACGATGTTATTGTTTGCACCCCCTCGCATCCCTACCACGCTCATGTAAGTTTCAGATGATTGAACACAATTTTATTTTATTTTGTATCATTTTGTGGCCCAACCTTTCCTTCTCACATGTCCTATTCCTCGCAGATGCCCATTACATACACATAACAAAAAGCAAGAAACGCAAATGCTTGCGGAGTTGTTAACTAACTAACTAACTAACTAACTAACTAACTAACTGACTGACTGACTGACTGACTGACTGACTGACTGACTGACTGCAACGGCTTACTTGCACGAATGCTTTGCTCTGTGGACAGCCAACGCACTCGCCATTTATACAAGTGCGGCACGCACACACACAGCTGGCTGGCGCCGCATCTTTTCAAAGTGCTACGAGTTGTGCCGCGCCTCCGCCAGATGGCGCCACGGGTCCCGCGACCGAGAGAAGACGCAGTGAAACATCCTCCTCGCGAGGGGCACGATCAAATGCAGAGCATTTCCGGGGGCGCACGACGTTAAGTAGTTTGCGTTACGTTAATGTTGTTGCACTTGTGGCAACTGCTGACGAGAGAGCGCTCGTCAGCAGTAATTTGAATGAGTCAACGATATAAGGCGCGTTCGTAGCGTCCCATTCTGTCGGCTTTGTGGCGCAGTGGGTAGGGCACCATGTACATTGCGTTCCGCCCGCAGGGTCGAGGGATCGAAACCGGGCGCCGGATAGTATTTTTTTTTATATAGTAGGGACAACGACGGTGCGGACTACGGACGTCAACGCGGGTGACATCGTGAGTTACTGAAATGCTCTGCATTTAAAATAGCGGCGCCGAAAAGAGATGAACTAAATAAACAATGAAAAGAAAAACACGTCAGCACCACCATGTGAGTAGCGGTCACGCTGACGGTGTGGCCATGTGGTAGAGGACGCCACCGCCGAGGGGCCTGTGGTGGGCGGATCGGCTGCGTACGTAAAAAAAAACAGTGAAAGGCAGTCTTCTACCTGCTGTCCCGGTGACGGGGTCTGGCCCCTGCAAAGGGGTCAGCGAGTAAATGCGTCCACGGCCGGACTCGACTTCTTTTCCGCGCTCGCGGAAAGGGAGTCGAGTCCGGCCGTGGTGCGTCCAAGTATACACCGGCGTCGGGCTCCAAGTTCCGGTTGTGTCTGCCCGGGTAGCCGTTTTCTGTCTGCGCGTTCGTTCGCTCGGTCCCAAGAGGCATCGACGTAGACTGGGACTCGTGGAAATAAGCACCTAGTAGTAGTCCCATCATAGATACTTATTTTGTCAAACGACATGAACGATCACTCAGGGCGAGTATCATTTGGCTAGAGAGTAAATATAGGCTTCGAAACGCCTGAGCGGCATTCAGGGGATCTCTCTCTCTCTCTCTCTCGCTATTCTGGGGCCAGAGTTCATATGGCAGTTTTGTAACGGATTACGGTGCTACGGAACTGCACAGTATACCTTACCGCCCTCAGTCAGGGGTCCTCATGGAGGTACATTGAGGTCAGGAGGTCCATGAAAGCATTCAGGATCGTTAGCCAAGGCCTCCGGGAAAACCCATTCCTTCTGTTTCAGTCAAACCTTGGAGACGACACAAAACATTCACTCCGCCACGTGACCGCACCTTTGTTCAACTGTTCGCATGGACCATGTTAAGTTGGCTCTTTTGCGCAACACTCAAGCGTCGCAAAAAAGCCAGATGCACAAACGGCGTTCCTAAAACTTGGGTTCGCGCAATTCCAACTACAAGGGCTGGTTGATTTGACAGTATCGCATGTCAACATCTCCTATCTACTTCACCATGTGGACTGCGCCAGTTTTGAAATCCAACAGCCCCAGCACGTTCAGGGCTGAGAGTCACCCTTTCAGCCCTGAGTTTTTTTTTTTTTCGAGCAAAATAAAATTCTGCGTACTGCAATATTTTAGGGCACCACGTAAGTCTACGAACTAGAAGTAGAGCTGGTAGTAAAAGTAATAACTTATTTATTAATGTAGAAATTAATCAGGACATCTGGCAATTAAAAATGTTACGTTGAGCAGAAATTTTTACTTCATGTTTTCCTTAATTTTATGACAACTTGAGCCTAAAACAAAAAATGAGTATGTAGTGCACATATTTTTGTATTTGAAACCTGTGGAATAAAACTATAACCTCTGTTTTTGTAGCCTCAGCATCGTTGTTGTTGTTGGTCCAAAAAAAAAAATGGCTCGTCGTAATTTTGTATTCACTCGAGCTTTTCCTTCTTTGTAGCATCCAGCTCCGCTAAAACGCGACAATGGGTGACGCCTATCGCAATAGGCACCCTTGACGGACAATTCCCCAGAAAACTTTCCGTTTTGGTTTCACTCTGTATTCTCTAGAGGGACTTCTATGTGGTGGCGTCAATTGACACCGCCAGGGCCGAAAGGGTTAAGTTAATTGTCGTTCGTTGATTAGGCCGAGAGAGTTTACGCAGAAACACAGGAACAAGCTGCAAACGATTATCTCTGGTGCGACAGTAGTCGAATAGTTGAACAGTAGTCGAATTTCTCCCTCACTGGTGCTGCAGTAGTCGAACCAGTGAGGGAGAAGTTGTAAAGAGAAGAGGCTAAGCTAAATGCAGAGAGTGATATCGCTCCGGAGAACGCAGTCGCGAGCGTTCTCAAAACACAATCAGTGTATGTGTTATTTAGAGCCCGGTTCCAATCTGCAGGGATGCAATGCAAATACAGCTAAACGGTCAGACCAGTGCTGCGTGAATCCTGCACTGATTTCTATAACAGCCCGTATATGTAATTTCGAGGTCCAACATGACCCTAAGCGTACACTCTTAAAAAAAAAAGGTCGGAGCATTCACTAATGGAATACTAACAAGTTACTTGTCCCAGTATACGCTAGGTACTTAGTAACTGGAGGTATAGTAAATGTAGCACTTGTCATAATTACTAACCGAAGCAGGCAGTAAGAACCACTACCCCAACTAGTAAAGTCCCAGCGATAGCACTTTTCTGAGCTACATGCGTTTACTAACTGGCCATGCACAACCTAGTCATAAGCACGACCTAAATCTAGTGCTACCACTTCCTACACTCAGTTAATTTACTAACCATGCAGTTGTTAGTGCCAGAGCCTACGTACAAAACCGCGGGGTAGTAAGGTTCGTAAGGAGTTAGTAAATACGGCCGTTACTACCTTTTTACGACCTTTTTTATTAAGAGTATAGGTGCCAATTGATGATGTTGGGGTCAGTAAAAAACCAGGGATATTCAAGATAAAGATCGGGAAGAAAAACAGTGGATGTCTACCTTCCCGTGAGACTACAGGTTCGCTCAAACTAGAAGTTTTAAAACGAAATGAGCAAAAATCAAACGCTTCAACTAGAATTTTAGTCTCTTAAATCCTTCTAAGCCGGCTCGCAGGCCGCTCAAACGCTTGCAGCGTTCAGTGTGTTGTGCGGCCTAATCTGAATAAGCCCCCTTCCGAAGCATGCAGAACTCCGCTTGGGCACGCCTCATAGCGCACGTGGCGCTTGAATGCGCTCAATGCAAAACTTAAAGAAACCTGCGGCGAACCAAGAAAAGGTCCTGGGTGTGTCTTTTACTACTCTGTGTCTAAAGGTACGTCGCACGCAACCCGATCCTGCAGAGGCAAAAGGTATACGTCGGAGGTACTCCAACTCTAGAAGCTAAAGGTATATAATACGCGGCAAATGAAACACGAACACGAAAATGTGAATCAGAACACGCAAATAGCGCGATTTCTTTCCATACAAGTTAAAATGACGCGTGGCTTGGTTACAAAAACAAAGTCCGGAAATGTGGCTTTCCGAATATGCAAATAGCGCGCCATCACGTCAGACCACAACGAACAGTATATTTCAATTTTGCGTGTTCTGACTCAAATTTTCGTGTTCGCGTTTTATTTGCCGCGCATTGTACGTCGGAGGTACCAGGATCCTAGAAGCTAAAGTTTATTTAGTGGCCGTGCTTGACAATCATTGATAGCTGTACCTCGCACTCGCTTCACAAGTCACTGGGAAAGCAGTATGCCTTGATTTTGACCCATGCAGCGAAACCGCTGCCGCTCACTGAACCCACAGCTGACGTAGCCATCGCTAGAGCTACGTTTGGTCATCTGTAATTAGTAAGAGGGATCAATCGTTAACACCACCTGTGCCAGAGCTAGTCAGTGAGCGGAATCGGTGTAGCCGTTTGGGTAAAAATAACGACATAGTGCTCGTTTCGTGGGTTGTGAAGCTGGTGTGACAGTGACTCTGACTATAGTCAATTAGCGGAAGCGGTTTTGCCGGTTGGGTGGAAATCATCACAGACTGCTCTCGACGTGAGTTGAGAGGCGGCCGGCGAGCGTGGAGCGCGTCCACTTTTAGACAAAGCGTTTCCACTATTTTCACGGATTGCCCCGCCAGCGAATAATAAAAAAGGAAAATAAAGGAAGGCGCCAAAAAATAATCTGGCTTCAACACTTCCTTACACCGATGTAACCAGGGCGACGCGTCGCGTGAAAACGCACAAAATTACCATTTATCTTATCTTCAAAAGCCCAAGGGAAACATCACTTGGGGAGGGGGCACGAGCATTCGAACCCATGTTATACAAAGATTCGTCTTTATACAGACAAGATAAAAAGGTGGGGATGTAACGTGAGCATCGTTAAGTGGCGCTTGAAACAGGACGAAGGCAGAGAAGACGCACATAACGGCGCTAGTGTGCCTTATCTGCTTTCGTCCTGTTTCAAGCACTACTTCACGACGTATCAACACCAACTAGCTTAACTGTCGATTTTACCTTTTAATGTGCCACAAACACTTACTCAATAATGCCACCCGTACATATATAATGCACGTAAATGCTTCGCAAAAAAACGAAGTAAATCTACACACATAATAAAAACACACAACGGAAATTGGGTGCACTAAAATTAAGAAAAGTCACGCACATATGTCCCCTCAATGTATACTTGCCCTCTCAAGTCTATGTATCTGCCCAATCAAAGGCGGCGGGGGGGGGGGGGGGGGGGTACAGCTTACGGATTGATGTTTAGGGCTGGAAACGATTGCGATGCCATTTGAAAGAAGTAACTTTGGCCTGTTATACAGCGGCGCCGTGGTAAATTATATTCCGCGATTGACAGAGTAGCGCAAGCTCCGATATTTTGTGTGTGAGTGTTCACGACGACAGCGGCGATCTATGCTTATGGCCATTGCTGGGGGGACAGGAGATGTGGTGACGTGGTGACGACAATGACGACAATGGTGACATATTTGATGGCGACAAAACTCAATCAGCATTATAAATAAAATGTAAAAACGATGAACGCATGTGCGAGCGAGGGCGCACGCACGCACACAGGCACGCACTACACGATTTTTTTCCTGAAAGGATTGAGGAATTGTCATTTATTCTGGTTATTTTTCTGAGCCGTCACAAACGATGATTTTATAAGTAACATTCACGCACGAAGAAACGCCAATAAGGCTCTTGACACCTAGTTGAAACGCCTTGTCGCAAAAATGAGCGTCTTCTCTAACCATCGAAACCATGATTGCTGAGCGCAGGTCACGCCAATCGTTTCGCGAACGTTACAAACTGTACACTCACCCGGTGCCCGAGGCGTTGCGATAACAAAAGGGTGAGTCGAGTTCCAAAACTCAAACTGACGTGTGAAATGTGCGGCCATCTTCACGATTCCGGCACCTTTCACCCCACCCCAAAGAAACTTGCCTTCTTTTTTTTTATTTTTGCAGAATACACGCAGAAATGAACAAAAAAAGTTACCCTCAAAAGTTTCGTGTGCAAAGTATCTTTTCCTAGAGCTCACTCGACGGTAAGGGTAGGCTTCACTTCGGAGTGGAAGAACGCCGCGCTTCCTACAAAGTTTTATTTTATTTTGAACAACTTGGCTGGCTTCGCGTCCAGCTGCGCCCAACATCCACAAATAATTTCGCCTTTTTTTTTGTTTCTTTCTCTTCTCAGTTCACGAAGCCATAGCAGCGAGCGTCCTTTCTTGGGGAAACTGAAACTTGTTCCCGTCTTGATACCAACCCGAGAGGGATTCATTTATTATCGTCCCGTGACCGTACAGCAAAGCGTCCGACAAGCCCCATTTCGAGAAAGGAATTGCCCTTCACACCCCCACCCTCTTTTCTTGCCTTGGGGGTGGGAGGCGAGCAGTGTCAGACTGTACGCTATCTTTTCGCGTGAGCTGCGCGACAAAAGTAAATCAAAAGTATGCTCGTAAACTCCCAGCAGCGTCCCGCCTGTAGTGACGGCGATTTTTGTCTCTTTACACTCCGGTCAAACGATGCGTGGTACGCTGTGTTCGTTTCAAGCTCGCAAATAAAGTAAGACAAAATAAAACAAACCCTTTGAGGTCATCTGGTAGCATTCGATATAACTTCGGCGTTCTTTCTGCCGTCCTAAAACAAAAAAGAAAACAACAAACAAAAGCCTTCTCAATGTCCAGCCGCTCGGTCTTCGGAGAGAAAATTACGTTTTACGGAAGCTGTAGCCAATGAATTTTGTGATACTTTCAGTACGGCCTTATTACTGCTGTACTTTCCTCCCAAAAGCTAATGCTCCCTACCCAATCTAAGTACGCCAGTGTTAGCAATACGAGCAGCCTTCTTTTCTGGCTGCGAAAATTCAATGAAGTGGTCTGCATTTGGAATCGATAAGACTATGCGTTGTCTTTGAATGCAAACAAAGAGATGTTGGCGCTTGTTCACAGCCCCGGTTACTTGCTCTAGGAAGAAAAAAAGAATAGAACTATCATCTGGAAACTAAACACCCAGGAAACACAACTAAAGCACTCTAAGTACACTGGGCCAAGAGCGAACACACACTGTATGGTGCAGTAAAGAGGAGACAAACTGCAAATGAATCCAGTCATAAAACAATTGTGTCAGGACACAAAGAAACAACACAAGAAGCAAGACGAGGTAACGAAAACTGTATAACAACCAGGGCAACGGCGACATTCAGAACATAGCACTATAACGGCTATTGATTACAGCGGTAATAGATAGCGGCGGCTTTGAAAAAATGGTACCAAGGTCTTAATAATAACAGATATAGTAGCCACCTAAAAACGTTCTTCTTTTTTCCTCAAAAATTGTGTGGCAGTTCAACTAAATCTGACTTGACTTTCCTAATCTTTGATATCTATGTCCATATTCTACTTTTTCTCTACTTAGACCCATTTACTCCCTATCCGGCACGAACGTTTCCGCTCCTTGTCTTGGAGACACAACCTCTTTCTGCTACCTGCTTCATTAGTCTGTCTGTCTGCCTGCCTGCCTGCCTGCCTGTCTGTCTGTCTGTCTGTCTGTCTGTCTGTCTGTCTGTCCGTCCGTCCGTCCGTCCGTCCGTCCGTCCGTCCGTCCGTCCGTCCGTCCGTCTGTCTGTCTGTCTGTCTGTCTGTCTGTCTGTCTGCCTGTCTGTCTGTCTGTCTGTCATTCGTAGCTTGGACTGCCCTTAGTGTCTTTTTTAACCTTCTGCATCGTTTCTCATTAACGAACCGATTCCTTAAATCGCTCACGAGACACTCAAGTAGGCTTACTCCTCACCCGCTTGCCTTTCGCCTTGTCCTCTTTCGTAGCGGCGCCCGAGCGCGCGGCCGGAGCGTGTCCGGAGGCGTGGTGTCCTGCGCATCAGCATCATCATCATCAGCAGCAGCAGCGGGGTCCCGTAGCGCGCGGGCGCCATGCTTCGCACCGGGGTGGCCCAACCGGCGGACGACGGCTCCTCTGAGCCCCTGCACCAGTCGTCGACGCGCAACGGGGACCTGCTCAGGGCATACCACGAGGAAGACGGCGGAGACGCGTTCGAGATGCCCACGGCGCCTCTCCCGCCCCCACCGCCGCTGCCGCTGCCGCCGCCTGTCCATGACGCCGAGCCGGACTCGAGCCTGCTGCGGCACGGGGGCAGCAGCCTGTCTGAGATCCGTGCGCCCTTCGCCATCCCCGACGACGACTCGTTCGGCCAGCCGCGAAAGGCGTCGGCCGACTCTTCGCAGGGCTCCAACAAATGCAGGTAGGTACACACATAAAGTAATCAACCTCGCTACTTCGGAGCCACCTGACAGGAAATTAACTGACTTCGTTAAAAGCGGTACTTTGATAAAAGCAATATATATATATATATATATATATATATATATATATATATATATATATATATATATATATATATATATATATATATATATATATATATATATATATATACAGAAAGATAGGTCAGCAGTCTACAACGCCAAAGGAGGCATAGGGGTGTGGTTAGGCTCTTTTTCTTTTTCACTACGGTTAATGAAGTAAACATTTTTTTTTTAAATATACAGAAGAAAGAAAGAAAGAAAAACACGCGCCCAGAGTGGGGACCGAACCCACGCCTTTCGATAACATGTCGAATGCCTTACCAATTCGGCTATCTGGGCGACTGTGTTCTCCTTCACTTTCTGGGCTATTTATATTTACTAGAATTGTATCTGACGCTTGAGGGTGCTAGCCAGCGCCACTCTGACTACACGGGGAGAAGGGGACCTTCTTTTCAACCCCCGGGGCGTGACTCAAACGTCTACAGCCTGTCATGAGCGGGTAACTGGCGGGAAGCCCTCTTATGCGACCTAGGCATCAAGGCTGCCAGAACCGAGACCCTCGCTAGGCTTTCGCAGAATAATATAGTAAGGAAAATGAGGGGCTCGTTGAGGAAATACAGAAAGATAGGTCAGCAGTCTACAACGCCAAAGGAGGCATAGGGGTGTGGTTAGGCTCTTTTTCTTTTTCACTACGGTTAATGAAGTAAACATTTTTTTTAAATATACAGAAGAAAGAAAGAAAGAAAAACACGCGCAACATCGAAAAACATCGAAAAACAAAGAAAAACATCGAAAGGCGTGGGTTTGGTCCCCACTCTGGGCGCGTGTTTTTCTTTCTTTCTTTCTTCTGTATATTTAAAAAAAATGTTTACTTCATTAACCGTAGTGAAAAAGAAAAAGAGCCTAACCACACCCCTATGCCTCCTTTGGCGTTGTAGACTGCTGACCTATCTTTCTGTATTTCCTCAACGAGCCCCTCATTTTCCTTACTATATATATATATATATATATATATATATATATATATATATATATATATATATATATATAGAGAGAGAGAGAGAGAGAGAGAGAGAGAGAGGCAGAGAGAGAGAGAGAGAGATTAACTTTATTTTGAAACCTGTGTCCAAAGGACTGCTCGGCTTCTTGTTTGGGTTATAGGGACTATAGTCCCAGCTATAGTCCTGGCTGTCTACGGTCCTGGCGTGTTTTTAATGTGGTTCACAGGTGTGGTACAACAGAGCTCTTCAAGCTCCTTAGGGGGTGTGACCCATGCCTCCCAGAAAGTAGGGCGCTTTGTGGCCGGAATAGGTTGCAGGGAAGATCTCAGGGTGCTTTGTATGTTTGGGCATGTCCAGAGGGTGTGTTCATTGTTGGGGTATTGGTCGCAGTGGGAGCATTTTGGTGTGCCTGGAAGCCCGTCTATGTAGTGTTGTATGTGTTTTGTTGTTAGCGTGCCGGTTTGTGCTCGTCGAATGAGGACAGCGTCAGGGCGGGAGAATTTTCTGGGGTAGGGGAGGGTGGTTCTTTGATCTCTGACGTCCCGTAAGTACTTTCTGCGAGTCTGATGCATTTGTCGGCGGTGCTCTTTTGGGTCATAGAAGCGAGGCCAGGGTATTGGGGTGCCAGGATCATAGAGAGCAGCTCGGGCTAAGGCATGGGCCTTCTCATTCCCCTTTACACCTGCGTGTCCAGGGACCCATATGAAGCTCGGGGTGGTTATGTGTGATGCTGGTGAGTGTGTAGCGCATGTGGGGGTACATGTGATTCTCTCGTAAATTGCGAATGGCCGATTTGCTGTCCGTGATGATGACCAGTTTTGTTTGATCTTGGTATGCTTCTATGGCGTTGACAATAGCCTGAAGCTCCAGTGATGTCGACGATGGTGCGGGTGCGTACTTGGCTACTGCGGAGAGGACGTCGCTATGAAAAGCTGTCGTTCCGATTTTGGTGTCTTTGTTGTACGCAGCGTCGGTGTAAATGACCGTAGTTCCTGGGGAAAATGTCTTCCTGTTGTAGCGTTTTGCCCTTTCAGCGAGGCGACTTGCTTGGTCTGGACCCATATTTTTGGGTATGGGCTTCAAGGTTATGTTGGCTGGACATGACCATGGTGGCGGCTCTGGTGGAATATGCTGGAGCTGCGAGATGTTATGGCCCAGATCAAGGAGGATGAGACGACATTGAGGCGACGTTTGTAGTCTTTGGGTTTGGGCGAGGTGGTGCGTGTCAATCTTCTCACTGAGTGTATTGAGCGCGCCTGTGGCATATAAGAGGAAAAAGTGTGGGGGTGGGGGTAAGTGTGGGGAAAGTGTGGGGGTATATATTTGTACGTGACTTCCAAATAAAGTTAGTTGAAAGTGCGCTCCGTGTTGTCTCTCCTCTTCTCTGTCCTTGTTTTTATGCGCTATGAATTTTTCGTCAAAGCATCACCAACTAGCCCAGAAATCCGTACTCGTGCATATAAGAGGTCATTTTGGGGGAACTTTGGGGTGCCTGTTATGATACGAGTGGCGTTGCGGAGAATTACTTCGAGTTTTGTGTGCTGAGTTTCTGTAAAATAGTAGTAAGGAAGGCAGTACATTATCCGGGAGATAAGTAGTGCTTCCACCACCTTGCAACTTTCATGTTCCTTTAAACCATAATTGCTGAGGGACACCCTATTTATCATGTGGAGGATCTGGTTCGCTTGAGTAGTGATGGTTTTCAGCCACGTTGTACCTGTGCCGTCCTGATCGACGTGAAAGCCGAGGATCCGTATGGAGTGCAAATCCTCCTCGCTTTTCTATGCCGTTTGGGTGGGGACTCATCAGGCTACACCTAAACGGCAAAGAAAAGCGAGGAGGATTTGCTGTCTAGGCACTGCAGTGGGAACTGGAAAAATTCGAGTAAAGCGACCATTTAAATAAAGCGATTTCGCCATAACGAGTGTTTAGTGTATGGTATTCGTGGCGGGACAAGTATAAAGTGCGTGCAAGCGCACAAAAAGGAAGTTCTCCAAGTAGAAGAAGGGGGCCAGTTTTGAAAATTGTAATTATATCGGAATACGGAGGCTATCCGAGGAGTGCGCCAATAGCCTGATATATAAAACTGATAGAAGGAAATAGGAATCGGCAAAGAGAGTAGCATCGACAAAGCAAGGCAAGTCTTCAGAGGAGCTAGAGAGGATTTTCATGAAGAGAGTCTCTCCTTTTTCTGTGCTGCCTTCCTTCTCACGTCCTATCGGGCAATGGAGCGCTGTAGAAACGTGGCCAGTAAGGCCTAAACATTGCGTGCGATAGGCAACGGAAAAAGTAAAAAAACATGCCTCGTCTACATTCTGCCGCATCTCTACGCAGATGTACAATTTTCACTGTCTTTTAATTAGCCTCCTCTGCGAAAATTTCCGACCCACGCAAACTTGTCACATCCATCTCGCCTTCCGTTCGTATCGCACCAGGAGGCGTACGAAGTCGATGACGTGCAACATGGTGAGCGCACTGTACGGGCGGATGGCCGTGGTCATCACGACGGTCCTGGTGCTCACCGAGGTCATGGACAACTCCGTGCCTCTACTTCGCTTCCACGTGAGTATCGCCAAACTGGAAAAACTAAAGAGACGCACGTTGCATTCCTAGGTAGCGTGTTCACATTTTTCGAAAGATTTGTTATCGAGGGAGCAGTTAATCCATGCGCAAGGGAACACGTTGCAGTTACTGCAGAATAACTGCTTCAGAAATAAGGAAAACATGCGTCGCTTTATCGATGTTCTATTATTTCCCGCTGTAAGAACAAGTGTAGCACACGAGAGAGCTTTGACGTAAACATGGGCCCGAAACTTACGCGGGGTAACTGCACAAGTCAGCTGATATTTATTCGCTGTCATAAATATAAACTGTGTTCACCATCGTTCAAGTGCATAGAAGCCAATCACCATCCTATTCCAAGCTGCACAAGTTACAGCGTAGAGGTATTTATGCAGATTTATGCGTGTCTGTAAGAGCGGCTTGGGCAGCTTTATTTACGCACCATCGACAGACTCCAAACGAGTGGTGGGGGAAAACCTCCGTAAGCTTGGTCACCCTAACGTGGCTATTTTATACCCAATGCCGGACGATGGAATGCTGAACCGTTATGGGAAGCGCTACCTAGGAAGAGCTTCTTTCCTCATCTTATCGTTCACTTTCCAAGATCTCAATGCTTTGCCATTTTAGAGGACTGTAACTCCACGGGTTCATGTTGCACTAAGAGTTAGCTTGTGCCACTTCGCAGGGGTGTATAGCAGTGAAGCCGCAGCAACAAATCCGAAACGGGCCATGTTTGTTAGGCGATTGAATCGGGGCGATCCGAGACTAGGCACAAAATAAGTGTATAGAAACTTTCACTAGCTGAAGGCAGGGGTTTGTGAATACATATATTCTATGATCACATTTATTCACTCATTAGTTATGGAGGATAGTGAGAAAGACGCAGGCAGCGATAAACCTTCAAAGCAAGTAAGGCTACGATTACAAGGGGAAATTTCTGTGAGCCAACGAACTGGGCAACTCGTAAATAAGTAACACCAAGAGAGAAACTGAGAGAAAAATAATCTTCACCCATTTCATCATGCCGGTAACATCAGCAAAACAACGCACCTGATTTCAAAAAGCCTCCACGAAGTTCAGCCAGCTACGTTACTACTGACGATAATTGTTAGTATCTATAGGAAAAACAGTAAAGTTTCAAAAAAAAATACTTCGAGCCACTGATACGTAGTGACACCACGGTCATTTAAGGGTTAGTCATCCCGCACACTATGACTGCACACAAACCCAAACTTAGAACTCCGCTTTTGTACGTAGTTTGCCCTGCAGGTCAAAATGAAAGAAAAAAAGATCACAGAAGCACTAGAAGAAATTCTTCCGATGGTTGATCAGGGGATGCGAAGCATGTAATTAATAATCGCGTCAAGACACCTGTCCTGAGTGACCTCTGCTTTCGTTTGAATAAACAAGTATGCATGCTTTGACTAGTATGAGGTTACTTTCCCGAGCTCCAACTCCGCCCAGAGTTGTCTGCTAATGCGGAGCCCTCTGAAAAGGCGCAACCCGTGCCTCCTTTGTCGCCCGAGTTTCCGACAGGGTTGGCGTACGAACGCCCTTTTTCTGCGTGTCTTGCGGCGCAGGGGTACCTGTACGCGTACCTGCTGGGTGGCTCGGTAGTGTGCCTGCTGGGCGTGTACGTGAGCACCATGGTGGACCGGTGCCCCGCGCTGACCGGACAGCCGCACTCAAACTCTTCCCATGACCCCGAGGCCGCGCTGCGCCGCGGCCGCGTCATGACGTCCTGCTCGAGCGTCAGCATCTACCTCCGGATCGGAGTCATCGGTGAGGCGCGTCTTCTACGGCCCAATTAACGATCAGGCACCAACATATCGCCAATTCAGCGCTAGCAGAAGTTCTGGGTCGCTGGTAGAATGAATTCGTCGCTTTATTGGTGTTTTTCAATAATGCGCAATATGCGCGCCAATACCGTTTTTACTGAGCCCCCGCATAAGTCGCGGACATCGAGTTTCATTTCATATGTTCAAAGATAATCGTAGCTTTGAAGTTCATAATTAGATATAATTCCTAACTGAACATGCGAAATTTGTGATACACACACAACATTATTTTTACGAATTCCCCCTACAGCATTAAAATTCTGAAGAAAAAAGCAAGAGTCTTATAAGAGCAGGGTGAGTTTAGGTGACCTCGAGTGGATTTCGAAGCGCTTCTCCGTCAGCACACGTCTAGCCAGAATGCATCGACGACATGTCAGAGGGCCCTTGTAGGTCATCTATTGTGAAATGTTTCAGCACTAACGATATTCAAAAAAGAAAAGAGGAGATGAACCATTCAATCCATCTTTCAATGACATAATTAGCGACAAAAACACTTTCACACAGCTTCTCCTTCATGCACAAAATCGAAGTTAGGTAGTATAGAGCCGTCGTTTTGTGCAGCTTATAGTTACGAGCTGTGTAGTGACGATAAGCGTCGTGACGCCAAGAATGGGTAGAACATTCCTCTTTGGTTAAAATACATCGTCCGCGATCGGGCTTAGTTGGAGCGTCGCCTTCAGCTGACGCATATTATTCTGCTCTCCCTATCTAGCCTAAGGACCATTAATGGAGAGTTTTGGCTTACCGTGTTACCGTACCGTTTCCGTTGTACCTGGACCCAACCGCGCATGCGCATGCGGACACCATGAGGCGGACCACATTTCACCGGAACGAATGCGCGGTCACGGCGAGGCGGGCCAACGGTCACCGGAATTATAAGCCACCTTACCGGAACGAATGCACCCGTGCCCAGTCTGGTCCCGGTACAACGGAAGGTGTACGGTAACACGGTAACACGGTAAATGAAAACTCTCTAATCACTGCACAGTAAAGGTGCAGCTAGTGTACGATTTGCACTGCTGGAGCATCGGGGCGCAACTGCAGTGGAGCGGCCAAGGGCTAACCGTGCTCGTTGTGTCCCCCCTCTTCCTCCGCTCCCCATTTCCCAGTGTTCGGCCTGGGGACGCTCATGTCGTGCGGCCTGGAGATCGCCACCATCTTCACGCTCTCCAAGCCGTGCACCGACCCGGTGAACCTGGCCATGCCCGTGCTGCACGCGCTCTTCACCTTCCTGCAGATGCACTTCGTCTTCATGAACGCGCAGGTCGGACACTCAGCGCGCACGCTCCGCAAAGCGCCCACTCCCCGCGGAGTTTCTGATAATTACAAAGATTATTTCTGTCTAAGCAACATGCCTGCCTTATTCGGGCTCTACTAAGTTATGCTGATTTTTCCCTCGGTCTGCAAACTGGCATACATCATAGGATTTCCGCAATAAGCGTGGAACACACATGGCAGATAACAAAGAAGCTGCACGAAGAGTGGCTATGAGCCTATGGCGCATACGAATCTAGGGCCGCTTAGATGCTTGGCTCTGATAATTGTGGCAAATGTGACCGAGCGCCCGGGTGTACGGAGAGCCCAGCCTAACTACAATGCACCCTGCCCTTAAGTGACCTTAGATTTTCTACAAGCATGCCAGTCGCACACGCGTACGCAGCTCACAACTCCAATGATGCACAGTTATCGAAGCGTCGTATAAGTCAATGTGCGTATCGGATTTGCGCTGGTGTGGAGTTATTAAGTGCAGAGCTCCTATAGGGGCTCGCCTTGTCATCGTAGCTCACTTGCTGGACCCAATTAGAGCCACACGGCGCACTGTCGTCGCGGCTTCCCACACAGGCTTTGAAAGCCAAGCGGTCTATATAGTCACAAGCGTTCGAAACTCGTGAACCGCTGGCGTTTGTCATACATCTCCCCGTTGTTTAGCGCAAAGAAAACTGCAGGTACATTTGAGGCAAAGTATGTGTAATTAACCGCCAGCGCCCACGTTCATTTAGTTAGGAACGCTCGTTGGGTTGGTTTTTGCTATAGTAAGCGAAAAAAAGTGGCATTGCAATGCCGGAACGTGCGGGAGGAAAAGCGAGCACAAAAAGAACAGAACGCCCGCTGGCGCAGTTTCAGGCAGGGGGCGCGCGAGCACTGCGAAGGCGGAAATTTTGAATAGTATTGGGTGGTAACATTGAGCGGATAACAGCGCTATGCAGCCCATTATGACGAATCACTGCTCTGCACTTCCGACAGCCTTCACGCGGAGTGGAACGACGTTAATTTTTTCGACTTATCCGACTTTACTATAAGCTTGATACAGTTTACCAACTAACAAAATGAAGCCGCATTCTTCAGGACACAAGTCTTGTCGGGGCTCGGTATTCACAGCGTGATTGAATCGCGACGACCCGCTGGCGGCTAAAAAACTGATCGCGACCCGTTTCCGTTCCCTGAATGGACATAGCGCAGGGGACCCACAAAGCGGTTGTTATCTGAACGCATTCAAAATTGTGCCAGAAATGTGAAAATGTTTATTAGAAAGGAGGCAAGAAGGCGCGCTGCTCTCATTTTCAGCATCAGATTTGCTGCTGTTATATCGTTTTCTGAAGACAGGCAGCGCAAATGTTCTAGCATTGTGCAGGACACAATGAACCGGAGCAAAGTATTAGCGGTATCGTACGGAACACATGTTAGGTCTCACATTTTCACGTGTTTTGGGGTGGATAAAGAAATGAGGGAAGCTCACACTAACGCGTAAGACTTGAAGGTAGCGGAGCTGCCCGTAACCTAATTCACGACCATCACGAAAGTTTTAAGTCCACGACTGCAGCCGATTTGCTGCTTCTTCGCTACCGCAACCACCTTCACCCCATCATTGTCGCTCCAAGTGTCAGCTTCTTTCAATTTTTTTTTTTTTTGCAAGTAATGATCAGTGGACATCACCTTGGAGGGGCGTACGCTATGACCTGCCTTCCTCGTTCCCAGCAAATGTTGCCACGATTGCGGTGATCGCTGGAGTCTTCCGCGTTCCGAAAAAGCGTTGCCACGATTACGGCGAACCAGATCTCCCTAAGTGGCTATGCTTCGCTTGACAAACGTGTGCAGGGGACGCTGGGCGGTCGCCGCGAGGCACGTACACACGAGCGCTCGGCATTTTCTTGGTTCAGCCAACCGCCGAACGGTCGCCGCTAAGCCCGCGCTCACGTGCGCGCTCGGAAATTTCTTGGTATTTTTAACTGCGGACACGAAAAATTACGATTTGCTAAAGCTCTTCACTGTTAATCATATCTGTCTATCAAAACGCATAGGAAACTGTGGGGCAGTATACGCGCAGTCCATGCTGGCGAAGCAGGATTGAGCCAGTGCGCGGTATGCCAATGCGCATGTGAGCAGCAAATTACACGCTGAAAGTCTACGGTCGTATAAGGAAAGTTGATGTCGCAAATTGCTTACGAAACCCATCGCACGCTGGAGGGTTCCCGTTTCACCCGCTCCAGTTGTCGTAAAAAAAGTTTTCGCGGCGTACCAGACAATGCAGAGTCAAATTTCCCGACGACTATAGTTATAATGTAGCCCTATTTTCACCTGCGGGTCTGCGTCTCTGACCATTATATACTGGAGTCGTTAGTAGTAGTAGTGCATTGCAGAGCGCTGCAGAAAGTGGTGGCCACGAGCCCTCTGTTCTTAGCAATGTTCCTGCCAAACTTTTTAGCCAGTAACGTATCTCCCGAAAGGCTGAAATCCACCCCGAAACTACATTATTTTACGATGTAGTAAATGAGCCGCATTTTCATCCCGGGCGGATCATGTCTATTGGCTGGTTAAAATGAAGATATGTGATGCTTACTTATTGCGTCCGTACACCGAACATTAACTGCACAAAATATTCGGGAATGAGTCGTTAAGAGTTCTGGCAGTCCTAGCGCGGTGAGCTGTGCTCGGTCGATTCCAATGCGCGTACGCACTAGGCATGCTGTTTGCGCAGAGCTACTGGCCGGTGAGAGTGGCTGAGCGCACTGCTTTTTCGGGAATCCCATTTTGTTCATTCACGGAGGGTATAGTTAGTGTAGCGACACCTGGCCCTGGTCTCTGACCTCCCCGCCTCTCTGGTCTCTGGTCTCCCCGCAGGGCGTGGCCCGTTCGCTGGGCTGCCTCCGGCACCTGGTGCTGGTGCACCTGGTGGTGACCAACGTGGCCGTGTGGCTCAAGCTGCTCCTCTGGGAGACGGCCAGCGAGTGGCTGCGCCAGAGCCACGTGCTGCAGGACGGGGAGTCCACGTGGCCGCCCAAGGACTTCAACTTCACCACGCACGTCATCGACGAGCAGGGCGAGCACAAGGCCTACTGTACGTCCCCCTCGCCTGCGCGCGTTTTTCCACACTGGCCGGTTCTTCTTCATCCACTTTTTGGAGGCGGTAAATAGGTAGCACGGCCTTTTGGTGACTGGTGAAACTGGCCGTGACAATCCAGTTTATAGTGAGAGCCTTCATGGTGCGGTCCTGTTCGCGGGCTCCCGCAACACCAGAGCGGGTGGCCCCGATGAGCACGCATACAAAATCCTGCTCAAAAACCGAAACTAAAGAACTACGCACGCCTCATTAGGCTTCCTCTATGCGTGTTTTTTTTTCAGAGTGCCGGCTGTAAGGTGATGTTGGCTGTTGATGTCCATAAAGGTGGGCTTTTAAAGGGTGCCGCACAGCAAGCACACCAATGCTGCAGTGAAGTTGGCAAAGGAGGGTTACTTACGAGGAAAACTAACAGAGCTGGCTGATAATCACACTCATGAGTTACTATAGCTATAATGGTAATTCGTCCCTGAGGAGGTAGGGTAAACTAAGGCAAACCAGCACGATAATTTTATTGTTTGTGTAATTGTCAAGTTATTCCTATTCTCCTCGCCGCGATGACTTCGAGGCTAAGGCGCTGTGCTGCGTGGGAAAAGGTTTAGGGTTACAATCCCGGCTGCGAAAATTGTTTTTCTGATGAAACTGAAACGCAAGCACACTCTTATGCGCGCAATTCCGGCTGATATTATATAAAATAGCTTGAAATAGTCAAAATATATTCATTGGTTACCACTGCGGTGCACCTCACGGCGAAGGTGATGTCCGCCCGTAAAATGTCCATTCGAATTCGATTTTTGAATTCTACTAGCCTCAATGTATAGGGCGATAGAAGCAGGAAATGCTGCCCTGATAACTCCAGTGAGCATAGGCTTGAATGAATCTGTCACCAACCACGCCCATACCTACATTTCTTTCTTTGAATGATAGTGGAAACAAGAGGCTGTTAATACAAAAAGTGGCAATATTTCTGCTTCATAGTGCAAACCATGAGTTAATTCCCACGCGTTTGAAAATTAAATGTAGCCTGGATGTCTTTCTTGTATTTATGTGTATGTTAGCATTTGCTTCCTTAGGAGGGGATGACAAAATACGATGTTCACGAATGCCAAAAACGCAGAGTATTTGAGTTGCACATTGCTAGAGAGGTTGTACATTCTCGTTAATGAGTAGATATTCTCATCAATGAGCCGATCCAATTATCAGTTTCGGACTGAAAGCGGTTTGCCTTGTACGCAACACGCAACTAAATTTTACCACGTATTCCTACGGGATTTCCGGTCCTATAAGGCAACCGTCAGAAACAGGACTGGTAATTCGAGAAAGCCCATTACTGCTTGTGAAATCAGCGACGTCGTCATTAATGCGGACAATTTTGTATGCAGTCACGTCTGACTGCCTGTGGCGGTCCCACGAGGAGATGCCCATGGAGCGCATGCTGACGCTACAACGGTGCCTGCACAACTCCACCGTGGGCGCCATCTGGCAGAAGGCCTCCCCTTTCCTGACGCCCTTCGTCGTCCAGTACAGCGTCGTGGGCGCTGTGGTCGTGTACACCATCTGGGACAACTACTCGTACTGCACCAGGGGCAAGAACCACAACGGCCGCAGGCCCTCCCCCACTTCCGACCAAATCGAGCTTCCCAGCTCCGAGCGCATCTTCGACTGCCAGAGCTCCAGCAAGGGCCTCTTCCTCGGACTCCTGGTTCTCGTGGCCGGCATCATAGTCCTCATCCTCTTCTTCGTGCTGAGCAACGAAAACATGGAAGTGGAAACCCTGTCGGCCGTCACGACGCTCCACTGCGCCGTCCAGGGTCTCTCGGTGATGGCCACGGCGATCGGGCTCTGCAAAGTCGGCGGCACCTACCACAAGCGGGGCAGGTTGAGCCAGCTGAACTCGATCCTACAGGGCATCGGCCTGCTCGCTGTCTACACGTACGGAGCCTTCGGCGTGGTCGCCGGCGCCTCGAACGTGCTGCGCGGCTCCGAGCACCTGCTTCTGCTCCTGGACGGAGCATTCATGGTCCTGTTCGCGAGCCTGCAGTCGCTGTTCGCCCAGCGGCTCGCCATGCGCTGCCTGCCCAAGAAGAACGGCAAAGCGGGGCTGCAGGTCGTCACCTTCCTCATGTTCAGCAACCTGGTGCTCTGGCTGCTGGAGACCTTCACGAGCCACAACCACATCTCCAGCCAACAGCAGCTGGCCATGTACGGCACCGTGTCCTGGGGCATCATCTCCAGAGTGGCCCTGCCGCTGGTCATCTTCTACAGGTTCCACTCATGCGTGTTCCTCATGGAGGCCTGGCAGGTGCCCATCAGCCTGGCCAGGGGAGAGTGATTGGCCCCGGCGCAGCGACGTCACGCGGCCAGCGCGCCTCTGTGTTCCCCTTCTGTCGTCCATTCGATGAACTGTGTTGACCAGCCGGAATGTGTTGAGAGGATATGGATGCTGGACACGGCTTTTTGAACAGAACTGTACGCCTGCCACGAATCCATGCACAAAGTTGACGTCGGAGCAGGGACTACCGTCTACACACGTTGCGCCCCGGCATTGAATGCGCGCTAAGCGTAACATTGAAAACGCAGCTGAGAGTGTGCGGAGCGCCGTTACTTTCGTGCGGCAATGGTAACTATATAAGCGAGTGTATGATGTGGCAACAAACTCAAACATCCCACATAAGCGGGCTTATGTGCGCAAAAATATGCATGCTATCGTTGCTTTGTACAGAGCGTGATAATCGCCATTTTTCTTGCTGCTGCTGACGATGGTTACGCATAGGAATCAAATTTCTTCCTTCTTTGTGAGCTCTTCGCTCACAAAAAAAGTGGAAAGACGCGCAAAATCGACACGGTAAATCTGTTACAGTAGCCAAACACTGCACATCTGGTGCTGATGATTTGGTAAGATCTTTCAGCAGACTATGAAGTCTGCGGAGCAAAGCATGAGGGTTCGGATTTAAGAAGCACCCTTTATAGACCGTAAGTTGCTTCCATCCAGAGCGGCCTCTCCAGCGATGCCACAGACCGTTCTTTGAGCAAGGCTGCAGGATCAAGATGAGATGGCGACCTGCTTATTCCACAAGCCGACCAACGTTGTAATGGTATATGTGTTTTCTCAATGGGCTTTTACTGTGTGACCTGGACGTGTTGTTGTGATGAGACGCTTTATTTTTGTCCCATGTACTGAAGTGCTGAGGTAGCACTGTTAATTCTAAAGCACTGCCAATCGTTTCAGACATTTAAATGAATCAGTCTTGTGGTGCCCATGCGTGTAAAGAAGACTCATCGCAGACGAGGCCACGCGGGGGCTGCAACAGGTCTCTACAAATGCCAAGTGTATCATGCGAACACACAAGCATCTAACAATTGTGCGGAGGTATGAAGTCGAGGCTTGACTAGCGCCGTTTGCTTTGACACATATCTCTCGGTTGACACAAATGGCGTACAAAGAGATGAAGGAAATAAACTATATGCAGTTTCATTACTGGCATCTATCGCATTGAGCCCTTTCTTACTACAATTCAACAATATTGATATTCCTTTTGTGTCCACTGGTGGGCAAGCCTCTGTGGGGCACCACACTGAAACCGGGTGGCTGCATGTACTGTACCCAAGTTAAACAGATACAGCGGTGTGGGATCGGCCTGACGGGAGATGGTTAACACAGAGTGCTCAACAGAAACACGTATATAACTGTGAGTAGTTATCGGCAGGCAGTACAGAACGATGGCGACGCATGCAGCCATCGACTAGGTATGGCTCCGGGACTGAAAGTGCACTCGTGAGTAACGTATCAGAGCCCACCAGAATACGTGCGGAACGGGCAATGTAACCCACACGAGTGAAAGCACAATTTACACCAAAGGACAAGATAGTCAGGACAGTGCCGGCACTCTCCCTTTCCGCTCTATCGTTCTCCCTCTCCCTATTGATTTGCAGTGAAACGCTCCCTCGCGCCGAACAAACTTCCCTAGAACGATATAATCTCATCGCTCGCACGACGCTAAGCGGTCACCGTAAGGTTTCAAGGTCAGGATAGCAGATAAGTGAACACCTATATATTTATCAGCTACTACTTGCAGTTAAAGGATTTTTATGAAGTAGGATGGCGAGATGCTTGGCGTGCGAGTGATGCGCATTGCCTTACATAGAGATACTAAAAATCAGTATCCAGTTGTCGCTCCAAGTATACATGCTGTCTAGGTCTGAATGCAGCGCATGCATTGTTAGCTTTTTTCTCTAAAGTTAATCTTGTATAAAAACGCAATTACGTGTAACGCTGCCGTGTATTACGAGCAATAATGAGCCGAGCAGGGAACCTTACGGAACTCCAAAGGTGCTTATTGAGGGGAACTCGTAGTTGTTGATAGTAACATACTGCTGCTGGTTAAATAAAAAAGAATTAAGCGGGCCATCATCAACTTTAAAGTGACTTAGTTTACAGAGAGGTAGTTTGGGAGCCTTTAACGAACACCTTCGAGAATTCTGAAAAGATGAAATCCACAGTAGAATGTATGGTTATCAAGAATAGCGTGAATTTTGTGCGTGAACGATACACCCGCGTATCTAGTGCTCCCGGAAGCCACATCGAGTTGCACTAAAGAAAAATTTTGACTTGAAATATTTAACCAGATTAGTAGCGCAAATTGCACGTTTAAAAATTTTGCAAGGTGTGTTGGAGTGATATTTTACGGAACTGTTTGTTGCTGGATTAAACATTAGAATGACCTTCCCAACGGCCCAGTCGTCGGGCACACGTCATGGTTCCCAAGATAGATCAAAGGTTTTAACACATTGAAGAATAAGCGTCAATATTTTTGGAAGCTGAGCACGAGGTCGCGGGTTCGATTCCCGGCTGCGGCGGTCGCTTTTCTGATGGAGGCGAAAAGCAAAAATGCGCGTGTGTACGAGATTTCGGGGCACGTTAAAGATCCCCAGGTGGTCAAAATTAATCCGGAGCCCTCCACTACGGCGCACCTCATCGCCTGCGTTGCGTCGGCGCGTTAAACCCTACAATCAATCAATCAATCAATCAATCAATCAATCAATCAATCAATCAATCAATCAATAAATAAATAAATAAATAAATAAATAAATAAATAAATAAATAAATAAATAAATATTTTTGGAAAATCTTTAGGATATTTTTTTAACAGAAAACATTTTTGTCCGCAAAGCGGCACCACTGATATGAGGCGGCCGTCTCCGCGTTGGTGGTTGATCGTAGCAGATAACAGTGTCATCGGGGTCTCCCTTGGGGCTCTGTAGCTGTGATTCCCTTCTTACGCCTGTGTACTACTTTCTAGAATACTGGCACGGGTTAAATATTAGCTATAGTGATAAACATACGTATTACACACTAGATTATGCCCCAGAAATGATAGGCGTCGGTTGACGTGCTGTTAAGTTCAGTTAACAATAACGTAAACACCACCAACCATTTCCTGAATGGCGTGCCTAAATTGTCCCAATCGACCTCAAAACAAACAAACAAAAATTGCGTTTTTTTGGAATTCCTAGTAACTTGGGCGGGTGAGGGTGATAAGGCAGTAGCATTATGGTTCGAAGCAGGGAACTATTTGCGACCCTTGTACTCTCGCTGCCCCAAAAATTCCACCATCCGCTAGCCTTGGCGCTGTGGCTGCCCAGAGATGCACAGGAGCTGCACAGAGATACGGCCACCGCGGGGTGAGGGGGAAACGACGCTGGCGGAGGCCTTGGGATTTGGGGCGAGGGGGAACCTCAACTTCAAGGCCATAGAGGTGACGAAGAGGCGACTGGAGTGGTGGTGGAGGAAAAGCAGGGAAGGGATGGGTACGCAGGTGGAGTAATCATGCGGACGAGAATTTAGAACAGCGAGGGGAGAAAAAAGGGGGGTGGGGGCGATGAGTTTAAAACAGAAAAGAGGGAGAGATGGGAGGGAGGAAGCAAATCTATAGGTTAACCTGGGAGTAGGGCATGTAAACGTAATAAAAAAGGCAAGTTGGTTGCTGACAACCGACGCCCCGATTCAAAGGGAAAGCCACTAATCATCATCATCATCATTGCGGTCAACGGCTGCACTATACACTTAGTGATTTCGTTGACCTAAATTTTCGCCATTGGCTGTATAGCCTTGGTGATTTGGCAGTCCCAAATTTTCCGCCTGCGGATACCCTTTGCAAAAAGGCGGGAAACACTGAATATTCAGCGGTGGCAACACTGGTGGTTAACGCGACGACGCCATGATAAAGGAGGCGTCGCGCAGGAGCGACGTCGCGGTTACGCGTTTTGGCCCATCGCTTCACCATTGTGCAGCCTCGTAAAGCGATTTTTTTGGTTATTTTGTATACGCTACGAGTGCCCTTGCAGCATTATAAAGACAATGCTCACGCACTGCTGCGTACCTCTTTGCAAGTACTAGTTTGTTTACGTGCAGTGATGCTGGGCGAAAGGTAGGTACAATGCGCACCTTTGGCGTCTCCCGTTTTAATTTGGAAATCTCCAGGGCAATGCGTCTTTTTTATACAAGTGCACTGTCTTGAGAGCTGCGTTTCACGTGCCGGCCCCGACTTCCGCCGTTATTAGCGCCGAACATTTAGACAGCAAGGTTGTTTCGGTGCAGGCGAATTCGAGCCTGCGTTCTCTGCCCGCGCTGATCGATGTTTCTACATCTGTGAACCGCAAACGCGCCCGTTTTACTTTTTTTTTTTTTTGAGAACTGCTTTGTGGTACAGTTTCAAGTGCGCATCATGAGTGCCGAAGTTTTAACGCGAACATTCAGTCAGGAGAGTTGTGTTGGTGCAGCCAAAAATTGGAGCCTGCAGGCATGTTTCTCTCTGCTTGTTTTGACATTTCAACGGCAGTAGATCGGGAATGCGGTCTAGAACTTTATTTCTTGCATTTACATTGTGCGAATTCCGTTCCCTCATGGTGTTAACGGCGCATACCGTGCAGCGACCACGCGGTATATAAATACTCCAACTCAATCACAATCCCGCTTTTCTATAAATCTCGGTGTAGTACAAACCACCTGACGCAGTGCACGAATTGTATACTGCTTATGTGATACAGGCGGAAGATGCATCAAGTGTTTATAACTCGCATAACTTATTTGCATGTGTCCATGAGTTCCCAACTGACATACAGAATAAAAAAAAGAGATCGCAGCAATCAAGAGATATGAAGGACAATATGTTACTGTCTGCCAGGCAACGAAAGTTTGCTAATAACATTTCGTGGAGACAAGAGCAGTGTCTTTATGTATGCTTTCGCCCGTTCCGCAAATGGTTTAGAAAGCTATAACAGTCGAAACGTAATCGCTCAGCAAAGAACGGACCCCTCATAGCCCGTTCATAGCGGCCAACCGCCACTACGACGGGGCAGTTGGCCCATCGAATAAACACAATTGGAACCGGACGACTAAACAAGCAGGCAGCGGTGAGGATATTCGTTGTTAGCAACAAATCCTGCGTTCGTTTTGCTGCTGTTAGTTATCCCAGATGACAGTATTCCACGCTGAAATTGTCGGATCTAGTAGGGTTTGTCAGTTGACGAGCTCTTCGAATAAAAGTCCAGAATATGCTGCTCTTCAACCAAACGAATAGCAGCAAGGTTATTTTCCCAACCAGTTCTGGGAAAAACCACTTTACGAGAAGCGCATGCTATATTATTACGCCGCGGTGGACGTTAGCTGATCTGCGTTTGCTGCCTTTTCGCTACTTTCGCTTCCTTCATGATGGCGGAGCACAGTGTTGCCAGAATGGTCTACTGCTCCTCCGCTAGCGCTTGGGCCACTTTGCAAAGGGTCTGTGTCTGTAGGCTTAGTAGTTTAGCTGCCCCAAAATTTCTGCCACCATCTTGGTGCTGTGGCTGCGCCAAAACTTCAGCCATAATATGCGTCATAGCCAGAGTATTTTCGCTTCCAAAAACTTTCGCCATCGGCTGCAGGATAGCCTTGGCATTCGGAAGTAGCAAATGTTACCTCATCGACTTGAATATAGCGTTAGTACATTTTACTGCCCCCAAATTTTTCCTCTTCGGCTGGACTGTAGCCTTGGCGCTGTGGCTGCCCATTCGGCCATCGGCTGGATTATACGCGGACTACTAGCGCTGCGCCCAAAGTTTGGCCATTGGCTAGACTAGTGTCACTAGATAGACTATATAGCCTTACTCTTCCACTGCCCCGAAAATTCGGCCATCAGCTAGAGCGTTGCCTTGGCACTTTCACGTCCCCATAATTTCCTCCATCGCTGGACTGTAGCCCGAGCACTTTCACTGCCCCAAAATTTTCGCCACCGGCTGGACAATAAACTGCCCGAAATTTCTGCGTTTGGCTGGGCTATAGCCTTAGCTGGGCTGCCCCATATATCACCTAGAAGGATTTCGACACCCCCAAAAAAGGTTCCACAACCAAGGGCCCCCTCCCCCCCCCGCCCCCCCACCCAGAAAAATTTTGACGCCTCCCCAAAATCGCAATTCTGGATAAACCCCCGACTATACCCATTATTCAAGTACAGTAGACTTTCGATAAACGAAAAAAACGGAACAGTTGCCTGGAATTTGGTTGGTTTTGTATTCAGATAATGTAAAAAAGCTCTCGGTAATCGGAACTAAAATTTCCGCATCACCGTGTAAACGGAACCAGAAATGCAACTTCTTGTGAAATCCACTGGCATGAGAATCAGCTTTTTACGGTTCCGGCTGTTTCGTTCTTGTTTTTTTTTTTTTTCTTCATCCATGCTTTTTTAGCCTTGTTGGCCTCGTAAGCCTCGTCTCGTAAGTGGTTAGCCGTGTTAGCGCAACGGATGCAACACCGCAGTTCTTGTTCCAGTCGTTCGGTCTCGATAGGCGCCGAGGCTACAGGGCTCACCTCCTGTCGCCTCGTTGGTGCCATCGTTGTGCTATTCGTCCTTCATTACCACGTTGCCGTCTTCTAAATTCGGTGGCTCGTAAGCACTCGCGAAGTTGAGGCCTCTAGCCTCCGTGAAGATGCAGTTGCAAGGACTCAAACAAAAATAATTGACGCATTTTGTAGTAGACAGCGACTCATTGTTGCCAAATCAACTATGTGAATGCTGTGCCTACGCTTCTTGTAGTTTTCTTGCTTTCTGCAAACTATCAGCTACAGTCACTTTCTAGCGGTTAAAGTTCCATGAAGTGCCCTTAGAAGTGTGTACGCACATAAATTTGCACCTTAGAACATCTCTCTCAGTAAACGGAACTCCTGTTAAACGGAACTAATTTTTCCGGTCCCTTAAAGTTCCGTTTATCGAGAGTACTGTACATTGTACCCTTGGCGCTGTGGCTGCCCCGAATTTCCACCATTGGCTGGACTATAGCCTTGGTTCTGTGGCTGCACATTCGGCCATCAGCTAAACGTACGCGGACTATCAGCGCTGCGCCTGAAGTTTGGCCATTCTATATTATTCCCCTGTACCAAAAATTCGGCCGTCGGCTAGAGCATTGCTTTCACGTCCCCAACATTTCCGCCATCGGCTGGACTGTCGCCTGAGCACTTCCACTGCCACAAAAATTTCGCCACCGGCTGGGCAATAACCTGCCTTAAATTTCTGCATTTGGCTAAGCTATAGCCTTAGTACTTTAGTTGCCCCAAAATTTCGGCCATCTATTGAACTATACCCAGGGATTTATACACCCCCTAGAAGAATTTCGACACCCCTCAAGGAAACTTTTATTGTCCATAGTGAAATAGACTGCGTTAAGCGCCCGATGGGGTGGCTCCCTCTTCACGGGTTCCATATGCTTCCAGGGCCGCCTGGCCCCTGTGGATCAGTCGGAGCTGGTCTTCCAGGACGGGCTGGATAGCAAGATCTCCCATCGCTCGTCAAGGGTAAGGGTAGTAGGGGGATTACTTATCGGTAAAGGGGGGGGGGAGGGGGGCTTTGGAGAAATTGCACTCTCCTATGACGTGCCGGAGGGTGCCTAGTGCATTGCAGTGAGGGCATGTGTTCTCGTGTATACATTCTGTTCTGGAGACAGAGGTAGGGAAAGGAGCCTGCATGCCTTTATTTGCATCGCTTGTTCGGCTCTAGTTGAGGAGTGGTGGGGGTGCTGGAATGCCTTCCCACCGTCCCTGTAATACTTGACTATATCTGTGTAACTGGTGATGGGTTGCCATCCCCTTCCCTTCTCCTGGGTGGCCTGGGAGTTGAACGCTCGGGCCTGTTGATGAGCATATTCGTTGCCCTCAACTGAGGAGTAGGCCGGGACTCAAACTAGTTCGATTTTTTGTTTAGGAGGCGTAGCTTTTTCGAGGAGTAGAGCCCACAACCAAGAGCACTTCGGCGATTCCAGGAATTTATACCCCGAACCCACCCGCGCCCCCAGGAGGATTTCGATGACTCCCCAAAATCGAAATTCTGGATAAAACCTCGAATACACACCATTGGCTCTGTGGCTGCCCCAAGAAACTATGTAAACCCGCCGTCAACTCATTTTTTTTAAAAAGCGCATTTCCTTTTCTATAAAAAAAGCTAATAAAAGTACGTTTGACCTATTGTAAAGTGTCAACACCACACAGTACACCCACTTATAACTCAGAGCGTCCTCATTCTCATCCCGTGGTTGGGTGTTGAGTAATAACAAGAGCGAGCAAGCTGCCACTAAACGTGCCGCACCCAGACCTTGCTTCCTCACCTTCTAAGGGCCTGTGACAACACCTCCTAGGAGGATGAATGAAGGCTGGCAGCAGGCGGAGCAGCTCGGGAAGCAGGATCACAACGCTGTTTGGCAGCAGCTTTGGAGAGTTTTGCAGCAATGCACGTCTGTTTGGGAGCAGATTTCTATAGTCAAACATAAATTACTTGCAATTCTTTTATTTCTTTCAACACACTAAAGAAATTTGTTCTTACTCAACATTCGATCAATTCTGAGCTGACCGGCCGCATTTTCAATGGGTTAGAAAATAAATGTTCCCATAATTAAAACATAACAGCTGAAAGAGCAATAACTCAGTAAAAAATTAGAGATAATCGATGATTTGAAAAGTTACATTTAACTTGACTTCAGTCCAATGAAAAAAAAAGAACTACGAGAAACCAATAAAGAAAGAAATTGAGAGAGAAAGGAACTAAGCGGAAACAAGATATGATACACTGCATAACTAAACCCGACTAGACTCCACATAAATTAATAATAAAAGATAATGCTCAAAAACCCCACAGAAAAAGAATTGGCGCAGGTCGCACTAATGGTGCAAGGCTCGAGAAACAATACAGCTGGGGTCGACCTAGCTTTTCCCCACCCTGACAGCGGATACCAGGAGATGGAGAGAGGAAGCAGCCGGACCCCAGCAGTGCGAAGCCGTTTTGGACGGCACCCTAAAGCAAAGACCATTGAAGTATGTACCGTGTTTTATTCAGTACATCAATCGTCGTCTTCCGACGGCGCAGCTGCATAGGGAAGATCCTCTTTTAGCGCGTCCTCAGATCGGTAGACCTCCACTTCTTCGTCGGCTGGTCTGGTGGCCGTCTCCACGTGCGGATTGTGAAGGCTAGACAGATTCATCGCCATGTTGTCTTTGGCGGGGCGAACCCGTGGCGCGCCGGGGGCTACCCGACGACGATGACAAAGGCGGGAGCTCCTCATGTGGTGTAAGCCCATGCGCAAGCATGGACGATGCCGGGAGGTCGCCGCGAGGCGCGCGCTCACGTGCGATAGGTATGTATTTATTTTTTTTAACACGAAAGTGTTTTATTCACGGATACACCAAGGTTTCGCTGACGTCATGTACGTCACGGAAGCGACGCCAGTACAGCGAAACAAGTAGCCTGTAAAGGGTGCACCCCAGCACACACGGTCATCTTGCGGGGAAGCAACCTTTAGTACTAAAGAGTACGTTATACTTGGGGTTGTTCGTTTTCGGGTTTTATATTTTAACACGAAAGTGTTTTATGCCTCGATACCCTAAGAAATCACTGACGTCATATCCGTCACGGAAATGACGCCAGTACACCTTTGCTGAAGCATGGCCTCCGAGATTCCGCCGCGGGGGAATCTCGGGGGAGGCCATGGCTGAAGCGACCCGCCAGCAGGACGTCGTTCGCCAAGCACACCCACAAGAGAGCCACCGACCCGCGAATCATGCTCAGCTGCAGATTTCGCTGCACACTTCACCTTCGTGTTCTACCGATTCCTATGACAGAGGAATACACCACAGTTTTTCTTGCTCAAGCCACTGCGCGACGGTTGTGCCTGATAACTCTTTCCGGGGCCGCCGGGAAGTCGCTGCGAGGCACCCGCTCACGGATTTGTGTCGGTTTAAACACCTTTGCTATTAAAAAAAATGCCCTATCGTACTATTACCCGTTATGTTGACCAAGTAATCTGCATAAAATACCGCGCCTGCTTATCCAAATAATGAATTCATATAAGTGTCTATCAAGCCTTTTATTTTCGAGCGTAAACGGAGGGCTTACTGGAAGCTTAGGGGTACACCCTCCCCCACTTCCTTAAAGGGACCATGCAGACAAAATAAAAGTTTATTTTATTTGAAAGATTTCGTGTTTTATAATGCCTCCAGCGCTAATCCGGCAGCAAACGATTCCGTATTCACTGAGAAATAAGTCAATTTAGGTGAAAATTTTGATTCTGACGCGAAATCGTGTGCTTTCGTGCCGTCTGCCATAAAGCCACAAGGGGGGTAATGAAACGAACTTTCCAGTGCGTCGTTAGGCTTTGCCATGGCCTCCGAGACTCCCCCACGCGCGTTTTGCTCCGGCCGTCCCAATCGGCCGGAGAGAGTGCAAGTTGAAAAGGGGGCGTGGCCGCGTCTTTTGCAGCACCGCGGCGCTCGCCACCGTTGCATCAACCATTCCGCGGCAGCTTGGCGCAAGCGAGGAAACGCGCGTCATCGCAGCTTGCAGTGAAATTGAGTCGAGCAGCCAGGTTTAAAATGACAGGTACAAGACCATAACCAATAACTTTATTATGGTTAACTTAATCACCCGAACGAAGCACAGTCGGTTCTGGCGCTCTATGCTGCGGTTTCGCGGCCTTATTTTGTATTTTTAACATTTTTGGATGTGTATTTACACACGGTGCCCCTGAAAAAACTCTCACGTCCTCACCCAACATTATCTGCAAGAGTGGCGACGTGCATAAACATCTGTCGCGTAAATACAATATTAAGATTGCTTCTGATTGTTATGCTTAATAGGTCTTTCGTAAGCATGCAAGTCCGACACAAGCCAACCGTGGTACATTCAAGGCACCACCGTTCATTGCAATGCGGTGCACTGCTGTTCATTGCAATGCGGTATTTGGGAGGTTTTAGTAAGCGCTTTGTGAACTGAGATAGTGCATATGCGCGGCAGTTAAAAAATGCTAATCATGTGGTCTGCAAAGAACTACACGATACATCATATCATATGAAGCTGCATAATTATCGCGTGATGTGCGGCTTATTTGTCTGTGTTTGC
Source organism: Haemaphysalis longicornis (assembly GCF_048455015.1). Lineage (NCBI taxonomy): Eukaryota > Metazoa > Arthropoda > Arachnida > Ixodida > Ixodidae > Haemaphysalis > Haemaphysalis longicornis. The sequence goes on along the minus strand of NW_027526335.1, from coordinate 66,348,888 downwards.
CTTTTGCTTGTATACCTGCGCATGTGCGCGCGCAGGAAACTCAGCTAGGTTAGTGCACTAATCTAGCTGAATTTGGAACTATTAATTGTGCTAACTCCGCTATTTCTTTTATTTTGTAAGATCACTTTTAAAGGTTATTTATTATTGTTGTCTTTTCTGTTTCCAAGTTCTGTTCAATTAATTAGCTCGATTTTAAACATGTTATCTTCTATGCAAAAAAAGGGGTTTAGACGGTTCGTTTTCACGATATTTTTATACGCGTTTTCGTTGTTATTTTCAGCGCTTTTTTCAGTCTTCCTTTTTTGGAAGAGGTGTATAAATGTACATTTCTTATTTTGTAAGGTAGCTTTTATAAATTATCTTCTTTTTTTGGTTCTTTTAAGATTCTGTACGACCAATTATCTCGATTAACGCTATCATAACAATTAATTAAATGTGTTAACTCCACCAATTATACATTTTTCAGCAAATGCGCAGGTCAGTTTTTATTTTTTTATTCGCGTGCCCAGCGTTAATTTTTGTCGGGGCTTTTTGTTCTTGTCTTCGCTTTGCGCGGGAGATGTATAGAACTCAGTTTTAAATTCGTAAATGTACCTTTATAAATTATTTGTAGCTTTTATGGTTTGTAATATCCCGTTCGATCAGTAACATCCATTCGCGCTATTATAACAATTAGATCTGTGAGGCTCGACAATTATGAATTTCTGTGCAAATGCAGGGCGTCACAAGGTTCAACTGTTCGCGCGTTTTTTTATTCACGCTTTTGTCCTTACTTTCGCTACTCCTTTATTTTTGTCTGTTTTGTTTGTCAAGCAGCTGTATAAAATGTTTTTGAATTCGTTAATATCACTCCTATATTTCTTATTTTTCTACTTTCTGTACTTTTGTTTTTTGCTAAATACATTCGACTAATTATCGTTATCCACCCTTTGTAGCTATAATTAAATCATATTAACTCCGCCAATTTACATTTGTGTGGAAATGCAGGGCTGCACATTTGGTGCCGTGCGTGGGGTACTTGGCGGTTCTGCACGTTCGCTCTAGAATCGGGGGAATCTCGAAAGCCCTCTGCAGCCTTGCTTACCGTCAGTTCACCCAGATGGCAGTGCCATACGTAGCCACGGACGATTGTGCACCGTTGCCCTGTTTTTGACCGCATTGGCACATGGCTTGCTTTTGATACGGTAGAAAGTTTCGCGAAACATGGGACATGCTCAACAAACAGGGTCACGTAAGACGCCACATACGCTAATCGCCCGTGTCGTGCAAGGCAGCTCCAAAGTATAGTGTACTAGAATAGGGATTCTAGTACACTGTATCCAAAGCGGCGGACTCCTGTGCAGCTAAAACAAGCATAGTGCACCCAGTACCAACAGAAGTGTGCATCGGTACTTCTAGATTTACGTGTATATTCGTAACTTTTACTGTTTACCCCACCATCGATCTTGCTGCTATAAAAAGAATGTGCCCTAAATGTAAGCGCAAATAGCTTGTTCGGCAAGCTTATAAGCCCTGCAAAATTTGCGTTTGCTTTTGCCGGTCTCGGCCAACCGCACAGTTGGGCCCATATGACATCATAAGTTCTGTTGCGGGAAATGAGACAACTTAAGGACGGCACCGAAAGTTGCCGCTGTGCCAATTATCACCGTAGCCGGATGTTTCTCCCCGCGGCGCAAGTAGGGCGTTACTGGGAATATTTTGAACATGGCGGGAGCCGTTCCCGTGATTTTTTGGACTTAATATGCTTATAAACGACTCCAGTGAGACAAGGCAGACGATATCACGCATTCATAGCAAACCCCTTCAAAACGCGCGCGCACCGACGTCACCGGTCCGGCGCTTTGGCGGAGTGATACACTACTTGAGGTGGTGCCGTTCTTGAGTTGTAACCGAGTATAGTGGGTCCTATTCCCTTTTAGGGGTGAAGCTCCTTAAGTCATGGGTTTGTCCATCCCTTGTCTCGTGGTACGTGACCGCCGCATGCTTTCGGAGATGTCGCAAAGTGGGCCGCGTTGCACGCGCAAGAACCGGCTGCAACCGGCAGCGCAAACTCGGCACCGGGAGCGCGAGCTTGTCTGTGTTCGCCAACGGAGGCGCGAGCGCACGTGCACTGCGAGGGGGAGATCACGCAAGAGATCACGCCACGAACGCAGGCAGTCGTTCTCGGAGATCGAACGAGACGCAAGGACCTTTGCTCGTTTCCTCTCGTCTTGTTCGGGCACAATTTCGCCCTAAATAAAAGTTCTTTTAAATGCAGAGCATTTCAGTAACTCACGATGTCACCCGCGTTGGCGTCCGTAGTCCGCACCGCACCCCTCCCTACTATATAAAAAAAATACTATCCGGCGCCAGGTTTCGATCCCTCGACCCTGCTGGCGGAACGCAAGGTACATGGTACTCTACCGACTGCGCCACAAAGCCGACACAGAATGCGGCGCTACGGACGCGCCTTATATCGTTGACTCATTCAAATTACTGCTGACGAGCGCTTTCTTGTCAGCAGTTGCCACAAGTGCAACAACATTAACGTAACGCAAACTACTTAACGTCGTGCGCCCCCGGAAATGCTCTGCATTTGATCGTGCCCCTCGCGAGGGGGGTGTTTCTGTGTGTCTTTACCGTTGTGTCCCATCCTACATGACAAATTGTGGTGGAGGTGCGGGGTAGTCCTCGATGGCGCGGGGTCTTTCACCAGGTCTGGGCCTGGGAGCATTGACTCCGAAAATAAAAGTTGATTTGTACAATGTACGCGCACACAGTCTCACGTCTTTCTTAATGATGTAATGGGCGAACTTTCACGGGAGAGTTACGGTTACCGATGATCTCCCCCTCTCGAGCTTCGCCCCACTTATCATCATTCATTCCGTGGATATGGCGTGATTTTTTCCCTAATTATATAGCTTATTTCAGCGAAGTGTGCGTTAAAAGTGGCATCAGTATGATTCTAACGAGGCAGTCTTTCGAATGAGCCAAATATGTGTTTGTCTGCATGGCCCCTTTAAGAAAAAAATTCCTGCGGTTTAGTTTTGGTTAACCCTATAGTTCATACCACAAGCTACGTGCAGCACTGTGGAGACCACATTGTTGTCAACAGTGCGCCCACTGAGAGAGCCTAACTCGCCGTGAAGGGGGTCCTGAAAGGACATTCCCACCTCCCCTCTCGGCAAGTGGAACCGCAAGACCCCGGCACCTGTTGCCGCTTCCTTCGCGGTGAGTTAGGCGCCCTGAGGGGGCGGGCTGTTGAAAACAATGTGGCCTCCACAGTGCTGCACCTAGCTTGTGGAATGAGCTATAGTTGATAGCAAAAGCTTCGCTGCCCTGGCTAGACCCAGTCGAGGTGTGGTTGAGGCATAGGTCGGCAGGCTCACTCCCGAATGGACTCACACACTCACCACTCATGAGTGTGTGGTGAGCGAGCCTCACCATCGATTTGGACTGGCAAGTGTGAGTGCGAGCCCCATGTGCAGTGAGCCCCGCTCACCACTCCTGGAGTTCCTAACCACTCCCGAGTGCGAGCGCCACTCACGGCAAGCCCCACTCACCACTCGTAAGTGCGAGAATAACTCACGGGAAGCCCCGCTCAGCACTCATGAGTGCGAGTGCCACTCGCCGTGTGCCCTGCTCACCACTCGCGCCATTTGAGAGGCTTACCACGGTGAGCGCCCTTGTTGCGCTTGTACTCTCGGTTGGTTATTCGCCGCTCGCTGTGATGCTTGTTAATGGCGGGATCGGTTTTAGCTTCGGAAATATGTCGTCACTGAGCTCCTGCTATGGGGCACAGTAAAATTATTTTCTGGTTGCGTGTTGATTTAGGTATATGACGCCGTAATGCACTAATACTGTTCGGTTTCATGACTCACGGAGGATTCGCTGCACACACCCGCATGCGAGAGGAGACGATGAGTGGTGAGCGCGTGCGTGAGTGAATACGAACAGTGAATAGCGAGCGTGAGCACGAGTGGTCACGGCGAGTGGTGAGCGTGAGTGAGTGCGTGAGGAAAAATATATTTGTGTGTGTGCGTGGCGCCCAGTTTAGCCGAGGTATGGGTTGAGATGTGGTTTTGCAGTGATATACAGGCATGTTTGCAATGCATACACTGCTTATGGATAATTTTTTTTCACCTCACGGAGTTGTTTAAGCGTCGCTGCTGTACGAGCAACCACAGCTGGATGTTAGTCTTTCTCCGTCGCACACAGCTCTGCGCCGCACATGGCCTCCTGGCCTTCTTTGTGGCGCATGCTTATCGCTGCGGTGGCCTTGCCTTCCCCTGCAAGGTGGCACCACCGCTTCCGTGCACGTCTCCTGCGTTCCTTTCTCACCTATCTCTGCCCCCCCCCCCCCCCCCCCCCGCTTTCCTCATCGGGCCGCTGCTCCGTGCCGGGCGCTCCGCCAGGTGGGGCCACGAGTCCCACGCACGGCTCCGTTCCCTGCTGGCGTATCTCTCGGCAGAAGGGTTGCAAACTGGGCTAGTTGGAAAGACATTCTTGGATGACACCACCAGCACGAACTTAAAGGGGTCCTGAAATACCTTCCGCCGATGCATGGATGTACATCTACCCAAAGAAAGCAATGTATTTGCAATCTCCCCCCGCAAAAATTTTGTTAAAGCGATGAGTATTAGCTGAGAAATCGTAAATCAAAAACTGCGCATTATCGTCGCTTCGTGTTTCCTCCTCCTTTCGACTTACTCTCCGCTGTTTACGGCGCGCGAGCCTTGCCTCCCATGATGCTGCGCTCCGCAGCGGTGACGTACTTCCGCTATTGCGCTGATCAGACTGTCGTCTGCTACGGGCAAGCTTTGTTGACACCATGAATCCCGCACTCCGCCGCTCAAGGCTGGAAAAGCGAACGAAAAATCTGGCCGCATGTATGCGGCGGCCTCGCCTTGCCCTTTAGCGGTGTACGTTGCTGGCGGCACATGACTTGTTATCGGCGGCGAACTCGCAGCCGCACGGGGAGGGTCGTGCGCTCTAAAGTCCCTCGATCGGCGTTTATCGAGGGACTTTAGTGCGCTCGTTCCCTTGATGCACCGCGCACTGTTTATCCAAAAAGCGCCCTATCAGATGTGGCCCCGCTGGTGCCGGGTCTTATTTTGCGGCGGTGGTAATTCCTGCCGGCGGCATGTGAAAAAGTCGTATTAAACCGATACAGAACCCGTGCACAAAAAGCTTCAATAATGTGACCAGTTCAGCTTGGGGCGACGCGTGGTGGAGAGCGGCGACGTTGGCAAAACATTCTCCACCGCGGCTCTGAGCTTTCTAGCGCTGGCCGCGAGCGCCATTTCATGGACAATCTCAAACATCGGTTGCCTTGGCAACAAGGCCCAAACCGCTTAGAAGTCAGTTACGGTTCTGTGATCCCGGTTCAGCTCGGGGCTCCACCTCGCGACATGTGGGCACTGCAGGCGTATCATTCATTCCCATTGGGAAGTGCGAGATGCGTTTGGCATTACAGGAGGCGATGGTGTGTGTGCTGTGGACGCCTTTGTTTCGCGATGAAATGCGCCGCTGTGCTTCTGCGGGTGGATAGTGCTTCCCATGGTCTGGATTATCTTTCTCGAGCGACGTACGACTCAACCTCGCATGGGGTATGTGCAGTGTGCGTGGCTAAAAGCCATCGGCTTGCGCGCCAGAGTTAAGTGACTTGCTGTTCGGGGTGTCCGTCCCCGTAAAGCGCGTGCGAGGTGAGTACCGAATTTACGACGGGCAGGAGGCAACCCATCCTCTGTCAATCGTGGTTCAGACTTTCAACGCATGTTGTGACGTTGTGTTCGTTAGAAACGCATCTCTGGATTGTTTTGAAGTTGAATAAAATGTATGCGTCAAACCCGGGAATTCGGCTCAGGGCGTTCTCTGCGATTGCACGAAAGAAGTGCCACGGGGCTTCAACGCTTTCTTTATGGAACGTACTCAGGTAACAGAATATCAATGTCGTGTTATGGCCGTGTTGCATTCAATACAAACGGTTAAGCGTTTGTTTTACACTTGTTTCGTTTGTCGTAAAATGCCCAAGCACTCCGGCACTCCGCTGGCAGATAAGCCGGTGAGCCGACGCTGAGCAGACGACTCATCTCTTTGCCGGAAGTGCGTGAAAAAGCCGCCCAATAGCAGGGTGTCTAGCTCATGACGAACATCTGGGAATCGATGATGTAGACATGTGAAGATGGCGGCGTCCAAAAACACGAAGGAAAGGGTAAGAAAAAAACGACAAACTTTGCAACAAAAGTGTGAGCTTTCCGCTGCGCGTAAAAGAGTAATACTTGGCACAGAGGACGTTGACGACCCAATCTAGCGGTTGCGCTAGTTCATTTAGTGTGCTCAAAATGCCTTTCAGGGCCCCTTTAAACAAAGACAAAGAAAGTGGAACACAAGTTGAATCAACATGCATTTGAGAGAGCATGCATTTTCATTAAAGAGCCCCCCGTCATCCAATCTTTCTTCACATTGTATTAAGTGCAGCGGATGTAAACCTAATTTTCCTGCCACTGACATTATTTAGGCCCCACGAACCAACGTCCCACGAAATTATGGAAGCGTTGCACATAGCAGAAAGAGGAGACAATTGTGTCAGCCAAGCAAGCGTCTTCATCCCAGAGATAGCATATCTAGGTGGGCCTCGACTGTAGCAGGTGTCTATCAAGTTGTCTTATCACCGTGGCTTTTGTAAACTTGTTTTGCTCATGTGCAGTGTTTTAAGTTTTGTGTTAAGGGGGACACTGGTCTTGAAGACATTTTTGTTATTTTTGAACCAATCTCCTTGAAATTCGCACATTAAGTGTGTTTTAACATCCTGAGCACAAATATGCAGTCAGTTTTCATCTATATAGTCTAAGTTCAGAGTTTTGCAACATTTTATGTCATTCCATTTCGGGCAATTTTTTAATTATCTGCTTATGATATACTTGAATAATTCTTGTTCCTTTGTGCTCTCGAAGGACCAGGGAGTGCAACTATACCACAGCAGTAATTTTATCACTGTTTCTGCAATTGCTCTGAACTTATGAAATGTCAGGTCATCAATTATCAATGCTTTCGTAAAACAAAAGGCATAAAAAATTGTACTAGTACAAAGAAATTTTATATTTTTCTGGTTTTATTGCACTGTTCAGTTCTTAAGCTTTCAAATACAGCAAGAATGTCTCAAATCTGACCAGTACATCCCAAGATATTGTACCCGACAGTTGACCTCATGGGAAAAAAAGTGGTTTTGAGAAAACAAGGCACAAAGTTCGGAAATGCAGGGAAAAATGGCCATTTAGTCAACTTCAAATGGTGACAGCTTTGTAAATACCTATGGTACAGCTATAATATTTTCCAGATTCATTCTTTGGGACCTGTAGACTGCAAATAAAATTAATACAGAAAATTGATTTTTTTACAAACTGTTGGTCCTCAAGACCAGTGTCCCCCCTTAACTGTTTATATACACCCTTCTTGACATTAAACTTTACATTTTAGACCAGTGGCTGCCCTTGTGTTCCATTTCCTTTGTCTTTGTTTAACTTTGGGCTGTTTTAATCCAAGAATAAGTTTATCTCTCCCCGCCATTGGGCCTCTGCTCCGTGCCGGGCACTTGCGCAAGGGGGCGTGGTTTGCTTTCTAGCTCTCAAGGTCGAAACTGGTCACACCGCGAAGACTGCCCGAGGTAGCGTAGTGTAGCTTTCACTACAAAAAAGCTGTGCTGTACGGCAAGACAGGCCTACTGAGCGGATTACTTGTCGAGAACCTACTTGTGCCAGGGCCACATCTATTGTCGCATCCTTTTCGACACAGCATGGCAGCATTGAACCTTTGGAAATGACAAGCGCACTTGCGCTTCAGATAAAATGGCGAGGGTCTGACTGAATGGTAAAACTACCTTAATCTTTGTTTTTGACAATAAGAGAGAAGATTGCAACGACTGCTTGTGACAACAAATGCATCACAGAACAGCGTGCTGTGCGGTAAAGTACATTTCGGAGCCAAGGTTGCGCATTGCCTTCACCCCAAGTCCACTTCCACCCAAACCTACATGGAGACCAGGAAATTGTGACGTGTGACTCAGAACGTGTCCTGTAGAGAGTCCATCGGAGTGCAACAATAGTGAATGACAGCTCATAGAAATGAGTCCCTACTGCTCCCTGCGCATTGCGACTCGCATTGAACATCATCTCGCAGCTGCCTCACATTTTGCGGCTTCGCTTGGGAGCAGTTTCGGTGAAAAACCGCCTTTTGGAGCAGGATGGCACAAAAAAATCGAATTGCCGCACCGTGGCGCGAGTGGCACAGGTCTTCCAGCCCTGTAAGTGCCACCATGCAGTTGGAAACCAAGGTAAACCTTTTATACAAAACGTTTATTCAATATGAACACTTTTAGAGCAAACTGGAAGTGAAGGCACATTAGCCATTGTCATAAAAAACAACCAAAACACATTACAAACTCCGCATTTTGGCAACACTATTTCTTGCCCCTTTTATTTCCTGGCGGCGGCTTTTGAAGCGGGAACGCTTGACTTGTTGATGTTCCAAAGGAGTCCGATCCTGGGAGAAAAAGCACGCAGTGGCAATGTTAACAGGATTTGCCCTGGTTCACACAAGGCAGAAATTATAAAAGGTGATTGCATTCTTTTTTTATAATTGAGTGCGCCCACCTTTGTTATTCCTTTTATATCGTGCATATTTCCACACCCGCTCGTTGAAAGCCTTCTCTGGTGCCTTCTAGCTTGATTTTTATGCTTGCTATACCCACATTTAGAAAACACCTTTCACTTCAGGTGCCACAATGCTGCTGTGTGCTAAGCACACTAACACAACATATTTTCCAGTCTATTCGTGCAGTACAAGAGGCATCGCCATAAATATTTAAAAATATTGCACACCATAAATTGCAACAGTAAATGATTCAGTGGCAGCCCTTGTATAAATGTAAGTTCTCTTATGCAGCAAAGGCTCAACCCAAAGAACCCTTTTGAAAATACGGTCGAATACGGATATATCGAATTATGTATTGCCTATATCGAACAGTCTTGACACCCCCTAGGAAATCCTGTGCGAAAGTATAGCGCTGCTGTATGCGTGTATCAAACTACCGATCACGGGCACATCCGATATATCGGACGCTGTGCCGGAAGTGCCCCTGCAAGTGTGCTTCTCCTGATGGGCTGGTTGTGATGATGATGATGACTTATCGCGGGAACTGCCGTGCCGGAAGTGCCCCTGCACGTGTGCTTCTCCTGATGGGCTGGTTGTGATGATGATGATGACTTATCGCGGGAACTGCCGGAAACGATCGGCAAGGAAGAGGTGCCATTGCGTCGCTTCCATGGCCTTCAACACTTGCTAACATGCTAGCATGGGAGGCAGCCGCATGGCAGCGAGAACACGGGGTGGTTGGGTGCAGAATGCAATAAAGGAGGAGGGGAAACTGAACGGACGCACTCGGTCTCGGGCATTTCTAACAGCGAAGCTGTTTAGCAAATCGTAATTTTTCGTGTCCGCAGTTGAAATGGCTAGCGCTCGTGTGTGCGTGCCTCGCGATGACCAGCACCTTGGTCCCCTGTGCACGTTTGTCTAGCTAAGCATACCCACTTAGTGGCCAAGACTGCGGTGTCTGCCGGGCACTTTAAAAAATCCAAGAGAATGCCGAGCGCTCGTGTGTGCGTCTCGCCACGACCCCCCAGCGCTTCCGGTGCACGCTAGTCAAGACAAGCATACCCACTTAAAAATTTTTTTTTTTAAAAAAAGGACTCCAACGTTCGCCGTAAATGTGGAAACAATTTCTCGGAATGAAAGACTCCAGCATTCACCATAATTGTGGCAACACTTGCTCGAAACGACAAAGACATGTCATAGCTTACGCTCCTCCAAGGTGATGTGCAATGATTATTTCTCCGAAAAAATGCAAGAAGCTCACACTTACAGCAACAATGACGAAGTAAAGGTCGTTGCGGAAGCGAAGAAGAAGCAAATTGCAATCGTGGACTTAAACCTTCGTGATGGTCGTGAAGGTTGCGTACAGCTTCGCTACCTTCAAGTCTTGCGTGTTAGTGCGAGTTTCCTTCATTTTCTTCTTTGTGCTTGAGTGGATTTCAGTGGTGGATCGCACAGGGGGACCTATGTGGCGGGGTGAGTGTTTGTATTGTTCACAACACACGTTTCGGAACCACGGTCACGGAAAAACGGAAGAATTTGGGTTTAGCGACGAAAGCAGACATTATTTAAAGGGTGCAGGCCGGTGAAACGATGTCGGCTGCATTTGTAGCATCATTTTGGCATTTTGGAGTGCGATACTATGCATCAAACCTGACGTAAAGGCGAAGGCAGAGCGGTCACGGCCCATCCGTTTCGGTGCGTGTTGTGTGCAAAGTAGCTTTGTTGCGCGGCTACAGACGAGAGGTGTTCCGATACCGACAAAGATGGTGCTGAGAGCCTCGAGAGTGAATTTAGAGAGCTGTCAGCATTCCCATGCGCCATTCTGAATGACACAACGGCACACGAGTTTGCAAGTGCTGACAGCGACGTGCAAGCTGTTGTGGACATCACTGATGCCGGAAAAGCGAACACCACTGGCGGCCCTGACAACGCTCTCTTAATCGCCTACTGCTGCTGAGTTGTGTCAGTGTTCAGATTTGCTACTGTGGTGACACAGTGTACAACGATGGATTTTCTTATTTGGACTGAGTTATTAAGCTCAAAGACAGCCTTGTGAACGTTATGACGCACAAGAAGAAACAACCAAATCTCACAGACTTTTTTCATGTTAAATTAAGTGTGGTGATCGTTGCGGTGTGGTTCGAATTTTCTGTTCTGTCAGGAACAAATCGTACGCTACCGCTTGTTGCAACAGTGAAAATCTACCAGTGATGTGCAGAGTTTTCAGACAAGCTCCAGATAGGAATTTCTTTTGTTTTTTTTAATTATCACTATACTGAACTATTTTGTGATCCCCTTCAAGTTCGATATATCCGTGTTCGACTGTGGCTGCAGTGCAATTCTCGTTGAAATTTTGTCATTAATCACATTTGTGATTAATGTTTGTTTCTAAGCTGATGCACAATGTGAGTGAGATCATTTTACATTATGGACCTAAAGACATAAAAATTGTTACAGTTGAACTAAGGACACCATACACTTTTTTTAGACCTGCCAATTGGCTGAAGCCCACAACAACAAAAAAATGTGCCGTCTCATTAGCATTGCTGCAACGGAGCGAAAAATGTTACAGCTCTAAAGAAATGCACAGAGAAGGTTGCCAAGACCCCCAAAAAATGTATTCCAAGAAACCTTCCACGGACATTATTGCACTTCAGCACAGGTGGAGCTTGGCTGTGCGCAGCAAGGTAGAGGTAAGTGAATTTGTAGCAAAATGGCCCAACTGGCGCAACCGGATCACCCCCAGAATCTTCTCTTACACTGAAGCAACATGACACCAGTAACCTGCTCTCCAGCCATATAAGCGCATAAAGCACTACAAAAACACACTGAGGCCGGAGCCAAAGCTAGCCTCAAGCCTTCAGTCAAGTGGACTAAAGACTCAAACAATGGCGGCACTGCAGACGGAGAGCGAAGTGCTGCCAAGCTCAAGCAAGAGGTCAGCTCATGCACGGTGGTTCTGGCACAAGCCACCTGACACGCCGGGCAAAGCAAGAAGCGGAGAGCTGCCCAACGGATCAAAGCAACTCTTACCGCTATTTACCTAAAGGTTTGAATGGGGTGGTCGCTCCAAACATCAGCGACCCGCCGCTGCCCAGGGTGTTCGTACTGCTGCCAAACATCATGGAGCTGCCCAAACCTGCACACAGAACGGTGGCAGGTTAAGAGCATGGGGAGAGACCAGTGCGCTCTCCTAGTTATACCTTCCACAAAGTAGGCAATCAGAAGTGCGACCACACCTAGGTGCATCAAACTCTGGAAACACTGCAATCCCATGACACACCTGTGGCTTTCATGTAAAAAATTATAGGGAAATACACGTTCCACATGGACTGTAATGCCAGTACACACAGAAGCATAAAATGCAGAAGTTGCTTCTATGCAGACTCGTGTTTGAGCACAACAAAAACAATGATAAAAATTGTATACAAATAAACTTGCTTACAGTTAGCACCCGTCCCATCTCCTCTTGCTTTTGACTTGTAACGAACGGAGCTAAAAGTGAAGCACGATTACAAGCACGAAAATTACCAGTGCCTTGGCATTTAGGTTCCTCAATGCAATGAACTTCAAACCAAGGAACAAAGCAGAGTGCAAATAGTGGTGATTTTTGTAACATGCAACAATGAATCTTTGACAATGCCAATAATCAGGCTGTCTGATCATTTACTCATCAGCATATAGGACGTAAACAAAGATTCAGCAGGACGGTGAGTTCGTTTTTATCCATCTCCAGTTCAACAGCACAAATTGAACGAGAACAAAGCAAAGAAGACGACACGGGCGGTGACTCTTAACTAAACTTTAGTTTGAAAGACAGAACTTGTATATATATACTCAGTGCATATACATATAGCATATATATTTTGTACAGGACATCCCATTCCTGCTGGCTAGCTAAGTTGTGCTACCTCCCAGGGTTTTGTATCTGTACGTATACCCAGTGATTTCATTTGATCTATTCACGTAAGTTACGCACTAAGTGTATATGTAAAGTCTCTCTTTGAAAATAAAATTTTGTTGAGAGTGAGGGCCCGTGTCGCTGTTTTTTATTTGCCCTCACCCAACATGCGCTGGTGATCCAAAACAGTAACCAAAGATGGAGAGGAGGGATCAGACACAATTGCTTCAGTGGCCTCACCAGTTAATCCCATTCCCTATCTGTTTCCACACTGTGCAAAAGAACAGAAAGTGTGAACACTTGTTTACTTCTCTTCCAAGCCCCTAAGATAAGTGGATCGAAGACACCCTTTCCGCTTGGTAGCACTGATACAGCGGTCAATGATAGCACTCGCTGTTATGATTACAGGGTGCCTACCAAGTTGACATTTTCAAATTCCCCGAGTTTTCCAGGTTTTCCCCGAGTTCTTTTGCTAAATTATCTGAGTGACATGGAAATTTGTTTTAGGTCAAGATGGGCTCACACCATGTTGCCAAAAGCTTTCACTCTCTAAAAAGCATGTTATATATATATAAAAAAAAATGACATAACATAGCTTGAATGGTAACAAGCAACTATTATTTTCTTAAAAGAAAACAGAACGAAGTGGTTAGCAAAATTCATGGAGAATGAAATATCGAAAAAAAAAAAAATGGTAAGACCGTGCTGTCATGCTGTCAGCTCAAGCACAGTGCCTCAGTGCTGTACTTCACTGCTTCAAAGAGTTTATTCTGGTTTGGATGAGAGACCTGCATCTCGGCCTCGGCGAACCCTGTTTTTTGAGCTCAACTTTTTTCGAAGCAGCGGCAGTGGCACATTCCCTTTCCTGTAAATTCTTTTCTCCCCCCAGCTCTTCCTTCCACCGACCGTTTGCCCCCCACACCATTTGAAGCATCTTCTTGGTCAGCTGCACACTGGCAACTAGGGAGTGCAAATACCAAATAGCAGCTCCCAAATCGAATATTGAATGGAATTAGGAAAAAAAAGCCAAATATCGCATAGAATATCGAATATTTTTTTACAGACCTTGATTTTCCACGTTTTTGTGCAAAAATAGAAGCTACTTCGCATGTTCAGGAGTTGCGACTATCTCTTTACTACTCAAAGAACAATCTTTTAAACTCTCCTTCGCAGCCGTGCAGTCGCCCAACCGCTATGAGGCTCCAGGAATCCAGAGCAAACACAATACACATTTGAAGAGCGACTGACACTAGAGTTGCTTTACTGCAATCATAGCCAATGACTACACAGCACCTCTGAACTCCTAAGCGAGCCCTTTGTAGGCATGAATAATGATGCGAAAACACGGCACAACCACCATCTTGGACTACGATAAGCCCCTTCTTCGGAAGCACAAGACGAGCGTGGAGCATGAATGATACGAGGCGGAAGAAAGGCTCGCACTACAATCAGCGTGCTTGAGCCTGCACTACTCTGTGTAAGGGCGGTTCACTACTGCGGTAACACGATCAGAGAACACCATGAGGCAGAATATGCGGCAAAGAGATGGCTTGCACTGACTGCTCATTGGTTCAACGTTGGAGTAGTAAAACAATTGTCCCCTGGGGGGGGGAGAGAGAGGGCTACATCAATTGCATTTAAAAGCACAAAACCTCGTTCGTATTTAAATTAACGGAGATGCTTTCAAAACACAACAAAAGCGGCGGCGATTGCTTTCGGAAGCTTCACTTCCCTAGCACGTAAACATTTGGTCGCAGAATTTAAAATAGCAACCAGAGCATAGAGAAAAGCTCTTACCTACGCAACTGCAAATTACTGCGTGCTGTGTGATAAAATTCAAGGCCTCTACAAGGCGTGCTCATTGAAAGCGCGATTTGGATGAAGCTTGCCGAGTACACGGAAATAGAGCACACGGTGTAGCAGCCAGCGTGTTAAGTGTGCACCCACATCTCTCACTTTCGCAGAGCCGGGCCCATTCAGAAAATCTACTTGACTATTCGAAAAATCGAATAGTAGATATTCCATTCAAAAACTGAATTATTCACAGGGGCACTATTCTTTCGTATTCAAACATTTGTGCATTCACACACACCTATTGGCAACTCCTCCAGCCGTAGACATGGCATCAAAGATGATTGTTCCTTCTGAGTTTCGACAAGCCAGTCCTTTGCAGCTAATTTGCCCTGATAGAAGCACAAATTCCCCGAGTTTTCCAGACTATTCAAAATCCTTGAGAATTCCCAGTTTTCCCAGTTGGTAGACACCCTGTGATTAGGACACACTGAGCTGTAATCTGCTGTGAAAGGGAGTTGTTGAGCAGTGTCGCACTTGAATATGAGAGACATTAGCCCACTTGTGCTAGCTACGCCCCAATGATAAACTAGAAATGTCCACGTCAGGCCATGCATCTTTGCACTGCTTTTTTTTTTTTCATTGTTCATAAATAATAATTGTAAAAGATGATTTCGGACTCAAGAAGGGCCACGGGAGCTTCATTGGCAAGTAAACGTTAGTGTACACATGCACCATGGTGTGGGGCAGTTTACTGGCATTTCCTTGAAAATATCACTGTGGCAAAGTTCTTAGTTCCCCCTGCTAAATATCCTGTTCCACTGTTAAATATCCTACTCTTTTTAAGCCTACAGTGCCTATTATTAGTTGCTGGATTAGCAGTGTTATACGCTTGCTTTACATATTATTGTTCCATCATGAACAATAGTATGTAAAGGATTTTATCTTTGAAATCTTGACTCAAGGCATGGATTTACATTCCCATTATGTATACATATATATTTTTTAAGCCTGAAAAAAAGAAGCATCTATGCAGATATTCA
This sequence comes from Haemaphysalis longicornis, assembly GCF_048455015.1. Lineage (NCBI taxonomy): Eukaryota > Metazoa > Arthropoda > Arachnida > Ixodida > Ixodidae > Haemaphysalis > Haemaphysalis longicornis. The sequence goes on along the minus strand of NW_027526335.1, from coordinate 66,333,522 downwards.
ATGTAAGTAATAATAAAAGAAACAATACCAGGTAGTTCCTGTCAAGAGTATCTGTATGCAGTCAAGCCCACTTATAAGGATACCGTTTATAATAATATATCGGATATAACGATGAAATATGCACTGTCCACTTCTGTATGCTTTCTGTGGTAAAATAAACTGCTTATTGGAATACTCCAGTGCTGAAATTATAACCGATTGAATCTGGTCACAGCGTACACCGACAATGTAAACTGCCAATGGCATGTGCCACGAGCCATGATGTGCCTCGTCCCTTCCATGCCCCCCCCCCCCTCCCCCCCTTCCCCCCCTTCCCCCCCTTTCTTCACAGGAAAACGAGTTGACTGCACCGCTTACAACGAAGAGCGGAGGAGGACGAGAGCAGTTTTCCTTCCGTACCCCCCCTCCCGGTGCCGCTGTTTTGGCATCGTCCCCAATCCTGCTTGCTCGCGTGTTCGGTTGTTGCGTCCCGTGCGTGTCACTTTGAATTCGACTGGGTGTCTCCTCAACTGCCTTCATCTTTCCACAGATTGGACATCACGGCCGATGTTTTGGAAATGTCCGAGTGCCTCACTGAAGTGGCAATGGTTCCGCGGATACCTGCTGTGGACAATGGTGACAGTGAAGGCTCTGACAACGTGGTTGCGCAGCCTGCTCAGGTAGTGTCTTCGGATGAGGCCCAACACGATACAGTCCCTCAGAAACTTCGTTTCTGCTAAGGGCCTTTTTCTCAGCTAGGTGAAGCACCTATAGGTACTCCTGAAAAAGATGTGCGCCAGCTTTGCATGCAGAAAGCAAAACTGACTGACTATGGCTTCTTTTCTGCAAATAAGTAGTAGTGCAACCTTGCTTGCGTGCGAATAGAATTGTGTAAGCTCTGTTTCGTCTTTTTTTTTTTCACACCCCGCTTATAACAATTATCAGTTATAAATGATGGGATTTCCTTGGCACTTGGATGTTGTTGTAAGTGGAATCAACTGTATGCATTAAGCCGGTGAACTCACAAGGGTAATCAAGGTGCTCAGTTTGAAATGAAGCACCCAAATCAATTCTTTGGCCCGTGCTTTTGTATTTGGTCCTTCTGTCGAGTTTCTTTCCTTCCTCTGCATCATGGGAGTTCTGTTCTGTTCTGGTCCACCTGCTGTCCATCTCCTCTGAATCAAGTGTGCACAACTGGGACAAACTCAATTCTCCCCTACAATGCACTTACACTTGTGTCAAATGATTAAATCACTTCAATGAACACAGCATAGTCAACCATAGGAACCAGTAACAATGGCCCGTATGAAGTGAACCATCTCTACATAGCAGGCTTCAAAACAGCAAGAAATGTGCACTGCTAACGGGCACTGCCATAAGCATTGCAAGGTCCGCAAACCAACTTGCCTCCTGTTGTTCCCAGCGATGGCTGATTGCTGAAAGCACCAAAGGGAGCAGTTCCTGCACGATAACAAGAAGGTGCGAATTTTGTGACGCCAAGTTTCCATAATGCCGCCCATATGCTTAGCAGTGGATGACAGAACACCACTTTGAGAACGGTCCAGCTACATAAACGCAATGTTCTCCCGGCCAACATGCTACTCTGAAGAAAATGAGTGGTATTACTCCAGCTTGCTTAGTGCTGATACATCCTGTCTCTGCATGCGTATGAGCACACATGCATGTATTAAAAGTGCAAGCTTCTCCTTGGGTAGCAGGGCATTTAAACATGGCGCATGCAGATGTGGAGAAATTTGGAGTGAAGGGGTCATCTATCAGTGTTGGATATGTGGTGCACCAAGCCAGGTGTTGTGGATGGCCTCAAGTATATGCGCCACACTAAAAGCACAGGGGCGAATGCACTGCTGGTGCTGCACATTGTATGTGCTAATCACGCACGCTGTTACGCTGGTGTCCCAGCACACAGAGCACGTACACTTGAACTCTGCCCCTGTCGGCAATGTGTTCTCCGTGCACATTAGACAGCATTTAAGTGGTCCACGTGATGCTCTACATTTAGCGTAGTCAGTTTAAAAACAAGACCAAGAAGTTGGCTCATACATGGCTCTGGTCAGTACGATGCTGGTGACCACCTCTGCGCATGTGTACAACGAATGCATCCACTTTTCCTGTGCGTCTATGGTCGTCATGGGAGACTTCAGGGTGAATGTTAGACACGACGCCAGGAGGTGGCTGCCACAACTCACACTCGAGACATCTGACACTGTGCGACTCGGTGACGTAGGAACCGTTGCAACACAACTTCGTACCGTAACTTACTCAGCATTCCCGAATGAGCGCACTCAAATGGCTTGAAGATGTGAGGATCAGTAACATCCCGTTCAAGCATGCTGCTCCGCTTGCTTACCTCCCATAGTTGGTTGGCCAGCACGAGCCATAGCCGATGCCATGGCTTGCGCAGCGTCGCTCTTAGTGCTGGAGAACGGTGTTGGGCCGAGGGTGACGGCTGTGCTGCTAGACCAGGAACGGTCGTCCACTTTCTTGCTGCCCAGGTCGCCAGCGAGGCCAGAGCCCTGCTGCAAGCTCAGCTCATTTTTCCGCCGCTGGTTAAAAGACAAGCGCACAGACCCGCTTTATGCACTGCTCCAACAGCACATAGGACTGCAACGTTGTGACATTACAGGGCTTCACAAACAGACTGCAGGTGATCGGCCTGAGTGGAGAATGCGAGCACAGAAGTTGCAGACCTTTTACTCCAAACTTTACAACCACTGCCAACAGATGGCGGTATGAGAGCGGCCAGTAGCCCAAAATGTGCTGGCACAAACAAACAGGTACAGAAGAAAACGCTCAAAATATTCACAACTGTGAGTGTTATTGATTCACCTCTTGAATCTGAAACCGGGAAGATGCTGAGCATGACCTGCACATGCAATCTGTAGAACAGCCTGTGAAATGTAATTCGTAGTTCAGTGTGAACCAGCGATTCGGTCTATCATGTAGATGCAGCCAAACTGATTTATAGCAAAATCTGATTGTCACATCCTACAGTTGGTTTAGTAACCTCACCGCACACTATCAAGAACAACAGTATGGGCAACAGTAACCGTAGGAGGAACAAAAAAAATGCGTAAAGAGACAAACAAAACTCACTTGTATGGCGTCATGTATGGTTTGTAACTGCGCAGCCAAGGACACAAATGATGTGTGCAGCTTCTTCACTGTTGCAGTCAGCTCTGAAAAGCAAAGGTAGGCCCCCTCTCATTGATCAGCGACACTGTAATAATACCACAAGACTACACACGTTCAGACAGCTGCGCAAAGGCCATTGATAGTAAACCAAACAAAAAATTCTCTCTGTAGTCAAGCTGGCAATGTTCCTAGGATTAATGTTCTTTTCACCAATGAACTCTTTCTGCCATTTAACCAGGCAAAATAATGCACAGGCATTTGCACCATGGTGTGCATACGTAGGCGAGAATGCCACAAAAGGCCACCACGCACTTGATAAATGTTTCAATGAACACATACTACCAGTGATAATGGATATGATATGGGGCTGAGGGCTGAGGTGCTGGTATTGGTCAAAATTTGAAAAACTGTATGATTCAAGACATCAGCAACGCATGTTAACTTAATCTTTGCGTAACCCAATTTACAAATCCTAAATTTTCTTTCTTTCCTGTTTATGTATAAGACTGCATGCATGTGGCAGCCAGGGGTACCTTAGAACAGAAAGAAAGAAAGAACACAAACATGCACATACACACATAGTATTACAGTACTTTTAAGCAATGCAGTTTAAGCCCATACGAATATGCTCTGCTGATGACTAATGAAATGCCTGCCAAGTACACATTGAAAAAGCATGCTTCCATTTGCAATTGAATTGATGCATTTCTATTTCCCAGCCTTCTCAAGGTAACGCAGCAAATGCAAGCAGCAGTGCACAAGAGTTCACATCACTGCGTGGCACACACAGGTGTGAACGAGCACTGCATACCTGCTGGTGTGAAAATGAATGTACTGGAGAGGGAGGCAAAGTGCTGCTCCAGCTCTTCAATTTGCTCCTTGTACAGTTTCATCTGCTGGTTGAACTTCTCAACCAGCTTCTGGAAATACCTGCAACCACCACAGAGCGGTACCATGAGACAAACCCGGGCCCACAAAATGCTGAATGGGTGCACACGCATGTTTCCTATGTGAACAGCCTTACATCTAACGGCTATGCAAAGCCTGTTTCCTAAGTGGCTTACTGCAAACACGAGCACAGAGACTTGAACCCATAAAGAACTGGCGAGATGTTCCCTCGGAATATCACAATATAGGACTCTATCAATGATCTCCCAGTGCATGCAATTCCATCGCTGATATGCTCACAATATGGAACACTCCCAATAGAAATGCACCATGGAGACGCACTGTTTACCCCCTAGGTTAGTGCACTCCTCGATAATAATCTAATTTTGCAAAAATAATTTGGAATTTTGTAAAATCTGGGTCGGATACATTTTCCAGTTGGCGTATTCATGGGAGGTTGTGGCCATTACTGCATCAGGGTGGCCAATCCTGCTCTGGTGAGGGAGTGCGTTACCGGCAACATTAAGGGACAAGAAGAGAACGGAGCGGGTCAGGGGACAAACGCGTGTTAGTTAAGGTCATATTAGTAGAAATCAAGAAGAAATGGGCGTAAGCAGGGCATGTAATGCGAAGGCAAGATAACTGTTGGTCATTGATGGTAAAAGAGTGAATTCCTAGAGAAGGCAAGCGTGGCAGAAGGTTAGATGGGCAGATTACAAGAATTTGGGGGGATAAATTGGTCGCAGTTAGCGCAGGAATGGGATAATTGGAGGTCTACGGGAGAGGCCTTTGCGCTGCAGTGGGCGTAGATAGGCTGGTGAGGATGACATTTTGCAGCCAACATGCGAGTGACCGAGACGCGCATCCAGCACGACCCCTTTGTTGGGAAGAGGGTGCGGAATAGTGGCACAGCCACATTGGAGCATGGTGAAGAGGAAAGAGGGAATGAAATGTGCCCTGGAAACTTGCTGGTGCTTGTCAAGGGCCACTGGCCTGATCCTCAACCAGGGAGTCTTCGCATGTAATAATGCCAGCACATACTCGGCTGACTTCAGTCATGCTGGGCCCACTGCAACTGTACCCTGTTGGACAGCTTGGGTTCCCCCTTTCCCAGTATACAAGGCGGTGAAAAGAAGGTTGCTGTGGCAGTGGCCATAACGGCACCCCCTCACTGGCAGAAAACAAACTGAGACAGATCTGGTAATGCTGTGCCCAGCACTTCATTCCAGAAGACAGACCGCAAACGAGAAAAAGAAAAAGCGGCCTTGCTACCGAGTGTAATGCTTATTTAGGCTGCATCCCCATCTGAGTCGCATCATTTTAGTTTCACCAACTAAATCATTGTAGCATCATGCTTCCATTTATGAATTTCTCTTACTGTTTTCTTTTCCTGATATTTTTTTTTCTGGGGGGGGGAGGCATCACCTCCAACTTTTTACCATAGCACCACACTCTAAAGTTTCGTTGAAGTGCAACTACAGTGCTTTTCCCAAGATCTGCAAGCTACAACCACTTCAGCTTTCAACTGGTGTTTCACTGCAGTTTGGTGCTTCACTGCAACGAAGCCACCCCTGGTTACAACCCTCACCCCACATCAAAACCTTCAGTGAACCCTCCTCCCAGAGAAAAGTGGACAGAGTTCTCCAAGATGAGATGCTCCTAGCAGAGGAGCCGTAAACCGAGCGAGAGCACAACTGGTGCCGCTGCACACCCGTGTCCTCCCCATTGCCACAACCCATCCACCATGTCACCATGCTTGAACCGAGTGACTCTGGGACTCACACAGTAGGTGCTGTGTTCTCGTACTGCAGCGACATTGGAGTCTCCTTGGTGTGGTGGGCTATCTCGGCATTTTTCAGGTCCTGAAGAACAACAGCGCGGGTATTAGGCGAAACAACGTCACGCATGCGTAAAAGCAGACTCCCCGAACTGCCCAAGGCGCTCACTTCGGAGGTCTCCCTCTTGAGACGCTCCACAGCGACGGCGTTCCGCTGGATGCCGTTCTCCACAGTGGAGAGCAGCTGCTGCAGGGCCGCTGTCTCCTCCTGCACCTTGGCTATGGTCTGCGAGGGCACCCGGAAGATCTCCTCCCGCACCTCCTTCTGGGTCGTCACATACTTCCTGCAAAGTGGGCCCCACACAAGTGAGTCGTCGTGGCATGTGCCTGGCTAGCATTTACACCACACTGGTTTAGCGCACCCAAGAACAGGCTTTTTGGGCGTCTTTGAGAAACCGTACGAAGCTCAAACATTTCCTACTACGGTTGTCAGTCATCCGGACTACTGACACGAATGTGCCAGAGTTGTTTGAGCATAACATCGGCAAAAGTGTACGAGCCTAACAGCAGGCGTAATGGAGAAAGGCAAATACCAAAATTGCAAAACGTACAGGGGCAGCTGTTTCAAGTATACAAGTGACAGCATTTACCATTTAAAGAGCCATTAAACGGGCACTAAAAGCTGAATAATTTTGTGCTTTTGCTGAGATCACATCTTTCGTAGTTTTTCCAATCTTTGTTCCATGAAGTAGGTATGACACCTTGTTTGATAGAGAATATAAAGTGGACACTTCTCTCTTCCATTTTCCTTGCGGGAATTTGCCTCTCACTGCAGCTCAGCATTGCCAAAGTTAACCACACTCGTTTGTTTCATTCGCAAAGTCTCTGTTAACACAAGAGAAACTCATCTATCATAACACTGAAAGAGGGCCTGTACTAGTATAACAATAACTTTTTGTGATGCTAAAGCAGGTCACGCCCTACCTAACTGCTACCATTGAGTGCTGTTATCTAGGAGGTGTAGAAAATGCCTGCACCGAACTGTGCTAATTGTCCATGACTTCTGCAACTCCCTGTTGCATATAAACATATACAAATGTATGCATTGGCAGTAAGTCGGGTTGATAGCTCTCCCATTCACCTGCATAATTGCTTTTAGCACACATGTCTTATAACATGTTTTATATTATTTACAAGCCAAGTATGTCTTTTAAACGGAAGCTTTCTTAGTGCAACCGATGGCGTTCTGTCAAAAAGCTAATGCATTTCCTTATAGACTGGTTGGGCGACCGAAAAGCTCTGATGAGACCTCTGGACACAAAGCACGTGCGTGAAACGGGGCTTCCTCTGTGCCAAAACGGTTAGTTGACAATTGCGAAAAAACAACGGTTCCAGACAAGACAGTACATGCATCGATCATGAAGAACAGGTACAATAGTATACCTTTACCTCACAAACAACGTATCTGCATACATCTAGATCGTTCGCAGATGCGTTTACTTGGTGTGCGAAAAATCGCTGCATGGGTTCACTCTCCGTTTGCGATTTGGGTATTTGAAGGCTTGGCGATCGATTGGACGCCGCACTTTCTGTGAAGGTAGGACACACTTTTGGTGAAGTTTCTGATGCACTTCTGATGCAGTTTTCATGTTAGAAATCTTTTGCGCTTCTCTCAACTTGCGTTAGGAAAGGATGGTAAAGTTTTTTGACAACATATGCTGACCAAAAGTTCCCACACACATCCACCTCACATACTTGCATGTCCGTACCTTAATGTTTCCCATCTTTTTTTTTTCTTAATTAAAAAAAGCCTGAACACACTCTGCCAAATCCGTTTCCCTATTCGTATCTTGTGGCGCCACAAATCTAAGTGCGAAGAAAGTTATGGAATGGCGATGGCCGTTTTCCCACTTTTCGCACTCTCTCCATCAATCAACAACTATTGATGATACAACAAATGGTATTATTCGTATTGAAAGCACTGTGCTCCGTCGACGTAGGCCAACTTACTTTTATGCATTAGTGTTCCTTAAAACACTTGTAGTCTGTCACATTCTATGCTCTAAAATTTAAAATATAATGTGGTAGTGCCACAAAATACCTGGTTAAGAAATAAACCATGGGGAAAACTCACAAAAAAAGCAGAACTTGTATTGCAAGGGTAAGTATAAATAAGGTTTCAGATGACCATTGAAAAAGGTTGCAATGCCCGAAAAATGTTTCTAGTAGAAAGTACTGTGAAAGTACTGTGACAGACAAAACAGCAATTTGTAGCAGTCTCCCATTTTCGTCACAGATGTCTATAACACATAACACACAAAAAATTTACACATTCCTTACTACTCTATCTGTGGTGGTGTGCAGAGGGCTCTTTGGCGAGACATTTTTATAACCCCTTGTTACTACCGTATAAACCGGATTATAGGTCGAGTGGGAATATAGGTCGACCCCCTACCCTGAGGTGGGAAAAGTTGACAAAAAAAAATAATTCGGCACAGAAGCGCACTCACAATGTCTATATTTATTTTCGACGCCCGTCTGTCACTGCCACTCACTATGCCTATGCCTGCCGAAGTCACTCGTCCGAGCTCTCAAAGTCGTCCAAGAATGACTGCTTCGCAGTCATCTTCCATGCCATCAGGCGCGTTGCTGATGAAGCACTTCCTGAACGCTCGTGTAACCATGTCGTCGGGCAGCGACTGCCAAGAGGAGGACACCCAGCTTGACACGGTCGCAACCGGCCCGTATAGGTCTTTTTGTTGTCGCCGGCTATCCACTCATTGTACAGTTCGCGGAGCCGGTCCGCGCATGGCCTCCGGAGCGATCGTGAGCGAAGTTCCCGGACGAAGTCCGCCACTTTGTTCTCCAACTCGGGGTGGACCGCTTGACGTCCACGGAACGATCAGTTTCGGGGGTTGCACGCGCACAGCTTGGCTTTTTGGCTCCGCCAGTACCGCACACTTTTCTTCGAAACGCCTAACTGGCGTTGCGCCGCCATATTCCCATTCTGCTCGGTGACTTAATCGCCGTAAGCTTAAACGCCGCGGTGAACTGGCGTCAACTGCCGCCACTCATCTCGGAACAGAGACGTACAGAAATGTATGCACGCACGCATAATAGACGAGTAAAAGACGAAAAACTAGAGAAAAGCGAAATCAAATAAAAGCCTGATAGTGCGAGAGAGCAGTCCGACACGAATGGCAATGGCGACGGACTGCGCTTGCACATTGTTGCCAGACAACGATTTACATTCTGCCAATGACCGCTATATAAGACGAGGGGTGACTTTTGTGCGGATTTGTTTGGAAAAAAACTCGACCTATATTCCGGTTTATACGGTATCTGTGCCATAATGTTGCCTAATACTGCTCCAAATAAAATGCAGCAATATTTTTCCTTTACGTACTCCAAGTGTACAAATGTGAAAAAGGTGAGTGCATAAAATTTAGGTGCACGGTTTATTATGTGCTCCCCCTTTTATTTTAAAATACAACTTGCCAACACACAGTACCACCTTTCTCAAATGTTTTAGCCTGATACAAGGCAATTATAAGACCCAACTACGGCAGCACCAACCATAAATATGCACAACACAGTCGGGCATAGAGTGCGGTTAGCGGTGCCCGCAAAATGCAACAGTGACTCACTTGAAGGCCTCGACAGTCTCCACGATGGCAGCCGGCAAGCTCTCTTCCTTCACCGTTTTGTCACTAACAGAAAAAAAGTGCAAGACGAGCAACATCTTCCTCATGCACATAGCATTACGACGACACAGCGAAGACATGGGTAATGTCCGGCACAAAGACATTGGACGCAGTGCATTCGCAAATCTTGCAGTTAACACATGGAGGCCACATTTATCGTACGAGATTCCACGCCTGTCAAAGAGGCTAGTATTTGCGGAAGTATGAGGCCTAATGCTCCTTGTCTGTCACTATGAACAGTACTAACAGGCCCTCGCGTGTGCACAACACAGCCACTAACGTACAATGTGAGCATAAATCATAAACACGAAAATTAAGGGCATAAATGCACACAGGCAAAGAGAACAGCACTCACGCTTTCCCAGCCACAGAGCCTAGAAGAGAGAGAGAGAGAAACAGAGGAAGAAAGTTATAAAATGTTCACTGCAAGGCCTCCTCGTGCCCGTTACAAAACAAGTTTCATGCAGCATGTGCATTCGCACTTTCCCGTGTCACACACCTATAGGAAGGAGCAAAACAAAAAGGAGTTTGTCTGAAACAATGGTTCTCCAGCAGTGCCCACAAAGAAATTTTTAAAATCTTGGAACTTCAGTCTTTGCAGTTTTGTGGGCCTCTTTCCCAGTTTGCTAATGACATAATGCTGCTACACATATTACAAAATTTTGCCAAGTTTCTTCTTCTTTTATTTTTTACCTCGGCTTTGACACCCGCTTTGACAGCAGATCGCATGGTGACATTTCGGGGGTCCACAGGGGTGTTTTGATGCACCCACAGTTGAGCGCCACTGCTCCAGTGCAAGTTGCCCGAGGACAATCTCTTGTCACTAGCTCCTCTTGGTTTGGGCAACACACCATTGGCGTCGGCAGAGGGGCGCAAAAGGGGCACTGGCACCCCTCAAGCCAGAACAGCATGTGCCCCCCCTCCTCCCCACCTCCTCAATTTTCCTCAGCCCCGCCCCACTCAGGCTTGTTTATTTTCCCGCTGACATTGGTGCTCACACACTTTCGACACTGCTGCTCAGAAACATTCAACCACGTAGTTTATTGGGAACCCAATGTCCAAAACGTGAACAAGGGACGTTTCTGTTCATCTTTCTTCAGCCACTGCACAAGTAGACACTTTCCAACAAAGTTGTGTACCAGCCACTGCCTTAACTGTGCAAACTCTGCCTCTAACACTTCACTTCACTTGGTTTCACTTTGAACGAATTTGAGGCCAACCTTGCCCATCCCAGGATTAGCTATGCCTTGCTTTTCTTTTGACAACCCCCTCGCCCAACGGCAGGTGCTGAGCCACTCAAGGGCCATGACAGATGTGTTCGAAAGGCTGGCTTGTGTGCACGTCACTCTTCCGGCACATTCTGGTCAGAAGCTGGTTGGAGCTGGAACGTACATTTACTTTTTTTCGTGCACAGCTTTGATAAAGCTGCAAGGCCATGGCTACGAGGAACGAGGGCATGGTAATTATGGAAACCCGTTCCGCCTCTGCATACACCCACCGTGTTCAGCCCAAAAGGTCACAGGAACCACCAGCACCAACAAAATAAATCGTCGGTCATTTGCAGGGTGCTCGGATGTATTCATTCCCTTATGAAACTCAGGCCCGGTGCCTCTGGGAGCGTCCTGAAGGGCATTTGCTGACTGTCGCAGTTGTAAACTCTTTTGGCCACAATTGCCACCTCTCGCTACCACTTTTCCTCCGCAAGTAGAAGGGGAACTTTGCTGCGTCGCCCAAAGTCGTAATTGCCACTTTCGTTCAAAAGGTGAATTCATGTTCCCTCTCACCCCGCCCCCCTTTTCTCTGCTGATAGGTGGCAGCGACAGGGTGACATCGGCCGCACTAACGCTCAACCGTTCAGCTGGCGTAGCATGCAAAATTTACTGCCTACTCTAGCAACATTCTCACGCAAGCTAAACGCAGCCACAATGTGTACCTCGTAGATTGAGCAGAACAAAGAAGAGGAAAGTCCGGCTAGGGCTCCTCACAACTCCTGTGCACCAAAGGGAGTTTGCACCAGTGAGCTTCGCCGAGCTGTTTCAGACAAGCGTGGTGCCACTGCAAAGCTAAAATATTACCGGAAGCTTCTTAAACAGGGGAAAAACCTGATACCGATTTGAACGTTGCGCCTTGTTTGATAAAGAAAACTTTCCGAACTGGTTAACTATCCAGAGACTCAAGGTATTTACCACAGCTGCTGCATCCACCATCGAAAGACCCTCTCAAAATTGGTTCACTTTCAAATCATCCCTTGTAGGTGAATTCCCTCAGACGCAATACTATGGCAGCTGTCTTTTGCGTTCAAAACCATTACGTACACCAACTTTTTGATTAAAACACTAATCAAAGGTGATATCATTACTAAATGTTGGCATCTGTTGCTTTTTTTGTTTAATAGCATTTGTGGACAACATCCTTGTTCTGCGACGCTCCTATGCAGTCAAACCGTTAGCCTGCGGTACACATGCTTATTGACTAAATTTTTTAGTGTGCTTGTTCTTAGCCTTTGCAAGGTAAAGCGTTCTCAGGTTCTCAACTAAGCGTTCTCAACTAAGCGTTCTCAACTAAGGGTCCTGAATTATAAAAAGTTGCAGATAGATGGCGTTGTGCTTATTTTATTGTATAACAAATGTTCAAACCCAGCCCAAATGAGTGAAAATTTCATTGAAGTGAAAGCAAGCCAGACAAATGGTTCGTTGTGGCTGGAACTTTCCCACAACGAATGAATAACCTAAAATGTTGAAGGAACGAGCAAGGCTTCAAGATGAAGCTCTGCAAATACTGCCATATTGATAACTTTCACCCTGACGCTGAACTTTCGCACCGATCGTGAATGACTATTCCACTATTGTTCCCTCTGCAAATGTAACTGAGCTTGAATCTGTGCATAATGGTAGCAGCACAGACACAGAAGACGACTTTGATTCGTCAGAGTTTCCTACGGTCAGTGAGAGTGTGTCAATTGGCCCCGGACCATCACCAGGTGTGCGCCCTTGAGTTTCTCTTTCTTCTCTTGTTGCTCTATCGCGGGCGCGCGCTATAGTAAACACATCTGGCCCTGTTCTAAAGGCCACAGCTTTAATCAGCCGGGTGTCGACTTCATTCGGGCAAGACCATTTCACGCCGACTGCACAGAGAGTCGAGTTTTCTCCACAAAGACGGCCCGGAGTTGACCTTGGCGCAGCGCTCCGGAGCAGCACGCGGCTGTTCATGTTTATATTTATATTTTTGTATGTAAATAACTTTTAGACTTACACCGCTCATATTTTCAGTATTATTCTATAAGTCTTTTATGGCAAAAGTGTATATATCAAATTGTTTTTATGTCTACCGTGTGCAAAGTAGCATTAAGGTTATCATCAATTTTTTTTCCTGTTTGTTACTTTTTGTTTTTGCAATTTTTTTTATAAAATTCCTAATATGTCTGTTTGAAATTATTACTGTTGGAAAGCCCCATTCTTCTTCTATCATATTATCATAACCTACACTTTTGTATCCATCATTCTCTGTGCAAGAAAAAAAATATTTCCTGGACTACCCAAAAACAACCGGTAGGCACTAGTGTTTATATAATTGTATATATATTGTGACGGGGATGTTCAGCTATGTACTGAGCCGACGGGTATGCGTTAGTGTCTGTGCTGGACAGAGGGACTGATGAAAGCTGAGCAGCTAGAAGAGGAAGTCGACGACGATCGCTCTCGACTTGGTTCGTGCATGAATCTGGACACTCTGCTCTTTCTTCCCCTTGTAAATACCTTTGGTTAATACAATACCTTCCCCGTAACAATATGTAAATAACTTTTGTACTTATAGAGCTCATTTTTGCAGTATTACTTTATAATGCCCATGTCCAAATTGCATATTTCATAATTTTTTTTTAATGTGCACCCTGTGCAAAGTGGCATTGATGTTCCCGTCATTTTGTTTTTCTTTTTGTTCCTTTTTTTTATTTTGTTAATTTTAAAAATAAAATTTGCATCAAATCTGTTGTTTGAAATTACTGCTGTTAGAAAGCCCTATTCTTTCTCTATCGAATCGTATCTTACACTTCCGCATCACTCATTGTCTGCGGCAAGAAAAACATATTTCCCGGAAGACCCAAAAACGACAAATTTTTCCGCGTTCCCCCAAAAGTGTTAAGAACAGAAACGAGCTTTGCCCCCCTCAAGACAAAATCCTGCCGACGACCATGCAACCCACTGCTTAGCCCTCTCCCGTCCTCACAGGCAGTTCGCGGCTGCAGCAGTCATTTTTTGGAAGAAGGTGAAAAGCTTGCCTGGCACGGATGAATTCGGCAGCAGGTCCACCCCGCCGAGGCCCACGGTAGTCGTCCTTGTTGCAGTGGACGGAACAGCTGTGGTCGGAGCTGCCTGGCTGAAGCTTAGCGAAGGGGTGGAACTCAGGCCTCCTGCAGGGAGCCCAGTGGCAACTTGGCGCTGAAGCTGCAGCTAAACTCTTTTTGCATTGTAATTGTAATATACATTGTAATAATAAACATTGTAATATACATAGATCAGTGTCCCACGTGGCGGTAAATTATTACAACGAATAAACACAAACAAAACGCAATCACTAATCGGTCTGCACATGTGTAGTATTTTTGGTTTACTTGGTCATGCAAGGGTGTCACTCAGATAAGCGTATTCTCGGTCATGCAGCACTATTGAGGGCATACTTTGCGTTTTTTGTTTGTGTTTATTCGTTGTAATATAATTTACCGCCACGTGGGAGACTGATGTATGTATATTACCAATGTTTTCTTCAAAATAAATCACCAGTGAGTGCAGCGCTGTCCTGTCTACTTCTCGTTCCTTTTTTGTGCCGTGTTTTTTCTGCGCTGGTTTGTCAATCATAAACAGAACACTGCTTCGTGAAATCAGAATAATTTTTATTTTATGCGGCAGCCAGCATAAACAGAATATGTGCAGCCCGATTTTATTTCAGATTGACTTTCTTGAACAGTCACTTGGAGGTTTCTGGCTACGCACATGGCGGAGAAATCCCCTCAAAATCTGCGACCAGTGCTCCATTTACATTTCGGGGCAAATATACATCTTCCCGTTTGCTTTCACTAGTTTCTTGTGATTCGCCTTCTTGCCTTGCTCTAACTGCTGTAAGAAAACGGTATTCGCTGATGTATTAACCTGTGAAGGGGGCCGGGAATTCATCAGGCGGTATTTCGCATTGAGCGCTGGCCTCCACTGAAACATGTACACTGCGTAAGAAATAATAAAGTGAAAAAAAAAAAAAGTTTAACGTTACAATGAAGCATGCGGTGGTGAAGGGCTATGGGTGAATATACACCACCTTGTGCCAAATTGTACACTAGGGCGGCACAAGTACGGGAGATTCCAAAATCAAGATCAATATTTTCCAATATACCCACCGACCAATTCTTTGACTTGCCTTACAACTCGGACGTTTTTGCTGGAACTGCACACTAACATATAAACATTCTTTGAGACTCAATTTCTCAGACTGCTTAATTATCTAAATAATTATCCATTTTAGTGAATCATCTAAATAATTTGGAACACTACAAATACTCAGTTCTGCATCCAAAAACTAAGACTGTGAGGTCTGGAGAAACAAGAAAATGACTTAATATCTTGAATTACATTATCAGTATGCAATTTAACCAGGACCCAATGGTGCCTTTGTTTTTGGTTAGCACCTTTCATTTTTTCTCTTTATATTGTACAGAGCAATGAGCTGTCTAATCTTTACAATAAAAAAAGAGTGGTATAAAGTCTTTACTGCCTGTATATGCTACTCTCCTACCATAAAATGCATGCAGAGACCGTACTGTGGTGATATGAACAATATTTTCGACACAGACAGTTTCATGTATTGTAAATTCTCTGCTATGGAAATAAAAAAAACTGTTAACGATGCAGTTTGCTTATGACACACAATAAAACCTTACAAATTCTTAATGAATAGTATTTGTACATTAGTTTTGCTACTTTAGTTTCATTACGCCAGTAGTTCCTGTTACAAGAGCTAGAGCACACATCTGCGGCAGGCGATGGGTAAAAGGAGCCATGAAGAGAAAATACAACTTCGTGTAATTTGAAAGAACTAGGATTCAGTATTTCACTCAGCTCCATTACAGCCCCAAATAGGGTTGCCACCTGCCCGGTTTTGGACCGACCTGACCAATTTTTTAAACAGCGGGCCGGTTGCCGGTCCATATCTAAAACCGGCCGTCATTGGCCGGTTTTTTGGCCCTTGTGCCTTGATTATGTCCGTTTTGGCGCTTTATAAGCGTCAATTCAACAACTAACATGATTAATATGTGTCAACAAGCTGCGCAACGACATGCGAGCAGAGAAAATACGCGGGCGAGTGCGCTGCCTGAGATGGAGGGGGACCTAAGGGAGGAACAAAACAATGAAATGCTACCGCCGCGGTCAGTAATTGCGGTTACTTTTCAGTGAAATCACTTTCAGTACAAACGTTATGTTGATTTCTCTCTAAGAAAACACTACAATAAATGGCACTGCGTGTCAAAAACATGGCGTCTTTTTTTCAACACAAATTAAACATTCTATATAGGGACCGGGCAGCTGGACGGGTGGCGCCACCACTCGGCGCTCCCCTCGTCAGTGGAATGAGCCGGTGCATTGGACTACACAGCCTACCATTGTTTTTGTCGTGTTTGCTTCGGTGCTTTGAATGTGTTGGTGGTGTTGTGAGCGTATATGTGCGGTGAAACAAAGTCTAGACAGATGTGTAGGGTTATTAGATGCAGTAATGACTACGTAAACTTGTCGGACGCTTCTAAAGTTGGGTATCGGCTGCAATGGCATGAGCGCATTTTGCAGCGATCTGCGCTTGGCTACACCCGTTCTGAGTACGAATAAAACTACTATTAGTAGTATTATTTTCTTCTTAAATGCACTCACGGCTACGCAAACTTATTGGATGCTTGTAAGATTGGGAATGGTCTACATTGACACGAGTGCTTTTTGCAGCGCTCTGCGCCTGGCTCCGCGCGATTTGAGTAGGAATAAAATTACAGTTGAACCCCTTTATAAGAGACACGTACCGGGGAGCAGTTTCTGTCTCTTATACGAGATGTCTCTTATAAGCAGGGTACCATGTTTTCACTTACTAATCAGACCCTAGTTCAATGTGGGCACCCTATGACTAAAACAATCTCAAAAGAATGCTACAGCATGTTTCAAAAGATTCATTCTAATATATGTTTGGCCCCCAGAATTTATGAAACAGTTCTGAATCTTTGTTTGCTTCATGACTGTATTTACACTGTATATTTTACAACCGATTCTGCAAGCTTTTTTTTCTTTCCTCGTTTGTGGAAGATGAATCGTACATGTTGAGTTCACAAGCCTGATGAATAGGCGGAGCGCACACCTTCTTCCACTGTGTGCTCAGGCTATTCATTATGCTTGCAGGACTCAACATCTGCGATGCTTTTTGATTGGGAGCTATGCCAGTGGGAGAACCCGCATGTGCGATCGCGCTCCATCCAATGGATGGCAGTAAGCTTCAACCACTTCTGTAAGCTGCATTTCCATTGGCAGGGCATCTCATCGTCATTTCATAGCTGACTGAACCACTGTGTGTTTGCTGAAGTTATAATAAATAGCGACTGCAGGCGTCTGTCGTCCACCTGTGCTTCCAGGATGGAAGCAACTGCAATTAGTGACTGGTGGCACTGCGTCTGAAGTTAAAATGTCTATTACAAGCGAGATTATTGATTAAAGTTCAAGGATGACTTGTCCCTTATAACCAATCTTCTACATCCGATGTCTGTTATAAAAGAGGTCGATTTAATGGGAAAGATAGGGCAGCCAACCATGTGGGTCAATAGTGTCTCTTATACCCATTTGTCTCTTACATCAGTGTCTCTTATAACGAGGTTCAGCTGTATTAGCAATATTATTATTTATTTCTTCCCCTTTAAATTATCTTCGCTGGTTTCAATGACTACGGTTTGCACGCCAGCCTTAGCGCTGGGATACGTCGATATGTGTGTTTTAAATAGAAAGGCACCTGCATACGAGATGGATTACCGTGTAGCCGTAGAAATGTTGCGGTAGTTTACACTTTCTGTAACCGTGAGCTTTGTGCCTTCGGTTTTGGTGAGCGACACTGTGACAGCATGGTAGCCTGAAAACCGAAGTGTAAATCCCATATTTCTTGTGGTTATTTCATCAAGAGCCAAAGTTATTCACCAACTCAACATCCCAAGCTACAAACCATCCACCATCCCTCCTCCCCTTCCCGTTTTACCCCCTGCGTAGAATAAAGGCTGGCACCGATAGTTAAAAAAGCTGGCAGCGTTAACGCCAGTCGGTGTTTTTTTAATTCTTAAGTATTCTTTACAGAGTACCTAAAAATCGTGTAATGCCTGGTGAAGACACCAAAAACGCGCGATTAGTTGCCTCAAATATGGGTGCATCAGCCCGAGTCCTCCAGCACAGACACATTTCCGACACGCTGGACAAAGTTTAGATTTGGAGAGGGGGGGCATGGAAGTTCAAAATTAAACAGCAATATCACCTAGCCCCCCGTCTAATGATTATGATGGTTGAACACAAAGCTTTCTTCCTGAAAAATCGAATGGGAAATGCTCAAAGTCAAAGACTCTGCGATCAAAAGACCAAACTGCGTGCTGGTCAAATTCGACGCTCAACTAGTCAAATTTTAAAACCAGAAGGTAACCAAAGAAACCCATACGATAGAGCTTTGCGATAAACCCTCATCGTCGTTACACGAAGGTGTGCATGATTTTTCAAGTGTAGGTGGCAGCTTGTAAACCGACCGCAGCATTCAGTTGTGAAGCTGATTACAGGTTTCGGGCACCCTCCTGTCTTGCGTCGTTCAGCCACGCAGGAATTGGTTTTTGAAAAACTATTTACCAACTAGACAGCAACCATTGCAATTCTTGTAAAGCAATGCTTCTCCACGACAAGCAATAACGTTCTACTATCGTGCGGTATTTATTCTATCAACGATTCCCGATCACTGTAGTAAGAACATTTCTGTGAAATTAAACACGTTTCAGCCGTAGGTAATGAAGTTACGGAAGCGTCGTCCATCGCAATTTCTGTTTTGAGGTAAATCTTAGAAGACACCCCCCAACTTTGTCTTTCGCTTGTGCACGACGTTGACGCCGTTTCGCCATCAACTGCCCAAGGCCAGCGCCGCAGCATTCATAGGTCGGTTGCACACACCGGCTTTGTGGGAGCATTTAGCTGCAGTATACTCCTCGATACGCGAAACTGCATGGAGGCATTAAAAAATTGCATGAAGCAACAAACTTTCACTTCCAGTTTGACTTCCAGCTTGGCGCATTGCGCGTCGTCTGCTATTTGTAAATACTGAGTATGGGCGTAAATCACACACATGGCATGCCTCGTAAAGGTCACATCCACGCTCAAGATTTACCGATCTGAAAAATGCACGTGGGGTTACGTACGCTTTGCAAGCCACACCGCAGAAAAACGACAGAAAGCCATGCAGAGTTACGCTGCGCTGACCGCCACCGGCATTCCACTGACGAGCGGTTCGCCATGGGCGGCGCTGTTCGCTCAAGCGACAGTGGCGCCATACAACGGCCGCCCGGTCCCTATACCCCCTCCCCTCCCGAAGGGTCGGTTTTTTTTTCGGGGAAAGGTGGCAACCCTAGCCCTAAAAGATGTTTTTTTTTAACGAAAAAAAAAGCAAGAAGTATTTAAAAACTTTCAAATTTTGCGCCACAGTGACGTGTTATGAGCAAGAATGACGTCATACGGGCCAACAACAAAACATAATTTTCAGTGCGTTAACTGCACGTTAGTATTCAAGGGATGCGGTCAAATGGAACTAGAGGCCCCATAGGGACGTCCAGTCATGTGTCGTTGCGACAGGTCAGTTAGGTGGCCTCCAATTGCACAAACAAGTTTCCGTGACGTCATAGAAAAGTTGCGGGAAACTGGCTAGGGAGTCGCGACTGCTTCACACGTTTTCTTTAATATCTCCGCTATTTGTGCGAAGATTGCGATGATATTAATATCATTGTTATCGGGACTAAGCAGTCTTCCTAATAAACCCAACTTGTATTCTGTCTTCATGGCTCCTTTAAAGAAGACATCAGTATTGTGTCATGTAGGAGACCTTTGCATAAGACGCCCTTTAGTGCAGCACAGGGCCTTTCGTCCAAATGACCTCCAGCATTCCCACGTGTCAAGAGGTATAAACCCTTTCCCACCCATAAACCATAATACGTAACATGAGTGAATGGTTTACGGAGAGACAGCAGCGCATCGAGAGACCAGCATGCCAAGAAGAAGCTAAATACTGCCCCACCAACCTAGCGACAGGCCCGTAGACGTGGTGCTGGTCTGGCCGAAGACTGCCATCCCCGGCGCCGCTGCCGTCGTCAACGGGGTGCTTCCAAATAGGCCAGCAGTGGTGGTGGTGGCGGTGGTGGGTGCACCGGTTGTGGACGCTGTCGTGGCCGCAGGCGTGGCCCCAAAGCCAACCGCAGTGGGAAGCAGGCTACTCGAGGTGACTGCAGCCGTCATGTGCGTGGACGAGGGAGCGGTGCTGCCAGCCAAAGACGGCGCCGCAGCCGTCGAAGCTGGGACAGTCATGGACGCCGTGGTGGTGCTCGTAGTAAGTGTAGCTGGGGTCTGCCCTGGCACTGATGATGCTGTGAATGCTGCATGGGGGAGACGACAAAAACCGTAGGCCATGCTGACGAGGTGATCACAACAGCTTTCCTGTTTACACTCCTGCACTTGTAAGCAAGAATGACGAAAGGTATCGCACATTTGCAATGCACAGGCAGTGCTATAACCTAATCACATCCCGTTCATCACAGCTTCACTTTGAAGACAACTGTGAAGTACCATTATCAAGAAATGAAACAGCTAAAGGATGAAGAACACAAACGACACAGACATACGCCGGCTTGCAAATGTATATTCAAGTAGATGCAACCCAACTACTTATACATTAAACATGCTTTCATATAAACCGTAGTGTGCCATGTTTAAGCAACAAAGAGCACAGGCTTGTTACTTTAGAGCTTGAGGGTTAAGGATAAAAAAATGCAGCAAATTCTGGCAAATTAAAAAAACCAATGGCTATCAGATTTTCTCCACTACACTGTCCATTGCATCGCAGCACCTCCACACCTCACAGAGTGGTGCCCACGCGTGATGACTTACTGGGAATGCTCATGCTGGGTGCCGTCACGGTAGCTGTTGCGGTAGGGGCGGCTGCCCCGAAGCTTATGGTGGCCGATGGGGTAGTGCTGAATGCCGGAGCTGAGGTGGATGCGGGCACTCCAAACTGAAACCCCCCGGCCGCAGGTGCCGCTGCACTCGTCGAAGGCACTGTCGTCGGCATCGGGGCAGCTTGGCCAAACCCTCCAAACACTGCCGGCCCGGGGGTGGCAGTAGTGGTGGCAGCTGCACTTGTCGGCGCAGCAGCAGCAGTGGTGGTGGCGGAAGTCCCAAAGCCAGGCAAAGCCGTCGTTGGAGCAGACGTCTGCAGCGACCCAAAACCCCCAAATGTGGCAGTAGCAGCCGTAGTTGCAGTAGTCCCTCCCGTTCCGCCTACTCCAAAGCCTGTTGGCGCAGTGCCGGTCACCGTCGCTGTGGCACCAATGTTGCCAAAACTAGGCAGGGATGGAGTGGTGGTGGTGGTGCCAGTGCCAAAGCCAGCGGCAAACCCTGTTGGGGCTGCTGAGGTCGTGGCCGTGGGTGCTCCGAAACCAGCAAACCCGGCTGGTTGTGCCGCAGTTGTAGCCGTTGGTGCCCCAAAGCCACCAAATCCAGCTGGTGCGGCTGTGGTCGTAACCGTTGGTGTACCAAAGCCACCAAACCCGGCTGGTGCAGCTGCAGTTGTGGCCGCAGGCATTCCAAAGCCTCCGAAACCAGCTGGTGCCGTAGAAGTTGTGGCGGCGGGTGCCCCGAAGCCCGCAAACCCAGACGGTGCGACGGAAGCTGCAGTTGTGGCGGTTCCAAAGCCACCAAAGCCAGCTGGAGCGGCCGAAGTGGCGGTAGCAGGGGTTCCGAAGCCGCCAAATGTAGCTGGTGTGGTTGCGGCTGCCAGCGTCCCGAAGCCGCCAAATCCACCTGGCGCGGCCGCAGTTGTGGCTGCTGGAGCTCCAAAGCCGCCAAAAGTGGCTGGCGCGGCTGTGGTGGTGGCCGCAGTTGTTCCAAAGCCAGTGAAGCCTGTTGACGTTGCAGCCGCAGGGGCGGTGCTACCGAATCCGCCAAAGCCGCCCGCCGGTGCTGCGGCTGCTGGGGTGGCCATGGTGGTCGAGCCGAAGCCCCCAAATGCAGTGGGTTGTGTAGTCGTGGTGCCAAAGCCGCCAAAGGCAGACGGCGCTGCTGACGTCACCGCAGTGGATCCGAACGGGCTGCCAAAGGCCGACGGAGCAGGCGTGGCAGCTGCCGCTGTAGGCTGTGCGCCAAATGCAAATCCAGCTGCAAAGGAAGGATCCCTTATGTGGCCACATGCTTTCATTGGTAACCTGCAGTGTAATGAAGCAGTTACCAAAGGCAGTTCAACGTGCCCCGCCACACCACACTCCATGCAACCTTACCTTTACTGTGCAGATGTGGCAATGTAGCCATGCTTGGAAGCTAGCAGGGAAGCTCAGGGCACAGTGATTGGGTAAGTTGGGCACAGTGCATGTTTATCAACACGCAGCATATTCAACTCACCCAGATTTCCTGAACAGTGTCCTAACCCTTCAGCCTATTTTTGCATGTCAGCTATTCTTATTACAGCACTTGTGAGTGCAGCAACCTGTAAGTTCTTTCTTTCTGCTGCACCTTCTATTTTTCTAACTCTTCTCACATGTGGTGCTGCTGAGTTCTTAACACTTTACTGCCCACACCTGTATATTCAAATCGACAGTAGTTTACCGACACTTTCAAGTTCAAATTTTGACGTTTTCTTATTCAAGTTTGGTTCGTTCCGAGCGCGCTCTGAGAGCTGGCGCCATCTACTGTGTAGTAGAGACTCTTACATCCTCTTTGCATTTTTTTTTATTTTTTTTTTTGAGCAGCGTCATTTTTTTTAAGTGCTGTCGGAGTCTTGTGATGGGCGCTCTGAAGATAGGGCGATGATATCGACATTGCGCGCTACTGCGCCGTAGAAACGCTGCTTTTCTGTGATTTGGACAAGCTCACACACGAATTTTTGGATAACATTTGCAGCATTGACTTCGGAACAAATTGCAGTCATCGGATTTCGGTATGGAAAGCGAAAATGCGTAAAACCAGCCCAGACCTCATACCCCTGCTTAAAACACAAGCCCCCAAAAATGCAAAAGTGTCCAAACTGTATATTATGCCACAAACAAAAAATAGTGGAGCAGTAAACCAATCTTTTTCTGCAATGCATGTGTGGCCAACCTATGTTTCACACGTTCGAGGAAGTACTTTCCCCAGTCGCAAGAAACCCACTAGGGCTGAATGTTTCCTTTTTGTAAGTCAGGAAATTTTACAGTTAGGCATTTCTTATTAGCAGGAGTCTTACACTGCTAGTATGTGTATAAAATGCATATCTTCAATTTTTTGTTTTTTCTGTGTGAAGCAACACTGACGTCTCTGCTTATTTTTTGTTTGTCACAAAATTTTTCTGTGCAGCTCGTTGTTTTTTTTCACGTAAATACCCTGTTCGAAACAATTGCCATTGCAAAGGAAATCTCCCCTACTATATTTAGATACTATACACTTATATTTTACATATTTTTTTCAACCGGGAAAATGAATTATTTACTATACTACCCAAAATCACTGCTTTTCCCGTGGGCAGGAAAGTGTTAAAGCACAGAATCAGAAGGCAATGCATGCAAGATACTGATTTCCACAACTTCACCATCACAGCGCTACATACAAATGACCATTACTTTACAACTGAAAATTAAATGCTGCCCAAAATACCAGTCAATGCAAATCATAGATGCACAAATACTGCTTGGCGCCCTTTCACGAAATGCCACCAGTTCAGCTGTGCAGCTTAACCTCAGAATATGGAGTATGTCCACTTCCTTTTGAAGCAGCCAGCAAGCTTCTTTTAAACACACTGGCTGGATTTCTCTAACCGATACGTGTGCACCGAGATCCTGTATTGGTGGCAGAAATTGGTTTCAGGTAACGAAACTGAGCTAAAATTATGCCCTTTCCTGGCTGAATTAACCAGACAACGGAAGAAGGAGAAAAAATTGTCGCAGTTTGCACTAGTGATGCATGGCTGGAGAAACAGCAGAGCTGGCGGCCCCTCTCCCTCCGTCGGGGACCCGGCTGTGGCACCGCACATGGATTTCTGAACTTGCCGCTGAGAGCAGGCCTGAATCATTTCGTCCGCAGGCTTTCACATCTCTCCCAAAATGGACCGTGTCAGCATGCAGCAGAACCCGAGGCAACCGGCTTCGCAAACTCAGCGTCAGAGCTCCCCACTTCAGGAGCGAACGCACGTGAAATTCGAGGAGAACAGCACATGAGAGATCATGCCACGAACGCTGGGCAGAGTGTTCTCGAAGGTCGAGCTGGCCAACGCGAGGCACTCCTCAAGAGGCACACGCTCCCCTGCGCTCGGTATTTTTGCTTGGTATTTTTTTCTGCGAGCTCCCCTTTGTCTAACTGGCGGCTACTTTCTTGCAACACAATTTTACATAAGCAAATTTTCTAAGCTGCTTTTTCTTCGCATTTTATTCCCAAGAAGTGGATGTGAGCAGAAAACCTCTAGGAAGCTTGACGCCCTTTCGCTTCTTCTTTTCCTTTGTCTTAACAAGCTTTTGGTTAAACACAAATTAATGTGAAAAAAAAAAAAAAAAGCCCGTTACAAGCTTGGCCCATTCACGTGTGGCTAGACAGAGCCCTTTACCTGTCTGTGGAGCTGTTGTGGAGCCTGCGATGGCAAAGGGCTGGGCAACACCTGTAAAAGAAAAGCAGCAGTAACCACATGTGTTCTGAAAAAAAATCTATTCAACATGCACCTTAGTTAGCACAAAACCATGCGTGACAATATAAAAACACAAGGGGCATCAGTGAGTATTATATTGGCAGAAAACAACACATAATTATTGTTATTGCTTGCACAAAAAATGTTAGTACAACAAGAGGGATAACTGCAACATACCAACTTGTGGTGCGCCAGCTGATGGTGCACCAAATGAAGTTGGCTGTGCGAAGGCTTAAACGAAAAGCGAAGAAAGAACAGATTCTGTGAGCAGGAGCAAATGAGGAATACCCGTGTGTACAATACACAACATGCCCCCAAAAGTACCTCACTGTTTATTGCACAGGCAACATCAACGGCCATTCTAGTGAGCACTTGTGGACTTGTAAAGGCACCTTGGCTTTGGTGAAACCCTCTTGGAATAAGCAGTACATTCTATTTATCGCATAAAGCAATGGGCTAGTACTGAGCTATACCATACCAGATATGAGAAGTACAACAATTCTGTTAATGAATTTGGAAATTGCCTTGGCACTACTCTGATAGTGCCACTATGCCCTGCAACAAAGCTTTGAACAATTCTACTTCTTTAGCCATACAACAAAAACAAGGTCAGATTCTTGATAACAAGAACTGGTAGAGCAGAAGCACCGGTACATAAAAGTGGATTGAGAACCCGCCGAAACTGAAAATCATTACAATTATCACCTTGAGGGGAAACTTAAATGTGACTTCAAGACACCAGAGAATCTGCAAGTTTGAACACTCATTAAGAAAAATAAACCACCTCTTCATGCAAGTTCCAAACAGTGTTTGGGGATGGGAATAAAGCTGAAGTCTTTTCCTTGCTTGGTAGAGTCCTCAGAGTTGATACCACGGGGCTTTCCGGCATCATTTAGAACGCTTACTATGGACTTTAAGCTTTGACACTTCTCGTGTACTCTCAAAAGAACTCTTAGCGGGCATTTTTCTGCTTTGCATGAACCATATATGACAAGCGTGGCTGCCAAACAAAGCCATTCACCGCAGGAGAGCTAATGAAACCAGAATTGAAACCACTTTTTGAGTCATTTAGCACTAACTGGAGTTGAAAAACACTACAATCAAGCCCCCTTCTCCAGGAGAGAGCGTGCAGCTTTCGTCGCGCTGTCCTCAATCGAGTTGAGACAGAACAATAATGCGCAATTTCTCATCGCGCGTAGTTTCGGTGATAGTGAACGGATCTTCGTAATTCTTGTGGCAGGAGATTGCTGGGACAAGACTTTACTCCAAAATATATTCCAAGTAGTCGATGGTAAGTGCTGCAGGGTCCCTTTAATGTCTTCTCTTTTCTCTTCAATCAAAAGATTCACTGATGCTATATATATTCATTTTTAACGTCCGCCTTTCCTGTTCAATCAATACATTCACTGAGCAGATGTTTCAAGAGTCACGTGATGAACAACAGAATGAGAACAGAAGCTCTCGAAAGAACACATAGAATATTTCCTTTACCGTGAACTCTCATAAGTCCCAAACAATTATAAACGTACAGGTATAATTCAAGCCATGCTGATATTCTCAAGGAGCCAAGCCACAGCACAGGTGGTGGTTGCGATGGTTATTGCAGGTTCGGCAAAGTCGCATGTCTGTTACCTCCTTGTTTACATCATGGCGGCAAGTAGCGTGTCGGCCTTCCATGGCTCCGCTCTTCTGTGGACAGTAATTTGCATCTGATAGAACAAGTTTTTTGCTCCGTCACGTAGAGCTGTCTGCCCGAACAAAGTTTTGCACGCAGACCAACAGTGGCCGAAGCTGTGTGTGTGTTGTGGTTGCATTTGCTTCGCGATGAAACGCGATGGCATGCTCCTGCAGGTAGACTGTGCTTACTACGCTGAAATTATCACTAGCGACGATTCAACATCGCACCGGGTATGCAGAGTGTGCACGAGTTTTTTCGCAAAACCTTCTCGGCTCGCGCCGGGGTAAAGCGACTTGTTTGCACCCGTACACCGCAAGAAGCGAGTGCTACCTTTACAATGAACAGGAGACAATCGATCGCCTGTAAATTTCACACTTCAGCCTCAAAGCGCATGCCGTGACAATGTGTTTGTTCGAAACCATTTCTTGGTTGTAGGGTTGCCACCTTTCCCCGAAAAAAAAACCCGGCTCTTCGGAAGGGGGGGGGGGGGGGGGGGGGGGGGGCGTGGTATATAGAATGTTTAAATTGTGTTGAAAAAGGAGGCCATGTTTTGGACATGCAGTGCCATTTATTCTAGCGTTTTCTTAGAGAGAAATCAGCAGAAAGTTTGTACTGAAAGTGACTGAGAGCATGGTAATTGCTCTATGTGCTTCACTGAATAGTAACCTCAATTGCCGACCGTGGCGGCAGCATTTCGTTGTTTTGTTCCTCCCTTACGTCCCCCTCCATCTCAGGTAGCGCGCTCGTACGCGTATTTTCTCCGCTCGCGTGTCTTTGTGCAGCTTGTCGACACATATTTGTCGTCTTCGCTGTTGAACTGACGCTTATAAAACGCAAAGACGGACATAATCACAGCATGAGGGCCAAAAAACCGGCCAATGACGGCCGGTTTTGAGCACGGACCGGTAACTGGCCCGCTGTTTAAAAAACCGGCGGGGCCGGTCCAAAACCGGGCAGGTGGCAACCCTACTTGGTTGTCTTGAAGTTGAATGCGTCAAACCGGGTCTTTTGATTCAGGGCGTCGTGTGCTGCTATGTTTCTACTACGGTGCGTACTTAGGCAAAATGATATTTGTATCACGTGATGCACGTTTTTAATTCCATACTGGCACCAAGGCATTTGTTAGTAGTGGTTTGGGTGCTCGTAAAAGCTCTGGGCACACTTCTGGCAGATCGGCTGATAAACAACTCGTCTTTCAACAAACATTCAACGAATGGCGCAATAAACATTACCATATCGCGAAGGGAAATATTTAGCATTGCACGCTGTTACAAGTTATACTAACGGACAGCACCACGTTGTTAAGCCGAGTGTATTGGAGCAACTAAAACCCAACCATCTATAACAACAATGCAAATCAAAACAGCATCTCTGTCGTCGTTCTCACTGTGGTTGCGCTGTCCTCTAGAAGTTTTGTAGGTAAAGTAAAAGGCCGCGCGGCACATTCACATTGTTTAACCACCATCTCACGTCCCATGCGGCACCAAGATTGATGCACAGAGTGCAGGCAACGGAAGTGTGGGGCAAGTAACTTGTTTTGTCCTATGTGCTGAGTGCGCAACCAGTGGCTTCTGTGGCCACGATGGTTCACTCGGTAGGTTTTAGTTTTCCTGCTAGACAACACCGCTGTCTCACTCACTTCCGGCAACCGTTGACGTCACACGAAACATCATAAAAAGGCGCGAGGAATGAAATGCGTTTGTCCATTGCGAAATTCCAGGTAATTGAAGCATCTTTTGCCGTCGAATAAACACCGAGAGAGCTTCGGGGCGGTTGAACTTTCGTTTGAGCCAAACTCGCTATTCGCCTTCAGTGTCCTTTCAATAAGGCCACAAAGCTCGTTTTAGCTTTAGAGCCCCAAACAAAACAAAAAATTAAGAAAAATGCCACAGCACTCACCAGATTGTGTGCTTGGTGTACCAAATGAGAAAGGGGCCTGGGCTATTTTATTGAACACACACACACACACACAAAAAAAAAAAAGAAAAGAAAAAGAAAAGATTAATGAGACACAAAAAGCACTGAGTAGCGAAAGGCTGCAGGGCCAGTGTAACTACTGCCATGCCTCACATTACTCAAGTAAACACAACTGTGAAATACCACATTTTTCGAGGTACATTTATGTTCGTGTGGTTAAATAAGCTCAAATTCAAACTTCGTTCCTGTTGATTGGTCAGAACTCCGAGGACAAATACCGATCTATCCCCTTGCTGCCCTTCTACTTGGGTGTGGGTAAGAGGGGGGGTGCACTGATAAGTACTGAACACCCAAGAAGATCCCTAAAAAACAAAGGCGGATTAGGAAGTGGATCGCCGGCCCAAAGGAAATTTTCACTTCTGTGATTCACTGCTCTGACGTACTGCTTTTAACAAATATTTTAATGCAAATCAGTGGCCACTAAAGATGCCTTAGGAAAAGCTGTTTGGTATGAGTACCAACAAAGATTACATCCTTATCCTCCCTTGCTAGTCGCTAGCTCAACTTTATACGCAAGTAGTTCATCCAACTTTTTGAAGGTGCAGATAATTTTTGTGCGTTTACTTCGCATTAAATGTCATTGCAAAATAAATTGCACAAAAGTACTACTCAGGCCACATTTGATATACTTAAGCACTTTAATATGCTAGGTGGGAAAAAAAAAAAAAAACAGAAAAAAAGGGTGGAGGGGTGGCTGGCTTTTGTTACCTGCTGGAGCTGCAGTAGCTGCCGGTTGCCCAAATGAAAAAGGCTGCACAACACCTGAGGGAGACAACAAATGCATTGACGTAGCACAGCATCATTTTTACAACGAGCACAATTATGCAAAACACCCACAGTTGCAAATTCTCATACCTGTTGGCACCGTCGAGGTCCCGAATGTTGGTTGGGTGGCTCCAGCAGTGGTTTGAGCACTGCATGTGTGAACAACAAAGAGCAAGTAAATTCCCAGCTGACAAGCATACCATTTTCCATTAGTTGCTATTCCAAGTTACCCACTATTTGAATCCTAGCGTTGCCTGCACTGGTCAGTGCTGTCTACACTTTGAGTAACCTTGGCCTTTTAGGAGTACTGACATGAAATTTTCGTGTTACCTTCTTTCCACTGCTATGGGTGCCTACCAGCCCACTAATCATAGAATGAATCATTGGGTGGCCAATCACAGAGTAAATAATTATTTGTAGCCTTGTTTACTCGTGTCAGCTTCAGTTTTGATTAGAACACACAGGCGGCCAGACGGGCCGTGGCTGCATGCGTCCCGGCAGCATGACGTCAGTCCCAAAACTGCGATGTGATGCACACTGCGAAAAAGCGTGCGCCAACGGCAGCAAGCGGTTTGGCTATGTCATGGGAGCCCTGACGCCGGCAGTTTGGGGCCAGGAGGAGCAGATGGCGTCACGCTCATGCCAATGTCGAAAGCATATCCGTTCTGAGCTTTCTCATATGTGCGAAGATTAAAATTGATTCAAAATATGTTATACTAAACGGATAGGGTTGAAAATTACTGAAAGATATTTGCCCATACAGAGGAAGCTATTTACATAGTTATGTCAGCTTTGAAATTTCGTGCCCGTACTCGCACATTCCCGTTTTTGTCGTGTTTTAATGGGCACTTCATTCGATGTCCTCATCTGATGTCCTCATCTGTCAGCAAACCACACTTCACTGCGCTCAAATCTACAACGATGTAGTAAGCAAAGAATATGCTTTCCGAAACGTCTGGCCATAGGAGTTTTAGGTTGGTCTTACTTGATTTTACCTTTTATTTGTTCTCATTTGCTTTTGGAAGGTAATAGAGCCTCTTGTGCAGGCAGCTGGTGCTTCCCTCTAGCACTGTGCTAGGCGTCAAGCCGCCGATGGGGTGATGCGTAGTTTGAATTATCCGTGACAACAGCCATTTGTGTTTGAATTAATGGCTTATTATTACACAGGCTTCTATGGACCTTCACTGGACCAAATCCTACAGTTTGAATTATCTGTAAGTTCGAATGACTGAAGTTCGAATTAACGATCTTTCATTGCATCTTTTTCGTAATGTTGAAAGCTGCTTTGCTTGCACCGTTTTGAAAGCTAAGCCGTGAACTATTATCAGACAATGATGACAAGAAGGGCTCCTCTGACTAACCAATTCACCAATGTGCAGCCGAAACTGCTGGACCAAGGCTCTTGGAAGTCTGGAAGTACATCTTATCATGACCTAGGGGCTTAGTAAGGCTGGACGTTTGGGAATTACAGTTATTAGAGAGTAAATGCCGGTAAATTGTGTATTCACGAGTTCCTAATTGTCTTGTGGGCTGCTTCAGACACTGTGCTGATTTGTCCTATACATGCAACCCATGCAAATGTCTAAAAAAATGTTTCGGGTTCCACTAACCAATCTCTATGGAATAAATCTGAATTTATGGTATACTGCGTGTTTTTATGGATTCTTCATAATATGTTTAGTCCATTGATATACAGGGTGTTGTGACGATAATTGGAACACTTTAAAAACTTTTCCTGAGCGAACCGCCGCTCTGTTCGCTCTCAAAATTGCCACGAAGGTCGCATTTTGTGGTCTGTTTTGTTTGACACTGGGAACACCGACGGTACTTACCTGGTTTTCTGAAAATAAATAAAAACAATTTTCGCCTGTGGAAAAATGGCGACTGATTTGGACGTGCGAAGCAGCACAAGTTGATGTTGGAACGACGGAACCACCTGGGGTATGCAGAGCGAAACGCCCGTTTTGGATTCACGGTAGGAAGGAGCCAAATGGTGCAGCAGACGATCAGAAAATGCACCTAGAAATGAGCTAGCAGACTATCAGAAAACCCGGCTTTCGGGCTCACACGTCCAAATCATCCGCCATTTTCCCATAGGCGAAAATCGTTTTTATTTATTTTCAGAATAACAAGGTAAGTACCGTCGTTGTTCCCGGTGTCAAACAAAATAAACCACAAAATGCGACCTTCGTGTGAAGTTTCAGCGCGAACAGAGCGGCGGTTCACTCAAGAAAAATTTTA
Organism: Haemaphysalis longicornis; assembly: GCF_048455015.1. Classification (NCBI taxonomy): domain Eukaryota; kingdom Metazoa; phylum Arthropoda; class Arachnida; order Ixodida; family Ixodidae; genus Haemaphysalis; species Haemaphysalis longicornis. The sequence goes on along the minus strand of NW_027526335.1, from coordinate 66,302,420 downwards.
GAAGTGTTCCAATTATCGTCGCAACATCCTGTATGAAGCTTGTTTGCTGATTCCTGGAAATTAAGCCTTAAGTGAGTAAACAGAGCTAAAATGTTTTTGTTTTCTTTCCACCATTCCTCACTGAGATATCAAGCTCAGATATCAAACTGGTTTTTGCTGATATAGGTAACAAATACAAACCCCTAAAAACTACTTCACAGGGTTTCGCCCTAATCAAACACTACTGGGGGCGAATTGGTATTCGACGTAAAATCCGTGTTTTTACACACTCCTCAATATGTGTTAGGCCGATTGATATATCTTATTAGTTTTAGCTAACAAATGCTAAAAAACCTACTTCGGGATTTTGTGCCAATAAAACCTGTAAAACGGCGAGCGAGATTGTTTAAACCACACACCCAACGACGTCAAAATGACAAGATGCAAATCAACGTCCAGCCCAAATTGGCGGACCTACTTATTTGACATTTCACATTCCTAAAGCTGCATTGTATTTAATTACACCCTTATGTGAGTGTAAAAGGCAAAAAAAAATATGGTTCTTTTCTTCATTGTTAAAAAACCGGCCCTCAGATTCATGTTTAATTTTTAGACCGGAGCAAGTAAACTGCTAGACCACAATGCGGGCAGCACACTTTAGTGGACAGCTAAGCTTGGGGCGCTCTCTCACAACTGCACATCTCCCGCGTGACATCACGCATGCTTTCTAAGTCTTCTGATACAGCTACAACAAAGCTACAACTAAAAGGCAGGTCAAGCTTTGATGTTTACTAGTGAACGAACTCATGTACTTACTTCTGATTGAAAACGAAAGGCGAGGTCTGCGTTTGTGGCGTGCCAAACGTGAAGTTTCTAGTAGGGTCCATTTTCTTGCGGTTGTTGACGACGCAGTACCAGGCTTTCAAAAGGCAATTTCACATTCAGATATGAATTTTCATGCAAACTAAACGTTTGCTACGATGAAACTTGCTCAACCATTACATCCGAACAGCCGCCATTTCCAAACAAGACTCCTGATGCGCCTGTCGCGCCTGTGTTGGTGTACTACAAAAAAAATATATAAAATTAAATAGGTCCTTAAAGAATAAAAAGAACAAATACGCAAAAATAAATCTTTGCAGCAGCATCTTTGGAAACGATAGTAGACTAATGATGCTGTTGACCGGCGTTTTTCCGCTTCCCTCATAGTCACCGTCATCAGCGCCATTGCACATTCAAACGACTTGCGCGGTTACAGGTTACAGTGATTACAGCTCCGGTTTTACGGATAATTGCACCTGAACGCGTACAGTGGCTATTACTATCACCACTATTACAGACAACAGCTGCAGCAGCTCCGGCTTTTGGCTGTTCCACCAGGTTCCGCTGCTCGGGACCGCCGCTTCGTTGACACTGCAAGACGTAGTAAGAGTTTCGGATCGTAGCTTTGACGTACCCGCTAAGCTCGGACCGCACCACAGCGCCGAGATGTCCTCTGCACAGTTCGCCGTCGAGAAGTTGCAACGGGTATTCTTCGTGAAGGAAGCCGAACTGGACAGCATCATTGCCAGGGCGCAGCAGCGCGCTGTGGCAACGGCCGACCTCGACGTCAGCCAGTTTGCCAGCACCATGATCTCACTCGAATCCTCATCGCCGGGCGAGCAGGTCACGAAGATTGAAAGCGACCATGCGCATGACACTGCGTCGACGGAAGCACTGAAGGAGAAACTTTCAGCCGTCATGAAGGACGTTAAAGCCAGGTGCCAAAACCTCTGAAACGGAACTGCTCACTTCGTCGCCGCCGCCGCCCTACTGTGTTGTATATTTAAATCACTACGAAGCACGCTTCGAGAGGTAATAAAAACTACGTTTTATTCGTGTCTTTGGGATCCCGCGGGTACTTTGTTCATACACTTGTGCAGGTACACGTATTACTTTGCAGCATCCAGTGTGTGATCAACATGGCAACAAACGAACAGCACACTCGGTTACCAGCACAAACGGGACGAGGCGATGCTGACTTCTCTTCCGGCCTGTCAGGACAATTGCAAGGTGAAGGGACTGCGCAGTCACTTTAGCCAACTGCTGCTGTTGCGGGTTCGTGCTAAGCAAACCCCCACATCTGTAGGCGAGCCACCACTGACGGCCGTTTCATCTGCTTGCAACGATGCATGGTTAACGCAGTAAACACACTACAACCATGCCTTGCCTTGGCGAATGTATGAACCTACTACGTTTTTTACCCGCATCAGTAGTAGTAAACAAAGCAGCTGCACACCACAAAACCCAATTGCTTTGTTCGAGCGATGAAGACCTGAGCCTGAAGAGCGACTTGAATTTGGGAATATTTGCCACAACCTTTCTAGAGTAATTCAATGCAAGCAGATCAAACGCATACCAGAGGCAACCCTGCACATTATGGAACATCGAGTAACTATGGTGTAACAGAACTCTTTGCATAACAAGTGCATGTTTTCCTTTCAGATAATACGGAGGAAGGTGAAACGGTACTGTATTTACAATATTCCTGCATGCGTACCAAGGCTGCCCACCACACACAATGGAGAAGAACAAATCTTATTTTACAAGCACCCTTCTGGAATGTCTGCAAATTCCTGTGAGAAGCAAGTTGTGTAATGTGCATTTACGACGTTCATGACCACGAGTAAATCAAAGCAGGCTGACAACTGCCCTCCCACTGCCGCTTAGTAAACTAGGAGGACACGACTGCAGTCGGCATATTTTAAACTACTAACAGTTTCTTGAGGCAGTGAACTAAACTTTCTCAGAAGGCATAAAGACCAGGCAAAAATTTAGCATTCCGCCAAAAATGAGCCTTCAAACAGTGAATCTAAAAAGTTTCCTAATTAACAACTCTCCTTTTTTAGGAACCAAAAACTTGCATGGTTATATAAAATCCTGCAGACCATCATACAGTGTTTGCAAGAATAAAATTTTATTAAAAGTGCAGACTAAAGCGGTAAGTTTCAAAATAAGTCAGCAACTAACGCAGGTCTACCCAAACAAAATTCTCGAACTTCACAACTTAAACCCTCTTACTACACATGATTCAAGACATTTTTTTATTACGATACAATAACTTAAAACAATCACAGTATGGGCCAAGGGCTATGCAGACACAAACGCACAACTGTCGCCCCCGGGTGGAGACAATTTGCAACGCAGCGAAATTATTCGCAAAAAAAAAAAAAAAAAAGCGTGCAGTGTCCGACTGCTAGCCCTGAGCAAGGACAGCAGCCCTTGTTATTTGCAAATAGGGCGCTCCGTTTATTAAATGGGTAATATTATGGGGTGGCGGGGAGGGCTTAGTAATTCCTTCCAACCGGCTGCTGCCTGATTATGCCGCCCTTTCAACTTTGGACAAGTGGGCATTGTAGCAACGCCCTTGTCGCTGGCAGTGAGCCTATATCAAAATCCACGCATCCAATTCACACAGCGGCAGCACCACGCGAGGTAGGCTGTGGTGGGATTCAGCCCAGCGCTGCCCTTGCAGCAGCAACATTGAGTGCCTTCGGGTGCAAGCCCAAAATTTAAGTGCTTGGTGGCCTAGACTGGGTGGTCGCCGACTGGAATACGCATCTTCTCGGCGCTGGACAGCCTTGCTGGCATTCCTTCTGGAAGTGCAAAAGACGGACGGAAACAAAAGTTACAATGCACGTAGCTACGTTTCCCTAAGCCATCGGCTTGGAGCAGTGCAACACAGACAAGCACAGTACGGTGGGTGCTATCTTTGTCTGCAGTTAAAATTGATGCACTCAACTGTTATTTCTAAACAGCCTAGTTTGAATGCATGCTCAGTGCAGCACAGGCTTTTAACACCACTGCGGCTGAAAGCTTGGGCTTCTTATACTTGATAAATCAACTGACTGCTGTACGAGTGAGCTGGCTACATGAATGGGGGCTGCCAATATCAATCGCCATAGGCATCATGAGCAATGTTTCAACAAAATGGCAATTTACGAAAAGGCTCAACGTTCCACGTGTGCAAGTAAGACGCTCTTCCGGCTTAGTCACACATAGTAGCTGACAAGATTTATGCCAAGACACAGCTTCACTTCATACGACCTTGAACCAAGAACCAATGTCGCAGGCTATGAGCTTTTAGATGTGCCACTGTAAGCACAGTTACTGCTCTCAAAACCATGCCAACGTGCTTTGGTGTTGAGCCCATTGCAAACCATTTTACTATTCCATGTAGCTTGCACTACAAGAGCTGCTGGTGCATCATCTGGGGTACATTTAATTTTCATAGAAAATCAAAAGCTGTGAGAGTGTAGGAAGTAGATCAATGCTACGAGTTATAAACACTAATACAATGACATAAAGCTCTCCTGCTGCTGTGTACCACTGACAAGCTTGCTTATTAGAACACATGCGCACAAAATACAACAAATTTGTCAGCTTTATGTTATGTGCTGCCAATGCTCTCAAATGGGGTTCGCGACTAATGTAATTCCGACACAAATCAATGTGCCCTGACCACTGTGGAAAGACATCTGGAACAACATGAACGCCCTCCAACTTTAAAAACTGCAGTTTTTATCAAGAGCACCACTGTTATACCCTTCAGCAGAACAGCCTCCCATATCAATCAAAATTGGATTTTATGTTTCCCGCCATAGTATGCAGCCTGGCCATGGCAACAACGCACCGCAACCACGGCAGCCATAGGAGAAGCCTGTCAGCTCAACTGAGAAAATCAATGCATATGTGAAATTTGGACAGGTGCTATTATCAATCCATCTGCCACCATGGCATGTCTACTGCCTGCTAACTTCAGTCCCACTACCACGATTTATGGAGGCAGTCATGCATGCCCTAAAAACCTTGCCTCCCTGTGAAGTGAGTAATTTATGCGTGTGTAATTGCAAGCCACATCCTGAATCAAGCTTATCACATATGTACTATTCTTTTTTTAAACTACTGCCAGGCACGAACACCAGATGCCCATTTGGGCTTTTGTATATTGTGTACAGCATGCCCATCTGGTGCACTGTAGAGACTCCAAGCAAGCTCTACTGTGCGTAAACACCAGCATTGTGGAAAAGTTAGTTCAGGCAGCCCATGGGCTCTCTTAAAACAAGCCCCTCGTCTTGCAAGATCTGCATGTGCGCATCATGGTCGGAGGTGTCAGTGGTGCAGAGCAGAAGAGAGGGGTGAGAGAGTGAGGAGGGGAGCGCGTGCATGCAGTTAGCCACTAGTGGGGGGAGAAGGGGAAGAAGAAGAAGAGGATGAGAAAAGAGCGTGGGAGACGTACATCACGGGGCGCAGCGTTACCGCACGCATAGGTACACAGACAGAGGCGAGGGGCAGCTCAATCAAGCAGTGCTGTGACCTCGGCATTCACGCTATTCCCAGACGCTACAAGAGACAGGACAGGGCCAGTCAGAGCCACCACCACTGTGCACCACAATACAACCGCCCTTCTCCTCCTCCAAACAGCAAGGCCCTGCCTCAGCTCAGCATTTCCCAAGCAGCACTCCTTCGATGCTTCATGACAATACCTGCTATGGGGTGCGTTCAGAAGGACCTCACATAGAATGAAACCACAATGTGGCCTCCTGCAAAGCTAAATTTACAAGACGAGAGCGTAACTTGAGACCAACCAAACAGGGAAAGAGAATTAACGTGCTATAGACTTGATAAGGCAACTGGAGCAAGAATCTTTTTAGGCCACAACTGTAGCACACGATAGTGATTGGTTTTGAATATGCTGCCATATGAAAATACAGGCCACAAAGTTTACAACCACAACGTACACAGAAACAGCTGCAAGTTAATCTCAAAACTTTCGCTGTATCTCATTCACACAGTAAAATGTTCAAATACTGCCCCATGGGTCTGAGGAAAAAAGTGATCCTGTAAGTTGCAACTCGCAGCATTCGAAGTTCACAGTGCACTAAGAGCTTGGCTTGTATTGTGTCAAGACATACCCCATTGGTTGAATGCTAATATGTCTTTAACAGAGACCATAACACAATTGCAAGAGGAGGGCCAAATTTGGCTTTATGGTCCCAAATGTGCTGCAACTGGCAAAGAACAATTCTGTCACCAAGCTACACACACACTGGTTCTGGGGTCCAGCAAATTTGCAACCAACTGACCACGGCCTCCAAGACTTGCATATTACGGGCCAGGAAGCAGGGGACACATTCACAATTAGTTGCAGCTGTGTGCTACGTAGGCATCCTACACCGTTTTCAAAGTCAATGCAAAGCTGGGAAATGGCTGAACATTAGCATAAGGCAAGGTGCTCAATGGACACCAAGTACACGGCATTTCTGTAGGCGAAGCTAACAAACGTGGATGTATTCATGGTGAAACAATGTGTTGTTAAAAAAACTTGTGCATTAACAGCTTACTGTCTGTAGTTTTTGGAGTGCCACCAAATGGTCTCATGAACACTCATTTGGGAAACGCTGTTGAAAGCCATTAAAAAAAAACCCAGCCAAGAGCTTTTGGAAGGTTTTTAATATTCAGAAAAGTAATTGTACCAAAAATATCACTGCATATGGATAGTTTTCTCTTCTCTCCAACAATACTTGTCAAGTGCATTGCTATTCTCAGTGCAGATACCAGTAGCATAAAAAATAATTAACGGACAAACGCTAAATTTGTGTGCAATCATACCATGAAACACAGAAATCCACTGCCAAACAATTACAGCATGAAAACAAAAGTCAACGGTTAAAATTACTAGAGGTAGCAATTCTGGTTTTATAGCTCACAAATCAAGCATGTACAGAATGACAATGTAAAAAAAAAAGCCAAAGAAGCATTTTGAACCCAACATACTAAACAAGGTTTGTTGAAGTTAACTTAAAAGTTAAAAATTTAATAGAATTTAAATTGATGCCGTAAGCAAGCTAAAAAGATGAGCTATAGAATTTGAAATATAGAACAAGCTATTTCTATAAAGCTTTGCAGAAATAACACAATATTTCAGGCCAATGCCTTTACATATTTGACGAGGCATTAACAACTGCTGTGCTCTAAATGTGTAACTGCAGCACAATATTTACACAAAGAGAACATTCCAGGAGAGAACACTATGCAACTGCATTGCTTCAAAGTTTAAATTGTTGCTTCATAGAAAACAAAGCGCAATGTCCCCACCAAAGCATAGTTCACAATATCTTTTGTATAACACTGTGAAATTGAGTAAAAATGTCACTATACCTCATTGGCACACACCCCACAGTCAGTCCTTTGCTGATACAGCACAAGCCATCCCCAGATAACAGCTATTCGGTTAAAAATGTCAAAATGCAGACAAACTGTTAAGCAGAAAGCGTTAAACTTCCTGCAGCTACTTTAAACATTAGAATAATGTGGCGCAAAAAAAAATAATAAAAGAAAGAGGCACATGAGTGATTATGCCAAGGGAGTAGAGAAATGAGAGGTTCAATCAAACGGAGATTAGCACCCTTTAAAGACTGGCAAGAAAAACCGGCAAGTTATCTCATAGAAACACCACAAGGGCCTCACGAGAGAGGCCCAAGATGACTAGGACAGAGGAAGGACTCGCCGGGTGCTACTGACCATCGGATTGGCCGGCTTCTTCGTCCGTTTCTGCCCATCTCTGCCTCTGGTTGAGGAGGCCGTCCGTGTCCTCATCCACTATCTTCTGCGGGAAGGTCACACCGTCTCCCATGCTTCGGGGCACAAGACAACAGGAGGAGGGAAAGCGTTAGAGAAGCCGCCCACCGAGGGGGCTCACACGGCGAGTGCCAGACCAGACACAACACGACATGTGATGGAGAGGAGGAGCGCAGTTAAAGATTAGTGACAGGTTCACCGCACGCAAGACACACCCTAGCAGTGCAGGAGGCACCACTTGGCACAGAGTTGCAGTGCGTAGACCAGGTTACTTCACAGTCATGCAGGCGTTGCCGTTCACACACACAGCTGGTTTGTAGAGATGGCCGCATTGCTGCTCGCTTGAATTCTGCCCATCTCTTCTAGGTGCAAGAACAATGAAGGGTACGGTCACTGGAGTATAAATACGGGCTAGGAGGTTTCGTCATGCTTCAGCCATTTTCAGTACGAAGACTCACCCACAATTGATGGAGTGCACTGTGTGTGTGTGTGTGGGTTGTATGTTGGTGCCTAGACTTCTTTTACGGAAAAATCAATTAGGGACCAGAGCAGATTCTCTTCTCATTACCCACGAGCTGCCACTCCCAGCCGATATTGCAGCTGACTTTCAAATTCTAGTGCATCACATAATTGTTAGAACACTGCATCATTTTTTGCAATGCTATCCTATTGTCTCTTAGTAGCAATGTCTGAATAATTTGCAGATAATACCTGCTAGTTGAATAAATTCACATTACACTTTTACGGCTTGAAAAGTTTCAGTTAAATGTAGTGAATAAAACAAATAAATACTGGCTTTGCCGAACGGACAAGCCGTTACACTGACTTTTTCACGCAGCACCACAATTGTGCAGAAAAGCCAGACTCAAGCTAGGAATCTGAAGAGACTAATTCCTTGCACAGAGACTAGTCATAACACAAAGCACCTCTAACAACTGGGAAAAGGTGGCTGACGATTTCATCCCTGGCATATAGCATACCCACTAAGAGGAACAAAATTCTTTGTTCAGACTTCGCAGAGCCACTCTGCGAGTGGACATGCCATGTTGGATGCCTTTTAGAGCAATGATGTGGCAAGACTGACCACCTAACCAAAAATGGGCAGTACACAGTGCCTTATGCTTTAGCTGAAGTGAAAGCTATGAGCTTGTAACCATTACTGATTATAAAATAGCGTAAACATAGGCAGTGCTATTCACTATGCCTACACTGAACAAAGTACTAATCACTTCAATGGCGAGCGTTTAGTGACCATTCAAATTAAAAAGAAAAACCAAAGTTTATGCATAAATAATGTTTGCGCAAGTGCTTTATGAGAAGCAAATGGCATATTCAAGGAAGGATGAAACACTAAATTGTTTTTTTTTATTCATTTGTGAGAATAAGAAAAATAAAACACCAAATTTCATAGCTAGATGCAAACAAAAAACTGGCTACTAGAACCTTACTGGTGCCTATTAAAACTAAGCACTTGTGCACTAATGGATGTAAATTCAGTCGACTAAAAGGAAGCACTAGTTTTTACTTTATCATTGCTATTATTTTTTTACATTTTATTCTATTATTATGCTATTATATATCATGCTACATTACACTCCTTACCACACCTTTTATTATGCTAGTATTATCTATATTTTTGTTATGCTATTATCTTGACAACACAAGTTATAATGATCGATCACAGCACCTACCACCCTCGTAATAAGGAAAGTTATCTGTGCTCTCTAGATTCGAGAACAGCGCAAAATTGGTTGTCTGACTTTTGGTTGCCTGATTCTACAGTGTCTTTAACACAGTCCTGCAGAAATATGCCACCATCACAAATAATTTCCCTGAAATTTAAATTTAAATTGTTAAGTGGGCATTTCATCGCTTAAAATTACGGCGCGTGTGTCAACAGCATGCAAGTGAAACCACCAGACCTGGGCTCCCTTTCTTTCATTCAGCTCACATGTCTGGGTGGACACATAGCTGCTGATAAGCATGAGCTGATAAACAAAACAAAACAAAAAAAAAAAAAAAAAAAAAAAAAAAAAAAAAAAGCAAAAAAAAAAAAAAAAAAACAGTGCCCACTTAGTTACAAGGCACGTACCACGCGAGCACACTCACACCACAAGTGCAACATTACAGTGGTTGTGACTTGTGAAACAACAAGTTGTGATGCAATACATTGTAAAACAATAAGAAAGAAAACAAGCTGGGTACAGTAATCTCCGTTCCTTTCAAAGCAGCATACAATGCACGGTTTTTAGAGATGCAAGAATAAAAGAGGAAGTTTTTGATACCTGTGTGTGGTTACGGGCACAAACACTCGTGTGCTTACACTTTGTAAGACAGTTTATTCAAACGTTAATCCGCTTATGCTCTTTTATATCTGTCAATCGTGGAACGTTGGCAAAATCCCAGTTTCTTTCTCTCACAAGTCCTTCGCAGTGTTCCTCTAAGGCCCAGACAAAACAAGTTCAAATGAGCATTGGGTAACGCAGTACTGTGTGAAAGCATGCGCAGGTTTCGAAAAGTGCGACAAGTGCAAGCGTGCCAAACGTGCATTTTACACGGAACAGCCGAGTCAATGCAAGCCACCAACCCTTCGTCCAAGAGAAGAGCCTTGCTTTCTCTTGTTGACCGATTTTTTCGCCTGACAGAGAGGGAAGCAGATGGCATGCAGCAAACAGCACTCTTCAAAGCCATGCGCGGTTGGCCGCTAAAGCAGCCGGCAGCAAGAAGCAACTCGGGTTTGCGGACAGATCACATCAGCCACGCAAATAACGACTTCAGCTGAGTTCATTACTTCTATACAAATCAGATGCAAAGATGTTGCCCAGGTACCCCCGTTTCATGCTTGAAAATCCCTTCCAGTAGTACTGGTAATGTTTGAGCAATTTCGTCCCGTCAAATTTAGTTTGTTATGACATCAGTAATGCATTATATGCAAGTTAAAGGAGCCATGAAGAGAAAACACAAGTTTGGTTCATTCAAAAGATTGTCTCGTTACAATCAGACTGACACCACTTTTAACGTAAACTTCGCTCAAATAAGCTACATAATTAGGAAAAACGGGAATGGTCATGCGACCCACCAGCTCATTTCCCGCAACAGAACCTATGATGTCACATGAGCTAAGCTCTGCGATTGGTGGAGGCTGGCAGAAGCAGACGCAAATTAGGTAGAGCTTACAAACTAGACGAACGAGCGATTTGCGCTTAAATTTAGGGCACATTCTTTACAAAGCAATAAGAATGATGGGACAAACAGTGGAAGTTACGAAAGCACGTGTAAACATAGAAGTACTGATGCGTTCTGCTGTTCGTACTGCGCACAGCATGCTTGGTTTAGCTGCACAGCACTACGGGGCTTGGGGTTGTCTCAGACGACACTGGCCGATTGACGCAAGCAACGGTGTCTTACGTGACCCCATTTGTCGAGCGAGCACTGTTTCAGGGAACGAATATTTTCTCCCAGAACAAAAACAAGCCAGGTTTAAATGCGGGCAAAAACAAACCAAACGCTTGCCACGGTATGGTGGCGCCATCTAGGTTACGGAACGTAAAGAAACGCGGGAACAAACCAACACCGCTGTACAGGGTGGAGACAACCTTTGAACGGTCCCGTGCCGCCGCAATCGGGCCAACGGGCTCAACGCGTTATTCTTTTCGTTTCCCACGAGACCTAGCAACGCGAAACAGACAATATGATTCAAACTTCTTCAGTAAACCGCGTTGCGGCGATAATTTTAGCGCGGTTTTGGCACAATGACTTGCTTCGGCGGCGAGCGAGCAACCGAAAATGGCGGCGCCAGCGTATACGTGTCTCTACCCTGTACGGCGGATGCGTGAATGAAGATATTCTAGGCTGCAGAGCGGTCGGTTCCTGTGATGTCATTTGGGACCACGAAAACGCACGATTGAGCGGGAAAATCAAAATTTTAACCTAAATTGTTTAATTTCTCAGTGAATAAAGCACCGTTTGTATCCGGACAAGCGCTGGGGGCACTATAAAACACGAAATCTTTCGAATAAAACCAACTTGCATTTTCTCTTCATGGCTCCTTTAAGTTAAAAGCTTGGCACAACTGAGCACGTGTAGAAACCCCGCCCCACCTCATACATTGGCTTAGCCACTACACTACCTGTTCAAACTACCTGTTCCAGGTAGGCCATTGGTTTTTATAAAGGATCAGTACCACTACTTTACAGCATGATTGATTGCAAAAGCAAGACAGTGATAAGGCGCAGCAAGTAACTGGTTTCTCTAAGAGGGGCGCAAAGCATCAGTTGCTGGCAATTTGTAAGCGGCTAGAATAGAAATCAGCAGCAGCAAGCGCACAAGCAGAAGTTACAGCCATGCAACTAAAGAAGGCAGGATAATGGTCTTGGCAACCGCCCCAGTTCCCCAAAAATATTCACCCACACACACACACACACACTGATGGTCACTAACCAGGCAGACAAATATTTTCAGGCTATACCAAGCATAGTGCGACGCTGAGCAATGAAGCAACCAGGCCTTTGTTGAACCATGTTTTGCACCTCAATATAATATCCTTGTTCACAACAGAAAAACAGGTCATCGGCTCTTAATCTTTCTCAAACGGGTGCCCAAAGCTCCGTGCACTTTCTACCAGAGGAGCAGCCGCTAGCAACGTAACTACAGCTACAGCTAGCATAACCACGGCTAGCGTAGCTATAACTATAGCTAATGTAACCCATAGTTACTTTGAAGCATGAACTGTCCCAGCACTCTTCCCTGCACGCTCCATGCTACAAACATCTGCACTGAACAATAGCAGCGCTGAGAAAGTGGAAAGTCTCTATTAATGGCCAAAGGCTAGCATGCAGGCATTGTGTACTGTAGGGGCTACTATGCAAGGTGTATGACAATTACACTACCGACTGCCCCGCCAAGGTTGGCTCCAGACAAGCCAAACTGCTCTCGCTCGCGAGTTGGCTGCAACAGAAGGCACGCGCCTGGCCTGCTTGCCGCTTTGCTCAGGCCGCACTACGGCCGGTGCTTTGCTAGCAGGCAACGCTACGGGGGCCCCGTCTCTGGCCCTCGGAGGAGGGGGAGAGAGGGCAAGGCAGGCAACGAGAAACGTGTGGCTAACCTTGCCTGCGCCGTGCTCCCCATGGAGTTGTACGAACTGGCCAGTTGGGTGCGTGTTGGATAAGTCACCCCATCACCCAGGCTGTGTCATGCACAGAGAAGAGGAGATTGCAAATGCCAATGGTGCCCTCGTCCAATCGGGCGAATCATGCCCACTTCCCCCCAGACCCTCCTGAAAGACTGCCTGCACACCCTGCCCAGCAAAGTGGGGAGGGCACTAGCATTAGAAATGAAATCCGAGACATTAGAAGAAAAATTTTTGGTGGTCACTTGCAGGCTTGGCTGATCAGCTTCACCTTTGTGAATTTTTGCTCAGACTCAAGCATATTTTAACGTCAACAGGCTGGCTCAAGCTTTATAAATCTCTGCTCTGATTCACACACAGGCATCATTGCGGTGCAATGCCTACCTGTGCTTATCTAAGGGCAGCTCCAAGATAGCCAGAACACACCTTAATTAGTTGTTTGATAAGCCATGTTGCAACCACAAAGCAACTAGAATGCAATAGGCACAGATATATATAAAAAAAAAAGTTCCAATCACAGGCTGACTTCCGGCGCAGACAACTCAAAAACAAGCAGAGGTGACAAGTACATACAAGAAACAGTGAAACAAAAGCGTACATCTATTCGGCAAAGCCTGCAGCATAAACAAGCCGAGAGCCAATGCCGAACACCTCTATGTTTTTTTCCCTTCCTGCAGGACTGTGTTTTTCCCTGGCAGCTTCTTTAACCCTAATGTTATCACCTGTACCGTATAGTACTATGTGACCCATTTTCCCAACTCTTATAGAAGTGCTGCTTCGCTATGGCTAAGCTGCTCTCAGCCCAAATTCCACCTCTCATTAAAGCAATGCTAGCCTGCCAATACACTAGCCAGTGCCAAGCTGTGTGGTCGTTCTACCGTTGCACGTATAGTCCAGCATGCTTATAACGAACACATAGGGGAAATGGAAATCAGTTCGTTGTATCCACTTTCCGCTATATCTGGGCCTAAAATCTATGTACACAAATGGTGACGGGAAACAAAGATTTGTTCGTTACAGCTGGACTTTCGTTAAAACCGGGCTCATTATAAGTGGGCCATACTGTATCATCACTACAATCACAAGCACTGCCGAAGTGACTAGCATTTTCCGCTCAGCTTGAAGCATACCAGTTTAGTACTAGATACGAACTAGAGTTTAGTTTAGTATAGTTTAGTACTAGACGCATACTAGATACCCGACAGTTCTACCTTGTGGTGGGTATGCAAGCGAAACCACAAAACGGTGCCTGGCTGCTTCGTTACCAAGTCACTCTGCACCTATGGCAGCCTGCTCTGTTTGAAATCCAAAGAACAAGATACTACCAGTAAGAAAACAGATGGTTATTGATATTTGCGGTAACACCTTACAATGAGCACCATCTTACTAGCGATATTACAAACGGCATTTCTAGCTCCAGGAATGTGCTATCAGCCCATGCACTTCCACGTTGTCCGGGACTAGGTCCAAGAACGCAGTTTCACGAGCGACAGTAGCAGCTTTTCCTAAAAATGCCTTGGCACTGATGTAATTGCAGTGGTCATCACTTCACCCTGGCTGTTGTGTGAAAAAGCATGTGACAAATAGTGCGAATCCGATTCGAGTAAAAGTCATCTACTGGCAAGGGAGACAGAGTGAAGGTATGCACTTGCACTTATGCACTGCAATAACTTGGTAAACTCAGTCATGTACAAGCTATACAGAGTGCTGTGATCCCTTCTGATTAGTGCAGCCATCATGTGTCCCATGTGTGGCAAACTCGCTCCACTATTGTGGTGCAAAGCATATTTTCACATTCTCACTTTCAGAAAGCAAAGACACAGCTGCACATAAAACACATACGTAATTGGATAAATTTTAAAAATATGCCTAGATAGACAGCTCTGACAGTGCTGCAAAAACCAATGTCCTAATTGTGCGCATGTTGACCTCTTACAACAGCCAATTTTGAAGCAAAACAAACACTGGAGTTACCACCAGCTGCTGGATCTTTCGGTGAGATGTTGACTGCTTGCAAGGCATTTTATAACACCACTCCCACAACTTGTACCGAACAATATGGAAGTGTGTACTGGTTGATCAGCCATAACTGGTTCTTGCAGTGCATACACATAATCTTGTTGGCAGCTATCGTAAGGCACCACCAGAGGTCACGCACTCACAAACGGTTGTCAACAACTGTGACATATCTATGTCAAAGCACTAGCTCTTCCAGCAGTACCAATACTAAAACCTTGATGTTCCCTGTGGGTATTGGTGGTGCAATGTGCCCACACAAGAGAGGAAAAAAGGAGACCATTCCTGCTCTGTAGCACACGTTAAGTCACACTGCTGCATGCACCATCACCCACCCCCTGTCCCCCCCCGGAGCTAGAGTCCCACGCATGCCTCGCAATTCCACAGAGAGAGAGAGAGAGAGAAGGAGAACGACGTGTCAAAGCACCTTGTGAAGACAGGCAGGAACCAGAGACGGCGGTTGTCACCAAATACTTCGGCCACATTGGCCTGGTGGCCAAGACTGAAGCCATGCTTGTCTGGGCCGGTGCGAAATATTGGCGGGCGGAATGCCTCTGAAATGGCAAACAGGGCCCCACATGTAAGTACATTCAAACAATGCTGCAGCACTGTTAGTTACATATTAACCGTTCAGCCAAAGCTTCACACAAATCCTGAGTACAACAGGCATATGGTATGTACATGTAAGATGACTCGTACGTCATCTTTGCAGCATTAAGATGCCTATAAATTGTATTCCCTGGTGTGGTCCACAAATAGGCAACCATGTGTGCGCATTGACAAGCGTCTGTGTTGCTAAGGTGACGCCACCAAATCACTTGTCACTCGTTCCGTCTGGCTCCACTAGATGGCGGAACGTGTCCGTGCTGGCATCCGATAAAGTACAGAACATGACAACAGCAAGAGCTGTTTCATGTTTCATGTTCCAAACTGCGCCCCACCAAACACAAAGTAATACCTTGATTCCAAGTGGCAACCTATGATCAACTATGCCACAACCTATGTGTGGCAACCTATGATCCACCTATCACCAGACACGGTTGAAACCGTCGCACCGCTAGGTAGAGTGGTAAGAAGTTCGAAGCCTATGTACTCGTGTAACTGAGTCATGATAGACCAAGTCACGCGCTTATGTTAGTAAAAGCCGATCGCCCCATCAAGGTCTGTCACCTGTTCAAGGACAACAACAGAAATATTGCTGCCAAAAATTTTGCCGTGCAGAAGCCAAGCTCAAGTGATTTGTTCAAAGGGCGCTTGCAATTCACCAGCACTTGCCCCAACTAATTAGTGTGAGCACTGCCCGGCTCAGGAGACTGCTTTGCATGCACTAGCTGCTACACTACCATCGTAACTAAATCAGTGTATGCCTGAAGCATTCCTTCAAAACCAATATTTGGTTTTTGTACTCAACCATGCATTGGAGGCCACTTGTGTCAACATTCGCAGTTGCAGGCGGCTGCAGCATCGGCATCTTGCGCGCCGAGTCTCTTTCGTTTGCAGCCACAGTTTCATTCTCTGGTGATGTTAGTTCTTGAGAGCAAGGAGAGCGCCACCACCTAATGCGAGTGCGTTTTTTAATAGACCTGTTGACGCCACAGCTGAGAATCGGGTTGAAGCAGGGCAGATAAAACACGCCGATGCTTTTTTTTTTCTGTGAGAAAAATTGCGCCCGCATGCATGGTGCCTGCAATGTGCATGCGGGCACAATGCACATTGCACAGGCATAGCGGGCACAGACATGGCGGTTTCCAGTGTTGCCAAGCAAATAAATCAACCGCTAAACTTTTCAGTGAATACCATCTGTAAGATGTGGCCAACAAGTTGTAGACACAGTAAGTGAATAGGCATTCAAACACTGACAATAGAGGTGGCCAAATAGTTTGGATGACTTGTTGTTAACTGTGACCCTATTATTAAAATACTTGTGTAAGCCGTCATCATGTGTCAAAATCTGTAGTAGAAAGAATTGTGTTAGTATGCGGGTAGTTTGATGTTGATACATATAAGGACAATTCACAATTCCCAACCTCTTCACCTCAAGGTTGTTACAGTCGAGCCCACTAATAATGATCTTGATTGTCAGAGTGAATGCATGATAAGGACACATAGCTGCACTTTTTATGACATAAGCTTCAGCGCAGTTTCTTTTTCCTGCAATATCAGTGTAGCATGGCTTTTGGAGGAGATTAGGATGGTGTGGCTCCTAGGCAGCTTTGTCATGGCAAATCTCACATCGCTGGTGCGAAATTGTGCCACCCCACTGTTCAAGGGAAAGCTAGCCACTACCCTGGAGAAGCCTTGAACCTTTAAGGTCAAGCTTCACTTGAACAGACTTGAAAGAGAGGAGGGAGTAGATGAGCTATAGTTCTGCAGCATTCCTCACCACGTTCACTGTGCACAAAAAATGTACATTACACGGTGAAAATAAATTCGAGACTCAAACAAAGAAAAATGCATTAGGAATAAGTTGGAACAAGCTAGGGTGGCCTGCTATCAAGAAATAGGGCGAGACTCAAGCTATGTACATCCCTTCTGTATAAATGCTTTCTTTCTGCAAAATTTTAACAGCCCATTCAGTTCTTAAAACCTGTGCTGGCACAGCCAATTTGGGCCTTCTGCAACTTTTTGAAAAGAATGTTTGCTGCAAGCAAGATTTCCAAGTGCCCAATTCATTCAGCTGAGTTTTAATCCTTCTGCATTAGGCCCAATGATATCTTGGTAAAGATTTTTCAAATTCATGAGCGAGATACTGCGGTATTCAGAATCATAAATGAATAGTCCTTGTTTTTATTATTACGTTTATATCTTGTCTTATATACAAGTGCAGTTCCAATAGTGTTTAGTTCACTGCCATTTCCACAGTCTGCCACATTCGTCAGACCCTCACCACATCAGACGGTGATTGAGATGAGAGAAAACCAGGGTAACATATCAACCTCGCAGATAACAGGAACTGTATCCTGGAAGCAGGAAGACAGCACTTCATGTCGCCTACTAGCTATTAACAACGGACATCACACAGCGGCAGCAATTGTGGTTCTGCAAAACACTGCTTTTAGGCGTGCTCTGTGGGAAATTCTTTTCTAGTAGCTCACAAAGCAGACGGGCATCTACTACCCCGGAGGCAAAAAAAAAAAAAAAGACACTTCACGGTCAAATTAGAGGCAGTGCACATTACACTATATAAGGAAATACTGCAAGTCATGGAAGACAGCTACATTCTGCAAATAACAAATGCTTTTGAAATAAGCAAGAGACACGCAAAATCAACAACACACCCCAAACTTCATTTGAAAAGGACGACCCTCATGAACACCTGGACAATTCATGACATTTACCTTTCTAAACAGCAAGGTTTACCTATACTTCACACCTACCTTATATTGTACAGAGAATGCTGACAGGTTAGTTCATAATGCCACAGATATACCCGTCGTGGTGGCTCAGTGGCTAAGGCGTTGTGCTGCTGAGCACGAGGATGCGGGTTCGATTCCCGGCCGCGGTGGCCGCTTTTCTGATGGAGGCGAAAAGCGAAAACGCCCGTGTGTACGAGATTTCGGCGCACGTTAAAGATCCCCAGGTGGTCAAAATTAATCCTGATCCCTCCACTACAGTGTGCCTCATCGCCTGCGTTGCGTCGGTGTGTTAAACCCTACAATCATCAATGCCAGAGATATGCTGTTACAAAGCCCTCCCTACCACGAGTCGCCAACATCTTGGTCGACAGGCATGACAAGGGTGGACTGCGGTCTTTAAAACAGATCTGTGTGGCTAACAGGCAGAATTGAATTTTGTAAAAGCTCCTACTGTGCATGGTGCAACCCGTTTCAAAGAAAATGGGGACATCCAGGAAAAGGCAGAAAACATTTCTCATCACGAGCCATTTTCTCTTCTGCAGGGAACAGTTTTCTTTTTGTTGACAGAAATGAACCCATCGTAAATAAGAAGGGGCGAGGTTTTGATAAAAAGCGTGTACTACGCACCAAGTGTGGAGCGGTTCACCAGGACCAGGAAGCAGTGATAGCCAAACAATGAGACCAAGCTGATGGCAAACATAAACGCGACAAAGAATAGGAATAAGATGTGGAAACGCCCCCAGCCTTCCAGGTCGTTCTGAAAGAAAGAAAACAGGCAGAAGGGTTATATTTCCACTTTAGAAGCACCCATTTTTTAGTAATATTTGTTGGCGTATGATAATAGAAATTGTTACGCGTCTTTCTGACCAGATGGGGTTCTCCCCAACTCTTTGTTAAGTAAAGCATACACAATTCAACAGTTATAGGGGAGCTCTGAGTCCACGACCTCGGAAATAAGTTAGCAAAAAAGAGTCACCCTTGTGTACTGCTTATAAATTTGTTTCGATGACTCTATTCGAAGGCATCATAAACTTGAAATGTAGTTGGAATAAAGCAAGTACGCTTTCGATGCACTGAAACATCACAACATGGAAATTTCGAACACAGGAACTGCTGCCACACGCAAGCCCAGTGTAGAAGATAACAATTGAACAATACTAAATGATTAATTATGAATATTGAACAATATCGAACATTGAATAATGAAGATGCCGAGTGCCGCAGTGGTTGCACTACAAACATGAATGCTGTTCACCCAGCAGTTTACAGCCCCCACTGCAATATTCCATTGCTAAAAAAATCGAGAGCACAGGAAAAGCTGGCCCATGCATCAACATGTGACAGTTCCAAGCACTGTAGCAACATCTAATGATAGCAGAAAAAACTACTCTCCTAACATATCTGGCTTTACACAAATTACGAATATGTTGTGGTATAAAACACAGGCAATTAAAGGAGAACATAAAGCTCTGGCTGATGACAGTCGCTAGACCTTGAGGTGGCTAAAATTTTTTGCTCATAGGAATTATGACCTGCACCTCAACACTTAGCAGATCATACTTTTACAACACTAATAAAATTTAAGTGTGACCCTTTTAGTGCAAATACAAAACAAGGTTGACACACTATATTTCTATGGCACACAACTGCCACAGCCACAGGTTTAGGATACCTGCAGTATAGGCAACACTTTTTGGTTCATTACAAAAATTACTCCACGAACGTCCCCACATTAATAAATTAAAACTACTATATATTACACGTTTTGGTTAGAAATGTAATTTGTGCTGTGAGGATAAAGCAGAAATTAAACATTAGAGGGTTTTTGAAACAGCAAAAATCCCAGCGGAAGCACTAGGCCTGGAGCCAGAGCACTGGGACAATACAGTGCGGTGGGGGGGAGCCCCGTGCCGTACCGTCCAGAACTTGATGAAGAACTGCAGCGTAGTGGCGGCCACGTAGAGGCAGTAGATCAGGGAGTAGGCCAGGAACAGAATGAAGTACTTGTAATTGGTGAAGGACACGCAGTTGTTGACCCAGGGACAGTGGTGGTCCATCTTCAGTATGCACCTGGCAGCACGGGGAAGGGCACCATCAAGCCCTCCACCCCACTGGGGCAACCGCATGGTGAACATGCAGATCCGCACAAAAGCTGAGAGTAGTAGTAGTTAAATGGTAGGCACACTCTTGCTTGGGTGCCATTGAGAGAGAGATGGACCAAGCCACCTTTCTGTTGCCATCTTCCCGAGCAGCAGCAAAAGTGGAGAACGTGCCAAAATGAGAGCGGAGAGAGAGTGAATCCTTAAAAGCTGCCACAACATGAAAATTAAACTATCCCCAACGCACAGGGAGAGGAAGGTGAACACAAAAAAGAATTCTGTACCCTGTCACGCTCTTCTCATTTTAGCTTTTGTCTTATTTTATTGAAACATTGAAAGACATGCACTTTAGCCCACCACGGTACTGAAAAATATTGTTTCGAGATGACAAAGAAGCAAGCACTTGGACATGAGCCGGTGGCTTCAGCCCTCCACGACGAAGCTACAGTATAACCTCGTTACAAGAGACACTGTTACAAGAGACACTTGGTTATAACAGACATTTGAATGAAGGCAGTTTGGATGGTTTTCCTATGTTCGCCATGTTAGCAACATTGCATACAAGAGACCTTGGCTACAAGAGACACGTTTTTTGGTTCCCTTGAGTGTCTCTTGTAACGAGGTTTGACTGTATGTGTGAACGCAGCCTGTGCGGGCTCGCCCATGGCCGCTTCGTAAATAATAGGAATAGATCGGTCGTCACCCTCAACCACGGCTCACGCCCTTTGTTCCACCGGCCCATAAAAATGTTGTACAGATGGACAACGACAGCACAAGTATGCAAATTTCATTTACGGAGTGGCGAGACTGTGTAACCAATTGCCACCATTTACTGCATCCTTGGGTAAACACACGAGTGACAACCATTTAGTTCATGTAAATGGCTACCAGGATAGCTAGCCAGTTTCGTTACTTTAACCAATGGCAGGGGGCTGTGAAGACAAGAGAGATTGCAGGTGGGTGATTTATTTATTAACTTCCAGGTTAGTCAATTCATGCTTTAACTGCGGTTCAAGTTTTTATACTATTTAGCTATTCACTCACGTGTGCAAAATGAACCAAGCGTGAGCTTGGATGAAATAATTCCCACATTCATATAAGCCGCTTCGCACAGCATGATGGCAGCATGTTAACTAACTGTAATGATGAAGACACCAAGCCTGCAGAGGTAGCAAAGAAAAACTAAAATACAGCTTGCCTTTCCTTTTTTTTTATGTTAAGTTAGGTAATCTAACAAAAATGTGCCAATTCAAACAGAAATACAATTGCTTTTTCAGTGTATGATAAACTAGCTGTGGCAAGATTACTTGAACACTCGCAGTAATGACGAGCTTCTATAAATAGTGTCAGCTTTGAAAATGAAAATGTGTCCCAGCCACCTTGGGAACAACTGCAAACAGGCACAGAGATGCCTACATTGTGAACTGTGGACAAACTCTTTTGCACCCACAAATGTATCAAGACTATATACGAGATGATTTCAAGTTTACTGTGTTAATGAAATGACGCTAGAGAAACTTAAAATACGACATGCAAGCCTTTTTAGAGGTATTAATATAGCCCACCTGACTAAGTGATTATCGGTACACTTTTAAATGGACGAAAATTTTAAATTGACCCTAACCTAGTGTTGAAAAGACTGAAAGGTTGAAAAACATCAACGCATTTCCTGATACACAGTAAAAGCTTGTGAATTCAAACCACAAGGGGACGCCGTCTCAGTTCGAATTAATGAAAGTTTGAACTAACGAAAGTGAAGAATAACAAAAGTGCACGGCGATATTGTAGCAGTACATGTCAATAATGCATTTTTTGAGGAACTCCGTAATTGCCACCTGCCTTTTGCCTTATAGGGCAATAGCAAGCACTTTTTGCTCTAAGTAGCAGATATGATGGAAGGCCTCCTCTTCACGTTTTTTGAAACTACTATAAGGAGACTGGTGGTATACCATCCGACCCTGACATTGAAATGTACGACCGCACTGGTGCTGCGTCCTCTTCCTCTTCGTCGTCACTGCCAGCGGCAGGTTTTGCGTTTCTGACCTAAGAAATTATGTTCTTATCTGCCATCGCACCACAAAGCACTGCACTTGCGTTCCCACCACCAATGTAGTCCGCAAAGAAAAAATGAAGAACAGCAGGAAAGCAACTGCATTAGCGCACCGTCTATCAGCCTCAGCGATAAAGAAATCGGCTTCCTTCAAACTTGAGTGGTGTTGATACGAAAGTAGAGGTAGTTAGTAACAATAGCATTTTCTTTCGTTTCACGCGTACGTGTTGGCGCATGCGTTGACTTGGTTGTTCACAGAGTGTGTCGGTTTCTTCTTTAAATTTCAGTTGTTAGTCCATCATTGTGTTGTCTCGTCTTTCCTTGTGTTTTGCGTCCTTTTTCGCTGGTTTCCGTTCCTTTGATATATACCAACGGGCCCAGCAAGCTGCACTTCGAATTATTGAAGTGTGAATTCCTGAGCTTTTGCTGTATTTCACTAAACACCAGAATGAAAAAATAATGTGAAATGCTTTGACTAAAGTTTCTTATGTGGGTTAGTGTGTTTGTGGGATAACAGAGGCCACCCATTTTCTTGGTGCACTTACTTGCCACATACTGAGCAGTGGTGCGCTCTGTCTGGCTTGATGAGGTGGCACTTCTCACAGTATCTCACCACTGGAAAATTCACCGCAAAAACAGAACAAATCGTTTAGCCCACAGCAGGACCAGCAAACCATATCACACGCACGCTACACGCACAGTGCCACTAAGAAATGTGTGGAAATTCAGTTCCTGTTTCGATTGCTACATTTCTTTTTAGCTGAAGTGTACCTGTGTATGGACAGCCATCGAACAAGTTGGTAATACACAGTGATGGATATAGGCAATTATTTCTTCATAGTCTTAGCGAGCATGAAGGAACACCATAAAAAAAAAAAAGGGACTTTTCTCTAACCACTAAAATTCTCAAGGGAAACACGATGCAACATCATTATGTTAGCCCGCAATTTCAGCTAAAGCACATTCATTGTGTTCATAAAACAAACTCTGCAAACACACATGCTGAAATGCAAACTGGTTCTCTCAAATGCGGTGAAAAGGGGCCCTTCCACCGCTTGCCTCAGTTTGACGTCAAGTGGTGAAGAAGTTGAGGTTTCATGGCACTGCACCTTTTCAGTTATAATGCGCCACACATGAGGTGAAATGTATCAGTTAAGGCTAAAAAAATACATCAAGATACTATGAAGATTAAAACTATTGTTTTAAAAGCATTCAAAGGTGTAAGTACGTAAAACTGGTGTATAAGGCCAGTGTCTTACAAAAATTCAAAAACTTCAGTAAACTACCATTCATTGGATTGTTGCTAAGTAAGAACATAGGATGTAAAGGAATGCAACGGTAGTTGTTCTACAAGAAGCGAAGTACAAGACAAAGCAAAGAACAGACACATGCATTGTTTTGGCAGCACAGTCCATTAAGATTAGGACCACTATGTAGTAGGCCCTTTGAGGCATTGCATTAGTTCTTCCTCACTAATCACATTAATGAAAAAATACCGGATAACTTAGTGGGTGATTATGAAAGCAGCATTGTCCCCCTGATAGACGCAGGCCTACTGATTTTGGCAGGGCACTGAATCTGGTTCTTGGTGGTGCATTTCGAGGCCACGAGTGTTTTGGTACTCAAACATTGTGATAAGCCTGCCAAAGGGGGGAATGCTATCACAACCTTATCACACTGCAAAGTCTTCCACAACCTGTGCTGTAGACAGACCCCTTGTCTCAGCGCACATGGGGTTCGTCTTCATTGATAGCTGCATCACTTGACTGGTGATAATCTATCGCTCAAGTTTCTGCACTCGTGTGTTGCTTTCCCATGACATGCACTGTTTCGTGCATTTGTTCTCCCTGTTTTCTGCTTGTAGTCTTTCGCTAACATTTTCAAAAATTTCCTCAGCCCCTTGTGTAGTTTCCTGTCATGGGGACGAATCCTATCGAGTGTCGGAAAAGTTATGGCGGGGTTGATTTTTCACACGGTCCCACGTGATTGGCTGCATGCGCAAAAACATAACTCACTGCATATCCAATTACTTGAGATTGTGTGAGACATCAACTCCGTAAAATTTTCGGCACACCTCAGGATTTGGCCCCAGGCACGAGCGGACACCAGCTTTGCCCTGATTACAATACTTCCGAAACAGATGCTTGGGTTCTGTTACAAGACGGCAGAAGTAGTCAACAAACAGAAGCCTCACTGCCTTTCATCCATAACTCCGGGGAGGCACGACATTATAGCTGGGCAGCAGCACATGAATCGGCTGTGAAACAAAACGGGCTCAAATGACAGGCCAGGGCTGGCGACTTACTCCCATTCATGGTCCTACACGAGACGGGCAGATTTCTGGCGAGCCGATCCAGTATCTGTCTCTGATTATCCTCGCTGGGTTCTTTCTCCAAGTGCTCAGCCTCTGCTGGGGGCAGGTAAAACTGGAGAGAGCAAAAATGTGTTAGCATCAAAACGCGCCAAAATATTTTTTCGCTTGTGTAACTTCTGCAGCGAGAGCAGCAGCACCCTGATGTTAGCATTTACTTAAATTAGCAGCAGTTGTTCAGTACATAGATACTAATGAGATGAAAATAAGTGGTCTTACTTGCTTTGGAATGACACCTGGCTCCGTAAATATGGTTTGCCAGTACGACCAAGCAAACATTGCGAAACAGGCATGAAAGCCGATCAAGTAAAATACTGAAAATGAAAAGAATGTGAACGGTTACAAACTTTTTTTTTTTTTGGCGCATATAATGGGTGCTTGTACGCACGCTTACAAAATTATCCGATGAAGTAACGCAATGTGCACTTACTTTTTTGGATTACATTCTCGATGGTAACTGTAAAGGAAAAACGTTTAAAGGAATGAGGGGGTAGCGAAATATGTATCAAGATTCGTAGCACTCGGACATCGTCCAGAGATTCAGAGCAAAACACACGCAGGTTGAAATCTCGCAGAACTTTGTTTAAACACGAGGCTGAAAACACGTGCACATTTCAGGGTGGGGGAAACGCCGGAATAATGCGCAGATGCTTTTGGGAAGGTGAATCGCTCGTAGAAGCGAAAGCAAACACCACACACCTTATCAATGCGTTAAGGCGCGTGAAGTAGTTCACGGCACCTTAACATGTGATCGGCTAAGACGCGCATTTAAGTCTCATGACCATAATCAGGTTACAGTCACAGGAAACAGCATAAATTGGCGCTTCTTGGCGCTTCCAGATGAGCGAGAAACGAAAATGGCTTACACAAACATAGCTGGATGACATAAGCGTAGTATGACCAGGCTACTATGGTCGTGATGAACAACACGGGCAGCCACTTGAAGACACGATAACAGACGGAACACACCGTTCCTTGCATTTTGAATAATCCGGGGGGCATCTTAACCCATCCTAAACGGAACCCTCTGCCTAATGACGCCTGCAATAGGCTTGGCCGAGGCGTACACAACGCACTGACGTCAAAGGATAGCGGCCATTTTCTGCTGCTGATGTCCCCGCCTCGAAATTCTTGAGCCTTGCAAGCGAGCGAATATTTTAACTTTGCTGAAAGCAAAATAACTAAAAAAATACTTTTGTTCTAAGTTATCGGTGTTAGCTCCCCGTTTCTTGTATCTAATTGCGTATTTTAAAAAAGGAACCACAGGCACCCCAGCAAAGTTTTCCAGTCGCTCCGTCGGCTTCTGGAGAGCACATCCGCAGCCGGCAGGAAAGCGAAAGCAGTTCAATCGTTCGGTTGGGTAGGTTTGTTCACGACAACCTTTGGTCAAACAAAGGTCACCGGTGGATCACAGTACCGTGCAAATATGAGTTTCAACAAGCTGGGTGTCAAAGATCTGGACGTTAAAGACAAGAGAGTCATCATAAGGTAAGGTGTTTGGCTTCTCGAGGCAGCTAACTAGAACCGGCGAACTTAAGCCGCACCCCCCTGTCAAAGGGAGCCCATGGATCGAAACAGAGGATGTCAAGAAGTTCATGCCGTGCAGTGATAAATTCAATTAGAGTACTTGTAGGGTCATTTGTGTTGCAGATTTTATCTGTTCGCTAAAATGTTCGTAGTTGGACCTGCAAACTGTTAAACCAGCGATCTTAAGTTATTAAACGCCGCGTAAACGCACAGTTGCACCGCTTCATGGCGTAACAAGAAGCTTAGTAGTAATACAGCTTTTTCCTTGCACTAGTGGGTCTGATAATAGGCAGTCAAACTTGCTGTTACATTGGCGTGACCTTCCGTAACCTTGAGTATTCGATCACTAACCGCACTTCGCGGTTATTGCTTTGTTTAGGAACATTAATTTGATCTATCCGGGGTTCTTGCTGAGGGTATGTTTGCTGGAACTATCCCCCGAACTCACTGAGGCATGAAAGGCGTGTATTATTTGCACCGCTTTGCCGACTGCCCATTATTGACATTTACGTCGCTGTACGTGCGTGATTACTTCATTTTTTAATTAGTTCGCAAATTTTTACGAATTTGAGTCGCGCTATACCTTACGTCGTGCGTACGTGTAGAATAATTATTGTTTGCTTGTGATAGAATGTTGATATTTTTCGTTGGAATTGTGTTTTATCCAAAAAAGGGGGAATGAGAGATTATGGATTGGGGAGGGTCGATTTTGTGTATAGGTTACACTAAAAGTGATCGAGATATGACAGAAATCAAAGCGGTGGCATCTGTCAGTCGCACAATATTCTCATCACTTCTGTGCCAGATTTAGCATCTGCAGCTTTCCGAGACGAACGAACCTTTCTTTTTCATTTTTGCAGAGTTGACTTCAACGTGCCATTAAAGGATGGAAAAATTACGAATAACCAAAGGTAAATATTGTTTACATCCTTTGTATCTCTAATGACACTAGCAGTCGGTGTAACTGGTTTCCCACGGCCATTTCTTTCTTTTTTAGAATTGTTGCTGCTTTGGACACAGTCAAGTATGTTCTCGACAAGGGCGCAAAATCCGTGGTGCTCATGAGCCACTTGGGCCGCCCAGACGGCCATGTTGACAAGAATTACACCCTTGCCCCAGTCGCCGAAGAACTGAAAAAACTGCTGAACAGGTGATGACACCCGCTGCGG
The DNA here is from genome assembly GCF_048455015.1 of Haemaphysalis longicornis. NCBI lineage: Eukaryota > Metazoa > Arthropoda > Arachnida > Ixodida > Ixodidae > Haemaphysalis > Haemaphysalis longicornis. Next base: position 66,275,105 of record NW_027526335.1, on the reverse strand, counting down.
TAGCACTACTGTACAGTAGTGGCGTCTAGTTCCGTGTCCGTCGTGACATCTATCCGCATTTGCGCAGGGATGTCAAATTCCTGCCGGACTGTGTGGGACCTGAGACGGAGAAGGCCTGTGCCGACCCTGCACACGGTTCCGTTTTTCTGCTGGAGAACCTCAGATTTCACGTGGAGGAGGAAGGAAAGGGTGTCGATGCAAACGGACAAAAGGCGAGTGGGTGTGCGTAAAAACTAGAGGCTTCAAAGTCCCCAGTGCATCACAATTTCAGCAAGGCATCACCCTCCTGAAATGTATCATGACCATGTATTAGTTGATGCCTAGTTGCCAACTGGCTTCCTGCACATGCACAAAGAGGAGGCAAGAAACAGAGGGAAGAAAACTAGAATGTTTTCCTATTGTGCCGATGCTTGCACCGTACTATGTCCAAAAGGGGCAGAGCAGAAAAATGGATTGTCGTAATCACACACAGAGTACTCGCTATGTGGCATTTGTGTTTGTCTCGTATGAACGGGATGCATTAGCCAGGTCCAATGGGAAATCCTCCATCTGGGGTGCCTTGATGGTGCGATGGCTGAAGAACTCTTTGGTCATTGCAAAACCAGGCCACGGCTGCTGTATATTTGATAGAAGGTAAAATACAATAATGCCTCTGTGCACAAAATTGGGTCACATTGCAGAAAAAACAAATCAAAACGGGTGGTCCAAACTAATTTGGACTGATATCTCTCTGACACATGTCATCAAAGCCCAGGTGTAGGTTTGGCAAGTATTCAACTGGACTTTTTTTGTGTGTGTCTATGTGCTGTTTTGTTGCTGTGCAGCTTTGTTTGCAAATGATGTATTTGGGCACCGCTGCCTGCAAAAACAGGTTCCCATTCACTGCCCGGTGTGAAATTGCTGCTACAGTGAAAGCTCAGTAATTTGATTCTGATTGTAGAGTTTAACACTCCTACGTAATGCAGGCGATGAGGCGCGCCTTAGTGGAGGGCTCTGATTAATTTTGACTGCCTGGGAATCTTTAATGTGCGGGGAAATCTCATATACATGGGCGTTTTCGCTTTCCGCCTCCATCAGAAAAGCGGCCGCCGCGGCCGGGAATCGAACTCTCGTCCTCATACTCAGCAGCACAACGCCTTAGCCACTGAGCCACTGCGGCGGGTGGGATAATTCGTAGTGTGCGATTTGGTCCCGCCAAGCCTCAATAGAATCCTATGTATGAAGGAGTCCGTTAATTCGAACATGAGTAGGTTACGCCATGGATAATTGGAGCTACACACCACCGCACCGGCGGCTTGGTGCCTGACAAAGGGCCAGAGATTACACACACCCGCTGCCTGCACATGAGGCATGGCAGCTTATGGAATGGAGAAAGAAGGTAAACTCGGGTAAAAATAAACTCAAACTCCCATGGCGTGCATTATGGAAGACGTATTTCTTGCAAACTCCTCTTATCTAGAAATTTTCAGCGGATTTTACGACTTCGAGTTAATGAGGGATTACTGTATATATTCTAAAAATACTGCATACTTTCTTTCAGGTCAAGGCATCCCCGGAGGCAACTGCAGCCTTTCAGGCGTCCTTGACTAAGCTTGGAGATGTGTTTGTCAACGATGCATTTGGAACTGCTCACCGAGCTCACAGGTATTGCCTATCGTTATTGCAATGTGCGCCCGAAACTTTTCTCTACGAGGCTGCAGTGTATAGACATGTGCAGTGGTCAAGGTAAAAGCGATGCCAGTCTGAAAAAACCACTGGAAGCCCAATTGGACCTGTCCAAAACACCATTGAACCAATTGGAAATTAGTTGGTTCCAGTTGGTTCAATGGTGTTTTGGATAGTTTCAGTTGGACTTCCAGGGTTTTTTTTTTCTGTTGGGATACATGAGCCTTTAATGCATGTCATTTGTACTACAGTACACAGCTTTGGAATACAGTCTGTTACGTTAACGTGCCGTGGTGATTTGGACATCACCAGACTGTGCCCTTGTGAGCCTCAGTGATGAGAAAAAAACTGTGGTTGATTCCTCCGTCATAGGAATCGGTAGAACACGAAGGTGAAATGTGCAGCGAAATCTGCAGCTGAGCATGATTAGCGGGTCAGCGGCTGTCTTGTGGGTGTGCTTGGCGAGCAATGTCTTGCTGGCGGCTCGCTTCGGCACAGGTGTACTGGCGTCATTTCCGTGACGTCAGTGAGATCTTGGGGTATCTCGGCACAAAACAATTTCGTGTGAAAATCAAAAACCCGAAAATGAACAACTCAAAGTATAACGTACTCTTTAGTACTAAAGGTTGCTTCCCCGCAAGTACACCCTGTGTGCAGGGGTGCACCCTTTACAGGCTATTTGCTTCGTTGTACTGGTGTCACTTCCGTGACGGATATGACATAAGTGAAATCTTGGTGGATCCGGGAATAAAACACTTTCGTGTTAAAAGCGCAGCCTCCGTGACTGTTGCTGTTACTACTGCGTTTCCGTGTGTAGTTCCATGGTTGGGGTGAAGCACGACAAGAGGGCTGCTGGCCTGCTGATGAAGAAGGAACTGGAGTACTTCAGCAAGGCCCTGGATAACCCAGCTCGCCCATTCTTGGCCATCCTCGGAGGGCAAGTAGTAACCATTCGCAGTGGGCCACTTTTCCTCGCTCTTTTTCTGAACAACCTGAACAATTGTTGAAGCTTTTTGACCTCATGACCTTCTCTTTGAAACGAAATGGAAGAATTCAGTCTTCTAGTAGATGCAGTGGCATCTGCTTTGGCACTAATAATCACTATGTTGCTAGGGTAAATATTCTTATTCCACTGCCTTCAGTCATCTAAAGTTGTGTTAGAACATCATGATACCTCTACAAGTACTACCTACAACAGCAATGTACAGTTGTCGGCTGTGTAAGGGAACGCTTATATTGAGTACACCTATTCTTGCTGTTTTGTGTAGCTGACTGTGTCGCTGTGAGTTGTTATCATTATGGCATCACTTTACTGACATTTGCTACTGCACTTTTGTTATGAAACCAACCAATGGGGAACACAAACTGCTACTGTGACCACTAGTGATTCTCAGATCTGTTTGCTTATAGGCTCTCCCTCTCACAGTTGTTAAATGCTGTATCTTTTTCAGAGCCAAGGTCAAGGACAAGATCCAGCTCATTGAGAACTTGCTGGACAAGGTCAATGAAATGATCATTGGTGGAGGCATGGCATTCACGTTTCTGAAAGTTACGGAAAACATGGAGGTTAGTGTGTCCCTTCCCAACATGCTTACTGCTATCCCTCCCTCCTGCGTGTGTTGTCGCTCACGGGCTGGCTCCTCCTTTCCTGACAGATTGGCAAGTCCCTGTTTGACAGCGAGGGTGCGGGCATTGTCCACAAGCTGCTGGAGAAGGCCAAGAAAAACAATGTTCAAATTCACCTGCCTGTTGACTTTGTCACTGGTGACAAGTTTGATGAGCACGCAGCTGTCGGGAAGGGCACCGTAAAGACAGGAGTGCCAGCTGGCCACATGGTGAGTGCATTATTCGCTGGTGCCCTCCGCTTCCCTGTGTGCATTTTTATCGTACAATATGATGTGCGCTTAGCTTCAAGCAAAATTTTGTTTGTCACACAAAACATTGTCGCACAACTTTTGTCATCCTCAGAAAAAAAAAAAAAAAAGAGTGCGTGTGTACATGTGAACACATTTGTCACCTGTCATCGTAGTTTATGTTGTCCCTGTTTAACTTGTCATGTTCAGTATGGTTGTGTTGATGTTTAGTTAGCTTTTCTTCTTTGTTTAGTATTTTTGTACACTTTATGCAAGACTCTTACTGCACGGGGCCTATCAACAGGATGCCCATTTCACCTCTCCCCATTCCTTTTTATTTTTGTTATTCTCGCAACAAAATCCTGAAGAATATTTAAGGCATCTTTCCTGGCATTTAGCCAAATACGGTGTTGCCATAGTTCTGGGATAGCAAGGCCAGCCTCCACCTGTAGTGAGTGATGCAGTCCTGCCAGTACAGTCAGAATGGAACAAAGCACGAACACTGAATGTTTTAATGTGGCTGTGTAACTTTCAGAATTATGAAAAGCAGGGGACAAAGTATGTAGTCTCACGTTTTATTTAAGCATTCAGTATGGTATTGAATACACTATAATCATTGCGTTCTTTCACTATTTCATTCGGGCTTGACTGTTTTTCTTGCAGCACAGTGGATGTATTTGTTGTTTGTTTGCTTTTGAACAGGGCTTGGATGTGGGACCAGAAAGCGTCGCCATCTTCCAAGCGGCCGTGAGGAGGGCTAAGACAATTGTGTGGAATGGGTGTGTACTCTTTTTGGGGCCTCTACTTGCTAAATTCTGTTTAGTTGTTTCCTCGTAATTATGCTAATTTCTTGGAAGCATTGCCACAGAGAGGATCACTTGGTCTTCTTTTTTTTTTGCCAGGCCAATGGGCGTGTTTGAGTGGGACAACTTTGCTGCTGGAACCAAAGGTGTCATGGATGCTGTTGTCGAGGTCACTGGCAAGGGAGTCATCACCATCATTGGTGAGCAGCCTTTTTTTATCTAAATAAATTCAAGAGTATTGAACTGCAGAGCACTTAACTTTTTATTTGTGTGTGTAAATACTAGTACTTTTTTTCTGATCAAGTTTAGAAAAAAATTCCTCTATTTGCTTAACATTACATGGTACGTTGTCTTAGTAACCGAGAGGTCTTTTTTCCATTCCAAAAGCTATCAGTTGTACTTAAGTAGGGAATTTGCAATACTGTGGTCTAGCTTAATTAAATGTGGCTGATGCAACTAGGTTATCCTGCTGTTTGCTTGTCCAGGGAGCCACAACAGAGCCAGTGTTGTTGTGGAGCATGCTTGCTCAAGCAGTCATGAATCAGGTATTCCCTGAAGATTGGCTGAAGGTTGCTTTGTGATAGAAAGAGTGTGCAAAACTTCATAGTTTGCCCCCTACCTCTACTGCACTACTGCTCACAGGGAACAGGCCAGAGAAGCACATTAACCTGAAAGTGGCCTGTTTGCCAGGAGTTCAACTACACACTCCGAGGCTTTGTTTTTTGTTTTTCCTCTCCCTTTTCAAACAACTTTGCAAGGCCCCACATTGTGAGCTGTCGGTTTTGTAACTGTCAAGCCTCGGCAAGTTGTCGGTGGCAAAGCCTTCCCGAGTCCTAGAGGTTCAATTTGGATTCTGTCGTAGGAGCAGTGCCCTAAGCTAAATGCAGGGTGTTTTTATGCATTGTACATGTCCACAAAGTGTGTTCCTCAATGCCATGTTCCATTTGTTGCTGTGTGGCTTCCGTGCCACGCGATGCCCAGATTGGGGCACATTTCTCTAAAGGCGAGCATAGGTTGTGGGACGTCTAGCCTTTGTGGTGGTTTAGCCCGAGTGATGACCCTGGGATGTGGCGCCCCACGCAGGTGGTGGGGACACGGCCACCTGCTGTGCCAAGTGGAAGACCGAGGACAAGGTGAGCCACGTCAGCACTGGCGGTGGAGCCAGCCTGGAGCTGCTCGAAGGTGAGCCCGCTGCGTTTGAGAGTGCGCAGAAAGAACGCCTCTTCCGCCTTCGCGCATTCCGTGTTTACTTCTTGGCAGCATGCCTATCAGGTCGATGCTGTGAATCGCCACTAGCGGAGCGACATTTACTGCAACACTGCTTCACTCAGACTCCACTGACTTTGGTATTTAATGCTTGGACGTCGTGGAAATTTTGGGTTCTAGGTTGGTAACGAAAGCGAGGTCAGGGAATGCATTGTGCCTTGTGCGTCACGTCTTGGTGATGATCTCAGCTGACAGTGGAGGGGAGGGGTGGGTCCAATATGCGAACCGTTGCTGTATATCAAGGGTGCCCATAGGTGTTCCAAGCTGTGTGTCACTAACTTTGTTTTCACCGGGGTGCATTGGTGATGAAAGGCCAACTACTTTCCCATATCATTGATGCATTCCTGGGGGGGGAAAAAAAAACCACTGTGGTAAGAAAATGATGCACATAGTGAGCACGCAAAGCTCAGAGTATCTACTATCTACAGGCATTTTTTCTAATTGTCAGCACTAGTAAAGTTGAGACCAGCTGACTTTATTATCGCCGCATTCCTGCCAGCTGTAGAGTGTCACGTGATACAGAGATGGGTGTTGTGTAGTTATACTTCCTCGCATTCATTTCCTATCATTGAGTCTTTACCATACACCAGGCAAATTTTACATCAATTTCAATAGTGTGTAGGTATTAATTGCTTGGATCATTTCCCCATGTGCCCTCCTTACCTCTCCTGCAAAAGTTGGAAGGTGACTGTTCTTAATATTGTAATGACTGTTCTTAATATCTTGTAGTATTGCTTCTGTCAAAGTTGACATACTTTCAGCCTTTCCTTCCTCCATTTACTATCAGTCTTCCACTTAGAATTTGTCATAGTGTATACCTACAGGAATATTGATGTGAGAAGCAGTCAAACAGCACTTGCATATTGAGCAACTGCCATGTGTACGCATTGAGCATTAAAGGAGGAGCTTTTTGGCTGCTGTGCACAGCATGGGTGCACTTGGAAAATTCATAAATATGCCCAGAAAGGCTTTGTTAATTCAAATATTGGCAAATAGTAGTCTAAGCTACACACAAGTAGTGCCGAAGCCTGTTTTTAGAGTTTAATGTCCTGTATTACTGTAAGGCCATTTGTTTTCAACCAGCTGTGTTTTAAGATGATAGAGCTGCTGGAATATAGGGAAAAAAGGAGCAGCAGAGGAAAATAGAGGAAGTTTTTTTACCATGCGGTGATAACTTGGGAGCGTTTATGCTGTCCCACATTGCCCATCGCATCCCAGTTGTGCAAGCAGTAGCCAGCCTGTGGTTTTTTTCTTCACTGGAATACTGCCCTCTTTAGTGGGAATTAGGAAGGTTCTTAAATGCTGGTAAGCAGTAAGACTAGAGCCACTAAATAAGCTACTTATGTAGTGGCAACAGCTTAAAAGAGTGGATTTGGTATCGATGGAGAAAAGTCGTTAAACTTGGTGTTGTTGACAAGGCTGAAATTGTGTGGTTTTTGTTCATTGTTGTACCGAATTTTTAATTGAGGAAATAACAAGTGGCTCCCACCAACCTTGTAAAATCACATCAAGATGTAGTGCATATACAGTAGTGGTTTTGGCATTTCGCATACACATAGGTTAGCTGAGCCTTTCCCAAAGGTGTTCCCACAATATAAGCCTTGCAAGGAGCAGAGCAGATCCGAGGTATTGATAGGCTGTATATGCCGGCACTGCTGTATCGCTATTGGTGCGTAATAAGTGCGAGCTGTTGAGCACTGGTCGCCTTCAAGTCCTCTGCCTCCTTCCTGACAAAAACCTATTTCCCATTTTGCAGGGAAAGTTCTGCCCGGCGTTGCAGCCCTGTCAAATGCCTAAAACGCAGTCCCTGGTGCATACACCCGTCTCTAGACGTTTTGCCATTGTCTGTGGTGTGCTAAAGCAGGAACTGGAGATCCTCCGAGGCCCTTTAGATGTGCTGCCATTGGCTCTGTGTATTCACACATAAGTCGTTTTCACTGTGACCTAGCTCCGTGCCCCAATAAAAAGCTTCAAAAAGCACTGCTTTTTTCTTTTTTAACGAGCCAATGCCTGCTGCTTCGCTGGTGGTTGTTGGGCCGCCATACAAACTGCACAACAAACGAGCCGTTACCTTTTCAGGCTCTATTTGATGCATGCTTGTTAATTTCGTGGCAAATGCTTCCTTGTACGCAAAGGAAAAGCTTTTGGTGCAACAAGGTGTGCATCGTGGCAATGTGTTTCAGTTGCTGCACCAAATTTAACACCAGGCGCTTGGGAAATATTTCGTTTGCATGCCTTGCACAGGTCAGACGCGTCTGCTCCATGCACAATTGTAACTGCGCATTTGTGAATTGCAAGTGACCACAGCAGCTGTGTGCATGGTCTGCTTTTTTGCCTTTACTGCATTTAAGATACAAAAATTTGCCTCCTGGTATATGCTACAGCTGAGGCTTTTTGAAGAAGCTTGACTGAAGCGAAACACCTTTGCAATGGCAACGGATTTGTATCAAGTTGGGTGGAATAAACTGCCACGATGTGTTGCAATCTTCAGAGCATAGTTGGAATACTATATGCATTCATTCGCCTTTAACAAAGTTCTGCATGCAAGCATACCACACTCGTGGACCAAGTCTGACAGATATTTCCAGGCAGCGAGTAGGTCTGAATCGTGGAGCAGTACTACTAGTTGTGTTACTGACAGAGGTAAAAACAGACAGGAGGATATGATGCCTGGTGCGCACTGGAATTATACTGGGGTTGCCTCTATTATATTTTGTGATTGTAACTGCAGTTTGTCAGTAAATGGTTGGCACAACTAAGACGATTGAGCACGCTAAAAAAAGCAACTCGGAATGACGTACAATAATATTGCATAAAATTTAGCGCTGGAACCAAAGGGTAGGTGTTTGATACCATCCTACGAAGTCGTTGCAAATGAACTGCATGGTGGTATCAAATCATGTCGTCGCAACATTCTCATGCGGCATTTTTATGGAAGAATTTGTGATGAATTTTGGACAGTTGAAATGTGATTTAGCAAAGTTGGTGGGCGGCCAAAATTTTTCGCTCAATTGCTCATTTCATTTCATGTAGAAAAACAAAAATATATACTTGATGACAAAACTGTAAGTGGTTTGCACTATTGTGCCTAGCGGCGCCACCATTGTATCTCGTAGCACTTTGCGCTTCTTTTGCTCCCTCGTCAGCCGCCACCAATTCAGCCTGGAAAGTCGATGGCGTTTATCAGCTGCCAAGGTGTGGGCACAGAACCTTGACTCGGCACTGCCTCCTGCTGACACAAAAGCATCCAGCAGAGTGCAAAAATAAAACTTGAAGCGCCATGGAAACTGCAGGTTCACTTCACACTCTGTAGCACAGGCCCATCTGTTTTCGTGTTCTACCTGGGCAATCACTTGGGGTCTTACAAGGTACAGTCATGGGCAAATGAAATGTCAACCCGAAAATATGAACCAGAACACGCTAAATTGAAAAATACTGCTCGTAGAGGTCAGATAATGGCGTGATATTGGGATATTTGGAAGGCCACATTTCCCAACTTTGTTGCTGTAATTGAGCCATTCGTCAATTTGACCTGCACGGACAGAAATCGTGCTGTGACTGTGTTCTGGTTCATAGTTTTGTGATTGCGTTTCACTTGTCCATGACTCTACATACTTTGAAGGAATTAGGTTGGCCCACAAGCCGTGGAAATAAGATTGCTAGGGGTAGCACTTATGGGTAAGAAAGCTGCAATATGGATTCAGAAACTAACGTTAGTTTAAGCTGGGTAAGCTGGGAAAGTTGATAAGAATTTAGCACAGCCTGGACGAGGATGAAATAAAGGAGACATCAGGTCAAAGACATTCTAGCTCTGATTATACATAAGAGGTGGGATTAGGCAGGTGACAATGTGAACGATGTACAACGATGCACAACCAGTAGATGATTCATTTGATGAAGTGGCTACCAAGGGAGAGAAAATGAAATAGGGGAAGCCTTCAGACCTGATCGAGGGATGAAATGGGAGAATTTAGGCCATAGAATGGACTCTGAAAGCCTGTGAGAGGAGTGGTTGCAAATGTTTGGGAGAGGCCCTGCATTGGACATGAATGGGCTGTGGATGAGGATGATGATGTACAAACAACGTAGCAGTAGTTCTTCTTAATATATGCTGGCTGGCATGGTTACATTTTGTTTTAGTCAAGCTGTTAGTGTTGAGTTTGCCAGGATTTCTTGTGACCCCTTGGTTGGTCATCGAAGACTGCCTCCATAATCTGCTCATATCCACTGAGGGGGATAAGAAGCCGAAGCAGTTAATGGCTTCCGGGAAGTAGCTCATGGCCAACTCATGAGTGCCTCACTCGTATAGGGTGAGGACTAAGGTGAAGTAAAATTTGTTTCTGTTGAAATCCTCAGTGGTCTTTGAAGATTTCATAATGCATGACATTTTTCTTCTTTCTTTACTCCAGATTGCTTCTTTACTCTAAGAGACTGATGACCAGTTTTACTTTGTGTGGGAGCGTGTTCATGAAAATTTCAAATCAAATTAGTTATTTTCATGGGAAAGAAATTGGTTACAAAATATATATCCACATAATAATGAAATTCATTTGCCTAGCTGATATATTTCGTGTAGCTATAGAGTTTGGTGCAGCGCTAACTAACATAAGCAACACAGTCGAAAGAAAGTAATCTTAAAGAGAAAAATTGATCCATCAGTTTAAATATTGCAATACGTTGCAAAAGCTTCCCCTCGTATAGTATTCCGTTGACAGTTCATAAGCACATTTTTATCCAGTAATGTAGGCTGTGTCAAGGGTACTAACCGTCTTCATGGCACAACATGGAAATAGAAGAGTGGAAACGATATACCTAAATGCTTCTACCATGTCTTTTTGTATATGCACCTGCAGCGCTTTGAACAGTGCTGTGTAGAGTACCAACTTGCTGAAACTCACACTTTACACTTGCTCTTTGTACAGAATGCAATAAACACATGGGCCGAGAGAATATACATTTGGTTTGCACAGCAGCTCTGTCTCATAGTTAGTTCCCCTGCTTTGTTGCTCTCCCGCTCTGATATTCATATATCGATGCCATTCGCACTCATGGGAATGCCTGAGAATGGCACTTGAGGTGCGAAACGGACATGTCCAAATGAGTCTTTCCCTTGTAGCAACACCATGACTTGAGATCGGGTTCCCTTTCTCCGCTCCGACATTCTCACGGTTAGGGAGAAAGTGTTTGCAAGAGCAAAGAGCTGCCCAGTGCATGGTGGTTCTTGCTGGCCCTGCAGGCAAGGTTCTCCCAGGGGTTGCCTACCTGTCGGACGACAGCCCGAGTTGGGGCGCTTGCCTCTGCCCCGTGGTTATGGCCAAGCGGTACCCGGCACAGACAGCAATGGTCTTGCTGCTGAGCCTGGGGGTGCTCATAGCCATCTACAGGGCTCGCCGACAGCGATGAGGCAAGCCGCCCCTGCTGCAACCCCCGGCACGCTTTGTCACGCGGCACCACCCAAGGTCAACCAGCAATAACCCCCATCAGTGTTGCTTGTGCCGCAAATCAGTATGGATGTCTCTGCTAGATCAGCGCTTAATTGGAACTCTCATTTGAATGGGACCACATGGGCTACGCACGCAAATAGAAATTCTTTTTTAGTGAGCAACGTGGTGCTACCTAGTGCATGTGAAAATTAATATTGTGGGTTGTATTTGAATAAAGATCACTTAAAGAAAAGTTCAAAAGTTTTAGAAGTACGGCAAGGCCAACATATTTGTAGTTGTGAAGTTTTGTGCATTTACTGTATCACTGTCGACACTTAAGACGGGTTCGTGTTGTCAGTATGCATTTTGAAAGCAAAATTAGCATGGCAGGCTTGTAGACAAGAATTTGCTGAATTAACGTCTCAAGTGGGGCCAGTTGGTTCATTCCAATCAAGGAGATAACGTACTTGAATGGGTGACGGAGGGCACAATATGCAAGACTGTAGTGACTGCTCGTTGTAATTGTGTTGTTTACTAGTTAGTTTTCGGTTCCTGTGTTTTTTGTTTTGTGTAAAAAATGTACTTATTTGCGTGCCGCAATAAATATGCTCAGTTGTTTGTCAACGCTGATCTGCGTATTTCTTGACTGTCAGTCCTTGTTCTTTGTGCGCTCTTTTCCCGTTAAGAATTTGCTTTGAGACAGGAATCGCAGAGAAAAAAATATACCCGGCCAACTAGCGGAATTCTAAACTCCCATCAAGCAGTGTACAAACTCTAGCCGAGAGATCAAAGATGGAGCAGATTATTTATCCGGGCGCTGCACTAAAATGACCACAAAACAGTTTCCATTGACCACTGTATGCACTGCTTGTAATTGATGTGCTCACGAGTGGATGAATTAGAATTGCATCGAGTGAATATAATTTGTATTCCTGGATTTACTCATACTGCGTATATGAATCGAAAGTAAATATGTCGTGCTCTGCAAAGTGCTGTTTGCATTATTTCTTAGCAAATGTGAAGCGGGAAATTGTACGAAGTAAATGTGAGAAGAGGGGTTGCCATTGAGGATGATTGTGCACAGGCATCAATTTATACTCACCTACATAATTTGAGTGGGACCAAAAGTGAGGTCAGGAACAAGGGAGAACAAATAATTGTTTTAAAGCGCCCATGCAGACAAAATGCAAGTTTAGTTCACTCAAAAGATAGCCTCATTAGAATCGTGCTGATACCACTTTTAATGTCAACTTCGCTCAAATAAGCTATATAATTAGGAAAAAAGGGAATGGCCATGCGACCCACTAGCTCACTTCCCTTAACAGAACCTATGTCATGCCAGCCAGCTCTGCGATTGGCACAGGCTGGCAAAAACAAACGCAAATTAGGCAGAGCTTATAAGCTTGCCGAACGGGCTATTTGTGCTTAAATTTAGGGCACATTCTTTTTATATCAGCAAGAACGGTGGGACAAACAGTGGAAGTTACGAAAGCACACGTAAACATAGAAGTACGATGCGTACTGCTGATGGTACTGCGTGCACTATGCTTGGGTTAGATGCACAGCACTGCGGAGCTTTGGGCACGGAGCAAGAAAATTTATTGAGGAGGCACAACAGGGCTTACTCCAGCGGTGTGATAAAGTCACGGCGCTGGGCACGGCACTGATGTGCCCTCTGTCGCGAGGCGCCAAAGGAAAAAGGCTCGCCGGTTCAACGTCAGTCAGTGGATAGCAGGCTGCTGTCATGGGCAGACGGGGCTGACGAATCCCTTGCGCAACTGGACTTTCATTAAAGTCGGTTTGCGGCGAAAGATATCTTCACGTTTCAAACGTCGAAGGGGCTTTGGTTTTTTTTAAACGTGAAATCTACAATAAAAAAAAAAAACATACGGTTGAGAATCTAGGTATGATTAGTTCCAGTGAATGATAGTTATTATCCTCTACACCATTAGTTCATATTTAGGCTGCCCTAACTTTCCCGCCCTGCCTGTGCAACATGAAAAGCGTGCGCAAATCTGAGAAGCCCGCGAGAGGCGAGAGCGGCAAGAGTGAGTGAACCACTCGTGGCAAGACGGCGGCGTCAGCAGACGTCATCTGCTCCGGGATTCCTTCTCGTGCTTCGTTTCAAGCGCGGTACGGCTTGTAACTAGGGCAGTATTAATAACTGCAGCTAAAATGTCCAGCACTTCTATTTATTTATTTTACAGAAAGAAATCGGGCAATTTTCACTATATATTCAGTGATATTATGATTTTTGTACTTCGCATCCATAGAAGAACATGTAAACTATGGCAATGCGCTTGACGCGTCATCTGTTGTGCTGCTCCGCAAGCTGCATTTCTTCCTCGCCCAGGGGCGTCGGAACAGGGGGAACAGGGAATTTTGGTGTTCGAAATGGGCATTCGATATGGTCCATTACCACTGGTGCCACCAACATTTGACGAGCTGTAAAATTAGTTCCAAGTGATGTATCAAAGAACCGCTTTCCTATTGCATTCACCAGGGTTCATAGTATTGGAAAATATATTAAGACTACAGTTTTATGACTAACACTGTTGTGTCAATTGTTTCTCCAAAAATGACTAATTATCACTGATTATCTTGGGAACTAATTGACTGACCGAAATAATACTGGCATATTTGAAATGAGTGGGAAAAAATCAGAAAGGCTGATAATTGTTTCACAGTTTACTTAAAAGTTAAAGAAAGTTGATTTAAGAGCCATGTCCCCCAAAACATCCGAAGAGGTGGGTTCCTGCTTCTCATCCTGAAATGGCAAGCTGTGTTCTGAGCCTGAGCTTCAATTGAAATTATATAGTCAGAAGGGCCCATAGGTCTTACATTCCTGTACCAAATGCACCCACAAGGTGGAAATTTCGCCTTTCTATGCGGCCCAAGGCAGGTACGAGTGAAAGAGAGATGAAAAAGAGAAATGAATGATAGGTAAAAAAAGAGATAAAGGAAAAGGATGAAAAACGGATCCAAGAAATAAAAAAATGCCTGACGATTACTATAATTTGTGTGCAGCGCGAACTGCAGTCTTCTCGGTCACAATGCATAGTTGCTGCATCTCAGGAAGCGATCGCGTGATCAGTGAATGCACGGCGCCGCGCGCTTTTCTGCCATTATCTCACAGTGCGTCGTTGCCGCTGAGCATGCTGTAAATTGTGTTTGGACTGCCTGCCCAAATGTCACGTGGTTCGGATGAGCCACACAACGAGGAGGACATCGAAGGACCGATGTACGTGCAGCACATAATGCGTGCTGGGTTCCTGTGGCGCGGCCTCGGCATACTGCCCTCCCCCTCGCACTTTTGCCATACTTTCCTCCTCTGTTTTCCGTCTGTCTTCGGTGTCCCTTTCACTTACTCGGTTACAAGGCTGGGAACGCCGTCAAAACACAGTAAGTAGCAGACACTTAAGTGCTGTGCGCTACAAAAGTTACGTCCCCCCGAAGAGTGTTCTGGATGCAGACTATGCCAGGGAGAATGGCTTCGAAATTGGAAGCTTTGGACCACGTAGCGGAGATAGCAAGAGACAAGAGTTAAAAAAATGTCACTACAGTGATGCAAAAAATGGCCGTCCTGCCCTATGGACAGAGGCATGATGCAGCGGCATGAATTTTTGAACAGGGCATCGCCAAAGAAGGCGGTACTGCATGCAAACTGAGCAGTCAAGCACGCCCCTACAATGCGGCAACCGTGCTCGCGGAAAGTAGTTATCTACACAAAGGAAAACAGTGAGGGGTGAATAAAACGAGCTTACAGGGAGATAAAACAGATGGTGGGATCCTCCCAAGCATAGCAGCTTCGCGTCTTGCCACAGTCTTTGAATGTTGAATGCAAAATGAATGGATACGTCAGTGACACGGCTGCAAGGAAGAGCAGCAATGTGCCAGTACGCCATTGATACTGAAAGGGTTAAATGTTCCAATGATCGTGGTTTCTGCATTCCAACAATGTCAGCAACGGATAACAATTCCAGCAAAGGTGCAATGATTTACCTTAAAAGTCACTGCCCAAGCAGTGACATCTAGTGGCGGGTGCCAAACAGCGCAAGCGCGAAAAAATCTCATTGTTAAGCCGCTGAGGGTGGTAGGCAGTTATTCATGTACATTTAGGTGCAAACAAGTATTCGAAAGATACTAAGGGCTTGACTGCTGAGCATACCAAATTTCGGGAAATTCTGGTTTCCGTGCGACTCAAGGCCAATGTATTTAAGGATTTCACAATAAAATGAGCTAGTTCAGACACACAAGTAACACGATGCACTTGCTGTTAAGACACTGTGCCCACATGTCTCTGCTCATACAAAATTGTTTAAAAAGGCTGTTCTCAAAGGAAGTCCATGCATGGCCTCATTTCAAGCGTTCTCTGTGCAGTACTTTTTTTTGCAATGGTGTTAATAAAGTGCTCATATATCATGTATGTCGTTTCTGTGCAAAATAAAAAGTGTCCATACTTTGGGAACCCCCGAAGGTAGCTTTAGAATGAGACATCGTGTAGTGTGTGCACAGGAAGAAGAGGGTTTTGCTTGGAATATTTTACTTATCTTGAGCAGGATCTTGCTTGTCTTGGCCAGGAGGGGGCAATCACAATTGTACTCCTGGTAAGTTGCACAACTAAACATCAACACTGCACTTGTAATTTCACGTCAATCCTTTTTGATAGACAGAAATGCTTGTAAGTTACAATTTATTTAAACGTTATACATATACACCTAGCATACGAGACTCCAGATGCGAAAGGTGCTACAACAAGCACTGCACACACAATAGACAATCTCTCAGTCATCCCATTGCAAACTGTGCTCAAGACGTAAGCACATGCCTCAGCCATTTGACACGTTATTAACACACACAGCTACTCAGCACCACAAGTGGTCATCTTGCGTCAAAAGTGTGGGACCGGTGCAGTAGGTCTCATATATAGTATAAACAAAACTTGGCGTAGTATTCACAAATGAGATCATTGTCAGCCAGCAACAAAATTAAACCTTAATGCCTGCTCGCACCAGACCACATATACCTCTCTACTTATATTCATCACAGTTTAGCAGCTCAAAACCTCTCGTGTTTGGGTCCGTGTCAAACAAGTCCACAAACACCGGCAGATCAGAACACAAAGCAATCACTCTTAGTTTGGTGCTGCCAGAGGGGCCACACAATCGAAGAAAGTCTATCTATACTACACGTGCACTCTGCATCAGCAAGATTGTAAAATCAGGGCAATTAAAACTCCAAAAGCTCGCGTGCATCTCCTCTGTTCCTTTTGGAGACTTCTAAAAGCAACGGCAGACACTGGTTCCCCACCCGAAAATGGGCCGCTAGTAACTGCACACCTACTTAATATATACTAAGCCGTGGCCAAATTATTTCACCAACTAACATTCAGCCTAGTGCGTACTCTCACTCAATTCTCGTTCTCCCCACCCCCAGCTACTAGCATCTGGGTGCCTGGGGAGGGACGCGAAAGCGCACGCACTACACAGTCCAGCAGGCCCTCAGACTTCGCTGCTGCACTCGTCGGACGCCCCGCCCAGGGACTCGACGGCGGCCCCCTCGCTGTCGCTGGTGGCCAGGCCTTCCTCCATGGCCAGGTGCGGCATGTCGTCCACAAACTGGGCAGCCCCGCAGCTGGCCAGATCGATGTCGTCGTCAGCACCAAGGGCCACGCGGGCATAGTCGTCCGTGTCGATGGACTTGCAGAAGTGGATGGCGTACTTGAGTTTCTCGCGGAGCACGGCACGACACGAGTAGCGCGGCATCTTCAGCAGAAAGAAGCAGGTGTAGCTCTCAGGAAGGAAGTGGTCAGCGGGACTGTACTTGTCCAGCACCTGCATTGAAAAAAATCAGTACAACCTGTCGGTACTGATCGACAAAAATCGACAACCTATAGCCGGACCTGCCGACATCGTTCTATGTGCAGAGGCAGGAAAAAAAGTACCCTCAGGGATTTGAACTTGCGACTTGTTAAAATAACATACCTAGCACTCCAGACCACTCGGCTACAGGCCAGCGCTGCCGGCGTCGGAAATATAAGGTATATAATGTATAACCAGTTTAAACTTTTATTTAGTTTTATCATTTCAAGCAGCTTAGGTGACTGTTTGTTGCATAGCGCTCATGCAGCAAGCGTCCCCCAAATTTCCACAATATCTCACGTCTAGCAATTGCATTTTTTAGACGGAAAAGCGTTCACAGATGTGTGGTTGCGCTGCTGACTGCTGCACTTGTTCACCCAGCGCAAAAAAGTGCTTCCTGCTCCCTAGTTTTACGCTGTACGGTAAAAGTTTCAGTTGATTTGATTTCCTTAGTACCTATATTGACTTCGCTGACTCTTCTCCCGCGTTCAAGTGGCCTTAGATTTTCCTACTAGCGTACCAGTCAGCAAAGCGTCGCATGTGCGCTTGTGCAGCGCTTGTGTGGAGCGACCTGGACTTGGAACTTGATACAGTGTACAAACTAACAAAGTAAAGAAAGGCACATTCTTCCCTTTACAATGTGTCACGGCTTAGTTTCAACTGAGTGAACAAATTGCGCCGACCCTTCGGCGGTCCGCAGACTAAACGGTCGGCGAGCCGTGCAGCAGCACAGTCAAGCCAAGTCATCTCCTCCTGATGTCACACGAAAACGCCACAGAAAATGGGCAAGGATGCAGAGAGGAGGACAGCATTTTCGAATTTATTTTTCTACTAAATAAATTCGCGTAAACGCACTCGGAGTGGTTGAAACATGGCCTATGGACTCCGGACTACAATTTGCGCTAGTAATCCTGCAAAGTGCCCCTTTAACTCTTTCACTCCAGCGCCATAGGTAATCGGAAGCCGGCTTCCGATGATTTCAAATCTCCCGCAAAATCTGAAACCCGCGCTCCACAGACAACTATCGCCATCTGGTGTGTTCATTGGCAACTTCTCTTTCAGTTTTGGTTTCATTTGTTTATGTGTCGCGTGTGGTGGTGGTGTAGCAAGATATATTTGAACCGAAGGTAGAGGGGATTAGGAGGAAAATGGCGTCGGGTTCGCGCCGCGCTCCGCACAGTCGGACTGCTGTAGCAAGCACTTTGGCAGCTCCTGCTGTTGATTTTTCTGATTCCAGCAGCAGTGATGGGTCAAGCAACGATGTGGGATATTCAGATTTCAGTTTGGACGACGAAGCTCCGGTTCAGGTGCCTCGCACTTCAACAAGCGCTGGCAGGTAATTTCGTTGTGACTCCACGCTGTATTTATAAACAAAACATTCTTCTTATCTGATGACTGCGGTTTTGATTGATTGATTGATTGTGGGGGTTTAACGCGCCGACGCAACGCAGGCGATGAGGCGCGCCGTAGTGGAGGGCTCCGGATTAATTTTGACCACCTGGGGATCTTTAACGTGCGCCGAAATCTCGTACACACGGACGTTTTTGCTTTTCGCCTCCATCAGAAAAGTGGCCGCCGCGGCCGGGAATCGAACCCGCGACCTCGTGCTCAGCAGCGCAACGCCTTAGCCACTGAGCCACCGCGGCGGGTATGACTGCGGGTTTACTTTTGTGTTTAGGGTCTCGACAACGTACAGCCAGGATATTTTGCCAAATGCACCAGGCCGTATCGCGCTATCACCTTCAAGATAACCTGGCGCTTGTGTCAGATTATCGCTGCAGGGCGATGCGCAACGCTTCTCGAGAGTGCTGGATTTTTTTTTCTTGTTTTTTACCACCGAACTGATAAGGATTTTGTGCGAGAATAGAAAAGAGTATGCTTGGATGCACATTTTGCAGAGACTCCTCACCCTTCAGTGCCTTCGCGGCGTGGCACAGCCGTCAGTTCCGCTAGGTTGACGGGCCCTCAAAAATCCAAAACTTGGTGTACACTGTTGATTTATATATTTAATCATAGCCAAGGAACGCAGGTACAATTTGTATATCTTGCAATTCCTGAAATAATTTTTAGTCTCGGTAAAATTTCCGATTTGTGTTTTTCGTATACTTTTCTTGGGGGCTTTTTTCTGATTACTTGACGAAGAAACTGTAAGTAATCATACCTGTAACAAAACTGCTGCTTTGTGTTTGGAAGAGCAATCTATGAGCTACAATTTCATGCATAGCAAGGCTAAGTGCGTCCAGTAGCTCAAGAGAAAAAAAAAAACATTTTGTGGAAGCACTCAAAATCTGCCGTTTTTCCGCCGTAACGAAAGTGTTAACCGCAGATAGTAACAAGGGCAGACCTTACTTCCTGCTTCGAGCGCTTGTAAGCCCTTTCAAGCCATGGTACCAGGTGTTACCATGTTACGATGAGCTGCTTTCTATTCTCCCAGCATCACCCGACGTCCGGCGTCTGCACGCTTCGCTAAAATGCATGCGAAATTGTCCGTCTGTGTTCCATATTACGATGCCTATGCTAGGCGGATATCAGTGTCGACGCCAGAAGTGGCGTAGTCAGCTCGAAAAGCGGACGGCAGATGCAGATTCGGTGTTTTCAGTGCGCCTCGACAACTGGGGACGTGCTTTCGCAAAAGTTGCATCTCTCTCTCTCTCTCTCTCTCTCTCTCTCTCTCTCTCTCTCTCTCTCTCTCTCTCTCTCTCTCTCTCTCTCTCTCTCTCTCTCTCTCTCTCTCTCTCTCTCTCTCTCTCTCTCTCTCTCTCTCTCTCTCTCTCTCTCTCTCTCTCTCAAAAAAAGCAAGCGTCAGTTAGAAAATTGTGTAACAAAGAGAGAAGCTCTTCCGTCAACCCACACGGCGGCTCTACTATGACCGATGCTCCCACAACAGACGTGTGCTCACGGTATGCACGGTAGATGTTAAAAAAAGAAAAGCTTTTGTACTATAAGCACCTGGAATAACCACGCGCTGTGGGTTGAGCGGGAAGAACACATTTGCTGCGAGATGACAACCATCAAAGCAACCGGCAGCGGCTACTGCCCCGCGATACCAAAACAAACAACATGGCGGCTGATGGAAGCAGCCGCGCGTGATTTACTTTTGAGCGACTAACCTCCCACCATCGCGTTCGGAAGTGTACTGAACAATGTGATATGATTTGGGCTACGTTAAAGCTGCGCATTGAATCAAGGGATTCGCTAATACTGATTTTGTTTATTAGAGACGAATAAAACGCTTCTTGACGCGTTTTTGCATGCGATTCGTGAGCGTCGGCGTTGCGCGGGCAACTTTTTCACACCCGCGTCGCAGATTCCACCAAGCGGCAGCTTCTAAGTTCTACGTCGGGATGACGCGTGACGAGCGCGGCAGTGGGAGGAGCCTGACGACTTGCCCCAATGGGGAGGCGCGCTCTTCATGGCGGCAGTTTGAAAGCGCTTGGGACAGCCGGCTGGCACCGCCGGAGATGTTTAGGCTTACCACGGTGGCAGATATTTGATTGGCCCTTTCCCTAGCGGCGCGGGTGATACTTTATAGTGTCATTTTCGACCACATTATCAGCTCCTTTCCCGCACAAACGCCTTCGTTTGTGCCTTCAGTGATATCTTAAAGAGCGGTTAGAAGCGGTCACTGGAGCTACGCGCACCTCTTAGCTGCTGGTGACGCCGCCATGTTGCCGCCGCCGATCGCGTAGCATGCGGGTGGTATTCGTGGCAGCGTCAGCGCGGCGCATTTTTGTGAGCAGAAAACGCCCCACGCGGTTCACACTTTAGACCATAACCATGCGAACGAGGGTGCAAAGCTGTCCCCCCCCTCGTAGCACCCCCCGATTTCTCGTTTCTCTTGCCATTAATAGCGGTAGGTGGTTCGATTTCGATTCTAAGCCGACCCTCCAACATCGGATAGTCAAATTTGAAAAAAAAAGGGTCGACCTACAATCGTGTAAATATGGTAACAGCCGAAGTAAGACAGTATTATACTCGCTCTCCCGTATGACATCAATACGTCGTAATCTGCACATGCATGATGACCGAAGACAACACGTTCCAATGAGCCCAAGCATAAAAGCACAACCACATTCCAGCCCTCCCATGGCTATGGGCTGAAACAGGCAACCAACCTGGCCACAACAAACATGCACCTCGCTTGGGCCTCGGTATAGACAGAGCCCCCCACCAGAATGGGCGTGTCCCTCACCTGCAGCACAAAGTCCCTCCCTCGGAAGTCGGCAATGGCCCTGGGCAGCCGCGTCCGTCCCCACACAAAGCGCAGGAAGAGCGACCGCTCGGCGTTGGTGAACTCCTCCATGACGTCCCAGAACCACTGCACCAGCAGGCTGTCGGGCTCCACACCTTTGTACGTGGCCACAGCCTTCAGCAGCTGGATTGGGATGTCGGGGCTCCCACAGATCTGCAGTGGGGGAGAGGGAACGTTGCGGGGGGAACACCAAAACAAGACCCTGCATGGGCTTTCTTCCTCTTCTGAATTCAAGTGAGAACATTGTCTCAGCATGGAGTGCGTCTAGCTACTAGGTGTGGCCAAACAGCCAATTTTAAACTCAAAGTGGATCTGGAGTAAGCAGCCATTCTTTCGAGATTAGTTATAATGTCCAGGTTATTGAGGCCATGCAGCCTGGCCAGGTATTATAAAGATACGTAGCTTACAGGACATGTGTAAGCAATACATGATTCAATAACTGCATCTGAACTATGGTTCAGCAGTGCCTTGCAAGTGTTCTGGCATTTCTTGTAAAGAATGAATGAATGAATGAATGAATGAATGAATGAATGAATGAATGAATGAATGAATGAATGAATTTAATGCAGAGAGGAGGCCGAAAAGCCCAGAGGAAAAAGGGATCAGGAAAGGCGTCACAAATCAGTTGTAATAAATGTAACACTGTAATGTTAAAGTGTCCTTATAAAAGAAACAAAATACATATAAGAGGATTGTTCATAGATGGGGTAAATGATGTATTAAAAAAATACGAATTTTTTTAACCCTTGACAGCTGCAGCAGTGAATGAAATGAAACTCTGCACAGTGACAGAGTTGTCTTAGCAGTCAAGTATAGTATAACCTTTTTTAAAAATAGATGTGTCATATATAGACATGAGCCTGAGCCATTTCCCCAAGCCTACCAAGCCTATGCTATTGCTGTAAAAACCCTTGCCGATTCATATCCATCAATTGCAGCGCAAAAAATGCATTCGTAACACCTCAAATTTAGCCCACTACACGCAGAGGAGGTTGCAAGAGGTCGTGTACACCAATTTCGAGTAACTTTCACAATTCAGATGATGTCTTACCATGGTTTCTAGTTCATAGCCTGTGAAGAGAGAAAGCATGGGAACTGGGATGACCTTGGACATGCCTTCTCTCACCGCTGCCACTTGTTCGTCAAACTCGTGCAGCCTGCAAGAGAAGAGAATCAGGGGCACTTACACAACACGCACTTTCAAAACATTTGGCCGCACCCACACATCATGCGACGGCCCATCCAGAAAATGGGGAAAAGGTCTAGTGCGCTATTTCTGTTACTATGTATGCCAATGATTTTTAACAATACTAGCACTTTTTTTTTTTTCCCTTTACAGCTCACAGTTGTTTGATATGTGCACACATTCAGAGAATGGTGCATGTGTACATGCTGTTGGTACTGCATGTGTGTTGGTACAGAATGGTGCATGTGTACATGCTGTTGGTACTGTTGGTACTGTTCACACATGGTGTCTGTACTGCTGCATTCCTTATGGCCTGCATTGCTAACATCACCCCACAAAAATGAAATTGCCGTGTTTCTAGCTTACAAATCTATGAGCACCAATGAAGCTGCCGTCAACACTATCAGCAAAAGAAAAGGCATGACTTGATGCAGCCGAACTGCTGCTTCTTTCAATTAATCTCATTTGTGATGTACACACCATCACCTACTCATACTCATACTCAGTCCAACTCTTCGCACTCCAATAAAGCAGTCCATCTATAACAGGACAATAAACTAGCACTTGCCTGTAGTTGAGGGCAAGGCGCACGTATTCAGCACGGTTCTCCACAGTTGTCCTTTGGTACTTTGCACTAAGGCGAACTTCCTGGCCAGTTGCACTATGTGTTGCAAAAGGCATGTCCAGCTTTTGGAAGGCCTCGGGCTCCATATCGCGAATGCACATGAGGCCTGTTGCATTTCAAAGACATACAATTAGCAACTAGAAAAACCTACAAGACCACGAAAAGAAATTTTCACAAAGGCTGGAGAGACAATTCTAACCTGGAACATAGTCTCTGTCAACTTCGTTGAGGTCGGCTGGTGTGAGAGGAAGGCCAACCAGTTGCTTCCACACAGGTTCGGCTAAGTTTAGGCTAAGCGGGCTGCCAGTTCGAATCGCTATGCCCATGAGTATTCCTGAAAGAGGTGCGTCACATCTGAGAACGCCGTTTCAGGCACATGCAAGAATCAGATGCACAAGGAGAGCGAGGGAAAGTGGGTTACCTAGAAAACGAAACATGTTGAGGTGGATAGGCAGCGTTGCTGCCGGATTCAGCAAGAAACAGTCCCGATTGGTTCCAGCTTCGTCGCGGCCATTCGGAGTCAGAATGAGCAGAGGAAGAGAGCCGTTCTGGAGCTCATCACACATCTCGGCAATCGACTCGCTGTAGCCTCCTCCACAGTCGTCCACACTCTCCCCGACAAACTTGACCTTCCAGACGCGGTGAGGCAGCAGCAGGTTTTCCTGGGTCAGCAGTGACATCTTCGACACCATCTGCCCGAACACTGACTTGGTACCATGGGGCCCAGCCAGGCCATTCTTGGACCTCGACCGCTTGACCTGGATTCGGTTCAGCTCGACCACTGGCCCGTGCTGTCGGTCCCGAACCATGGTGGCCTGGACCACTTTCCGGAAGGCGCCCTCTTTTCCTGAGAGCACCAGCAGGCCCCTGAGCTGATTGAGTCCCTCCTGCTGAATTTCACTCGAGCCGGAGAGGTCAAACATGGAGAGCGATGGGCAGAACAGCTCGGAGAAGTGGTAGAGCAGGGCGTAGCGGTTGCGCAGCGTCGGGATGGGGATGTCTTGCAGCAGGTCGTACTCGAGCGGGATGGCCGGCGGCATCCGGCCGCAGGCGCCGGCTGAGCTCGGGTTGCAGGTGGACCAGGCCACGGTGTGCGCGGAGCCACAGGACACCCGGTTGATCTTCTTGCCCTGCAGGGCCGCCACCAGGCGAGGCTTGTGGATGGCATTGACGCTGCCGTCGCCCAGCTGGCCCTCGTCATTGTCGCCCCACGTGTAGACCTCCCCAGCGTCCGTGCAGGCCACACAGTGGAGCGAGCCCACCGCGATGCAGATGACCTTCTTGCCCTGCAGAGCAGCCACCCGCTTGGGGCGGCGCACGTGGTCGTCCGTGCCGTGTCCCAGCCGGTGGTAGTCCCCCTTGCCCCAGGTGTACACTCCGCCGGCACTTGTCAAGGCCACCGAGAACTGGGAGCCGCACTCAACGCGCACCACCCCCATGCCCTGCAGCAGGTCCACGCGAAGGGGCACCTTGCAGCCGTCGGAGCCTCCCCGACCCAGCTTGCCATAGTCCCCGTCGCCCCAGGACCAGACACAGTCATCGTCGGTCACGCACAGGGTCTGGGCGTCCCCACTGCCACAGGCCACGCAGCGGACCCGCCAGCCGGACAGGGCCTCCACCTGCAAGCATGGTCAGGCGATTACATTAAGACTAATCCACACTTGCAAGCATAAAACTGCAGCATTCTCTTTCCAAACTGGTGGGCCAAAAAGGAAGCCACTTGTTGGCAAAGAAAAGTCACCTTCTTGGGCTTGAGCTGGTCGTCGCTGTCTCCATGGCCGAGCCGTCCGTAGCGGCCCTTGCCCCACGTGTAGAGCTCCCCGCTGGCGGTGATGCACGCGCTGTGCGCCCCTCCGCAGGCCACGTCCACGACCTCCTTTCCCCGGAGCAGCTCGATGACGCGGGGCCTCTCGCAGGAGCTCTTGTTGCCGTGGCCCAGCTTGCCGTCGTCGCCCTCGCCCCAGGAGTAGACCTCCCCCTCAGCGGACAGGGCCAGGCAGTGCTTGCCGCCCGAGTTGACCACCACCTTCTTGATGAAGACGTGCTGCAGGCTCTCGAGGAGCGTCGGGCAGGACACTGAGTCAGTGCCCCCGATGCCCAGCCGGCCGCCCGCCCCGTAGCCCGTGGCGTAGACCTTGCCATCGGCGGTGACCGCAAACAGCGTCTGCTCGCCCCCGACCACCTGCACGGGCCGGAGGGCGCTCAGAGCCTCGCAGGGCATGGGCAGCTTGACCTTGGCCCCCTCGACGCCCCCCAGCTGTCCCCGGTGGTTGTGGCCCCAGCCCAGGATGGTGCCGCTCCAGCCCCACGACAGGGTCCAGTCCTCGGGACGCCGGTTCACCCAGTGGATCAGCTGCTCGTCATGCTCCTGCCTGCAAAAGGGGGAGAGGGCAACAGGTGACCACCAAAGTCGGGGAAGGAAAAAAGACGGGGAAAGTGGTACTGCTCCTGTGGTACTGGCATACATTTTAGACAGATCACAAAGGACTGCAGGCAGCAGATGCTAGTGGAACCCTGATGATGTGTCACCCGGCCTCACGACGACCCGCTACTTACGATGGATCACTGTGCACTGTGGTCCCGGCAAACTCCCCATCGAAATAATGCATTAAAAACCCTGATGACATGATGCTCGGGTGCACGCGGCCCGCTTCACACGACAGACTCTGGCAAGGACAAACCGGCGTTTTTCCCATCTTTCACACCACTTGGCTGCCTCTTCCCGACCTTTCTTTATTCTTAACCTTCGTTTGACGCTGCTTGATGTGTGAAGGTCCGCAGGTGGGCCAGAACACTCGCTAAACAGTCGAAATCAAGCAGGCAGGTACTGGCGGACAGGAGTGAATTTTTGACAGCCCGTTGCTGCAGCGAAACGCCAATGCGTAAACCACGAGAAGTCACAGACCAGACAAGTGGCCCGCAGAACCACAAATTCGAAGCTACCATCGAGCCAGTTAATGTGAAAACACATACGATGCAACCGAACACCCGCTTTCCTTGCCCGCTCTATTTGTGTTTCTTCCTTTAACAACGCTCTCTTCCCTTCCTCGCCCTGCTCTCTGCTTATCAATGTCGTTCGAAGCCGTGTTGTTGCGGGATCCACTTCCTTGTTTGCCGCCTTCTTTCCATCGCCACCTTGCAACATCGGTCGTTTCGCTTGGCCTTGGCAGTTTCACACTCCTGCCTTTTCCCCTCTCAATTTGCTCAACCACGTCGGCCTTATGGCCATATCTCAAGCCTAGCCTAGCGAGTGGTGCATGGCTGGCGGGCTAGAGCAGATGCCATGGAAAGGAGGGGGGCACAAAATAGGTGTTTTATTTTTAGAAACTTTGGATTTCAGATAAGAGTTTGCAAATTACACCAGAACGCGCTAAATATAGTATCTTACATAAGTTAGTTGCCCACCTGTTGTGTGAGACCGTCTAACAGGCCAGCATTTACCCATACCCCCATCATACGGCACCCCGGTTATACGGTGCTTTTGCGTGGTCCCTTGCGTGGTTCGAATGCAATTTAATGGACAAAAATAAAATGCAAGCTTCACTTGAAGTGGGTTGAGCAGCGTTAGGACTAGGCTGTACAGCGGCCGGCGCGGTCACGGCTGCTGCTGTAAGGTCACTCGCCCTCGCCAGCATAGGGTGCGGGTGTGCGCGACAGCGCTTACTTCTACGCATGCTTACGTGACTCGCGAGTAGATCAGTAATTATGAGACCATGTAATTGGGCCTTTCTAAGAATGCGTGCCATACATATTTCTTTACTTGCGCTGGTATTAGCCGCTTTCCCAGAACATTCAGTTATTACTAAATACTCGGGAACTTTCGAATATGCATTTCTCGGATTGAATACAGTTTGAATAAAGAAGATATTCGATTCATATTCGAAAAGTAGAATATTCACACACCCCTACTAATAACTGAAATGTCCTCTCATATGTTGTAAGCAGAGTGAGGCTGTTAGATCCACACTCAGCCAAGAACAAATATTGCACTGATCAAACCAAGGAGTGCTTAGAATTCCCCGTTTCCTAAAATCAACGACCAGCAGTCTCGGCGCTGCCCACCTGAAGAGGGAGTGGTGCTCGTGGTCCCTGGAGGAGGCGCCCCCGTCGTCCTCCCCCTGGTCCCCCAGCAGCAGGGCGGCCCCCGGCGCGTCGGAGGGCTCCTGGGCCAGCTCCTGGATGCGCTGGCGCACCTCCAGGCAGAAGCTGGTGGGCAGGGCGGTGCGGTGCACCAGGGCCTGGGCCACCCGGGACGCGGCACAGTAGCGCCGGAACCAGGTCCACCGGTGGCCGTCCCCCGAGCAGGGCAGCGAGTCCAGCCCCAGGTCGCACGCCAGCGCCGCCAGCACCTGGGGGGGAGGCCACAGATGGTTAGATGATCAGCTTACGTGCTCAGAAGGCCCGGCGAAAGACTTCTCCACTGCTACACCGTGTTTGGACTTCGCTATGTGCAACTGTCTCGACGCACACATCAGGCGTACGCTCAAAAAGATTCTGGCAGTGTGCCAGGTTATTGCTGTGGTTACAGCACCTGGCTGCTGCTCTGGTGGAACGGGTTCAAATCCCCCTCAAATACCATTTATGTTCTTCCTAACAACGGCCACCATTCGTGTTGACACCGACGACGGTGACTATGACTACAGACAATTCTCGCATCTGATGAGACATCCAAGGCTTTCACCTTACAAAACAAGTGGAGGAGCCAGATGACCACCGCTGCTGGGTGCACTGTGCAGACCCAACCTGATGCACACAGCAGAGACGCGCATTGCTTTGAAATGCTCTTATACAGGACCTGCCTTTGCTTGACAGGTAGCTCCTGAGCCAATCTCTAGGAGGGCACGCGCTGCTATAGGGCATTGTTTGCAAATCTCACCAGGCATGGACTCCGTGATGGGCACCAAGAACAACACCAGCAACTTGCTTGCATGCAACAATGCTCCATGGAACTTGCACACTGACCCCATCACACCCTACTCAGTTCGATTTTCCTTCTTATGCACCAGCTTGCAGTTAGACATTCTTGCAGACACTGCAAGGGCGTGAAATTGTGGAAACTTTCTACATACGACTGTCGGGGTCCGAAATGGCAAGTCCACCCCTCAGAAAGCAGGTATGACTGCTGCTCTTTTGGGTTGTGTAAGCCTCTTTGCAAACATAAAGTGACCCCCCCCCCTTCCCTCTTCCCCCCCCCCTTCCCCCTTCCCAAAAAAAAATTACATACCCAAAGAATGACCTGACCAAACACATACAGCCATGCTGGCACCCAGAGAGTATGCTTTAGGCAGTCTTAGAGTCAGAAAGGACACACATTTATTCCGAACCCTAACTGGAGGTGTGACATAATTCTTGTAATGCAACACTACTGAGCCTCCCTACACTAGAATTACTACTCTACATGAATGCCTGCAGGTTAGGTGCCAGTTATTAGAGGTGCACAACATACTAGTATGCACTGCCAGCTGACACTCCTCACCGGACAGGCATTAAAGTGCACACATTGCTTTTCATATAATGCAATCTTTCATCACAAAAATTCATGCCATCAAATGACACCTTTAGTAGCCTTTATGCCTTAAGTACTCACAATAATGAAGCTTCAAAACATTTGAACTTAAAGCCCTGCATGTTAACTTTGTTTTGTATTTGAAGGAATAATTTTGATTGCTTTTCAATATCTGGGCACCTTCTCTGCTCCAAATGCAAATAAATGTCAGATTTGGAGGTTTTGTGCACGGAGACAACTTGCATGCATGTGCACTGTTGTGGAAGGACTTGAATCGGCTCCAACCTGATACTGCTTCTTAATGTGCGCTTAATTAAATCTACAGCAGATCCATGTTCTGTCAATTCCACCCAACAGAGCAGCTCCTGCCATTGTCGGAAACCAAGACTGCGAAGTGCACCCAAGTGCAGGTTCGTTTTTTGTACAAAGAACAGTGGGCAGGCCCTCGTACCTTGAAGAAGTTGCTGTGCATCAGGTGCTTCCCCCCACGGACTATCGGGTCCTCGTACTCAAACTGGCGAAGCAGTGTTTCAGGAAGGGCCTTGAGCAGGCACACCAGGGCAGTGTCACTGGAACCCTGCATACGGCGAGACGACCACATCACACTGATGCATCGTGGGAGCTGCTGCGTGCAGCCTCGCCCCCCCGTGTAGTGGCCTACGTACGCCTGGATTCACAGCAGCAGGCTGGTCGGGCGACAGATCAGCACTGCTGGGTGTCTGCACGAGGAGCTGGGACACGTTCAGCGACCGTCCCACCCCAGCCGTCATGAGCTGCCGCAGCTGGTGCAGGATCCACATCCTCTGCGAGGGAGCTGCAACAGAGGTCCAGAGCACTCAGCTATTCAGTCAAGAATACCCACATGGATACAAGAGAAGTTTCATCCAAGTGTGTGCGTATTCTACGACAGCAGCTGTTTGATGCACGAGTATGCTCCAATGGCTTCCGCCTGCCAATTAATGCATTGCAGAGTTAGTGAGACCACATTGGTCAAGCCATAGACATTTCCTACCCAGACCGTCATACGGATGTGTGCTGCTTTCATACTGCATCAAGGCATACAGGCTGTATTTTGAACAAAGCCAAACAACCAAAAATTCTTTCACTTGAATTAACCAGACTGTCTTTGCCTTGGCACACTCCCATTCACACAGTGTGTAAAAGCCCATAGAAAGCGTGGTTTGATTGCAGATTTCATTCACATTTTAGTGACCCTTTCTACTAACTTCATGAATCGTCACTGCACCTCAAATACATAGAATGTTTTTGAAAGGAAGTAGTCCTCTGAAACCGTTTTTATATTTCTCATGCATAGCAATAACAAACTAGGCTTCGCGATTTCAACTTGCAGATTTAGCACGAGCGGTTTGTGGGACTTCATCAAAGTTTGCAAGGGCACATGTCGCACATTTAGCAATGCAGTTTTCCCAAGAGCTTTGGACTATAAGGATACAACTAAGACAGCATAAGCTGAGTTGTAGGCGACGGGTTCTGCGGTACCGAAAGTAGTGCATTCAGAGTAGATAAAGAATCTGGGACCTTTCATTTATGTGTACATCAGAACACTTTTAGGACTTTCTATGTATTTTATGAGAGTATGGGTTTGAATCTTGTGGCCACAAAAACACAGCCAGGCAACGGAAGTGCTTCTATGAATGTAACAACAGGTCTGACACTCCCGAACAGCATAAGCAGGAAAATATTTATTGACATTGACCACTGATCAACTGATTGTCCACAAATTACTGACTGTGATGATTAGAGACTGGAACTTAGGCATGAAAAATCTAGGTTTTAGGCACCTATAATAGTCACAAAAAAGTGTCATGTAGGCATATATAGGCGTGAAGAACTCTAGTTTAGGCATATATCGGCCCAATTCATATTTATTTCAGTGGCGTATTTTAGGACCAATTCTTCCCTAGCAATCGAAAGAGCAGGGAAGTCATGTGCTCTGGGAAATCATGTGCTCTGTACATCACATTAGTGAAGTGTGGGTAAATCACCTTGAAGGGTTCTGGGGAAATCATGTGCTCTGTACATCACATTAGTGAAGTGTGGGTAAATCACCTTGAAGGGTTCTGAGGAGCCATTAACCACTTCTTCAGCCTGTGATGAGTGGACACATGCAGATTGTAGAGGGGTTTTTTCGCTGACAAATGGCGCAAGGTCAAGTTTTTTCAAATTAAAATTTTGGGGGTTTTTCGCGCCAGAGCTACACCTAGGCTATGAGGCGTGCCATATAGTGGATGGTTCTGGAATAAAGCTTAATGTTTGACGATGTGGGGATCTTTAACGTGCGCCAAAATCTCGACACACGGACGTTTTCGCTTTTTGCCTCCATATAGAAAACAGGCACCCTGGCTGGGATCGAACTCGCGTCCTTGGGCTCAGCAGCACAACGCCTTAGCGCTTGAGCCACTGCAGCAGGTACGGCAGCATGGTTATGAAGGATCCCAGTGAAAATGGTACCAACAGTTTCAGCATTAAAAAAAAAGGGGGAGCCACAGTGCCCAGCACTAGACCTTGCGGGCACATTTTGCACTATCACACTGCAAGCAGCCTAAACGAGAAAGAAGAGCGGGAGAGCACCACTCACCGAGGTAGCTGAGCTGTGCGCAGGCAGCGAGTGCTGCGGCCAGGCGTGATGCGATGGCCCGGTCGGCGCAGCTGCGCAGGTCCAGCAGGCAGACGACCAGCTCGACGGAGGGCCTCGACAGGAAAGCGCGATCCGACAGGCCGTCCCCTGCTCCTCCTGACGCACCACCGGGCGACACCACGGGGTGCACGGTGAAGCGCCACCCCCAACCGTTCACCGAGCTGTCGCTGGTGAACTTCCAGTGCAGCTCGTTGCCCGGTATACGCAGCTCGGGGGACCAGTTGCACCACTCGCGGCCTGCAATCATGTACGACGAAGGCCTCATCCACAGTCTTCCAAATGCTCCCACCCTCTGGTCCACGAAGTTCCCTAGTTGCCCTCACATGTTTTACCAGGCCCTGGTAGCCAACCCGGTATTCTACTGGTCTACCTGCTTAACATCACATCTCCAGTGCAACTCTACTTAATCTGAGCTAGGATGTCTGATATCGTTCCCTAACTGATGACACTGGCTTACAATTTATAAGCATTGCATATGTCGTGCCTTTTTTCCATTGCTCTTTGGCCCGACTGAAATTTGCTTTCCAAATGCTTAGTAAAGACTTCAGCTTTCTCCAAGGTTAATATATGCATAGCAAGTTAGTGAATCTCAGCTAACTAAGCACTGTGATGGGCATTCTATTTCAGCCATGAAGCCTAGTCGGCACAGAAGGAAAACAGTCTTTTTGTGACTGTATCTTCCATCTTTTTAAAACTGATCGGGTGGTTAAAAAAAATCCACCGCATTCTTTCTCAAGAAGCGGGTGAGCTCACCGGATCTGGTTGCCACGGTCCTCCCCAAGCCATCCATGATGAAGAGTGGGTCGTTGCGGCGCTCGGTCGAGCACTGCCTGTCAAACTCGACCTGAAGGCTTTCGGCACCTGCGGACAGGCTGCCCTTTAGCTCCTCCGCGCACGGGTGCCCCACTTCAGAAACAAACACGAGGAAGCGACCGACTCCACCGAGCAGTCCCCACCTGGAATCCTGACGTGTCCCGTCAGTGTGGTGTCGTCGGTGTAGGGGTGGCTGGACTCTTGCACCACGGGAAGGGGCACCGAGCGCCTCGACTCAATGTCCGAGGCCACGTCCTCCAGCTCGGTGACGCATATCTCCAGCAGCATCTCTGCCACCTTGGTGGATGGGAACGGGAAGAAGGTTACTTCCAGGCCAGCTGAGTGTGAACAAACTGTTATGCCGTTAGTGTGTGCTTAGGTGCAAGCAACATAGCCTGTATAATATATTCCCTGTCGTGTCACCCACTTTCCAATGGGAAACGAAACGACGCCTAGTTTAGCGGCTCATCTGTGGTGCGGAGTGCAGAAGCGGATGTCCCGCACTTGGGCATGACACACAGCTAGCTGGACAAACCCTGTATAATTTGTTTCTTATAGTTTCTGCAAAGTCGCGCGGCCTCCTGACCTCTTATCACAAAAGAAAGTACGAGAACAGCGTACGCGTGTTCCAAGCCAATGGTAAGGAACCTAGCATACCTGAAGGTTAGCTTGTGCCATTGCCTTGAGAACATCGGCAATTGCGTCCTTGGCCTTTTCACCAGCACGCCCAGCAACGGCAAGTTTCAGAAGGTCGACGAGTGCCCGGGCATCTTCAGCAGTTAACCGTGCAGTAAACTCATCCAGGAGAGAGTGAATAGCTTCCGGCTCAGCTGGTGTCACCTACAGGAAGGGGGGGGGGGAGGAGGAGGTAAGTTCACGGTCAAATTAACTGATGTCCCCACACTCTGCAAGACAAATGGTCAATATCCCAATGGTCCCCCTACAGCAAATTTTTTTTTTTGACCCAAGTTCAGTCATTTGTGCATCACTGCCTGCCTCAGACCAACTTTGCTCTGGTGGGGAACAACCCATCTCCTCCAGTGAGAATCATCGGATAGTGCTCCGCTAGTCCATCCAGATCTTGTTAATATCGGAGGAATTTAGTGCCCCTCCAAACCAACTGGCAGAAGCCACCGTAATGCCACACACCATGCTGGCCTACCTGCTCCGAAGAAGAGAAAGTGGCTGCGAAAACACTGGCAGCTGCCGACGACATCCGCGATGACAGGCTTCCGGAGCTCGGCAGTGAAGGGACGGACGAAATCATTTCAGCCGCCCGGGTCTCACTCTCATCAGACCCGGAGAGGACCTCCTGCACGAGAAGGCACCACGGATAAAGGCACAGGCCACAGAGTCACTAATTACAGCTGCCCTAGGGCAGCTAGCGTAGGTAGCCTGCAATGTATACACTAGGAAGGCCAGCTGAAATGCTAGTTCTCTTCATGAGAAGCCAACGACAGGGATAGCGAAAAGGTGAGAAAGAAGCTGATACAGTAAAATCTCGTTACAAGAGACACTCAAGGAACCCAAGAAACGTGTCTCTTGTAACCAAGGTCTCTTGTATGCAATGTTGCTAACATGGCGAACATAGCAAAGCCAACCAAACGGTTTTAATTCAAATGTCTCTTATAACGAAGTGTCTCATGTAACAGTGTCTCTTGTAACAGTGTGTTTTACTGTGGTGGCACTTGGTGCTGCACACCATGCGAGGGAAGTGTCACTTCTGGGCAACACTGGGGGCTCACTGCAAAAAGGAGTGTGAAGCAGCCGCACATCACTCTTCTTCCTCAATGCAGAAAAAGAAGAAAAAAAAAACAATAATGTCATGATAAAGCTATTCTGCCACATGTTCAGCACCTGTCCCATGGGCAAGGAATGTAGCCAGATGCTACGGTGCTGATGGTGTTTGTTTTGCTCAAAGAAAAATAAATGGCACACCTGTGTTCTGTAATTGAGCACAGTTTGGAGGCCCTTGTAGAAAGAAAAAGGAGGGCTTGATGCAGAGATCTGCTTGGACCTGGGCTGGCCTGTGAGCCTCGACCCAGATTGGCGTGTAGCAAACTTTGGCAACCCGGCAGACTTCCTCTTGGGCCTCGAGCCCCGCTCAGGCGGATTTGTACATTTTGTCAGGTGGGTAGGGCCAGCACTGAAATTTTCGTGGTGCACCGCTGCAGGTGCAATGTACAGAAACTTGAGCCGCATCACAGGGCCCCGAGCAAACGAGCTCTTTGCCTGCTATTTCTACCTTTGTTGGTGACCAAATATGATGGAGTGTAAACGCCCTTTAAGTAATGATAGCCGGAACAACTACGTGGCTCCGCCCTTCGGTTGCTGTTTTTTTCTTTTTCTGTACAGTACTACTAACAGCAACTGTTTCCATCACTAAAACTGCAGTAGGGTTGCAATGGCAAAGCACATATGCAGAGGTGGAAACTAGCCTTCTAGCACCTACTCTGAAATAAGTGGTTAGATGACACCTAGAATTTCACTTCTGGTGCCTGCATTTTGCACTTCAGAGTACAGCACTTTCAAACCTGAAACCAAAGAAATGTGCGAGCGCTGACTACACCTCTGTGTCAGCCAAGCAGGTAGCGAGTGAGAACTAGAGCAACTGTGTGTTCAGTGAGAGCATTTTCTCCAGTGCATTGACATGTTGATGGGTAGCACTGAACAGCTGAAAGCTGAACTTGAAGCAGATTGCCATAAACTAGTGTGAAAATCTGACGTCAAGAATGTTGTGCAGAAAAAGTTTCCCATCCGGTGGACAGGGCAACACTGGCATCATGTGATGCACGCCATGCAAATGCCTCGTTGTTTCAGCAGGTTCAGCAAATGCTGCTGCATTACGCCTACAGAGATACCCGTGCAAGCCAGTCTGTAGAAAGCCCTTAATAAGCAAGCATGAGTGCATTTTTGGAATCTCTGCATGCACATATTCCAGCAAATGCGAAAAAAAAAAAAAAAAAAAATCCCGGGCCATCTCCACTAACGTGAAACCTGAGGAGGAGCAAAGCATGCAGTGTATAAGTGTATTGTTGGCGCCTTGGCGTTTTTGCCAACAGAGATAAAACAGTTGGGGGGTAGAGGTATACCGCTTTGATGTACGAGTCTCTAGTCTTTGAAGCACGAAGCTCTGTAGCGCGAAGCGCAAACGAGTGTCCCGGTGTTTTTTTAGTACGTGTTACGAAGCGCTGCAGCGCGAGGCGTAAACGAGTGTCCTGGTATTTTTTAGTACGCGCTACGTTCTAGCGTGAGGCGCAAACAAGTTTCCCAGTGTTTTAGTACCGTGACTACATGAGACTACGATTACGACGACGACAGGAGATGCCAACAGCCCCAGCCCCTAAGGGGCTTCACCCCTAATTTCTTGCTTAGCATTCCTCACTGAGGATTTCCACTCCTATGGCGTAGTAGATATCGCGCCAATGAGCCATTGCTTTCGTACGTTTTGGCATATACAGTTAAACCTCGATATAACGAAGTCGTACTTGCGGGCAAAAATTTCGTAAAATCGAGGTTTCAATTTTACAGTTAATTTAACCAGTTATTGAGGTTTCAAAACCTTGTCCACCGCTCAGAAACAACTGCTATGTAGTTACCTCTCCACTTAAACCGAAATTTGTACTAAAACTGGCCGCGAAAATTGCGTGAATTAAGAGCTTCAACACTTCGGCAATGGAATTCGGATAGCCGACAGCAGTTCGTGTCATCGTAAAACCAGTGCTTTTTCCGCAACGCCTCATTAAATATGATAGCAGACTAGGTTTCCACTTTTTCTTTTTTTTCATTTCGGTCACTACTAAACGCCGCTGTTAGTCAATTGAACCCGCGTCCATGCCCCGTGAACTACACCCCGGCGAAGTGCTGGTTCGAAGTTACGCCTCTTTTCATCCGTTCAGTGGTAGGCTTAGCGGCGCGGCGTTGAGGGGTGCGGCAGGCCAACAGCGGAAGGGTGCTATAAAGCTTTCAAAAGACTTTTTTCATGCACAAAGGCTCTGCAGTATGGGCGCGTGATGCAACCACGACACTCGAGATAAAGCCATGATTGAGAGTTGAGCGGAGTACACACGGACTGCTTCACTTTGTGGAGCAGCGCTTACATGCTCCCGCTAAAGCGGAAAGCTTACATTAAATATCTTATGGCCAAATTTGATTAAGCAATTACTTTTATGCCCGCTGAGCCCTAAAGAAACCGATTTCTCCGCATTGCAGCTGTCTAATGAACACGTTTTGACCACGTTCGGAGAGCAATTTATTGCCACCAGTACGCGATGTTCAAGCCGTAGTGAAGAAGTCCGTAAACAGTGCTTGATGTTTCTTGACCAGGGTGGGCTTTACGTGACGTTTGTATGCTGACAGCGCTAACAAGGCTTGCTCTTCAACATTCGCGTGCGCCTGCGTGCCTCCGCAGATTGTCGGTGGCCTTCGGTTTCACCGACACTTCCTCAGGCTCTTGTTCAGAACACTTTTCTTTCCCTTGGAGTGCTCATGCTGCTTATAAGACTCATCTAATGATGGACTAACAAAATATTAATGTGGTTATCAGCGAGCACAACCTAGAGCAGCAGCACCGTGAGCAAGGACGCGTAGACAACACTTGAAGTAGACTTCGGCCTTCGGCAGCCTAAGCATAGAGGGCGCTGGCGTAGGCAACGATGGAGACGTCAAAATGGTGGCCGCACTATTACACCGTTCATGACCACTAGCAGTTTTTGAGCAGCTTCTTTCATTGCTTTTAATTGTTGTCAACCGCATAATTCACCGCTTTTCTTTCATTTTAGCCTTTTAAGAGTTTATGTGAGTACCGAATGTTTTCAATGTAGGCTCTGAGAGGCAAAATAAAACGTGCCTCGACCGGAATTTCGTTCTTCCTTTCTCACCATGACTTCGTTATATCGAAAGCACCGCACGAAATTACTTCGTAAAATTGAGAAAAAAATACACGGATGTAGCAAAATTTTGATAGACAACTTGAAAAAATTCGTTATATCGCGAATTTCGTTAAATCGAGGTTCGTTATATCGAGGTTCAACTGTAAAGCCATTGCTGCTAGTCTCGCTCTCTCAGTTGACATTTAGTGCTTGGAAAGTGTGGATGATGCATTCAGTAGATTTGTTCCAAAGCATTCCGTCAACGATGAAGTTACCCTACAGCATCTCACATCTTAAGACCTAGACGTAGGTGTCCTCTATAACGTCTGTATTTCCCCAAAAGAGCAATGTCTGGCTTAGACACCCTCTAGCATGCAGCCACACAACTGTGCCAGCTGCGATTCCTCCCAGAGACTGTCCTCCCCACCTGCTGCTGCGGCCCAGGGGTGAACGGCTTGCCAGGTGGCGGCGGGCTCTCATTCCCATCTGCACTGGTGGTGGCTGCTGCGAGGTGGTCCGCGGAGCCCCCCGCAGCGGCAGCGGGGCCCTCCGCCGGGGCGGGGGGCTGATGAGGGGGCGGCTCCTCCGGCTGGCCGCAGCTGGGGGCCTCGCAGGAGGGCGGCCGCACCGACGACAGCTGGGCGACCCCCGTGTGGGGGAGCAGCGCACTCACCACTATGCTCCTGCACCCACACAAGGGAAGGGGAGGAGGGAAAGAAAACGGTGTCCTCAGCGGTGATGTCTCCGATAAAGGCAGACTTTTCCAGCGAGCAGTGCCACACTGCTCCTCCTTACCTTGCGTGCATGATCTGTAGAGCCTGCAACACCTGGTGCAATGCCTGCTGCTTGGCCTCAGTGCCATCGAGTGAGAGCAGGATCTTGGTCAGGGATGGCCGCGTCACCTTGCTGCGCTTGGACTGGCTGCTGCTGCCTTCCGGGCTGCTCTCACACTCTGTCGACACCTCGGACGTAGGGTCGACCGGACCTAGACAGTGGTGCCACAATCAATAAAAAAAAAACGCCGTGCCAAGTCAACGTAGTCGGCAGTTTACTCAAAATCTAAACGACACAACAGTAAAAGGGTTTAGAGAAGAGCAGCATGGGTGAAAAGAAAAGCGGATGATCTTGGAGTAAGAAAGCAAAAATATCCTCCTAAAGTTTGTGCCTGCAGAGAATCTTGACTAATATAAGTGCTAACCGTAAACTGACTAGCCACAAACAGAAACCCGGGAAATAGACTGCTGTAAGCAGTGGGATGCTCACTATGGTTACATGACGAGCATTACAAATGTAATCACCTGAATACCAGAAAGCACAGAAATGCCACCGTTTGATTCTTTGCCCCTCAACAGCTGAGGACAAAAGGTAAGTTACCGCAACAACAAAGGTACCAGACATGCTCATTCACTCAACCACTCTCTCTTCCTAGCTGCATTACAGTAACATCCCTCCAGGTCCGTGCAGCCAATGGAGCGCACCGACATGCCCACTGACCCAGTGCGGAGGCTCCGAGGGGATCCTTGGCCACGACAAAGAGTACTGGGTTGTGGCCACTGGCCCGTGTCGACTCCGAGGTCATCCACGCGACGCTGTGCGAGGAGCCACAGGCGACCCTTGTGACCTTGATGCCGTCCAAGCCGTGCACCAGGGCGGGCTTGCGGTTTACGGTGGTGTTACCATTGCCCTGCTGCCCGTGGTCATTGTCACCCCACGCATACACCTGCAGCACCAAGAATGGAGGGGCGGCCAACGTTAATCGTGCACGTCTCTGCATGGAACCATGAGCTCTTATGCACACTTCCAATATTAAACCATAAAAAATTATTTGTAGTCAATATTATCGTACACGACGCAGAATTCTTTTGCAAATTCAAATGAAGGATTGCCTGTCAAAGAGCCCCTACTGTATTTGCCTGATTCGAAGGCCTAATTCTAACACGCAGGAAAGTTTACTTCAAAATTTCTAAAAAAAAAGTTTGTTTTGATTGGATTGAATTGTATTTTTGGAGTCGTTTGTGTACACGGAAATGCTTCTGGCTGTTTTGAAGCCAATTTCGGCTTTGAGCTCGATTGTAACGCGCACACAAATTTGAAGGCTACTTTTAGCAAAAAAAAAAAGGTGCGCGTTAGAATCGTGCAATTACGGTACTCCCTAGGCCTGCAAGCACATCTGGTCAGGCAATAAATGGCTTGTGTCAGGAAACAGCTACTTTGCTAAGTTAAGAGAGCAAAGCTGATGCCATCTGTGCAGTTCAAGGCAAAAAACAAAAAAAAAGAAGAAAAAAATTGGAAAGATATAAATGCACTGTGCAATTGTTTCCAGCCTGTTCCATATGTTCTTTGCTTTTAGCAGAATGAAAAGTAACAAATGTCAACAAACAAAAGAAGCAAAAGTAGCATATGTTGCCTCAATGCCTTTCAGCAGTTCTTAGCTTGAAGCTGCCACACAGACAATAAGAAATCTGTTTCTATGGTAATGACGGGCCACATTATAACAGCAGATTCACAGCTGCACAACAGATAGAATAAGTACAGTAAATCCTCATTATAATGAAAATGAAGGGGGGGGTCGTAATTCATTCGTTATAATTATTACTTTGTTATAGCCAATGCCTATTGCTACCGACAATTTACGAGCAAGACAGGATGTACTAACCACCGAAACTCACAGCAGCCTGCGAAATTTAAAAAAAAAAAAAGAAAAAAAAAACTACCAAAGAATCGTTACTTTATTCACACCACACGGCTAATACATGAGCATTCAACAGCACACAAGCTGGTGGCTCATTTCTCAGAGAAGAAGTCCTTGAAAGATTTGTTCCACGTCTCCTTCAGGCAAATGACAGCTTTTCCAGCTGCAGCCGCGATTTTGAGTCTGCCCTCGTCGTCATCGTGAGCACCAGAGAAGTGGTGCAGCAGGTCTGCCGCATTCCTTCAGACTGGCTGGAGGAACACCCAGGCACGCTACCGGAGCTCCGGAGATGTGCACCCTCGCACATGTTGCCAGGTACTTGCAGCCATTCTAGTGCGCTTGAGTTGGCAGCCCCTAGGTAGCACTAGTTTTGAAGTGCCGTATTCGACATGCGACAAAACACGTCACGTGCTACAAGACATTGACATAAAGGGCACCGAAATTGTCCGCTGTGAAAAAAGAAGGTTCGTCATACCCATTGCAAGGAAATTTTAGCCTCATCAAAACGATGTCTTAAGTACATCGGTGCCTAT
Source organism: Haemaphysalis longicornis (assembly GCF_048455015.1). NCBI lineage: Eukaryota > Metazoa > Arthropoda > Arachnida > Ixodida > Ixodidae > Haemaphysalis > Haemaphysalis longicornis. The sequence continues at coordinate 66,235,097 of NW_027526335.1, read as the reverse complement.
AGGAATTTCAAGGGGAATTATGATTGCTTTGTTACATCGTTTCGTTATAACGAGGTTTTGCTGCATTTCCTAGTGAAAGCACAAAACTTCTCTCGCACATTTGCAGCCCCGAGTAATTTCAACAAATGCAGGACAACAACTGTTCCCCTCTAACACCAGAGACGTAAATAATGTGGCTGGGCCACCCACTTGTCCCTGGTCAGTGACTGCCAGGCAGTGCAGGGCTCCGACCGACACGTGGATGACTTTTTTCCCCTGGAGGCCTTCCACCAGCTGTGGTTTGCGAACATGGAAGTCGGAACCGTGGCCCAGCCGGAAGTAGTCCCCTTTGCCCCTGCACAGTGGGGAGGGGGGGCAAAGAAAAGCGACCTCAATCAGCACTGGGTTCCAAGAACTCGGGATCCATAAAGCAACAACAAAACTGCCAAATGAAGGACCCCCATTCCAATAATATAAGTGCAATTCTCTGGCACTGGCAAAAAAATTTAGGGAAGCTTCCATTCAAGCACAAGATTCGAATGGCGAAGCTGTTGTAGGTGAGCATTGCCAAACACATAGTCAACTTTCAGTATCATCGTTTACTTGCATAGCTGCGGTGCTAGTAATCGTCGTCATATGCACTGAAGAGGTCATCCCCTTCTTCGCGGCGAGTGGTCGATGCGAAGTCATCCTCAGCATTCTAGACTTCCACCAGCTCAACTGGCGAAGCCAGCACTAAGTTCAGCAAGGCTTGAATCACAGCAACGCTGCAGGATTTCTTTATACGTAAGCGCACTGAAGGACACATCACCACACATTTGTACAGGTTTGAAATTGTTTATGTACATGTTGTGGGGACCAGGGTTCTAACGGCGGCCTAGCTCGATCCTCGAGATCCGGCCGCAAGGCTAGCTCCACTGAACACCGCCGCGGATCACCAACTTGGCGTATCGGCAGCGAACAGCAAGGAACACAGGACACAGAATTCGCCCACTCCGACGTTTATTGCAATGCAATAAAGGAGACGTCGGGCGCGTCGTTCTACACCGCCGACCACCTTAGCCGGGCGGGAGAGACAGGCGCGAGGGCGGACAAAGGAAGGGCAAAAAGGAGCGAGTCGTACTTACGGCCGCTCCCGACGATGGTTCGTGTCCAAAAGAGGCCGTACCTCCGTCGCCCACCTCGGACCAGCCCGCCGGAGCTTCCGGCCAAACCTGTCACGTGAGGGGGTCGGCCGCGCCCCCTCGCTCTCACGGGCATCCTCCCGGAGGGGAAGCGCGCGACCGCGGAGAGAGAGGTACCACCCCTCTCGCCTCCGCGGCGGGCCGAGAGGGATAGGCAAGATGGCGGAGCTCCGCAATTCCCACATCCCTCCCCCCTTTGACCAAAGCCGCTCGACCTCGAGGGCTCCGGCGAACGATGACCTCACCGTTAGTTTCGCTGCCTGGCACACCTCCTTGAGCAAGTCCAAGAAAGTCCGATCCCGAACATGCGCAACTGCGCCAGCGTCCGCGTTGCACCGCACTGCCACCACATAGTTCGCCACAATCACCACATAGTTCGCCACAGTCCGCCGGTTGACCTGATTTCGTCGGCCGACCCAAGGTCCGCAGGCCCCGCCGGAGAAGTAGGCTGGGCCGGTTGAGCACAGGGCCCGGGCAGCCGGCTGCTCCCAGGCGGTCACTTCCCGCAGCGGTTCGCCCCGCGCCGACGGGGCGCTTGCCTGCCGCACCGCCGGCGGCTTCCGCTGCTTGCGGGTTCAGCAGTGACCACCTCTGATGCCCGGACCCGGGGTGGAGGCCGCGTTCGTAGTGCTGCCTCCCAGGTGGCCAGTTAGCCCAGCGCTCGGCGATGGCTTTCGCTCGGCGCACCTCGGGCGAGCGCCTCCGCCACCATAGAGAAGGGGGCGCGATCAGCTGACCGCAAGAGCCGGCCCGCCGCGCAGCTCACTCGCTGTACGGGCTGCGGGGTCGTTTTGGCATACAGCTGGGCTCTCGTTCATCCCTGGGGTGGCGGCTGGCCCGGCTGGCTCGCTGCAGGCGTGGCGTGGTGTGGTGGCGTCGTGGTTGGAGGGTCGCTCGAACCCTGGGCGTGCGGGCTTGAACCCTCCGGAGATGGTGGCCCACCTGGTCAGCGACCTCGCCGATCGCGGATGTGGGGCGGTGCGTCGGGAACCTTCCCTCCGCACCTCCTCCCTTTAGCTCGCGACCTCGCGAGCCCGAAGTGGGAGCGTCAGCAGTGGCTTCCTGCCGGCTGGCGCCCTCTGGGGTCACCCCGTGCAACGCATTGCCGGACCTCACGGCGTAGGCTGCGCGTTTCGTTGGCGCGCCTCGAGGAGCTTCCTCTGGCAACCCTTCCTGTGCGCAACTTTGCGCGCTGGAGGGCGGTGACCCGGTCAGCGATCTCGCCGGTTGCGGGTGTTGTAGCGGTGCGTCGGGAACCTTCCTTCCGCACCTCCCTCTAGCTCGCGACCTCGCGAGTACGAAGTGGGAGCGTCGGCAGTTTCTCCCCGTGGAAAGTACTGCTTCAGCTCGCCCACGTGAATGGGGCCGCTTATTCGACCAGACCTCGGGTCTTTCAGCTTGTAATTCAGCCGCGAGATCTTCTCGGCGACTACGAACGGTCCTACCCACTTGGGTGCGAGACCGGCCGCGAACCCTGCGCTGGCATCGCTCAGCGCGTGGTTACGTTTCAAGACAGTGTCGCCCACTTGGTACGCCACGTCTCGATGAGCTCGGTCGTAGGCCGCCTTTTGGTCGACCCTGGCCTTACCGCGGCTGCGGTTCGCCTCCTTGATGGCTTCTGCCAAACGCTCGCGCAAGCGCCGCGCGTAAGCCGCATCTGCTGCTTTCGCGGGGGCTGCGGTCGACCTCCTGGCCAGAACCGTGTCCGTCGGTGTGTTCAGCTCCCTGCCGAACATCAGGAATGCGGGCGTGAAGCCCGTGCACCGATTCACGCTTGTGCGCAGAGCGAAGGAGATCGAGCTCAAGTGCTCATCCCAGTCTTGTTGCCGCTGGGCATATGCCCCAAGCAGTGGCTTTATGTCTCGATTTCGGCGCTCCGTCACGTTAGACTGGGGGTGATAGCACGATGTTGTTTGCTGCCTGACACCCATGGCCGCGCACGCTTCACGAAACAACCTTGATGTGAAATACGTGGCGTTGTCGGTAATCAGCCGCTCCGGAAATCCGTAGCGACAAAACACCTCGGACAGCTTTTGCAGGACCTCCTGTGCTGTCGCTTTGCGCAGCGGATAGAGTTCAGCGATCCCACTGAAGTGGCATGTCACCACGAGTACAAACTTGTACCCTCTCTTGCTGCGCGGCAGCGGGCCCATCAGATCGCACGCCAGGACCTCCCACGGCTTTGTGCTCACGATAGGCTGAAGCAAGCCTGGCGCCTTACCGCCTCGCGGTTTGCGCTCTTGGCAGACGTGGCATGTGCGTACGTACCTACATACTTGTGCCTTCATGCCGGGCCAGGTAGCATACCGACAAAGCTTCCGCCATGTCTTTGGCGCGCTACCGTGGCCGTCTGCGTCGTGGTAGTGTTGCAATGCAGCACACCTGAGCTTGCTCGGGATAACGGCCTTAAAACACTCACTTGAGTCATTTTTGCCGGGCACGTATTAAGTGCGAATGCACTTTATAAGCGACCCCAAACCATCCACCGCCGGCGGCGGCGGCGGCGGCGGCGGCGTCGGCGGCGTCCGCAGTGCTCCTCTATATTTAAAAAAGAAACAGCATCCGGCGCCAGGTTTCGATCCGAGGACTTTGCGGCCGCAGCGCGACGCGCTACCGACTAAGCCACGGAAGCCCCGCTGATATCAGTGTGAGTAACGCGCCTCATATCTTTAACGCATTCAAACTACGTCGTCAGCGGCGTGCGTTGGCGACTCAGCGGCGTTATAGCGGCTTGATAACTGCGTGGTGTACACGTGATACTACAAACCCGATGGAAGAGATGGAAGAGAAGGCGGCGAGGCGGTGGGCTGCGGGGGCCGAGCGCAAGCGCCGCAAGCGGGCCGACAACCGTGCATTCGCACTTTCACATTCTCCCCCTCGGGGAAATGCGGGGGAATTTTTTCAGCAGAGCTCCATCGGCGTCAAGCAGGTAACTTTCCAACTCGCTCGCAGCAATACCAGCTGCATTAGAGCCCGCGCCAGCCGCAATACCAGCAGCTTCCCGGCGCCCGTCATTCACCGGTGTTCGATTTGCCTGAGGGTCCGTCTCTTCATTAAGACTGGCGATCACCTCCCGACAAAACAAGTCCTCCTGCTGAGCCTCGACTAGCTCTTCCCGACTGAACGCAACCTCGAGCGGAACTCCTCCCCCGACGAGATGCACGTGCTCTGAGCTTCCGAAACTTGGGTCCTCCCGCGTTCCGCGCTCTCCCCGCCCCGAGAAGGGTCGCTGACCTACAGCGTCCTCCTCGGCCTCTCCGGCCGGTTGGGTGTCGTCCACCGGCGCCCGTGACAGCGCGTCCGCGACCACATTCGTGGCACCTTTGCGGTAGCGAACTTCGAATTCGAAGCGTTGCAATGTCAGGGCCCATCTTGCGAGCCTCCCGCTGGGCTCACGGAGGCGGGAAAGCCATGTGAGGGCCATGTGATCCGTCTCGATCGTGAATTTGACCCCCTCTACGTACATCTCGAACTTTCGAAGTGCGTAGATTATGGCCAGACACTCCTTCTCGGTGACCGAGTAGTTTCGCTCTGCCGGTGTCAGCGCACGGCTCGCAAAAGCCACGGGTCGCAGTTGTTCTCCATCCACCTGGAGGAGCACTGCCCCTACGCCGAGGTCACTCGCGTCTGTTTGGATCACGAATGGCCTGTTCAGATCCGGCAGTTTCAGCGATGCAGTGTCTGCAACAGCTTTCGCCAGTTGGCGTAGGCTGCTCTCCTGCTCCTCTCCCCACTCCCAAGGGGCGGATTTCCTCAACAACTTTGTCAAGGGTGCTTGCAGGCGCACGCAAGCGGGGATAAACTGGCGGTAGTAGCCGATCATCCATAGGAAGCGCCGAACTCCGGCGACATCCTTCGGCGTAGGAAACTCCAAGATCGCCCGGAGTTTCTCGGGATCGGGGGACACCTGTCCGCGTTCGATCCGATAGCCGAGCAGGCTCACTTGAGCGCTGCATATTTGCACCTTGGCAGGATTGATGGTTATGCCCGCCGCCCTGAGTCGTCCCAGGACGTCTCTCAGGTGGCAGAGGTGCTCCTCGAAGGTGCGGGAGTAGACGACAATGTCGTCCAAATAGGCGAGGGCATACTGCCACTTTGCCTCACCGAGCACCCGGTCGATCAGGCGTTGGAATGTGCTCGGACTTCCGCACAAACCGAAGGGCATACGTACGAACTCGTACAGCCCCCGATGGCAAGTGAACGCCGTCTTGCATTCATCGCCGGGACGCATCTCGACCTGAAGGTACCCCTTGCTGGCGTCCAAAATGGAGAAGTATTTTGCGCCACCGAGATTTGCGACGATTTCGTCAACGCTCGGGAAGGGGTACGCATCCTTTTTCGTGACCGCATTCAGCCGCCGATAGTCGACGCACAAACGCCAGCTACCGTCTTTCTTTCGTACGAGCACCACTGGAAACCCCCAAGGGCTCGTCGAGCGGCGGATAATGCCTGCTTTCAGCAGTTCCTCCAGCGCCTCGTCAGTTGCCTGCCTCTTGGCCGGGCTGACGGGCCGGGGATTGCATTTCCATGGTTGAGCATCGCCGGTGTCTATGCAGTGCTGCACCAACCTTGTGCAACCTGCTTGCTCAGTGAATATCTCGCCGAAGTCACCTAACAACGACAAGACGCGGTCACGCTGCGCTGCTGTCAGCTCGCTAGCACTTGCTAGGAGCGCGCCCAATTCCTCGCCCTGACCTCGGGGTGGAAGGCGCGCAGCGCAGAAGAAATCAGCCGCGGCAGCGGCAACGACCGAGCCCGGAGGTTGCTGCTCGCGCCGGCTACCGGCAGCGCCTGAAGCTTCTGCTTCCCGCGGCGCGAGAGACGTTTCGGCGGCGCGCCCATGCAGTGACTTCTCTGCGGGCGGCGGCTCGGAAAACGGTTTTAGCGGCATAAACGGGCCCTCCCGATAGCCTCCGTTGCCGACGTCCACGACGCGATAACGCTGCGCCGCTGTCAGCTCACTAGCACCTGCTAGGAGCGCGCCTAACTCCTCGCTCTGATTTCGGGCTGGAGGGCTGGCGGCGCAGGAGAAATCAACCGCGCCGGGAGCGGCATCACCCGAGCTCGGAGGGTGCCGCGCGCGCCGGCTATCGGCTGCGCCTGAAGCTTTTGCTTCCCTCGGCGCGCGGGACGTTTCGGCGGCAGCCTCACACAGCGACCTCGCTGCCGGCGGCGGTTCGGCGAACGGTTTTAGCGGCGTAAACGGGCCCTCCCGATAGCCTCCGTTGCCGATGTCCACGACCAGTCCAACCTTGGACATAAAGTCTCTCCCCAGAATGACTGGGACCGTCAGTCCGGGCAAGTGGACGAAACGCATTCGCCGTACACGCTGACTCCAACGCACGACGAGGCGTACGTCACCGCGTGACGTAACATCACCACACGCAAGCTGGAGCGGCAACTTCCGCGCGCGCAGCCGAATAGCTTTGCGCTCGAGATGGGAAACGACCTTGTCCCCTACGAGTGAAGTGCTTGCCCCGGTGTCCAGCAGTGCCTTAAAACTCCGCCCCGCAATTGCGAGGTCGAGAAAGGGCGCAGGCGCGCTGGTCGGAACTCCGACTCTGAATGCGGCGGGCGCGGTGATGTTTTCCTCTCGGGCGCGTTGATCAGCCGCCGGCGACTTCACCGGCGGCCCGCTGCGTTTCCCTGTCCACCTGGGCAGATTCGCATCATGTGACCAACTTGGCCACACCTGAAACAGCGAACAGAATTCCGTGCTGCTTGCTGCGCCGATCGAGGCTGCTCGTACGCTCCGCGGCCAGCTGGCCGCATCCGGTTCTCCGGGGGAGAGTTGTGAGCGGGTGCCAGCAACTGCGGCAGCGCCGATCCCGTGTAGGGAAGCCCACTTGGGCGTGCGTTCGCCGGCCGATCACCTGACCGGTTTGTTGTGTGCACAGCGCGCGGGGCTGCCAGGACCTCCGGCCGTATCGCCTCCGCGTTGCGCAACCCATACGAGTAGGGGTCCAGCGCTCGGTCCCCGAGACCGAGCGTTTCTCGCTGGCTGGGTATCAACGTAGAGCCGACCTCGACTCGTTCGCTGCCCGTAACGCCGCGCCAAGCACAGCTTGGTTCCAGTGTTTCCACCGGAGGCGGCGGTGGCCGATACGCGCGTGCAGCCGCAATTGCTGCTTGCACAACACGAGATTCGGCCGCCAGCTCGTTGAGATCTCTGCACCTGCAGTTCCTCAAGTACAAGGCAAAGGTGGGGTGGCATTGCCTGATGACCCGATCGACCCGCTCCGAGTTCGGGGCATGTGGGTCGGCGTACTCGTAAAGCTCCTGCATCGCACGGACATACTCGATCATCGATTCGTCCGGAGCTTGGGTGCGCATTTCCAACTCTCTACGCATCCGCGGGAGGTAGTCGACGGGCAGGAATTCCTCCCTGAACATCGTTCGGAAGTCATCCATCGTGCGCGCCGTGTGGCCTATCACTCGATACCACCGGGCAGCATGGTCGACTAGGGCTGCGGGCAGAACTCTGTGCAGCACCTCGCTCTCGCTGATGCCGGTCGCCTGCTCGTAACGGCTCAGAGCCAGCAGGAAAGCGTTCGCGCTCACTTGATCGCTATAACCGCTATACGTCGGCATCGGTAGCTGCACCCTGGGAGCGGGTGAGCGCGCCGCCTGCAGCACTTGCTGCATGGCGCTTGCGAGAGCGTTCGCGATGGAAGCTGCATCCACAGTCATTCCTTCGCTTACGGGCGCCTGCGTGCTCACTTGCACGAGAGGCGCGCCGCATGGGGCTTCAGCATTTGCGCAGGCCCGGCGCATGGTGGTTGAAAGCGCGGCGTCACCTGACGTAGAGCGCTCGTGGAATTCAGAACTTCCCGAAATTCTCGTTGCCGCGCGAGCCGCAGCATCTGCGTAGGCCCGGCGCATGGGGGTTGAAAGCGCGGCGTCACCTGACGTAGAGCGCTCGGGGAATTCGGAACTTTCCGAAATTTTCGTTGCCGCGCGAGCCGCAGCACCTGCGTAGGCCCGGCGCATGGGGTTTGAAAGCGCGGCGTCACCTGACGTAGAGCGCTCGTGGAATTCGGAACTTTCCGAAATTTTCGTTGGTGCGCAAGCCGCAGCATCTGCGTAGGCCGGGCGCATGGTGGTTGAAAGCGCGGCGTCACCTGACGTATAGCGCTCGCGGAATTCGGAACCTTCCGAAATTCTCGTTGCCGCGCGAGCCGCAGCATCTGCGTAGGCCCGGCGCATGGTGGTTGAAAGCGCGGCGTCAGCTGACGTATAGCGCTCGCGGAATTCAGAACTTTCCGAAATTTCCGTTGGTGCGCAAGCCGCACTCGCGGTTGCGTAGGGGCCGTGGAGAAGGGGGACCCGAGCCGCTCCTGCGGCTGCGGTGGGCGCTGTTGATGCAGAGCATCGCGGGACCTCCCGGGCATGATCACAAAGGTCAGCCAACAGCATCAAATCCGCCAACTCATAATGCTGTGCCATGTTCCTCGGAGCTAGCGAACCTCGAATTCACTTGAAAACGAGCCCCACGTTGGGCGCCAAAAATGTGGGGACCAGGGTTCTAACGGCGGCCTAGCTCGATCCTCGAGATCCGGCCGCAAGGCTAGCTCCACTGAACACCGCCGCGGATCACCAACTTGGCGTATCGGCAGCGAACAGCAAGGAACACAGGACACAGAATTCGCCCACTCCGACGTTTATTGCAATGCAATAAAGGAGACGTCGGGCGCGTCGTTCTACACCGCCGACCACCTTAGCCGGGCGGGAGAGACAGGCGCGAGGGCGGACAAAGGAAGGGCAAAAAGGAGCGAGTCGTACTTACGGCCGCTCCCGACGATGGTTCGTGTCCAAAAGAGGCCGTACCTCCGTCGCCCGCCTCGGACCAGCCCGCCGGAGCTTCCGGCCAAACCTGTCACGTGAGGGGGTCGGCCGCGCCCCCTCGCTCTCACGGGCATCCTCCCGGAGGGGAAGCGCGCGACCGCGGAGAGAGAGGTACCACCCCTCTCGCCTCCGCGGCGGGCCGAGAGGGATAGGCAAGATGGCGGAGCTCCGCAATTCCCACAATGTTCCGCCATTGCTTGGCACTGTGCTAGTAGTAGTCATCGTCATATGCATTAATATCGTTGTAGTCCTCATGCCGAGCATTAAGTGCGCGGCAGCACTTTCTTTTTGCTAGAGGCATTGCGTGTGCCGGGAACGCTAGGCGGTCGCCGCGAGGCATGTGCTCATGAGCGCTACGCGTTTTCTTGGTATTATTTCCTCAACTTACAGTTTGTACAACAGCTCCACTGATAAAATAGAATCTTATCCCCTCCCCTCAATTCAAAAGAAAGGGCAAAACCCACCAGGTCCAGACCTGCCCCGAGCGGGTCAGGGCAAGCGAGAACTGCGCGCCACACTCGAGCTGGCAGACGCCGAGCCCCTGCAGGCGCTCGACGGCGTGGGGCAGGCTGCAGCCCTCGCTGCCCCCCCGGCCGAGCTTGCCAAAGTCCCCGTCCCCCCAGGAGTAGACCGAGCCGTCCTCGCACAGGGCCAGCGTCTGGGCGTCCCGGCTGCCACAGGCCACCTGCACCACGCGCTGCCCCGACAGGGCCGCCACCTGGGAAGGACGGGGGAAGGCACGCAAATGAGCCCCTCACGTGGGGCTGTGCAAGATACAACCCAGCATACATTTTACACGTGTACTCCCATAGAGAGGAGGGTCCGAGACTACCGTCATCATCTTTACTGCGTGGGCTGGACAGCACAGTATCTCTACCAGGAAACAGAGCGTGGCAACAGGTGGTGACAAGTTGCAAGGGAATCGTGTGCAGTAGTGAGTGGCACAAGATATTCAGTACCCAACTCTAATGTTGGATGTTGATGGATGGGGAACGTGCAGTTAACACACCCAAGCAAACAGGCCCTTGTTACAGCTGGGAGGGAGGGAACAGTGAGAAACCAGCATGGCCACTGAACAACCGTGCGTACCCCCCGCCTTCAACCGGGCACCAGCAAAGAACCAAAACCTAACTTTGCTGGTCACAATGGGTAACTGCATGTGCACACCAACACACAATCGATTGCAGAATGCACCACTCGCCATGCGTGCCCCATTGTATGTCCCCCACATTGTTTCAAGCAGGAAAGGGCCCTCGCAAAACGTCAGCGCCAGGCTGAGGCTCCCCCATGCTCAAAGTGTTTGTCGTTATCACTTGACTTAGCAACCGACAGGCTTTCTCTCCTTACTTTTCCCCTGCTCCCTTTTCAGCGTCCTGTATGCACGGTGATTTTTTCCTCCCCTTCACTTGGCCATCATTTGCTTTCCCAGAAGACCTAAGCGGTGTTAGAAACCTGCACAAGTTCTTCCAGCACTGGGCACATGTAAAGCCACCAAAAAAGTGGCTGCACTCTTGCTAGACAATGGAAAGGCATAGCAGGCATGGCCCATAAGGGTGCTTTTCCGCTAGCTGCAGGGCACAACAGTCCCAGCACCCCTTCCATCTCACCTCCTGACATTCATGGCCTGACCAGCTTACATCCGAACGATTCCTATGCGCATTGCCACACAAACTGGAACACACCTTGCTTAATGCGCACACACCTTGCTTAATGCGCCCTCCTGAGGGCTCATGTTCTCTCTGGCACTCAAACGTTTCCCTTTCCCAAGTGGTGCAACACTAGTCTTGCATAGGTGAAGTGCACAAGAATACCGGTGCACCCATTTTTTCTGTTTTTCAGTCCAGGGGAACCTCTTTGGTGCCGCTCTCCCACAAGGGCACTGACCAAAGAAGTCCCGGGCCATCTCCACTGGCACGAAACCTGGGGAGGGGCGAAGCATGCAGTGTATACGTGTATTCTTGGCACCTTGGTGTTTTTGCCAATGGAGATGAAACTGTTTGGGGGTTGAGGTATGCAGCCTTGCTGTAAAAGTCTCTTGTCTTTGAAGCACGAAGCTCTCTAGCGCGAGGCGTAAACAAGTGTCCCGGTGTTTTTTTAGTACTGGCTACGAAGAGTTTCAGCGCGAGGCGCAAACGGGTGTCCCGGTGATTTTGTAGCACACGTTACAAAGCGTTCTAGCGCAAGGCGTAAATGAGTGTCCCAGTGTTTCACCACCGTGACTACATAAGACAATGATCACGATGACAACATGAGATGCCGACAGCCTGAGCCCCTAAAGGGCTTCACCCCTAAAGTAATCAAATGCATGTAGGAATAAAAACCTTGGGGGTGCTTTTGCCCAACCAAAGGACCTGTAACAGAGCCACCTCTGCAGATAGACCCCCCGAGGGATGCCCAGTCACCTGCTTGGGCCGCAGCTGGGTGAGGTTGTCCCCGTGGCCGAGCCGGCCATACTCCCCGAGCCCCCAGGTGTACAGCTCCCCGCTGGAGGTGATGGCCGCACTGTGGGAGCTCCCACACGAGATGTCCCGCACCCGCTTCGACTTGAGGGCCTCGATGAGGCGCGGCCGCTCACAGCTTCTGCACAGCGGGCAAGGGGGGCGAAGCAGCTTGTCACGCACGCACAGCACTACTTTACAGCGGGCACAGTCGCTGCACTCCCAATCCGATGAAAGTGCCGAGCCATAAAGGGATTGAGGCACCTGATGCCTGCACCCTGGTTTTACTGTTTAGATTGTAGACAGCCATCGGCTCCATAATTGCCCCCCATAAAATGAAAGATCATACACACAGCTGACCACAAACAGATCTCCATTAAACAAGTCACTGCATCCAGCTTCCACACACTGTGCCCTTTGTGTGTGTACAAAGACCTTACATTATTCTCTCTTACAAATGAATCAGATATAGGGTGACTATCAAGGTTTGCAACCCACAGCACTATTCTTGCTTTGTCACCTGCTACCAGCTTCAAAAAAACAGTGCATAGCTGAGCTGTCATCTTTGCAGAGCCGTACCACAGACTTGTCTTCTCTTTCCCGTTTTTGCTATTAGTAAACCTTTCTGTTTACTCAAATCCTAACTATGCTATCAAGGTTAGCACTGCCAGCAAGCGCTCTTTGATTTCACTGCATACGTAACTGCCGCCTTGAATCAATCAATTCGGACACCTATGCTGCATTTGCTGTCCCACTGTTTACCCCTTCCTTTCCTGGCTGTGCAAGCATCTGAGCAAAGCAAAAATGAAATAAACTTCAGATGTTGTTGACACAGAACCTGTTTTGGGGGCTTGTAAAAAAGAATGTTACTGGTTTGCAGTTGCTTATACCAGTAACTCAACCGGCAGCAACCATGATGAAATCTCATTAACCGAAAGGAATCGCGAGTGGTCCACTTTCATTTTGTACTTCATTCCCCGAAAAAATGCATAAGATTTTTTATCAGTTCCCTTAGGTATAGTTTGACATGTGCATTTTCAATTCAGTCCAAGGGCTACAATCTAGCATACAGAGTGAGCGGCGTGCAATGATACGGAGCAGTCACAAAAACTAGACCCAAACGGACGCTTACATCCTGGTGCCATGGCCCAGCTTGCCATCATCACCTTCACCCCAGGAGAAGACCTTCCCATCCACAGTCAATGCCAATGCGTGCCTACCACCTGCAAGGAAAAAAGACCCCAAGTGACCCATCTGCTCAGCTGTAAGGTGTCAAACTGCACACACGTCCCTGCTTTTCCTCTTTTGCACAGAGCTTGGAATTAGGCTTGTAGCAGTTGTATCGAAGGTGGTTTCGGACAACTTTCAATTTCTCTGTGTTGCCGTAGGCTTGATCTAGCGATTCGAGCGGCGTTTAAGTCGTAAATTGCGTTTCCTCACTGTCGCTGCTGGCACCCAGACAAAGCACATTGCTTGCCACGGTCCCAATAATAGGAAGAGCCCACAGTGAATCAGAGGAACAGCAGAAACCCACCACAGTGACAAAGGAGGAAGGGAGCAATACAGTTCAGAGAGTGCTCGCATGCGCAGAGAATGCAGTGTAAGCAAACTCCCTCGGTCGAACGACCGTGTCGGCAGAGCACGAGTGCCTGAAGCATCGCATCACCCACCTGAGTGGACGGCCACTTTCCTGACGACATACTGGCCCAGTGCCGTCATCTGCCGGGGCACCGACACGTTGTTGCAGTGGCCGAGACCGAGCCGCCCATTGGTGCCTTCTCCACAGGCGTACACTTTCCCATCGTGAGACACTGGAACGAGTAGACCAGCAGCTGCGCTGAGCTTCACAGGGTCATCACAAGGCACGTTCAAGGACAGTTACATGCACACACATGGCGTGCCAAGGTGCCTCCCTATTCAGTAAGCACCAATATTGGCCTCGTAAAGGACCATTATGTACGTCTGCATGTGCTTCACCCTCTCCTATCCTCTGCACAGCTTTTAATGAAGCTCCTTTTCTTTGGTCAGGACAAAGCCACACCACAAGAGCATTCAAAGTACTAAATTTCTTCCTTGAGACAACTGTGACAAGCACCACTGAATTGTTTGTGAAGGAACAGTGCATATTAAGATGGATAAAACAGATACTGAAGCTATTTGGAGAGATGTATCAGCCAGTGAAACCCTGCTTTTGATGGTAGAAACTAAATTTAAACTAGTTGTAGCAAGTTTTGAGAGACACATTGCAAAAGAAGCGTTTAAGGGACACTAAAGGCTAAGGGACACTAAGGGACACAAAATGGAATTTTTTTTAACTCAAAGGTCATACGCTTCGTAGCAATCTTAGCTTTTGTTCAACATGCAACGATGCGTTATTTCCTGAGAAATCCATAACGAAAGCTGTCATTTCCCTCTCCCACTTTCCTTTCATTTTTTCGTGACGTAAACACCGCATCAAAAAGTAGGCGCGAGGCACCAATTCAGTCTCTCTAGAGAGTAAACGGTTGGCATTAATATGAAACTATATGGTGCTAGGCGCTTTCAGCCTGGGAACGGTAGCTTTTACGTCACCAAGCCATGGCCAACCTTGTAGAACGTTTCTTTGACCGAGAAGGCTGGCTTTCACTTTTATAATAACAGCACAAGCATAATAACGGTAGAACTTTGCACACACGATTTACGGATTATCAATAGCAGATCACAGCGAACAACAAAGCACAAGTATGGATCATTCAGATAACCCCTGGCAGTAAGTACCCGAATCTTTCATGGGCGATAAGGTTTGAACAGGGCACGCTTCCTGCTGGAGATATTGCTTGTAGAAGCTCAAGCGTTCACCGTGGTAGGTTATTGACTTTGCTAATTGCGCACCAACGCTTTTCTAAAACGAAACTGAAAACATGATGGCCGACTCTGAAGCATGAGGGAAGCAGCCTGCCTCGCAATGTATAACATCTGTAGTCTGTGTTTTTTTAAATTAGGTCAGCTCAAGGAAAGTTCTGATTTACATTTATTTCACGCACTCAACCACTTAGGAACTGTTCATTTGAGGAAAACTTTTATAGATGCTTCTCCAATGAGCTCTTGCTGTTCACAACTTTTGTGACATCCCAAAATGTAGTACCTAAAAGCATATGGAGTATCATCGCCTGTTTTTATGCTTCTGGCATTTTCTGCCTTATTAAACAACTGCTGGTAGCGAAAGTGGTGCATTTAGATTCTCAACACCGTAATCTACCGATACAAGGCGAACTTGTTTCCACCCTTTAGCGTCCCTTTAATAAACACTGATGACAATAAAACCAGCAGCTAGACAATAAAACCAGCGGCTAAGCAAGTCAAATTTCAGAACCTTACCAATAAAGAGGCTCTTTGAGCCTCCAGATATATGCAGTGGCTTCAGACAGGAAATGGCTTCAGAAAACTGTGGCAGTTTCACCTATGAGAAGAAAAAGAATAACAAAAACAATGCTCACACTAAAAAAAATACAAGCAAGATAATCAGTTCAACATCGCCTACAATTTGTTTTAAAATGATCGCGAACACAGCAAGTAGGAACGACAAAGTTCTGAAAAAGACTGAAAAGAAAAGCTAAATGTGATACAAATACGTACTATAATGAAACAAGAAAAAGAAATATCTCGCAGTTTATTTCAGAGGACAAGGCAAAGTCTGATTCTCAGACCCTACATTACAATGCTAACTGACATTGCAAGTTGTAACGTTTATGCCTTCCCATTTTGCGGTCTGAGCAAAGTAAAAACCTCTCCCGACTTCCCAACAGACCATAAGGGCTGGAAACAAACGCCCGAGGCTAGAAAGTGGCCGCTTCATGACAGAAATGACCTGTAAGCTAGGCACGAAAGGAAAAGAAAGAAGTTGCACCTTTTCTTGCACAATGCTAGCAACCAAAAACAAGTGACTCCTGTACCTTTAATAAAGCCCTAAACGAAGAAGGGAAGAAACTGGACACGCACAATCTTCAACAGTTTATACTTGGTGCTTGTACACGAGACTTGACATCACACAAAACGAAGGAAAGCCAAAACTTCCTACCCAGCTCAGAAAAGTTTGCCCCTCTATTGTGTGCCCATATTGCAAAAAATTTAATCCACGAAGAAACACTGTGCGAGAGCCACGAGCCAAAGCACCCACCTTGGAGCCCTTGAGGCCCCCCAGCTGGTCCTTGTCGTTGAGGCCCCAGACGAACACCTTGGTCTGGAAGTCCTTGAAGTTCTCGGAGGGCCGGGCAGTGCGCTGCGACTGCGACTGCGTGCCCAGGGCCGTGTCGTCCGTGTCCTCCCAGTCCGAGGCCAGGTAGGGGAAGGTCGGGGAGAAGTCCTCGTCCTCGCCCCGGGGACGCCCCAGGATCGACAGGCCGTGCACCTTGCAGTCGATGCCGAAGCTGCGGCACTCACGGATGCCGATTTCAATGAACCGGTAGTACTGCGCCCAGGGAGAAGAAGAAGAAGAAGGAACTTTGTGGGAATCGTGGAGAACTGCGGCCCGCGATCCCGAGCCGGCGCACGCTTCGGGAGAGACACGTGCTGAAACCAGTCCGGCGCTCCACTGGTTCATCAGCGGCCCTCCCGAGATGGCACCACCGGTCTGTGCGGGGCATAGGCGCGCAGGCAGCGCAAACATGTGAGCGGGGGAGACGGAGAGAGTCTCACTGGAGGCCCGGTCGGGGCAAGATCGGCGGAACAGAGCGGCGGTGACGGATACATGTATCTCAGGTGGGAACTGTTGTTTGTTGTGCGCCGTGAGTGCCTGCCTCCCGTTTGCGATCACGATGCGGACGGCGTGATTCGTGAACGCCGTCGAGCCTTGTGCTCGCATGCTTTGGGAGTCCCCAAATAAACGGCTGTGCTTCGGCACTACTGTCTACTGTGTTCTCGTATTGGCGAACCTCGCTGGGCTGCCGTAGGCTTGGGAGCCCGCGTGGTTGACACGCCGGGAGCTAGCGTGGTAACCTACGCTGGAGTACTGGCTAGGTCAGCCCTAAGAACCCCACGATATCCCACAACTTTAATGAGCAAAAATAAATTGTGGGGTGGCTTCCTATCCGAAAGGGCAATCCTGGCGCTTGCCACTTGGTCAACCAAGACAACCTGGTCGTCAAGGCTTGAGCTATCCATGGATAACATGTTCCCCCACTGCTCACGGGAAGGGTTGGGAATGGGGGGAATGTCAGGGTTTCGGTCGCACCCCCAGATTATGTGATAGAGTGAGCCTGAAATAGGTGATTTAGTTGTACTGGGTTTGGGAACGTGTTTGTTTGAATTCGCCGTAATGTGTTTTCCTGC
This sequence comes from Haemaphysalis longicornis, assembly GCF_048455015.1. Taxonomy (NCBI): domain Eukaryota; kingdom Metazoa; phylum Arthropoda; class Arachnida; order Ixodida; family Ixodidae; genus Haemaphysalis; species Haemaphysalis longicornis. The sequence goes on along the minus strand of NW_027526335.1, from coordinate 66,218,344 downwards.
GTTTAAGACAAACTGGGTTGAGCGGAGGGAAAGGTCCTTTTACCTAGTGTGTAATATTGTTATTTCCTGGTAAGTCTCAATTGCGTTGGACTGTGCTCCTCCTCTGAGGCCTGGTTGGTGAGTATGCAGAGAAAGGCCAACTAACTTCACCAGTAGTCGCATCGTAGCAGGTCAAATCTGACTCAAGCCAGGTAATGTGGTTTGGAGTAAGAAACACAACTTTGCCTGTAATGAGTGCAACCAAAAACTGCAAGATTTATCCACTGACATGCTAGCAATTGTTTCTCCCGACACATACACAACAGTGGCTAGTAATTTCATTTGTTTCCCATTATTTTGGAAACTTTTGCTAAAACTGTCTCGCAACATATCCATGCTTTATCAGACAGATTTTTTTCTGACTGCTTGCTTATTTGGACATTTTTTGAAATCTCCATTAGGCCTTAGAAATCAGTTGTTGGCTGTACGTCATGACTGTACACCGTTCACAGTGAATGCAATAATACGCTGACTTTTCTGGAATTATGATGACACGCGACAGAGACAGAAATGATGGGAAAAGCACTGCTTGTGGCTTGCCAGCGCCTGTGTTATCTTTAATAACAGGCAAGGATATCCCACTAGGAAAGCTTTTCTGACGCATCATAAAGTTACATGACCTACAATTTACAGATGAATGCTGGAGCTTAAGTACAGGAAACCGGTATAACAGTTTCACCTTAAGTTCTGCATTTTCGAAGAGGCCCCGATCCCACACCTACATCATCCCGATAACGTAAGTACACATAAACTGTGTGGCACCCAAATGAAGATCTCGTGAATACAGGTGCTGCCTACTACTTTGTGAAGGGCTGGAGTGTACAGTCGAGTCCACTTATAATGATACCGTTTAAAACAATATATCGGATATGACAATAAACAACTACGGCACCGCCCACTTTTGTATGCGTTCTATAGTAAAATAAACCACTTATTACAATGCTCCAGTGCCGCGATATCGGATATAACGATTGAATCCGGTTACAGCGGGCACCAAAAATGCAAGCTGCCGCCGGCTCTCCACGCCAACCGAACCGTGAGCTGCGATGGGCCTCGCATCCCTACCACCCCTCAGAAAACGAGCCGACTGACGCTGTGTGGAAAGCAGTTTTCCTTCCCCATCCTTCCCCCCCCCCCCCCCTTCAGGCCGCTTTGGCATCGTCCCTACGCCCGCTCGCAAACTCGCGCTACTGGATGCCGCCGGTGCTGGTGCCACTCACTCGCGTGGTCGCCTACGTTCCCCTTGGTACACTTGTTGTGTCGCGTGCATGCTGCTTTGAATTTGCCTGTGTGCCTCTTCAACTGCCTCCATTTTTCCTTGGAAGGGACGCCAGGGCTGATGTGTTGGAAACGTCAGAGTGCCTCACTGAAGAGGTGATTGTTGCACGAATACAGTGACAACTCTGATGACGCGGTTGCGCAGCCAACTCAGGTAGCGTCTTCGCAAGAGGCCCAGCGTGCATGATACATTCTCACAGGGACTTCGTTCCCGCCAAGGGCCCTTTGCTCAGCTAGGTGAAGCACCTACAGATGCTCTTGAAAAAGATGTACACCAGCTTCGCGTGCACCAAACATTGCTGACGGACTATGGCTTAAGTTCTGCAAATAAGTAGTAGCACGACCTTGCTTGCATGCGAATAAAATGTTTTGAGCTCGGCTTCATCTTTTTATTTCGCAACCCACTTATAACAATTATAGGTAACAACAATGGGATTTCCTTGGCACTTGGATATTGTTGTAAGTGGACTAGACTGTAGGAACCAACCCATACAGCTACCCCAGCCCATTTCACTTGCAGCGTTAGCTTGTCATATCAGAGTGTCAAAATTGAAAATCAGATGCAGATAACAGCAGCAACGAAAGTTACTGGAGTCTATTAGCACTGAAAAAAGAAAAGCGGAGTCTGCCAACAATTCTTGTGCCCTCTCTTTTTTAATAAGGAATTATAATGTTTACCCTCACAGCTCAAACAGGCAGTTCTTAAAATGCCCCAGCACGCTTTCCCTCACCTCTCGCATGTCGGAGAGCAGGGTGATCTGGCTGTCCGTGGACTCCACATGAATGGTCCGCAGTTCGGACATCCAGGTGAGGCACGGTCCACCGCTGACGACAATCAGTGAGGGCATGTAGCTGGAATCCGCTGGGTCGACTGTCATCCACAGACGTTCAATCAACACCCCGGCATGCAGCTCCAACCGGATCCAGTGCTGCCAGAAGAAAGCGGTCACATGAAGGAAAACTGGGAACGCTAACACTTACAAAACAAATGCGATGAAACTTATGAGCGCGTATAAAATTGCATGACAGACAAGAAGACAGTCACAGTTCTGGCTATCAGCTGACTCCTTACTGTAATCTAAGCACTTAAATGCACCCATGCAGCTATTTAGGCTACGATATAGCGTCATGCAAGACACTCCACATTTTATTTGTGCATATCACACAGCCGAGGTGATACACCAGAGCTCTTTCTCAGATAGAGCAACCGAAGTTATACGAATGCAATTATCTTTCTGTTGTGGTATGTCAAAAGCCTTCATTTCCCTTCCAGCCAGTTAAGCATTGTGTCATATTGCTTTTCAACCACTGCAAACTGATCAAACACAAGCTGGCATACATGTAGACATAGCAGAGTGAAGAACATGCTTGAATACTTCAAGCATCATGACAAGTCTAGCACTACTTTGTTTCAGGGCCATCAAAACATCTTCAAGGCTCTTTGCATGCAATGCTTACATAGCAGCGACTCCCAGGGTCAGCCTCCAATGCCAACATCAAAATTGGCACACGACTTAGGTGCAGTTTCACACGGTTGGTGAAAACCAAATTAACAGCCACTCCTCAAAGAGCACCAAAGCACCTCCCTCTCACCCTTCTTCTACCATACCATGTCCTGACTGCCGCCAGGTCTACACGTGCCCAATACCTACAGACATATACCGCCACCCTGCAAAAATGTATCCCCCCTGACAACAGCATCCACTCTTGCAACACGCTGCTCTCCCGCTGGGCATTCACAAACACAGCGGGAATCGATCGCCGCATGTGGTTATGCCTATGTGTGGGAATGTGCAGCATATACAGTATATGCATGTACGCATGCGTGTACACACATTGTTGCTTTTTCCTCCTGAACCCCTTTTCCCCTACTAGGCCAAAGAGCCATTAAATAAAGACTTTTCATTCATTCGTTCACCTCTAACCTACAGACACCAAGGGACGTGCGAGTTGGGTGCAACCCTCAAGGCCAAGTTGGGTGCAACCCTTACCTTTCCACGGGGCCCACAGCTCTGCCAGGCAGAGCGGGTGCCGTCAATGAGGCAGTGGGCGTTGCTCTCACTGGACGACACGGTCAGGGCCTTGACGCAGTGGCCCCACTTGTCCAGCAGAGTGGCGGGGCCGCTGCCGTGCCGGCCCTCGGGGTCAGCTGACCTCTTCTTGCGCGAGCACTCACCAGGGTAGCCCCCATATGTTGGCAGTGCACCTGCCAGCAGCGAGTGTTGATGTTAAAAGAATTCCTCAAGTCATAAAGGCTTAATCCTAAAAGGCTTGCAATGCTAAAAAACACTTTAGTCAATGTCAAGACAACTGAGTGAAAAGCTTTACAAACACTTAGTGCAAGGAATAACATGAAAGATGCAGAAAGAGAAAGAAAAACTTTTTTTAATTGTACGTGCCACAGAATGTGCTCTACATGCTCGGGTCTCTGTACGTATTGGAATATTTGGTTCCGAAATGAAATCAGTTGCAGTAGCGCCAGTCTTGTCTGCCCCTCTTGCGCCGTCTGTTTTGCACTAACTTTTATTGTGAACAACATGAACTAACTAGCCGAGTAGCAGGTTTTACTAAAACGCAGTGGGTTTGCCTATCTTTTTTTCGGTCAATCAGTAATCAATACCATCTACGCAAATGGTAATAATTTCAGTTCACATAAGAACTCAGCTACTCCTCATGATTTGGTAAATGCCCTCGGTAGACATCCTTTGGTCAGCGAGGAAACGGGAAACCACATTACATGTTCAGACACTGCAGGCCGGTACTGGTGCGGTGAGCCCTGGTGTTGTGCGTCGCCCCCTTAGATTGTGGGCCCTACGGTTCACATGTGGGGCTACCGCTCACGGCAGTTGCTTTCACCCATGTATCTGCTGCTTACCCACTCGGGGTATCTCGTTGAAGGGGTGCTTGTGAACCTGGTTAGTCTTGAAGCACCGGTCACAGAAGTTGTAGTTTCGGCAGAAACGGCACTTGAACCGGGTGCCCACGATGGGGCACGTGTCGCAGCCGTCGCAGCTGCAAAATTAGAAAAGAAAAGATTGCCGGCTAAGGTGGACAAACAATGATTCCTCGGCGAGGTAATGCTCAAAAGGGTTAGGTATCACATAATTCTTTTAATTTGATAGTGCCTCAAAAAGCTATACTATGCTCTGGTCAAGTATTCATTAATTAAAGTTTTGAATAATCTTTACAAAAAGTTCTTTTGTCCAGCTGTTTAGAACTAGATTCTTCTTTTTTTTTAATAAATTAAGCTGGAATGCAGCTCTTAATTAAATCATGGCTTTCGCCCCTCAATCAGCTCCTTGCCCCAAAGATTGCTTTTAACTAGGTGTGTGCAAATATTGAAAATTTCAAATATGAATCGAATACAAATAAGGCAAAAAACTGCCTTCGAATATTGAATCAAATATCGAATATATGTGTAATATTCAAAGATGCAAAACAAAAAGTACAGTGGAACCTTGATGTTATGTCCCCTGGTCTTATGACGACCCGCTTCTTACAACGAATCACCGTGGTTCCGGCAAACTCCCACAAAAAACCATGCATTAAAAATCCTGATTATACAACGCTCAGGTGCATGCAGCCCGCTTCATACGACAGGCCCTGGCAGGAATAAACCGGCGTTTTTCCCATCTTTTACACCGCTTACTCCCTCGTCCCGACCTCCCTTCATTCTTAACCCCCGTTTGACGCTGCTTGATGCGCAAAGGTCCGCAGGTGGGCCAGACCACTTGCTGAACAGACGCAAGTAAGCAGGCGGGTACTCGCAAACCGGAGTTAACCTTTGACGGCCCCAAGCAAAAGCAGAACGCCAACGCGCCAACTGCAAGAGGTCAAAGTACAGGTAGCCGGTGGATCACGGATTTGAAGCTCCCATAGAGCCGATGAGCGTGAAAACACACACGACGCAACCCCACCGTGATGACCGAACACCTGCTTTCCTCGCCCGCTCGACTTCCTTTCACAAGGATCTTTCTCCTCCTCTCCCTGCTTATCGGTGTCTTTCAAAGCCGCGTTATCGCTCCGTTCCTCTCTTTACCACCTTTTTTCCATCGCCACCTTGTACTGTCGTTCGTATTCCTTGACCTTGGCAGTTTCACACTATCAACTTTTCCCTTCTCAATTTGCTCGGCCGCATCCCAGTTTATCTCACCCGCACGAGGTGCAGGGCTGGCGGGCTAGCACCGGACGGCATGGGGGTCTAGTGACGCATGGCTGGCGGACTTGCGCAGGCGCCATGGAGGGAAGGGGGGCAAAAAATAGGCGTCTTCTTTTCTTTTTTTTTGAAAATTGTTATTTTAGCCAGAGGTTCGGAAATGACACGAGAACGCGCTAAATATAGTACAGTCTACGCTCGTTACAGCGGATCCGGCAACAACGGACTTTCGGTTACAACAGACCATTTGTGTTGGTTTGTCTGGTACCCATGCATTTTAAATGGAGTCCACTCCGCTCACAACGGACCCGGCTAGAGCAGACTATCGGCTACAACAGACTAAATTTTAGGTGAAAATTGTTTCGACTGAACGTTTATAGCGGACTTCCGCGGGGCCGGCGCCCGGTGTGCTTTTTCGTTTATTTTGGCAAGAAAACTATTATGTCTGGCAACATTGCTGGCAGCCGGGTCGTTGGCGCAGCCAAGCCAAGCCAGTGGCTTTTTTTTTGTGCGACCAGCGGCATGAGCGGCAGGGTAGCTGATTTCACTGTCGGATAAATTAAGCGTAATTAACGCTGTTGAACACGAGGAAAAACAGGCTGACATCGCCAGAAGTACAGGACTGTCTAAGCACAGTGTCCGCTGTACCGTCAAGAACAAGGCCGCTGCCGATAAACGCGACTCCGGTGAGATTGAAAACAGGGCGAAGTGGTGCACTCGGAGGCGAGTCTGCCCTCGTCAGTTTTTTTATGTAATAAAAAACTCGGGTTCAGTGAAGTTCGGCTTTTATTAGTCCCACGCATGCATCGTTCCCGTTCCGTTCGGTGAAAAAGGTAAGAAATGCCTCAAGTAGGGGTTGTTCCCCATCCACTGTGTGCAATCTGCCGGTAACCGTGCGCAGTCCAACTGGTCTAACTTTCGATTTTACAGCTGACCGTCATCAGATTATTTCATTACATCTGTTTGAATGACCAGAATAAAATCGCTAAAAATGTGGAATCTGCCTTGAGGGAACGTTAGGCAGCGATCCGATTTGTTTGACGAACGGTTTCGGGAAAACCTGCCTCGTCGTGAGGGGATTTAAAAGAGCCTAGCTAATGCTGATGGGCACGACTGATGTTTTATAGCTGGTTTATAATTGCGCCTAGTTATATTCTTGCGTTATTTGCTCAGCTCATCTTGCGTCTTTACGCGCTTGACCACATGCGCTGGCCTTTTCGAAGTGCCGGTGCTAAGTATCGGAAACGGTGTTGACGCGATTCTTTGCCCTCGCGCGAACACTGTGCAGAGGTGCTGCAGGCGTGCAGAAAGAACAAAGTGTATGTACTATGCATGCAATATCGGTCAAAGTAGCCACTGTAGAGCTCATAGCCCCCCCCCCGTCAGATACTGCATACTTCGGCTACAGCGGACGTTTTTTTCAGGATTCAGAGGGTCCGTTGTAACGGGCGTATACTGTATATAAATAAGTTCGTACCCCACTTGTTGCGTAAGACTGTCTAACTAGGCCGGCATTTGCTCATATCCTGATCATGCAACACGCAGTCATACAACACTCTCACACAGTCCTTGAAAGTCAAATTATTGGGGTTCCATTGTAACAATAGTTTTTGTAACCCTTTTAAATTAAACTGCTGCATGAACGAGAGATCTGGGGCAATGCACTCATAACAAATTATCACGCAGTTAATTTCTCAACAGGTTCAGAAAGTATGCACTTCCTATGCCCCATGACAACATCTTTGCATAAAAAAAAAATTAAAAAGAAAAGCGCGAAATCTCTTTTTTCGCAAGATAAGGCCTTCATGGCTCCAAGAACTTCATTTATTATCGCGCCAGGAATGCTCTTGCCGCCTTCAAATCTCAACCACGCGTTGGGGCGACGGTGCATCTAAACACAAGTGGCCGAAAAATAAATGTTTAGCGAAAGGCTGTTAGGGAGCGGCAATCCTTTTTCTTGTAGAATGAGGCACACTGCACGGTACTACGTTAGCTGTTCTTATCTCTTTCAAAAGCAGGGGATCTTGATATCTGCAAGACTTTCTTTTTTATTCACACAAGCATTTGCAAAGCTCACGGAGACCCACCCTCCCGCCCTTGCTCCGCAACGGCTGCGTGTGATCTTTGCGCCTTGAAGATCTTTGCACCTTGAAGGTCATTAACCGATTTACCCATCCCAAAGATGTCATTAGCACACCATAGGAGCGACTGGGCAGGGCTCGAGGCTCCAGCAAACTGCACCACTTACACAATGTTTTCGTGAACAATGGAGACTCGCTCCATTTCGGAGACCAGGCCCATCCAGTTGGACTGCTGCGGGAAGTCGACGGTCACATCACGACCACTGCGGCTGACGTCTGCGAGAGGCCCAAGAAAAGGTCGGGACATTCCCAGCTCAAACGACTGCCAACCAAACGGGAGATTGTCCCGAGAATCGCAATCTTTCCAAAAAAGCACGCAGTTCATATGAAACAACTGTTTCAGCTACTATATGCTCCAACTTGGTTCCCACAAATCTTTGCCCATACGCTTGAATTATTTAATAACTTAGATTTCCTTTAATTATGAATTATCAAAAAAGGTGTGAAACAAAACGTTGTAAACCAGCAAATGCTGCCAGCAGATCAAACTGTACCAAGCTTATATGTTATTAGTTGAAATGTGACTGTTTGCACCTGTGACGCCAACTCAACTGACTCCTCTTTAGTCTCTGGATCGCCTCGAAAAGGCACTGCCACATTAAAGTCTAAGCTCTTGATCAGGATCCGCAAAAACTTATCGTATAAGCTATTCATAACATTCACACATTCTCAAGAGCTGTGTTCAGGGTCACCAAACGTACGCACAAAAAAATGACAAACAACCACACCTCGTACTCCTGACGCACAGTGCCAGTTAAATGCCTTTTTATCAAAGTCAAAGGAGCTTTCTTCGAACTCTGATAACAGAACACATCAGCTTTCAAGGGAGTAAAATATTTTTCCCTCCCTCTGTACATTGGTGACTTCAATGTGCAAGAATACCTGAAAAATTAATGCTGAGGCAAAATTCCTATGCACAGAGGTGGAAGCAGGCTCGAGCCTTTCAGAGCAGCTCAGGCAGCAGGAATAATGCTGTTTTGGTGCAGCTTTGGAGCAATAAAAGGGAAGCTTTGGAGCACCTTTGGAGGATTAAAAAGCAATTTTTGGAGCTGTAAAAGTCTGTCTGGGAGCAGATTTCTGCATGCAGATGCCACTTCCTTTGCAATTTCTGTTCTGGTCAACACAGACAACAAAACTTTAAATGGCTCATCACCATCATCAGCCTATCTATGCCCACTGCAGGGCAAAGGCCTCTCTCATAGATCTCCAATTATCTCGGTCCTCTGCTAACTGAATTTATCATTCAATATAAAGCAAACAACACTTTCAAAAACAACAAAAAAACATAATTAAGACATCATAGCTGACAGAGCAACAACTATGAGGAAACTAGAGATAAGAGATGCTTTGAATAGCCACACCTAAATAGACCAGACAAATGAAAAAACTCTGCAGGAATTCAGAGAATTGTCTATTAATGCATAGCATTGTTGTGCCGCTTGTCTTGAGTGTGAGTTCTTTAGTCGATTTTTTTTGTTTTTTTTTTAAGTCCTGTCCGATCAATTATCTCCATTTAAGCTACTATAATGATTGCAAGTGCAACTTCAGCTAAATATGCATTATTGTGGAAATGCAGGGCGTTATACGCTTTGAGATTTCCCTTAAGCTTTTTATATTTTTCTTATTTTTTAGTCTTTCAAAATTTTGTTCAACAAATTATCTCCGTTTATGCTATTATAACGATTACAGGTGGGACTTCCCCAAAATGTGCACTATTGTGGATATGCAGGGCGTTATACGGTTTGCCATTTTCTGTATTTTTTAATATTTTTCTTATTTTTTAGTTTTCAAAATTTCGTTTGGCTAATTATCTCCATTTATGCTATTATAACGATTACAGGTGCAACTTTTAATAAATCTACATTATTGTGGAAATGCAGGTTCCCCATTTGCACTGTTCCCCATTTTCTGTAATCTGTCCATAGTATTCTTATTTTTTTAGTTTTTAATGTTTCGTTCAACCAATCACCGCCATTTATGCTATTATAATCATTGCAGGAAATTCAGAGTGTTTGGTACACAGTCCTGGCTGTGGGGGTACTCGGCAAAGAATGCTACGCATTAAAATAAGTGTTTGTGGTATACTACGTATACACCACCGCTGCTGACATGATAAACAACCCAGAGAAGAATAGAGCTGGATAGGCAAAATATTCCCTTTTGCAGTTCATAATAAAAGTTTTACCTTCATTCTAAACCTAACAAGTCTCTATCAACAAATTAAGAAAATAAACCAATGCTCCTGGTATTGAAGCGTCACAGCTGACATGAGAAACTACAAGAAAAGAAGAGATAGTGATGCACTGTAGTATAACTAAACCTGACTAGACTTCAGAGAAATAAAAATAAATATTCACGTTAACGAAACAACAAAACACAAGGGAAGAAATTATCGTAGCGTATTATTAGCCCACTATTGCATGCATGCTTCCATCTACTGAAAAAAATTCACCGTGACTACGCCACCCTTATCCAGATACTGAACATACCAGTGTTTATCCCCTTTTTTCACCTGTAAACAGCATACCAAGTTATAAAATTAAAAGATTCAAAGTAAAAAAAAAAAAAACACGTTGCTATACAGCTACCCCCTGACTGATTGATTATGAGGCCTGCAAGCCAACCAGCACAGGCGATGAGACGCGCCGCAGTAGGGGGCTCCGGATTAATTCTGACCACCTGGGGATCTCTAACGTGCGCCGAAATCTTGAACACACTGACGCTTTTGTTTTCACCTCCATCATGCAAGCCCCATCTATTGAGCTGATTACTTGCAGATAGCTGCAAACTTGACAGAAGCTCCCCACCGGCTTGGGACAGTGGGGCTCCTGTTATCTCACCCCGTTCGACGCTACACCGCACGGCGGCATATAGGCAACCTTTGGAATGGCAAATGCATTCCCGATACGATAGAATTCCAAGAGTTTCACTGAAAAGTCAAACTACAGTCAAACTTCAATGTAACGAACTTCAATGTAATGAAACCCCCAAGGTAACGAACCACGGAATCTTTTTTAATTTCAAGTGTATGCCCACCATGCATTTTCACCCTCTGCGTAACAGAGTCCCGTTTGCCGAAATTTCAATGTAACGAAGTTTCATGGGCAACTAGGCACGAAATTTTGGTTGTAGGAGTAGATTTTTGGAGGTGCAAGTGCCGATATTGGGTCTCGACAAAATGTGAACGGCGGCTTGGGTCGCCCAACGCCGCATATGCAGCGGGCCACGGAGTACGTGAGCGAGCCCCTTGCCTACAAGCTTTTTGCAAGAAAAGCGGATTGGCGCAGCGTGGCGCAAATGTTGCAGCATTTCCAACCCTGTATATATAGTCTGATTACAGCTAAAATCGACTCAATGAATTAAAATCCAACCGCACAAATGAACCACAGCTTCGAGAACAACCAGACCAGCTAGTTTTGACATCACTGTGCCACATTTTGCCTCTAGCAATCTCGTTTACATGAAAAGGCCTTTAACAGCGCTGTGCAACCGGGACGTAACAGGCTGGCCGAGATTACGAGAGAAAAGAAGGGTGGGGGGGCGAGGGCAGGAAAGAAGCAGCGGAGGAGGAGGAGGAGGAGAGAGAGACCTGGCCAGCAGCCCACCCGGCTCCGTCTCGGTAAACTCACTCAACGCAGAGCACTCACTGGTGACCGTGCCAATGCTGGACCGGGTCACCGAGCCCCACTTGTACTTGGGCTGGTTCACGGTGGGCCGCACGCGCACCCGGTCGCCCGGCCGCAGGCCCGCCTGCTGCGGCTGCTGCTGCGAAGAAGCCGGAGCCGGTGCCACAGCAGCAGCTGAAGCCGCAGCCAGGCCGCCCACGGCCGCCGCTGCTGCCTGCTGCTGCTGGGAGTCGCCCAGCAGCTCCACGTGGATGTATCGCACCCAGTAAACCCCGCCCTTGTGCTGCCAGTCCACCAGCACATTCAGGTCGTGCAGGCCGTCATGGTCCACCTGATGAAGGAGGGGCAACCGATGTCACTACCACCAGCGGCAGCCCCGTTACATGCTTACTGCAAAATGAGCGCGTCTGCCTCAGGCTCATGCCATTTCTATCCTGAATCATCCCAATCCAATCTTGAACCACAATTTTCCCATCTCATCCTTGTCTGTCCTCATTTCCAATCCTGTCCCTCACAGCCATGGCTACATGGCTGATTGCACGTTGCAAACTGCGTGATTCTGCTGTATCTTTGGTGGGTTTACATTATGTTATCAGTAGCAGTAAGTCCGCGGGTGATGCGTCATTATGGGAAATCATTTCTCAGAAGGATAACCAAAGGGAGCAGCCTTGAACACCCGTTTTGATTTCTTCTTTCAGTTTGTTTGGCATTTCCTGTAGCTAGTTCGGGTGCTTTACGGATGTCACAAATCTTATTCATCTTATCTATAGGGTGTAAATGTCATTTGGGCTGGACTTGTTGCCTCTATTTCAAGAAAGACTGGCATCTTGAAAACAGATGTAGGCTACATTGCCCAATCACATGCACAACAAACTGCAAGGCTGAAAGCCATTTTCTGTACCTAGAAAACCACTTGAGCTAAGAATTTGAGTTTTACTCAGAATATCGCTAATGCACGTAATAAAATTTTGTACATCCCACAATGTTTTTTCATTTTAATGTCACTGACATATTTTGCGAAGCTCGCTAAAATTTGGTGTTTGACATATTAAATGTTTCATTTCCTCTTCCTACTAAAGCCCGTCTATTTAGTTTTATTTTCATATATCTTGCATGTATAAAACACACCTGGGTTTTGAAGACAATGTAACTGAAATTCAATATAAGCTGGGCTATGTAGCCTCCCCCTTCTTCAGCACTATTTCACCAGGAGAACAGACTAAGAGCTTGAAATGATAAAATGTACACTAGTGCGTTCCCATCCAGACAGAATGCCACATGACTCTCACCTCTACGACGCGACCGACGTCCCCTTCGTGGACCTCCTCATACGTGCGGCAGCAATGAACCCACATGCCAGGTGAGATCCGATTACGGACGTAGACGGCGTAATCATCATTGTTGGTGAAGTCTCCCCTGCACAGGTAGCCCGTGCTCGGTATGGCCTGCAGTGACACAGAAATGCCCCGCCAATAAACTATTGGAAAAACGACATGAAACTGCCAGTAAGCCACTGTGACCGATTTTGACACGAGGCAAAAGAAAAGATAAGGAAAGGCTGGCTAAGTAAGACATCAATGATACAATTTGCATCAAACATTCAACCCAAAGCAATTGTTTCTTTGCAACATGCTGTTTTGCTACACCACAATATTGTCATGCGGCAACGACGAAGCGCCGTTGGAACATACCACTGTGGTGATGAACTAATGACAAAGAAGAAGTTGTACCCAGCACGTAGCCTGTGCAGGTTTGGTCTCACAGCCAACATCGTGTAAACAGTGTAAATCACTCATCATCTACCGTGGTTCCTGAAGCTTTCATCCTGCTGCCATGTAACAATATACCATGACCCTCTACTCCCGTTTTTCATCTCACAAAGAAGCTCAATGTTCACAAATAACCGAATCTGAGCCCTCACAACTTAGCGATCAAGTAAAGCAGTCAGCTTCTGCTGTGGGAGACAGCAGTACTCTTGTTTAGTAAATTACCTGTACCTCTCAAGCAATAACCATGCTTTATTACGGAAACTTTGGAGTCTGTCTACTGTGCGGTAGTAACTGAACCCATTTGCAAGTTTTCAGTTGGTTGGGATTGCCTTTCCAAGCTCCTCTAAGCTATCCCACAGATTGCAGCTGTTCTTTCGAATATAATGATACTTTGTTTTTTTTTCTTTTGCTGCATTTTTGACACCTACCATATTTACACGATTGTAGGTCGACCCCTTTTTTCAAGTTTGACAATCCAATGTTGGGGGGGTCAACTTAGAACCGAAATCGAACTTTGTGCCACTTGTAACGGCAAGACAAATGAGAAATCAGGGGTGCTACGAGCTGGGGAAAGCCTAGCACCCTTGTTTCTATGGTTATGGTCGAAGCGTAGCGTTTACCATTGCATACGTTCTAGCACCAATAAAGCTGATGCTGACTTTAAAGTTGGGGTTCCCGATCTGTGCGCTTTATCCACCGTACCTAGAGCGGCTAACCTTCCACCGGCGCGTTCGGAAATGTACTGAACGTGATACGATTGTGCCTACGTCAGCACGCGCCTTGCATTGATTCAAGGGATTCAGTAATACTCACTTTGTTTATTAGTAACGAGTAACGTACTAACGAATCAAAGGAAATCGCGAGTGGCCGCTAGTGTCAGCCGCCATGTTGTTTGTTTTGATATCGCGAGGCAATGCCGCTGCCGGTAGCTTCGATGGGTGTCATATCGCAGCAAATGTGTTCTCATGATTGGGAATAAAGTTTCTCGCTCAACCCACAGCGCATGGTTATGCCGCGTGCTTATACAAAAGCTGTTCTTTTTTAAGGGGGGACGCGGCTTTCAACTTCGGAAAAATGACCAAAACATCGTTTTTTTGAAACCCACATATTCGGCTTCTATGTTTCCTATTCTATGCGTCTGCAAAGTTTTTACGCTGAAAAGCGTCGCAAAGTGGCATAAAAAAATACTTTTGTCAGGCGCGGTGACAAACTATCAGCGCAAAAGGGCGAAAAAACGGCAATTTTCGGAGCGCTCTATCTCCGCAACGGTGCCACCGGGCGCGGCCATTTTGATATGGTTAGATCGGCCGAGCGATCGTCTTTCCGGTTCCGCTCGTCTCTTTTATCTTCGTTCATTCACAAACGCACAAACGGCAGAAAAGAAACGACGCACAAACGAAGCTAGAAATAGATGCTGAAGCGCTATTGGTCCTCCGGTCGGGGCGCAGAACGACGACCCTCCTTATTGGATGTCGCGGGCGCAACGCAAGATGGCGGCCGCCTGAGCTGCGTAGCGAGCGGATTGAGTTCATTTTCGCCGCTTCGCTCGGCCGAGTTTCTGTTCAATCTGTGGTATTCAACATCGGACGTTATCGCGATGGGAATGCCAGAGATAACTAGCCAGATTACGGGAAGTTGTGTGGCTCGAAAGGCGGAGGTCATCGAACGCTTCGTGGTGCGCGTGACTCTACCGTCGCCAGACCCCGGAGTTTGACGCGGTGTGCGCGCTTGCGATAGCGGTTCGTGAAGTGAACTTTTAGTCGGATTTGCGATGTTTACACGCTTAGTTATTGCTGTGTTTTGACTGTGGGCTCGCTAGCCTTGAGAAAGAAACGGTCGACGCGTCAAACGCTGCGGCGCGCACGGCATAGCCGACGCGCATTGGAGCATCACATGACTGGGCAACCGGTTACGATTGAACGCCAGTAGTTGTAATTAATGCCTGCGACGTTAGTTTTAATCTTAAAAGCGACCTGACCAGCCATATCAGGTATAATCAAAGCTCGATATGTCGCGGTAAGCGTGCGCTGCGATGCGCGCGAGCCATATCGCCTTTCTTGCGCAACGTTTCCCGTGCACTTGTAATTTTCATGCAAACAGGTTTTGAGTTAGTAATATCATGCAAACAGGTTTTGAGTTAGTAATATAGGAGTAAAAATATGCTCTCTGCGTTAAAAATGTACGTTACTGTGGCAGCATTTAACAGTGATTTTTTTAGGGAAATTATTGATACCATTGCTCAGGGCATACTAGCTGTGCTGCGAGAAATATTGGATGCCTTGAATGTCAAAAGTAGTAAAAAAAATATGCTCTTGCATTGAAGTTGGGAGTTATGCAGAATACTCTACCAAGCTTCAAAGTAGCTCATTTTCAACCTTGTTGTATGCAAACTTTTGGCAATGAACACCTGCACTATGAGTACTAAGTTGCTGTGCCAGGCAAGAAAAACATGAAAAAAAAGCCAAAAATGTTCAAATTTAAGTTAAAAAAATGCTTAACTTGTTGCCATGGTGACAACACTGCAAAAGGAGGTTGTCCAGTGCGATACAGCCAACCAACTAACCTACTTTGCATTGAAAGCCCATTGAAACCCATCTCCCCTCCGTTTGGTTTGCAAAGGGGGGTATGTACTCTTCACGGAGGAGCTGAAAATGATGTTTTCTGGAAAGAGAAAGGCTGAAAAGGCACTCCAATTTCAAGGCAAGGCCTTCCAGAAGCCCCATGTTCAAAAAGACATGAAAGGCTACAACCGTGACGACTTTTGATATGTGAAACCTATGTTGCAACTTCGGAAGCCGTTTTCTCAAAACAGTTTTTTTTGCCACCTGTGTCGCTTGTCCCAGGGATTTCTTCGTGACCGCTGGGTCTATTTTGATTCCGTTTCTTGCATTACATTCCTTGATGAACTGTTCAGGTCGTGACACTTTTAGTTTTCCAGATTTGTTTTTTGTGATTTTTTTATTCAAATAATCGTTCACAGTTGACATGCCTGTTGCACATTAACCTCTAAAAAAATGAAAACTAAAAAACATTGTGTTGTAAAAAAAAAATTCTAAAACTGTCACGACCTCGTCCATTCATTTGGGAATGCAAAGCACTTCGAACAAGTTTTCTATCGTGTTTTATAAGCCGCTCAAGCTCGGTACAAGCGGAACAGAAAGAAAATTTCATACATAAAAAAGTTATCAAAATATTAACTTCAAATTTTTATGGTGTTATCACAGAAGCATTTCCAGTTGCTGTGCCAATTTTCATCAAAATCCACAAAGAAATAAAAAAGTTGATTTTGAAAGCCACGTCCCCCCTTAACATGTACTGCGCGCACCACGAGCGTACGGCTCTTGAGGGAGCATCGATCATTGAGGAAGAGCCGCCGTATGGGGAATATTGGTAGTTGACGGAAGAGCTTCACCTTGTGATACGAGTTTCTAGGCGGCCACGCTGCCGCGTGTTCTTGTGTCACTTCAGTGTTGTGTGACAGTGTCCCATCTGTCATGAGTGCCCAGGGCCATCACCCCTGGAAAATCTTTTCAAAAGATTTTCCAGTGGCGACGCCTGAGCTTGAAGAACTCTCTCGGCGCTCGTTCACAGCAGCGTTCAAACGAGCTGCTTCCTGCGCTCGCATTTTTTTTTTTTTTTGAGAGATGCAATTTTGTGGGGGTCAACCAACATTCGAGTCGACTTACAATCATGTAAATACGGTAATTAGTTTACATCAACCGGCCAAACATAGAAGCCCTGCTCAAGCAGAACATACAACAGTCAAGTGGCAATAACTATTCAGAAACTTGCTGAAAGAAATTTAGCATTTCCAGGCAGACTGAAAATGCTATGTAAAAGCACTGATGCCAGCAAATTCTGTGCTTGATTTATTGTGACCAGTCAGCCTTCGCTGCGGAAGAAAAGCAGTGTAAATATGTAAAATGCCTGCAGAAAAGTGCTGAGCATATTGGCGCACAAAAATTTGATGTTATTCTTCAGACACATAAAATATCGTCTATCCAAATATGCACGTATCCTACACAGATAAAACATATTTCAAAGCACACCAATAAAAAAAAGTACACAAGCTGGGGAAGAAATGCATGTGCATTGCTCGAATGACAAGAAAAGAAAGAAACATTCCTGAACTCTTGCTTGGGGCTGCATCAAACAAATTTCGCTTTGCAAGCTTCCCTCACTAACTTACAAGCTTCCCACAGTTTTGCAGAATGTGTACGCTGCTGATAAAATGAAATGAGATCTTGGAACGGCAAGACATAAGTGCATTGCGCACAAACAAACTCAGAGAGGCACATAACAGCCCTCGTTACCGCCTTTTCTCATTCCCAAACTTAATCTTGTCTACTTAGCGCTGCGCGCGTTTTGCAGAAACAATGAACCAACCAATCCGCGGCTGCAACTGAACGGCAGCAGACTGCCCCCACCTCTGGCAGGGGCCCGCTTCCTTCTCCCACGTAGAGATCATCCGAGAAGGAGTCCGACTCGGAGCAGTTGTCGAGGGAGGTGATGCTCTCGTCGTCCGACACACAGGGCACCTCGTCCCCGTGCTCCAGCAGCCAGGACACAATGGCCTCGGGGCTGGGCATCACGTGGAACGAGCCGGCTGCGAGGGCCGCACAGCACAACACACAGTCAGCTCTACACCCGGCTGTGTCAAAGCTGGGGAAGCTGCATGAGCTAGGGACGTAGTCATTTTATCGTTGTTATTAGAGCCGTCTAAGGTTGCTAACGGCATCCCCTATGCGTGTGTGGGTGTGTGCTCTTTTTCACACCAGTGGAACGACAACTACTAGGGAATGTGGAAACGGATTCTCACTGGTTGCTACAGTCCATCAGCTATGCATGAGCAACGAGCCTCGGGAAGTAGTTAGCACTACAGCTGTCAGTGACAAGGTAGCCTGACCCCGTATTGATAGGTCCACCCAACCAGGACAGTTGAGGGCACCATTCACACTAGGCAAGCCACGACTTCTTTTACTATACAGGGTGTGCACAGAAGCGATTGGTTGTTGAAAATGTGCACACGCAGTTTATAGCTTGTATTCACTGGCAAGGCACGCATGCAGGCAACCGTGTGAGTGGGCTGTTACTGGTTACGTCGGGCTCCACGGGATGGCGGCACTTGTCCGTGCTGAGCACATGATTTGTGTTGGACATTCCAAACTCTACCCACCAAACACAAAGTAATGCCTCGACTACAATGTGAGTGCAATTAATAACATCTCTGTTGACACCACCGTTGAGAATCAAGTTGAAGCGGAGCAGACAACGCACGCCGGTGCTTTTTTTTTTCTTCGGCATACGGGCGCAGTGGCCCAAGCCGTGCCATGTCCGTGGCACATCGGCCTTGTCTGTGGCCATTTCCAGTGTTTCCAAGCGAAGAAATTGACCGCTAAACTTTTCAATGAATACCACCTATAAGCCAGCCACTGTTTAGCTACCCATTAAGCAGCTATCCATTAAGCAGCTACCAAGTGCGACATGGGAAAATGACAGCCTTGAGGAATGCCACCCACCCAGGGCGTTGAGAGCCACGGCCACACTGTGCTTGGAGAAGCCCATCTCCACCAGCTGCTGAACAATGGGCACTGATCCCGGTGCGGTGGCAGCGGTGCCCTGGGGTGTCGAGAGTGACGAGCGACGGGACGACGATCCCTTGGACTTGGCCTTGTGGGACCGACCAGCGGCCTGCAGGCTAGCCGCCCCATCATTGCCCAAATGGTCCGCCCCATCCTCGCTCAGGGGGCTGTCCGCCGACGGCTCGTGCTCCACTGCCTCAGCAGCAGGCTCCACCGTGTCAGCGGCAAGTGGCTGGGCCGACCGCTTCTTGCGTGTCCCCTCCGCTATCAGGAACTGGACAAGGGCGATGGCGGCCGCCTGCAGAAGAGAGCAGAGGTCAGAGAGAGAACTCAGGTGACGACTGGAGAGCCAACGAGGCAAAGGAGTTCCTTTGGCACTCCATGAAAACTATGGTAGCCAATATCTGCAACCAGCAGGCGATGTTTTCTTTTTTGTGTGTGTTTCCCCTGTTTATTTACACCACTGCAGCCTATGCTACTCTGCTTATGGCCTGTCCACTAGCAATGAGCAGAAATCTCGTGTCTAAAGAAACAAAACAAATTTTGACTGCCCCTCAGGTTCACTTATCCACATCAAACATTTGCACTGATAGATCTTCAGGTTTATTCTTTTTGTAGCTTGCCTAAAGGCTTTTTAAAGCTTTTAGGCAGGCTACAAAAAGAATAAGCCATGCAGGAGGAAATATGCTAACCAAACGAGCGAAAGTAACAGTGCGGGTGCCATTGAACAGCCACAAGAATGCAACAGCTGAGCACATAAAACAATGCAATGCAATACTATTCCTTTTTCCTCAGAGCACCACGCTGTAAGCATCAAGCTCCCAATAAACTAGCCCGCAAGCTGACACACACTCCTGTCTTCGCCATTACTCTAGGTGGTACGCTGGGAGCAACGCCCACCTCCAGCTCCTGCCTTCCAAACACAGGCCTCAGGGGCGACGGCTGTGTGGCGGTGGCCATGACCTGCTCAATGAGGGTGGTGGGCCTCATCTCGGCCACGGCGTCTTCCTCGGCCCCAGATGCCGTCGGCTGCTGCTCGGTAGTGGGCGGGGGAGGCACGTTCTGCAGCAGCACCTGCCTGAGCACGGACTGCTTGGAGGCCAGCACCTGGGTGGCGCACATCATGCTCAACAGCAGCTGCTGCTGCACCAGCAGGGACACGTTCACGCCGGATGACACTGCACGGCAGGAGAAGAAGAGGGGGAGGAGGAGGAGGGGGAGGAGGAGGAGGAGGAGGAGGCATCAACACGCACATTCGTAGGTTAGTAAGCAATGCCGCTGCTCGGTGCAACATGACGCTCTTTGGTACATTATAAAAGAATGCGCGAAAAAAGACGGCGAGGCAGAATAGAAGGTACACAGGAGGATGCACTACTAGCAACTGAGAACTCTATGAAGAAACAGAAATATATGCTGCGACAGGCTGTGATAACCAAGCTGATTTACACACACATAGAAATATAAATAAAAGTACATGGACATATAGATAAGAACTATCAGTTGCACAGTTTGCTATCTCAGCACATGTCGCCAACTGGGAGTCCTGTAGGCTGAGCGAAGGGTGGCTAACACACTTCGACCCCTCCCGGCCAATTTCCCAAGCTTCTACAACCTACCCCTCTGCCTAAATGCCACGGGCGTTTTTTTTTTTTTTTTTCTTTGGAAAGGGATTTACACTCTTGCCCTGTGCAGCCCTAGCAGTGTACGACCAGGTGCATATATGGCCTGCTGTGATGTTTGCACAACCGTATGTTGTGCAAACATCACAGATTTCGTTGATTTCATAATGTATCAATCAGGCATCATTGCTTTCATAATATACCAGACGTCACTGACTTCATAATGCATCAATACCAACTCGCCCAACTTTCCACGGTGCTATTCTGTACCTTCGGCTATGCTCGGAAACTGAACCAGGAGGTCAGAGGTCAGCTTGGGCAGGACAGTCACCGCACGGCTGAGCAGGACAGCCCACGTGGAGAGCATGCCATCGTTGAGGGGCAGCTTCTGCAGCTGGAAGAGGCTTTCGCTCGCCTGCGAGACAGGCACAGCCAAAAACGACAGAATGAACAAAGAGAAGGGAAGGCACACTAGCAGGTGGGACACTGACTACCATGACTCGCGTGCACGTTCACGTAAAGGTTGGCCACGTGACCTCAGAGTAATTCAACATTTCAAGCCCAGCGTTGACCCCTACAAACATGGGGCTGCAGAAGAACACACAAGCTGACACTCACAAACCGTTGTTAGGACCTAGTTGAGTGAACCTTAGGCCCACCATTGAGACCTGCACAAATGGGTCTGTATTCCAACAGCTGACTCTTCCGGCTCCCTCGCCCATCAGCAAGCCCCGACCCCAACCCGAACTACTACTCACAGGCACCAGCTGGTCGAGCGAGTGCTTGGCGAGGCTGTTGAAGGAGTGGCAGTGCACCACCAGCTTCCCCCGCAGGGAGATGCCGGCCACCGTGCCCCTGTCCTGCGGGTGCTCCACGAAGCCCACGATCCCGCCCAGGCGCACCCTCCGGTCCACCCCACCCAGCACAGCCAGGGCCGCCAGGGAGCTGGACTTCTTCAGCAGTACCACGTCCGCCGGCTGCTGCTGCAACAGGGGCCATGTCAAGGAGATGTCGGCACCACTGCCCCCCCGGCTGTTTAGTAGCCCAGGCACTGCTTGCGTCTTCATAATTATAAGGCACTGAAAATTAGGCAACGTACGATGTACACAACCTAGAGGTGTCCGCCTACGAGAAATGGCGACACAAGCTTTTGCCAGTGCTGTGGATAAAATGTCGACAAGTGCATTTGAGAATTGTGGGAGTGGCGGCATAGTTCGCCATGCTGCTTTTTTTTTTTTTTTTTTGCTAACAGAAGTGGGAGGTGAGAGCCCCACAAAACACACCAAACATCACATACATGTGAAGTTTGTAGATTTTTTCCCTCAAATATTGTCAGCACAGTCATGAACCAAATCCAAGCCATCATGTTGAGTCACCATAGTGCGTTATTTCAAAGACAAGCTTTCGCACCAAATGCGTGAAAGGAGCCAACACGACGAAGGGTATCTCAACACTCCTATGCTCTTTTTACAACCTGGTGCTTTTAGTGCTACAGTTGAACCCCTTTATAAGAGACACGTACCGGGGAGCAGTTTCTGTCTCTTATACGAGATGTCTCCTATAAGCAGGGAACCATGTTTTCACTTACAAATCAGACCCTAGTTCCATGTGGGCACCGTATAACTAAAATAAGCTCAAAGGAACGCTACAGCATGTTTCAAAAGATTCATTCTAATTAATGTTTGGCTCCAGAATTTATGAAACTTTGTTTGCTTCATGACTGTATTTACACTGTTTTTTACAACCAATTCTACAAACTTTTTTTCCTTTCCTTGTTTGTGGAAGATGAATCGTATATGTTGAGTTCACAAGCCTGATGAACAGCCAGAGCACACAGCTTCTTCCGCTGTGTGCTCAGGCTATTCATTACGCTTGCAAGACTCAACATCTGCAGTGTTTCTTGATTGGGAGCTACGCGAGTGGGAGAGCCCGCATGTGCGGTCGCGCTCCAATGGATGGCAGTAAGCTTCAACCACTTCTGTCAGTTGCATTTCCATTGGCAGGGCTTCTCATCGTCATTTCATAGCTGACTGAACCACTTTGTGTTTGCTGAAGTTATAATAAATAGCGACTGCCGGCGTCTGTTGTCCCCCTGTGTTTCCACAATGGAAGCAACTGCAATTAGTGACTGGTGGCACTGCATCTGAAGTTAAAATGTCTGTTACAAGCAAGGTTATTGATTAAACTTCAAGGATAACTTGTCTCTTATAACCAATCTTCTACATCCAATGTCTGTTATAAAAGAGGTCGATTTAATGGGAAAGATAGGGTGAATAGTGTCTCTTATACCCATTTGTCTCTTACATCAGTGTCTCTTATAATGAGGTTCAACTGTACTGAAGTTTTCAAGCAAGTAGGGTATGCACATGCGCACATGCACTGGCCATAGATTAACTGTACCTCGGCCCCACTGGGAGTGCCGGGGGTCTCGGCAAAGATTCTCGCGAGACCCGCCTGCAGGTGCTGGTTGACCGCCTCATTCCAGGTGGGCACGCAGTGTAGCTCGCGCAGCAGGGACACGCACTCCTCGGCCACCGTGCTCGTGTGGGAGGCCGTGAGCAGAACCCGCGCACGGGCACTCTTCTTGCCTTTCCACCCAGGCTCTGCAAGGACCATTACACAACAACAGAGTAAACGGACTAAACTGCTTAGTAAACTGGGACAACTTGAGAGCAATGTATGCACTGTTTATGCGTAGAAAAATCTCATGAAAACACTAAGCACAGAACTTATCTTCCCTGTAAAGGCATCTAGCTGGGGTTGTATGAGTCGAGGTCATGTGCCACCCGTCCATCTTGTTTCTGACACAATGCCAAAATAAAGATCACAAAACTTGCCACTGTTGTAACTATGTTTGATCGGTGTTACATGAGTTGATGTCATGTGTCACCTGTCTATGATGTTCGTTCCTGCAGGGGCGGATGCGGGCTTGAGCCTTTTGGAGCAGCTCAGGGAGCTGGAATAATGCGGTTTTGAAGCAGCTTTGGAACAGTAAATGGATATTTTGGTGCACCTTTGGAGCATTAAAAGGCAATTTCTGGAGCTGTAGAAGTCCATTTGGGAGCACATTTCTAGGGTCAAACATCATTTATTTGCAATTTTTCATTTCTGGTAAATACAGAGAAACAAAAACTCAAATTGCTTTTACTCAACATTCGATTTACACTGAGGAGACCACTTTATTGACATGTTAGAAAAATATACGTTTCAAGAATTAAAGCATAACAGCTGACAGAGCAATTGCCAAAAGAAAAACTAGAGATAAGCGATGCTTTGAACAGCTGCACCGGACTAGACCTCAGAAAAGTGAAAAATACATAACATAATTACAGCCATGAGAAACGTCATAGAGGAAGAGGAGAGCTCAGTGAAACAGTGTCTCTCGCACCTAAGGTAGAAGGTCTGCCTTCAATCTACACCGAACGAGACTATAGACAAATAAACTGAGAAAGGAAGTAACTAAGAGAAAAGAAACTAAGCGATAATCTGAGCTAAACCTGACTAGACTACAGAAAAATAAAAAATAATTAATTAAGTGATCTCGTTCCCAAAACCAAGAAAGAAATATTCTACCATATTATTCACATAAAATACTTTGCAATTCCATCGTGTTTACCCAAATACATAACGAACCTACAAGTGTTTCTCAACTTGTTTTTTCGAGGGTAAACGGGTAAACAGCGGGCTTACAGGGGGGAGAACGAGGGAAGGGGGAGGGCTTATATGCACCTCCCCCCCCCCTTTTTGGAGGAAACGGGTGGCATCGGGCAAGACACACCTATGGAGCTCATAACTTGCAGATAGCTGCTAGCTTAACAGAATCTCCCTTCTTGCTTGTGCCGGGCGAACGCCTGTTATCTCATCCTGTTCGACATGGTACTGTGGCATCTAGCCTTTGGAATGGCAAGCGTACTCGTGATAAGATAAAACAGCAGAGGGTCTGCCTGAACAATAAAGCTAATTTATCTTTTGCTAACACCAAGCGGAAAGATTGCAATAAGGGTTGACGCCAATGCATGCATCATGGTGCAGGGCGCTGCGTGGTGAAGCTGCATTTCAGGGCAAAGCAAAGTTCGCGCATCACCCACACACCAAGGTCACTCTCAAATCCCATAAAAGAGCGCTGCCACTTAGAGACCGTGAAATTACGATGAGTGACTTCGAGCTCAGAGCTCCAAGTGTTAGTCCTTGAGAGAGCTCTCTGGACTAAGCCACATTGTGAATGACAGTGCACGAATGAGTCCCACCTGCTCCTTTCTCAATGTGACTGGCATTGAACATCACCTTACACTTGCCCCACTTTCGGAGCCGATTTGGAGCAGTTTTGGCACAATACTGCCTTTTGGAGCAGAATGGCACATGTAAAGTGGATTGGCACAGTGCGGCACAAATGGCGCAGCTATTTCACCCTTGTTCCTGACTTGATGGTGTTTGACTGGTGTTATATAAGTCAACATCACGTGCCACCTACCTGTGTCAGTTCTCAAACCCATGCAGAACTTAGATAATGCACAAAATGTCAAGTTGACCCTTCTAACAAGGAAAGCCACTGACTGTTGAAAAGCCAAAGGAATGCAAGGGAGGAGAAATAGTGAGAGAGTCCAATGAAGCTGAGCTACAGGTGTTGCCTCTAAATATAGGGGGCAAACAGTACCAATTCTCAAGGAAGCATTAAACACAACTAGAAATCTGGACCTAGAATACTAGCAACTTGAAAAGCCAACCATGTACGTCACGTTCATTAACAAAAAGGCACAATTCGCACATTGATTTTTGCCAACCAATGTGCACCCTCAACGACAGCAACAGAAAGGAATTTGTCAATTCAACCCACCTGTGGCATGCAACGTCGGGTCGTGGCTGCAGGAAACCAGGACCTTGCCAAGCAGGGCAAACAATGCTTGCACAAAAGAGAACCGCAGCTTGCTGTAGTCATCGGATGTCCAGGAAAGCAGGAGTGTCTTTAGAACCCTGAGTGCTTGAATCTACGGAAAAATGGGGACACCACCACGTCAGTACACTGCTGCACTGGTAATTCAGCGAGCAACAACACTGGATCTAAATAAAAATGCGAGAAAAAATAGGAGACATCCTGATAAACGAACACTGCCCGCCTGTTCACCCGCCTGCACAATCGTTTCTTGTGTGTTCCATCTCTGTGCACGCTCCTTTTCCTTGTGCTTTATTTCTGAGGCATGTGCTATGAAGCCACATGACGCATTGCAGCCAACAGGAGTTAAGGTACCACTTCGATGCTACGGAGAACGCCGACATCTCCGCTCAATGGGCCACTTATTGCCCTCACATTGCTACAAATGGGGTAATAAAGTGCAAGGTGTGTAACCCTAGGCAGAGGTCCACACAAAATTTAGACAGGTACTTTCCCCTAACATAATAACCTCTCAAAAGAATACAAGAGGGACCACAAAGGAGTACTGTGCCAGGGGCATACCGCTTGTCGGAACTCTACGCAGAATTTACATGGGAACTTCCCTCCCTCACGCAGCAACCTCTCAAGAGAATACAGAAGTCTCGCCAGCGGCAGGTGCCAGGGTTCGGGGACCCAGCCACCGTGCTGCCACTACGTACCTGTGTGGGCAGCAGGAGCGGGGAGGCAACCTTGTCCCCCGCTCCCGCAGGCCAGCTGCAGGGCCCCGAGGCCACCCCGAGCAGCAGGGTGACCCAGGGCGGGGAGCTCAGGGCCCGGCACAGGGCCGGGGTGGCACACACCCCCCGCACAAAGCCCAGGGTGGCCCACTCGTGGTGCTGCTCCTCCAGCATCCACTCCAGCCCACCACCCATGGCGGCGGCTGAGGAAGAGGAGGAGGGGTCGCCACCTTCACGAGAGAGCGAGGAGAGAGGGCCAGCAAAGAAGCCCCTTCAACATGTGGGGAAAGTGAATGCACAATATAGCAGAGGGGGCTTGGAGCCACCCTGCCCTCCTTTCTTTGCCTTCCCCAATGGCTCACACAGGTGCCCATCTAGCAAGGAAAGAGGTTACTGGACAATGTGTCTCCAAACAAGATGCTGGCTACCCTGTCAGGGCCACTGCATAGTGTGCTGGCTGATCACAAGAGGCACACATAAGGGCATTTTTGAATTTGTAAAACGCAATTAGAAAACAAACTGAAAGTCATTTCACTAAGGTGAATGCAAATGGTAGTGCTTGTGTGGGGAAAGCACTGCTTGACTGTCCCTAGGGGTTTTTTTAGTTTAGCCACCCCATCGCTGTCATTGACTGACATTGTACAGCTCGAAGAGAGTAACAATGAGCATCGATACAGGTCAAAGTACTATTAGGCCCGTCCACCCCCTGACACTACAGTGAGATGGTAAAGATGATAGAGGAAATCAGGCCACTTACTCCAGAGTCAGTTATATACATGCTAACCTCCTTTCCACACTGCCATCTCTTGTGCATCCTGTGCAGCTACTGTGCTCTCCACTTCCACACACAGCAGCTACTGTGCTGAGCACAGCCAATCAACGGTCTAGCAGCTCCTAGTTCCGAAGAAGTCACAGCGCTGGGTACAGGGGCAATGGACGAATCTATGGAGCCCTTGGAACACTGCCACTGGGCTGCCGGCAGGCATTACTTAGCAACGCTCTTTCTTCTTGCTCGCGGCATTCTTTCGCTCTGTGACCTCGAACAGGCTTCACACTGACGTACGGCTTTACGAGGTGGGGCACCCAGTGTCTTCGAGCTAGAAACCTGCATAAAACTAAGCTTTCACTCAGGAGTGGTGGCCTCACACCGCACGAGCAAGCTTTAGTTGCAAGCGAGGTCTGAAGGGGCACTCACTGCGGCCACATCCTTGGCCCGACGCAATGATGGATCGGAGAAGGCCCGACATGACCGAAATGGCCTTGGGATGAGCAGAGCTGGAGTGCAGGCCCAGGGAGACGCACAGCGCCCGCAAGAGGGTGTAGCAGCCCTGCTGGAGCAGCACAGACGGGTGCTGGGCAGCCGGCACTGTCGTGGTCGCTGGAAAGGCACCAACAGCATGACAAACGGGCAGCAGCGCAGTTTAATTGCACTTAGCCCTTGTCTTCACCCTTCCCTCTCCTTTCTGATACTACAGGATAACCAAGCACAACTAGGTAGGCCAAAAAGGGATATCTATCTAAGTGGCACATACCATCTTCGTCCTCCGAGTCAGAGCTGAGTTCCACCTCGGGCTGTGGAGGCAGTTCGGCCAACTTGAGGTCGTATTTCCCTTCTTTGCCCATGCGGTAGGAGTTGGTGGAGCCGTTGTCCCACTGCACCCGAATCCAGCCGTCCTCACCGAGCTCACCGATCACGCGGCCCTCCCCGGGAGGAGGTCCGTCCTGTGGGCAGAGAAGGAATCTATCAGAGTGGACACGCTGACAGACTTGGGGTGTGCTGAGTGAAGCTTGCAGGCACCAGACGTCGTTCACTAGACCTTTTAAATGATTCGGGCACAAGGTAATAAGCTACTCTCCTAACATTCACTCCTTGCTACTGGCAGCAAAGGAAGTTGTTAAAAGGCAATCTGGAACCCACGACAATGCCCCTTCTTGGTTACAATTTCTTCCACCCTTGTCATTTTCTTTTGCTGATCACTATCAGCACAGTTTGGAAGCAGAAGATCTGCACAGCACATCTGATGCAGCTGCACTCTCTTGAACGTTCATTCTATCTGAACAAATCACTATTGTCTCAGTGCATACTGTGATAATCTGCACAGATTATTATTGATAGCCAAGTGCTTGTTATAACTGCAGCCATTACGAGGGGGCTCATCTGTACACACACACGCACGCACCCCCACCCCCATATACCCATCTCAATACTTGCCCGTAATTACAAGCAGCTAGCACTGAGCCCCCCAAATGAAACATTTTATGTTCCCGTTCTTGCAAATAAGCCAACCCAGAGCTGTGCACCGCACCTGGTCTCCCCACTTCCAGTCCACACCACGGACCACCCTGGTGCCGATCTTCATCATTGAAGCCAGCTCTATGCCGCTTGGCGTTGGTGCTGGGGGCTGCGGCTTCCGGACGGTCTCTTCGAGAACCGCACAGAGGCTGACATTCTTTTCGTGGGGCGTCCGTGTTGGCCTGGGACCTGCAGTACCGTAACAGTGACAATGAGATGCCTGTCACATTTCACCCACACCGTGACTGCAGCACACTCTGTGGCCTTATAGGCAGCCTAAACATAACACGGGTAGCTCGGCTGGGGAAAAGAAAGATGCCCTGGATGCCTTTTACTGATCAGAAAAGAATAAAATGAAGCTGCAAAGAGGAACTTTAGCCTACAAGGTCACCACAAGGAGTACATCAAAATGAACTTAACACACACATAGTGTACACTGCAAGGTAAACTACAGTAATCTTAAACTAGGAAGGTTACCATGCTTACTTGAAAGTAACACGTTTTTTTTTGTTTTTTTTTTTCTAATTTGTGCTAGCTGAAGTCGGCCCTCGCGTTAAAATCGAATAGCGAAATTCAAGTTGCCAAACGAGTGCAATGATGCACCCAATTCTCTTCGACGGCTACAGTTTTGGTCATTTCACGATCAATGTTGGCCACACGTGCCATAGCTACCTGAATCCACTACAAGCCAAGAACGGCTCTCTTTGTTTTCTTTTTCCTGCATTGGTAGTGACAGTGTTGACGGCATGTGCAGCGCTTTGCCTTTGTTTTTGCGTCATACTGTGTGGAGGCCTGGGTAGTTTTCGTTGCCCTTGATTGTTTCGACTTTTCTTTGGCTCCCCTTGAGATGGCAATGTGTTGCACTTGCTACGACACCCATCTCAATAGACATACTATTTTATGTTTTAATGGCTGACGAAACTGACAGCTGCTTAAAGGGGCACTGACACAAAAATTTAGCATCTTGTTTTTTTCGTTGCGATAAGTAGCTAGTGCCCTACTTATAACCTGTAGAAACCTCATTTGCTTCAGCGTGCGACGGTTGTTTAATTAGAGGGATTTTAAATGCGGCCAGTCGCAGTTTCGGTTTCAGCGAGTGCCGTGAAACGATGGATTTTGTGGATTTTGTGTGAACAAAGCTGACCACGTGACCGTCGGAGGGATATCACAGAGCAGAGCCGCCGTAGCACTGTCGAATCCACATCGACGGCAGTTTCTGCGAATGCCCCCACGTACTGATCTCGTGAGGCGCTTAATTAAAAAGCGACCGTGGATGTGACGCAGGCGCTGCGAGTGCAAATGCTACTGCGGCTAAAGAACGACGCGCGACGCTCGAGACGGTGGGTGGCAAGACGCGCGCTGGGAGCAGCCGGCCGGTCTGCCTACAGGTCCGCCTACAGATGTGTTCGCTCAGCACTGCGGCGGATATTCGAGTGCCGCTCTCGTAAGCGGTGCAGATGACAATTTTTAATGCAACCCGCCATCGCATCATTAACTCCTTTCTCATGTAAGCCACCATGGTCGGGACTTGGGGACAATTTCGTGCAGCGGTAACAAGCTATCACTCGAGCTACCTGCGCCGGCCTGGGCCACTTCGCGGCCGTGGCCGCCGCCTGCACAGCGACCGTGCGGCTAGCTCAGTGGGCTTTTCGTGCCTCCGGCGCGTTTTCGCTTCCAATGGTAATAAACAGTAATAGAAACAGAGTGCCTGGAATCGCTGTAGAACTTTGGTCGCGGCCAGCTGCCCGATTAGCTGACGAAATCACGGCGCCTCCGCCGCCAACGATCGGGTCGTTCGTTCTCGAGAGCAGAAGCTCCGCCCTCCGGCCGTCCGATTGGAGCGGCGAGCCGGGCGAGCCCGCGTAAAACGCCGGTAGTGCGGAAGCGGCAAACACAAACTCGTGACGTGTTTGGATGTTGTTTATTTACAATTGCGCGTGGTCCTCTGCTGGCTGCTCGGTTGCGTTTCGCACACTTCAAAATTGATTTTAAATATGTTCTAGGCTGTATTCGCCGCTGATATTTTGCAGATGATGTATATGTGTTCCCACCAATCTATCTCCAACGTTATCTCGCCTTCAAAATTTTGTGTCAGTGCCCCTTTAAAAACTCGCCGTATCGACCATCCGTAGATGGTGGCTCCAGCGGGAGTGACTTTTCATGTGCGAACCCGGTGGAAAAGGTTTCTGTGAGCCTCGCTATGGCCAACACGTCGAATCGCAGAACCGTGTTATCAATTTTGTCATGAAACAGCATGGCTGCCTCATGGAAGTCAGTGTTGAACTGATACAGCTCAAAACAAGTGATGCTCAACTGATGGGCATCCTGCGAACAAAGTTCAAAGAATCACAGTCAGGCATCTAGTCACAGTGTTTAAAAAATAATTGTGCTTTTCCATGCTTTCACTGGCCTTGCGTGGGTACTTTGGCAGTTCTTCCTCCCCTCTTTTTTTTGACGCGATAAAAAGTTACCCCTTGCGTTACCTTCACGGTCTTATTTTTTTTTCTGGATGCAATGAAAAGTCACTCCTCGCGTTACAATTGCAGTCGCGTTACAGTCGAGTATAGTAGAACCCTGTTAATACATTCTGAGTTCATACGACTTCCCAGGGTCTACGCTCTCAAATGTGAACACCAAAAATGCCCCATAGTACGCTTCTTCCGGGAAAGTACGTTACTCCTTAGTGTTTTCTTTTTAAACGTATCAACGAGGTTCTACAGTAAATACGGTACTTTCACCCCTCTTGAACATGTTCACCAACAGCTTCCTCCAACCCCTCAAGATTACTTCTTTAGAACCTGTGACAATGGTGATAGTGCAGAGCCCCAGTGTGAGGCCTCCTCACAGCAAGAGACAGTAATGGGGCACGGGAGTGGGGAAGCTTGTCGGTGGCGGCCCCCACTCACCCAGGACCCGCAGCAGGGTCTGCAGGTGCGCCAGCACCCCCGAGCTGAGCAGCAGGCTGAGGCTGCGGCTCTCGTGCTCCCCCGACAGGAGGCCGATGGCCGACAGCAGGAACCGCGAGGGGGCCGACAGGGCCCCGCTGGACACCGAGCAGCCGCTCTCCATGCTCACCTGGCAGGGGTGGGGAGACCAACGTTGGGAACCCCCAAAGGCAAGGACCTCCCCATGACAACCAAGGTCAGCAGCCCGGCTGCAGCTGCTAGGCAAGTGGTGCTCTCTTTCTGACGAAAGCACAGGCACCAAACATAGCCAGGTACAATGGGCGTGTCACGCTCATTACGGTGCTCTCTGGCAAGCACCACAAACGAGTAGTGTTGGATCTAGCAGCACTTGTGAAATGGTGTGCTAGGTGACACGGAGTGGCCAAACACTTGGGAGGTTACTTGAGGATTGACGTTTCAAGACACACAGTATGGGAAATTGTGTGATGTGTTCAATACTTTCACTGCTAATGAGGCTAAAAAACAGCCTGGTATAGCTGGGGTTACACTGGGTGAGCCAACAGCACACTGTTTGACTTCAGTGCCCTGCCACTGCACTCGCCGTGTTTGCCAGTGAGACATTTCTCATGAACCAAACTGCCATTTTATGACTTTTTCCAGCAGGGTGCTTTGTTTTCTTCTGTTTTTTGCTTGAATAAGTTTTTATAAGTACATAGTTAAAATGTGCAAAATGAGGTGTCGTCTGCCCGCAATGCCCCTGCTGTGCTGACAAGCACAGCGAGCAACAGCATTGCAAGCAGATGACGCACAGCTTTTCCGTTTCTTAAATGCCTTAGAAAAACTTATTCAGGCAATAAACAGAAGAAAACAAAGCGTCAGGTCCAGAAAAGTCATAAAACCTGCAATTTAGTTTTAGGGTTGGACAAAGGAATGGATGTTCCTCGACCCCGAGACGAGGCAAGTCTCCTCTCAGGAGCCAGACCGAGTCGACAAACACGAACAGCTTAACGAGCTCGTGGGGACGCCATCTCCCACCCAAGCTCGGGACACCCTGTCTAGTTCGTGTTCCCTATTATGATTGAGCAATAAAGCCTCGTTTGTTGACATCACCTGCCTCCGAGCGCATCACTGGCCCCTCGCGGTAAGTCGAACAAACCCCCGAACAAATGAAGCCCCGGGACACCACGGTGGGGACTGTGGCTTTGGTTCTCGTGTTCTAACTTGCTAGCTGAGTAATATGGTCCATCTGCAGCCGCGAACCCCCGCATTCTGGCACCCAACGTGCCCACATTTGGGTGCCCCAACAGCCTCTGAGCCCACAATTTCCAAATACAATATTTTTAGAAAAACAGAAATCCTCCGCTAAAAACGCATGCATAAGTGGACATCCATAAAGTTAACAAAAAGGTAAACCTGCAATCCATAAGCACGCTGCTTAGAGGGAAGTGGTAAGTGCTGAGCTGATTTCACTTGCTGTAAAGAACAGACATGACGTGTATATAACCCCCATGTATCATTTGGAGATATTAATAAATTGATTGATTGATTGATTGATAATACCTTGGAGACGAGCTGTCGTGCCGAGCGGCCGATGGGAGGCACGTTCTCGTCTTCTGAGCTGCAGAGATCCAGGAGCAGGGACCTCAGCTCACTGACAGCCCACAGGTTGATTCGGCCTGACGCCAACTCGAGGGAGATGCGCTGGGAAGGCGGTATCAGGTTCAGGTTGGCCAGGCAGTGTACGGGCCTCTCCCTGGATGGAGAAAGCGAAAAAGAACATAAGACATAAATTCCGAATCCCATGACACAAACATGGGGAGCGAAAAACTCCTTCCCATACAGCCACGGGCATTTTGCAGGTACATGCGTGTTTCCTCACAACACAAACATTGGTACAGCAAGTTACCATTAAGGTACATCTAGAGTTCAACAGATTATTTTTTATTTAATCAAGCAGCTGCTGTACTTCAGTAATGAACCCAAAATACATGACCTGGCTCCGCTAACTTATAAAAAAAGCAACTTTACATTTACCGTATTTACTCGAATCTAGGCCGATACTTTTTTTTTTAAAGTTGTTTACAAAAGTCGGGTGTTGGCTTAGATTCGAGGATGCAGCTTTACTGCCATCCCTAGCCACTCAACACCATCTCGTGGCTTCGCGGCCATAGGCTTGCAGCTTGCAGGCATCTTGCAGGTTTGCAGACGCCATTTGCTTGTTTGAATGTTGCAACTCAGCACCGGGCGTTCCGTGCTTGCTTGCGTTTGTCGCCGCGTTACCTCGAGAAGCACCCGTGTTCACGGCCCAATGGCACCCACCAAGCGGTGCCACTACACCGTGGCTTTTTTAAGCGGAAGGTAGTCTTGGAGGCCGAGAGAACTTCAAACCCCCAAGGACAGCGCAAATTCGGCGTCAATGAGAAGAACGTGTGCAGATGGCGGAAGCAGCGGAATGAATTTTTCAGCTGCGCTTCCAAGCAAATGGCCTTCACAGGACCCAAGAAAGGTCGACACCACGAGGTGGAAAAGGAAGTCGCCGACTTTATCCGGCAGCAAAGAGAGGGTGGAATGCCTGTGACGACGGAGATGATACAGGCGAAGGCGAGGGAGATTGCAATCGTACAAGGCATCACACGGACTCAGTACAAGGCCAGCAGGGGGTGGGTCACTTGCTTTATGAAGCGATTCGGGTTCAGCCCACGACGGCGGACGTCTGTGTGTTAGAAGCTGCCCGCTGACTTCGAGGAGAAGCTGGTCGAATTCCAGCACTTTGTCATCAAGAAGCGGGTGGAAAAGGAGTACCGACTGGGCCAGATCAATAACGCCGATCAGACCCCAGTGTATTTTGGCATGCCTGTGGCCTACACCGTGAATGAGAGGGGGCGCAAAAGAAGTGAAAGTCAAAACTGCAGGCCACGAGAAGCAGCGCACCACCGTGATGTTGTGTTGCATGGCCGATGGGAAAAAGCTGTTGCCGTACATTATTTTTAAGAGGAAGACTCTTCTAGCCAGGGAAGTTTTCCCTAAGAATGTCGTTGTGCGAGCCTACGAGAATGGTTGGATATGTGGTGCTCTCATCGAAGATTGGGTGAAAACTGTTTGGCAGCGCCGTGCCAGTGCTCTGCTGTTTAATTAAGGAGTCACTCCTGGTCCCGGACTCCTACCGCGGCCACTTGACAGATGCTCACGTTAAGTCCATGCTTTTGAAGGGTGGTACGGACATTGCGGTAATACCCGGAGGTATGACAAGCCAGCTACATCCGCTCGACGTGGCCATCAACAATCCATTTAAGGACAGGCTGTGGAAGCATCACAATGACTGGCTGACGCTACAAGATCACCAGCTGACACCGACCGGGTGCATCAAGACAACTGGCGAGCTGGGTCGCTGTGGCACGGGACGAAATTCCGGCCGAGGTAATTGTGCGGGCCTTCAGTAAGTGCAGAATTTCAAATGCACTGGACGGAATTGAGGACAGTGCAATGTGGGAAGAGGACAGTGATGCCCACGACGACGACGAGTGAGCATTGAACATGCTACGACAAGCACCACAAGCGTAATAAATTGCATGTTCAAGTTTCAGTCCAGTGCCTTTTTTCGATCGGCTTACATTCTAGGTAAGTTTTTTTTTTTATTTTCTGACCTTCTGGATTTCGGGGGTCAGCCTAGAAATGAGGCCAGCCTTGATTCGAGTAAATACGATATGCATGCCTCAAAATACACTAGCGAGTGGTACAAAAAAGGAAGCAGCTGCAAAAGCTATTTATAAATGCAACCTCCTCAATAATTGATTCCCTTGATACTCAAATATGCATATTTATCTCAGCACTTGTGTCAACACGAAACTAAGCACATAAAATGACTAAGTGCCCCACCACACTGCTGCAGCTAAGATGGACTGCTACTGGTGGGGTCCTAATGCCCAGCATAGCTCTACCACTCATAGGTAATTAGCGGCGGCGATGCTTCAGCACCACATTCAGAGGTGCATTGATTGATTGATTCTAGGGTTTAACGCGCCGACGCAGCGCAGGCGATGAGGCGCGCCGTAGTGGAGGGCTCCGGATTAATTTTGACCACCTGGGGATCTTTAACGTGCGCCGAAATCTCGTACACACGGGCGTTTTTGCTTTACGCCTCCATCAGAAAAGCGGCCGCCGCGGCCGGGAATCGAACCCGCTACCTCGTGCTCAGCAGCGCAAACATTCAGAGGTGCAACTGCAGGATTTTGTTCCATTACTTTACACACAATGACACATTTCTTCAACTACCATCTGCCCATTTTTCCTATTTATTGCAAGACTGGCTTAGTGTGCCAAAAACCAAATTCCCCTTCTTACATTCAACATATTGCAGCAGCAAGAGTGTCCTCTTCAGTTACGTTTTTTACATCAAGGCTATGAAAAGCACACTAAGAATTTGCACTAAAATTCAACGACGACCTAACCTCCGAAGCTTAATGCATGCGAGGGGAGATAACGCAGGCAGGAAAATCGAGTAGCGTCACACAAACCATGGCATCTTCCCGATAGGCAGCAGTCCCTGCCACCCACAGTGCAGCTTGTACTTGACAGAAGGCAGCAAGGATGACTTCTCAAACAGAGCCAGGATGCTCTCCAGGCCCTGCAATCTCGTCTTGGCCCGCTCCATCTGAGACAATGCACAAGGAAAACAAAAGAGTTGTCTCCGAGTGCAGCCAGCGCTCAAACTGAACAGCATCCACAGTAAGCACAAATGAAAGATGAAGCACCAAGGGCAAGTGCTAGATTTTAGCGCACGTATCGAGCTCCATACACTTGCAAAACAGCACTCAGCGTGTGTTGCAAACATTGAACTAGCAGCGAAGAATACGAGAGAGCGTTGGGAACGGCCCACCTGGCAGTACATGGCCTTCTTGATGAGCTCCACGTCAACATCCTGGGTGACAAACTCAAACACCTGGCTCAGCAGCTGGCTGTGGTCGATGGTGTTGTGCCTCAGGAGGCTGCCCACCTCGGAAGACTCACTCTGCAAGGAGGAGGTGAACAAGGGCAGCAGCACTCACCTCGTTGCCTGCTACTAATAATGCACAAGGCAAGGAACAAAGATCGGCAACCACAAAGCACAAACGGCAGGTTGGTACCACACTAGACATGTTGCAAGGCAGATCAGAATTCTACATTTGGCAAAACTTAGAGCGCGACTGAACAAAAATGACAGAAAGACGACAAACAACTTGTGTTTGTCGTCTTTCTGTCATCCTTGTTCAATCACGCTCCAAATTTGACCAAAAATGCATCAACTTGCCCAACACTGTGTCCTACACAAACAATTCAACATGGTTGTCACAGCCCTACACAGGGTGTTAAGGCAATAAATGAGCATCTGTGAGAATTTTTCCTGAGCAAGCCACTTCTCCGTTTGTGTATACAAACTTTGCACAATGTTCTGAACACATTACATATGGGCCACACTGCACGAAACACCAGTATCAACAAGGGACTACACATACGATGCAATGAATGGATTCAGTTTATGTGAGGCGTGCACTGTTCCATGAGAGAACATCATCATACAGTGGACGACCACCAGCTGCTACTGCTGACCTGCTGATGCCGCTGATGAATACGATGATGTCTAAGATGACTTACATAGACACGAGCATAAACGACCACAGGACCAACCTTTCTCAGTGGTGCTCCAGCATTCTCCAATTTCACTTCAAAGCTCTCCAGAGCTTCAGTTTGACTTTCATCAGAAGAATCTTTGTCTTTTGAAGCGGAAGAGTTCTCCTCGGAGAAGCCCTCGGACAAGCTTCCTGCGTAAATTAAAAAAAAACTCACTCAATAAACCTTGGAAGTGAAAAGCTATTACAGAGGGACTGTATATGAATTGATCCCGGAGATTTTTTTTCTTCTCCGACAACAGAATACACTTTGCTGTAAAATTAACTTTCCCATGAATTCCCTGCAGCTCTCAATCTAATGTACAGGGTGTTACATCGATAAATGAATTGCTTTCAAATTTTTTTCCTGAGCGAACCGCTGCTCTGCTTGCGCTCAAACTTCACACAAATGTCGCTTTTTGTGGTCTATTTTATTAATCAACAGGAATGACAACAGTACTTTGCTGCTTATTCTGAAAATAAATAAAAATGGCGGCCACTTTGGACATGCAAGCTGATCTTAGAACTACAGCACCACCTGGAAAAGGCAAAACGAAACACGCGATGGCGATTCCCAGTAGGAAGCAGCCAAATGAGGTAGCAGACGATCATGAAATTTCTTTTGTCGACAGTTCATGATGGCCAGAAATAGTTACATAAGAGCTCGTATGAATCCTGATAAAGCATTCCCGTGGTTCATCGTTGTCAATACCAGTCATCTGGTTTCAGATCATCTGTCGTCTGCTGTGCCAGGTTACCCAGCTTTCCAAAATAAAGCTCCCAATTCTTTGTCCACGTTTATTGCTTTGTTCTCATTTTACTTTTATTATTCTGTGCGTGCGTGTGTCTGCTTGTGACATGGCTGCCTTTTCGTCTGCTGTGAATGATCTCACGACGCCATTAATGCATTATGACTGTGCCCCAATCAATTGTGCTTTGTGTCTTGTGCTCATTCGACTTTGCTGTCCAATTAATATGTTTACACCGTGGATTGGGGGAAGTTTTATAAAACCATTAATTCTAAAGAATTGTGAGCTTAATACCGTATTTACTCGCGTAATCCTCGCACTCGCGCAATCCTCGCACCCCTAATGTGAGCCACCAAAACATGAATTTTTTGGTTCCTCGCATAATCCTCGCACCCCCAACTTTGCAGCGGCGAAAGTTGCCTGCTCGCGAAACCCGCATGGTGCATGCGCTCTCCAATGCGCGCCCTCCCCTGCCGCCTCTCCGTTCGGCGGAGAGCGCTGTGTATCCAAGTCCATCCAGGCGCCCTAACAACCTGCATGGCTACTCCCTAACAGGTGCCCTAACACGCTACTCACACTGTCCTTGAGCCGGTTTCGCGCATGTTTCACGTGCGCGCAACTAGACGGTGTTCGCGCAGCCCGCTGTCGTGTCGTCGTGTCGCCGTCGTGGTCCCGTCGTTGAGCGGCAGCAGTCGGTGAGTCACTCGCGTCAGTGGTGTATAGCTCGCTGCCGTTTTGAGAACTTTTTGATCTATTTGTTTTGTGCTTGGTGCCGCTTCGCCATGAAGAGGAACGCCAGCTACACTGCTGCTTTCAAATTGAAAGCGAAAGAGTATGCGATCGAACATGGCAACTGTGCCGCAGGCAGGCACTTCGGCGTCACCGACTTCAACGTGCGTTACTGGAGTAGGGCACGCA
This sequence comes from Haemaphysalis longicornis, assembly GCF_048455015.1. Classification (NCBI taxonomy): domain Eukaryota; kingdom Metazoa; phylum Arthropoda; class Arachnida; order Ixodida; family Ixodidae; genus Haemaphysalis; species Haemaphysalis longicornis. The sequence continues at coordinate 66,180,016 of NW_027526335.1, read as the reverse complement.
CATACGACGACGAGATAGGGTGCGCGCCAGAAAGCAAAGGCGGCAATTTCATGATCGCTGATCGACGGGAGACTGTTTACGTTGTGAATAATAAAATAAAAAGAAATAGCTGCTGTTGGCAACTGAGCTTACCTATACAAAAAACGACCGCTACATATAGCGGGATTGGCATAAGGCAAAATGGCAACACTGTGCACCGGATTTTTTTTTCCCGCATAATTCTCGCACCCCTAACTTTGCATTGACTTTTCCGAAAAAAAAAGTGCGAGGATTATGCGAGTAAATACGGTAACTAATTCTGGCTGAAACTGAAAACTAATTTTTTCTAGCAACCAATTAACTCGCAGCAGTACAAAAATTTATGAAAAACAAACAATTCGATTATTCTAAAGATTAGCAGCAACTCAAAGCCACAGCAGCCCGTAACGTTGCACCATCTGTGAATGGCCCTGGTGCAGCACGACTATTTCGGTAGTGAACTCATACTGCTAGTGAACTTTACACTGGATGAAGACGGAAAAGACGAAACACACGCTAGACTTCAACTTGGTTTATGCCAAAAGGGAACAAGAAAACACGCATATAGGTTCACAAATCAAGAACAAAAAAAAAAACATTAGCCAGTGAAAATGAAATGCTGCAATCTTTGCACTCATCTTATCACTATTTACACCAAAGCACAAACAATATCTGGTCACATTACAGGAATGCTTTTTCATAGTTTCGTTTTGGGTTATGGTGCTTTAATTAAGTGGTGCCCTTTCATCTGGAATACAGAAATATACTCGACAAAAATCGGTTGTCTTTCTCTTTAAAGGGGTCCTGAAATACCTTCTGCCGATGCATGGATGTACATGTAACCAAATAAAGCAATGTATTAGCAATCTCCTCCCGCAAGAATTTTGTTAAAGCGATGAGTATTAGCTGAGAAATCGTAAATCAAACACCGTGCATTATCGTCGCGCCGCGTTTCCTCCTCCTTTTGCTGTTGACGGCGCGAGAGCCTTCCCTTCCATGATGCTGCGCTCCTCAGCAGTGACGTACTTCTGCTATGGCGCTCCTCAGACTGCCGTCTGCTACGGGCAACCTTTGTTGACACCATAAATCCCGCACTCCGCTCAAGGCTGGAAAAGCGAACGAAAAATCTGGCCGCATTTATGTAGCGGCCTGGCCTTGCCCTTTCGCGGTGTACATTGCTGCAGTTGCTATCGGCGGCACGCGACTTTTTATCGGCGGCGAACTCGCAGCCGCTCGAGGAGGATCGTGCGCTCCGTCCCTTTCATGCACCGCGCACTGGCGCACTGTTTATCCAAAAAGCGCCGTATCAGATGTGGCCCCGCTGGTGCCGGGTCTTATTTTGTGGCGGTAGTAATTCCTGCCGGCGGCATGTGAAAAAGACATTTTAAACCGATACATAACCCGTGCACAAAACGCTTCAATCATGTGACCAGTTCAGCTTGGGGCGACGCGTGGTGGAGAGGGGCAACGTTGGCAAAACATGCTCCAGCGCGGCTCTGAGCTTTCTAGCGCTGGACGAGCGCCATTTCTTTGACAATCTCAAACATCGGTTGCATTGGCAACAAGGCCCAAACCGCTCCAGAAGTCAGTTACGGTTGCGTGATCCCGGTTCACCTTAGGGCCCCACCTCGCGACATGCGGGCACTGCTGGCGTACCACTCACTCCCATTGGGAAGTGCGAGATGCGTTTGGCATTACAGGAGGCGATGGTGTGTGTGTTGTGGATGGACGCCTTTGTTTCGCGATGAAATGCGACATTGTGCTTCTGCGGGTGGATAGTGCTTCCCATGGTCTGGATTATCTTTCTCGAGCGACGTACGACTCAACCTCGCATGGGGTATGTTCAGTGTGCGTGGCTAAAAGCCATCTCGGCTTGTGTGCCAGAGTTAAGTGACTTGCTGTTCGTCCCCGCAAACCGAGCGCGAGGTGAGTGCCGAATTTACGGCGGGCAGGAGGAGGCAACCCATTGTCTGTCAATCGCGGTTCAGACTTGCAACACAGGTTGTGACGTTGTGTTCGTTTGAAATGCATCTCTTGATTGTTTTGAAGTTGAATAAAATGTATGCGTCAAACCCGGGCATTTGGCTCAGGGCGTTCGCTGCGATTGCACAAAAGAAGTGCCACGGGGCTTCAACGCTTTCTTAATGGAACGTACTCAGGTAAGAGAATATCCATGTCGTGTTATAACCGTGTTGCATTCAATACAAACGATTAAGCGTTTCTTTACACTTATTTCGTTTGTCGTAAAATGTCCAAGCACTCCGGCACTCCGCTGGCAGATCAGGCGGCGAGCCGCCACTGAGCAGACGACTCATCTCATTGCCGGAAGTGCGTGAAAAAGCCGCCCAATAGCAGGATGTCTAGCTCATGACGAACATCTGGGAATCGATGATTTAGACATGTGAAGATGGCGGTGTCCAAAAACATGAAGGGAAGGGTGAGAAAAAAGCGACAAACTTCGCAACAAAACTGTGAGCTTTCCACTGCGCATAAAAGAGTAATACTTGGCACAGATGACGTTGACGACCCAATCTAACGATTGCGCTACTTCTTTTAGTGTGCTCAAAACGCCTTCCAGGGCCCCTTTAAAGCCGTGCTTGGGGTTCAGATGGTGCAGCGGCATCAGATGCGGAAAGAAAAAAAAAAGACGAGATAAAGACTGTACCTCCGCTTTTAGGTGCCGCTCATTTGAGTGATAATAAACAAGGAATGACTGAAAGGTAGCTTGCGATATGGTTGGATTTGAGCATGTTTTGTTTATCGTGCACATTTTCGCAGCTCCCACAACATATGTTCTAAGCGGTCGACACTGTATATGCACAGGAGCAGCTAGGAACAAAGCGGCTGAAGTTCGAACAAGGGGCACAGTCTTCTCACCCAGCGCATCCTTACGTTTGGCCGTCCTCAGCTGCACGATGAGCTGGTGTGCCGCAGTCTTCCAGTGTGACGAGGTGCCCACGAGCTTCAGGTTCTCCATGACCGACAGCTCCCTGCTGACCGCTGGCCTCAGTTCGTAGAAGAGGAAACGGCAGCGCTCGACCATGGGCCAGCAGACCTCTTTGTAGGACCCGTTCAGCTCTTGCCTGGCCTGGAAAGAAAGAACAAAGCCAAAAAGTTTGCTTGCCCGCCTTGCTGCCATTAGCGTGCATTTGCACACGGTGCAATGGCCTACCTGATTTGAAACAAATGCCATCACTCAAAATTAACATAAAAGAGAGGTCGACCGGGCAGGGTTACACACAGCAACATGTTCACATTCAAGGCTCTCCTCAAAAAAGAATAGGATTGAATGACAAGTGTTCCTTTTTTGCTCTTGTTTCTTTCGTTTCAATTAAAGTGGAAAAGCAAGATCGGAAATAGTTCAGTCAGTAAAAAATGTTTATGACTCAAAAATGTTACAGCGCAGAGGACGCAAAATATGCCCCCCCCCTACCCTCGACATACTGAGCATTCCACCAGGAGAACGGGAGCTTAAACTGACAAGGCTGCCCTTTCCCCAGATAGGGTCTTCCACAAGTGGTACACCTTCCTCAGACTAGAAAGGACAGTGGGATTCACTGCGATATCCCTACCACCAGCTCATGCATCACAAAAAGCCACCAACACAATAACGAGCTGGCGACAGTGCAACGCAATCATTTCGTAATGCAAAGTACCATTTGGACTGTGCTGAGACCTCACAGATGCATCACTGACCACCTTTTCAAGAGATCTTGCAGTTGCTTCTGCAGAGCCCAAACCTGATGAGCTGATTGACACTTTGCCAACAACAATAGAGCAAAGAAAAAAACTGAAGGAATGGTCACACTCTGATGGGTGGGAGTTTTAGAAAACCTGGCAATGCCTTCACAGATACATTCTGGTCCTCTGACCTTTTAAGAGAGTTGGTGCTTTGCAGGCACCACCCCAGTGGCCCGCATCAGTTTAGAACTGTCTGCGAGTACCTCAGCTAACAATTTCTTTTTGATGTCCAAAACGATAGGAACACCAAAGCACCTAAAGAGGTCTTTCCCCTCTGGGATTGAAACACTCACCCAAGCAGCAATAACAAACTATCCAGCCAGTGTTGAAAGGGGAGCATCACCTTGATGAGGGACCACTTGGCCTGCTGCACCATGCGCACTATGTCCTGCAGGACTCCCGGGAGCTGCACCGCTGAAGGCTTGATGGAGGCACCCTTGAGGGCCAGCTGCTCAGCAGTGTTCAGCAGAAGCGCACCGCAGCCCAGGTGCTTGACCGACACCGCCACTAGCAGCCTGCAGCACCCCAACAGAGAAGGCCGTGAATGGCTAGGCAGGGCTGGCTGGTGCCTCAGTGGCTCTTTTGAAATGCAGCTCATAGAAAGGGGGCCTTGCATCCATGCAGTGCAACGACTGAATTCTACTACAGTCGAGTCCACTTATAACAATGCCGTTTATAACAATATATCGGATATAATGATGAACAACCATGACACCGTCCACTTTCGTATGCTTGCTATGGTAAAATAAACCGCTTATTACAATGCTCCAGTGCTGCAATATCAGATATAATGACTGAACGCAGTTACAGTGTGCACCAAACTGCGATCTGCCGCCGGCTCTCCGCTCCGAAGGCATGCACCGCAAGCCGCGATGCATCTCACATCCCTTCCTCAGAAAACAAGAAAACTCTCAGAAAACAAGTCGACTGTGCCGCTTACAAGGAAACGAGGAGAGGGGGAGAGCAGTTTTCCTTCCAAACCCCCCCCTCCCGATGCCACTGCTTTGGCACCCCGCACTGGCACCGCTCGGCACAAACCACTCGCGTGTTCTACAGTGCCTCGATTCACGCCGATCTGTACGGTGGCACTGGCATCGAAATACCCTAGTGCACTCGCCTATGGTTGCCTGTTCTGTCACTTGTGCACCACTTTGAATTTGACTCGGTGCCTTTTCAACTGCCTTCGTTTTTCCGCAGAAGGGATGTGGCACCCCTAGTCGGAATTCAAGGTAAAAAAAAAACAGTGCAGTTCATCAGTGGATCCATATGCAGAACCCACACAAAACCCATTTAACGATGTAGAGCAAGAGCACACTTCCCAAGCCCACTGCCACCCACACCTGCGGGGCACCCACCTGCCGACCTCCTCGATTGGGTGGTCGGCCCCAAAGTCCATGTGCAGGGCCAGGTGCTGCTGCTCGCAGAAGGCGTCCACTGCGCGCAGGAAGCCCCCCACCAGGGGCTCCTCCAGCCGGCCCTCGGCGATGGCCTCCACCAGGCCCTCCTCCGTCCAGGCGGCCGCAGGGCCACCCACCGGCGACGGGGCGGTCGAGGCGGCAGACAGCGACTTGGGCTCCGTGGGCGTCACTCCCGACACTGGAACATCCCGAGGAACATGGACAGCCATTTAAATTTTGGGCCTACCTTACCTTGCGATTTGTTGCTTCTAACTGCTCTACACAAAAATTACTCGAATAGATAAGTGCACATAGGTCCTGCTAAGTGAAAAATTCACACAGAACATGCCTGTGATGACTGTCCACATTCACTTCATCCTCCCTTCTCCATTAGTATTAGTATTTTTCACAAAAGAAGCAAACAAAAAAAAAACAGTCAGTGCACCATGGAAGGCCAGCGAAACCTCCGACACTCAGCTGCCAGCGCACCCAAGGGCTGGTGTGCCACACTGATGCATGATTCCAATGCCAACAAGAAGTACCGTATTTACTTGCGTAATCCTCGCACTCGCGTAATCCTCGCACCCCTAATGTGAGCCACCAAAACTTGGATTTTTTGGTTCCTCGCATAATCCTCGCACCCCCAACTTTGCAGCGGCGAAAGTTGCCTGCTCGCGAAACCCGCATGGTGCACGCGCTTTCCAACGCGGGCCCTCCCCCGCCGCCTCTCCGTTCGGCGGAGAGCGCTGTGTATCCAAGGCCATCCAGGCGCCCCAACAACCTGCATGGCTACTCCCTAACTGGCCCCTAACACGCTACTCACACTGTCCTTGAGCCGATTTCGCGTGCGTGCAACTAGACGGTGTTCGCGCAGCCCGCTGTCGTGTCGCCGTCGTGGTCCCATCGTTGAGTGGCAGCAGTCAGAGTCACTCGCGTCAGTGGTGGATAGCTCGCTGCCATTTTGAGAACTTTTTGATTTCTTTGTTTTGTTTTGTTTTGTTTTGTTTTGATCTCTTTGCCGCTTCGCCATGGGGAAGAACGCCAGCTACACTGCCGCTTTCAAATTGAAAGCGATAGAGTACGCGATCGAACACGGCAACAGTGCTGCAGGCAGGCACTTCGGCGTCACCGACTTCAACGTGCGTTACTGGAGTAGGGCACGCACATGATGACGACGAGATAGGGCGCGCGCCAGAAAGCAAAGGCGGCAATTTCATGATCGCTGATCGACGGGAGACTGTTTACGTTGTAAATAATAAAATAAAAAGAAATAGCTGCTGTTGGCAACAGAGCCCTCATATACAAAAAACGACCGCTACATTTAGCGGGATTGGCAAAAGGCAAATTGGCAACACTGTGCACCGGATTTTTTTTTTTTTTTTTACCCACATAATTCTCGCACCCTTAACTTCGCATTTGACTTTTCCGATAAAAAAAGTGCGAGGATTATGCGAGTAAATACGGTAACAACCAGGCAAGGAAAGGAGGAGCCCCCCTCCTGCCCCTCCGTACCGGGTGTGGCGGCGCTGGACCCCCCTGTGCTGCGGGCCTCCCCCTTCTCCTCCTCGAAGGGGTCATGCGGGGGCAGGCTCTTGAGCAAGCCTCCCCCGCGCAGCAGGCCGCTCTCCAGCCACGGCTGCAGCTGGACCTCCCAGGGCTCCAGGGGGGGGCCGCACGCCCGCTGCTGCAGGTGCACGCCCAGCAGCAGGGCCAGGGTGCGCTCCGCATCGCACAGTGGGGACGACAGGCTGCCCGCGTCCACCGACAGGGGGCACTCCTGGTCGTACTGCGCAGGTGGGCAGGCAGGCAAACGGACAACTGAGGCACACGCCTTGGAGGCCTTGGAAACACAACTGCAGATGCTAACAGACACAAGCATTCGACCATGCATGTGTTACGCTTCCCTTGAGTGGGCTGGCAGAAGGAGGGGTTGTGGTTGATGACAGCGCAGGAAAGGGGGGGGAGATTACAAGGTACCTTCCTCAAGACATCCCCACAGCACTACTTACGTCCACAAAGTTCCCCACGAAGAAAGAACTGAGCAGCTCCCGCGCTTCCTTTGGGTGGCCGGCAGCTTCAAAGGCCTGCGTCGCATCCCGGCCTGCGAGAAAATGCAAAAACTTGCATTTGTAGAAACGTGAATGGGCTGCCGCAACCACAATGCAAAAGAACGTACAGTCGAATCCCGCTACAACGAAATTGACGGGACGTGCAAAAAATTTCGTTGACGAGACAATTCGTTGAGGTGAAACCTGCCCCAACACCGCACGGAAGGGCAAGAAAAATAGCCCCGTATATTTCTGCATCATTGGCAGCCTAATACAATGTTTAGAAAAAGGACTGACGTGCAGTAACGTCGTGTTTATTCAGATAACAAGCATACCAATGGTTATCTGTTTTTTTTACCAGCACTCAAAGAGCGCAATACTGAGGAGAAGGGGAGAGGTGAAAAAATGAAGAAATGCAGGCGCAAAGCGTATTGCTGTAAAACGAGGCGTTTCCACCGAGCTGATTATTTGCAGATAGCTGCTAGGTGGTTGGAAACCCCCCCTCGCTTGTGGCAGGAACGGCGCCGTTATCTTAGCCTCTGACTAGGCACGGCAGCAACTGACCGTGGCAGGCAAGCCGCGCGCACTTGCATTTAAAGCGACTGCGTGCTCGCGACTAAGATAGGATCACGCGGGTTCAAGACTAAACACAAAAACATTATTTTTGCTTTTTGACTTTGAAGAATTGTAGAAGGAAAACTGCAAGGACAGCTGCTCACAACACATATATGACGGTGCTGCGTCAGCAGTAGAGCACATTCGCACGATTTCAACTGGATACGGATTGGCTATAGCTCCGGCTTGGCGAACCTGGCTTGCGCTTCATGTAAAGACAGCCCGCCACATCGTTATCACCATGAAACAATGGCGTTCACGTATGAGTTTGTTTTTGTTTTGGGTGGCAGTGTGGGTGCACCGCTCATGTTTCCGGTGAAACTAAGCGTCCTGAATGTATAAAAAGTTACAGATAGCTGGCGCAACGCTTATTTTATTGTAAAATAATTGTTCAAACCCAGCCCAAATCATCAAAAATTTCATTGAAGCAAAAGCAAGCCAGACAAATGGTTTGTTGTGGCGAGGACTTTGTTGCATTGACTTCTATGGCTAGCTGACGGGGAATTGGAAATATTTCGTTGAAGCGGAAATTTCGTTGAAGCGGACTTCGTTGCCGCGGGATTAGACTGTAGACGGTTTCAGGGTCACTCAAGATCACATCTAGACTGACGCTACTGTTTCTATGCTATGAATGTTAGTCAGATGTATGGCTTACAGACTAGTTGTCCAATGAATTATGTGAAACAATGAAATACCTTCAATATTGTTTTGACAGAAACAGCCTATTTCTTGAGCTTACGAACCCAATAACATGCAAATGTTTAACTAAAATAAAAAAACTCAGGCAAGTTACATTACGGTACAGCAAGTTCTAGCAAAGCAAATTTGCCACAGAGAAATGCTGCACATGAGTAAAGTGACCAGACGTCCTTATTTAGGCAGGACATGTCCCAGTTTTGCGGCTGTGGTCCCGCTGTCTCGGCAGCCTGCTTGTGAAACGGTGTTTTGTCCCGTCTTCAGCCGAAAGCATAGAAGACGTGTATCAAGCCCTGTGTTGTGTTTAAAAAGCTGGAGGATTGGAAGAGCCAAAAGAAACCGTTCAAGGAACTTGAAGAAACACGCACAGCAAACAACAGGACAAAGCAAGGAACACAAAACACAGCACCGGTGGTTTGTGTTTCTTGCCTAACCTCAATGCGCGAGCTTGTTTTCTTGAAATTGCAGTGTACCAACAACCTGTTCAGCACACCCTTCTGCGTTTGAGGAATGGTGGGTGGTTGTTCTTCAGGACTTTGAAACAAATGACGTGCCTTGCTACCATATCAACACGATCCTCGAGTACGCCATGTGCTTGTCAGTCACGAACACACCAGTGGAAAGGGTGTTTTTTTATTAGGAATAAAATGTGGACTGCAGATAAGACACAGCTTCAACTGACGACACCCAAATCAACGCTACTGTATACGAGACGAATTTGCACACGACGTGCGAGTGGTACTAGACACATCAGAAAAAATTAATTGATAAGTGCAATGCATTCAAGCAAGAAGTGTCAGTTAGCGGCCAGCAAAAAAACCTGGAAGGCCAGGAAGGCTGCATTGTGAGATGCAGTACTACAAAGTGCAATTTGTCACACTATGTGCCTAGTTTGTCCATATCCCTCCCCCCCTCCTGCCCCACCTTGGGGTTCGAGGAATATGGTCCCTTTACACACAAGTTTCATGAGCGCCAGCGCTGAAAGGGTGCACACACCTGCAGTGCACACACGTGAAATACGTACGCAAGGCATAGCCCATCCCTCACTACTTGTCTCAACAGGCTTCAATGATACTGGCTAAACTGACCTGCTGCTCAGCGCAAGTTGATTTGATTTTTGGCAGCAGCTACACTTCAACAAGAGTAAGATACGAAAATTCCCCTCCACTCGAGTATTCCATGTTTCGACCCCGCACAGCAATGTGAGAGCAGCAGGGACCACTCACCAGCGTACTTGACAAAGACGTCGGCCCCGCAGGGTGCGGAGGGCTTGAACTCCTGCACGTCGTAGACCTTGCCGCCGATGATGATCCAGAGTCCCCCGTCCCGGTTGTGGTTCTCCACGTCCGCCCTGCGCAGGGCAAGCACCTCCTGGGCGGGGGGGCCGCCGCTGCCCTGGCTCGGCGGGGGCGGCGTGAGCGTGCCGGCCCCCACGCCCGGCCACGAGAGGTCCTGGGCGTCTTCCAGGTGTGCGCCGGGCGCCAGCCGGTTGAAGCAGTCCAGGCTCTCCAGCAGGGGCGACAGCATCGAGGATGCCTCGGCCACGTGCATCACGTCGGGCACTGAGCTCTCCAGCAGCAACAGGGATACCAGCAGCTCCGGCAGGAGCACACCTACACGAGGGCAACGAGGAGAGGATACGAACATCTCCAACATCACAAATGACACCTCCTTGATGCCACGAGGATGATCAGATTACTGTCACTGTTGCCATGAAATGAGAGATTTGAGGAAGTGTCATCAACAGGTATGGCTAACAGAGCTCTGTCAACTCTTTTCACCTCAGGTGAGTATTTGTACCCAGAAGGCACATCTGGGATTTTAAAGCTGCCCTGCCGCCCTTGTCATTTTATTTGCTATTCTTGTCGACACGCAGAAGACCTGCCAGACTTGCAGTGCCCACCTGTCTTAGACACCCCAAGGCTTTTGTTAAAACTCACCATCAATTTGTGACACCCCTGACTCCTTATTTCTGTTTATGGACACGGTGACAAGCACCCAACTGGGAAAGAAAGCTTCGCCACATATCTAAGCTCTGAAATAAATGACGACACTGCTGCAGTTTTACTACCAGCCACAGCCCGTTGGAGTTGGGTTTATTTTCGAGCCACAACACGTAAAGAACAAATGAAAGTAGTTGTCAATGCAAACTAACCACAATCACGCTATAAAAGCAACACTACACCTTGAATTGGCCCTGAGAGACATGGCCTTGAGATGTGAAACTCCAAGTGGGGACCATTAAAAGCAATGAGGAGCCACCCACCTGTAAGCTCTTGCTCAAGTACAGCAGCAGCAAGCGCGAAATGATGCGGTGAAAGCGAGCCCAAGACTGACGCGACGGAAAGGATGTCCTCCACGTGGCAGGCCACAAGGGTGACGTACTTCCAGAGAAGAGATGCGGCCCCACAAATTTCCGTATCTGCGGCAGAGCAATAAAGGAGCAAGTGATTGATTGATTGATTGTAGGGTTTAACGCGCCGACGCAACGTAGGCGATGAGGCGCGCCGTAGTGGAGGGCTCCGGATTAATTTTGACCACCTGGGGATCTTTAACGTGTGCCGAAATCTCGAACACACGGGCGTTTTTGCTTTTCGCCTCCATCAGAAAAGCGGCCGCCGCGGCCGGGAATCGAACCCGCGACCTCGTGCTCAGCAGCGCAACGCCTTAGCCACTGAGCCACCGCGGCGGGTAATAAAGGAGCAAGTGTTTGTACCACGGCAACATACTTTGCACACGAGATGAAAATCAGCGATTTAAAAGTTACAACGGCAATTTTACAGTGCTGAATGCAATGCCCCATAATGACTATTTACTAGGGGTGTGCGAATATCATTTTTTTTAAATTTCAAAGCGAATTCGAATAATAAAAACAAAGTTCGAATCGAATCGAATATTTTTCGAATATTTTTCGAATACGAATACTTATTGTTTTTTGTAAAATTAAAGTTTTCACCATCTAGAGACACAAAAACTGCAACTTTATTGCACAACAAATCATACAAAGTAAAATTAGAAATTACACAATACCATTGCACTCAACAGGTTAAGGTCTGAACTCACTTAAATGTTTATATGGAGAAAGGTTAACTGCTCGACATGTTTGGGGAGCAGTGACAACCTCCTGCTCGTCACGACTCCACCAGATACCGAAAGTAGCCGCTCACTTGAGACACTAGTGGCTGGCATGCCCGAGCCCGTGCACATTGCCGCGCGCTGATACAGTAAAATCTCGATGATACTAATCTTGCGGGACTGCGAAAAATATTCGTATCATCCGAAATTCGTATGAACACACAGACCAAAAAATTGAGCGCTGAAAAAAGTTTTCGTTTATTTCTTCTCTTACTTTCGCGTGAAGAAATTCGTGATTTTTTCTGCTTTTTTTAACCCCTATGTCGCAAAGCAGTCCTTTCTGGAGCACGTAAAGCTCCGCGCTCGTCTCCTCACTCGCTGTGCCCAAGCTCACTACACGCCGCAACAGTCAAGCGTGAACCGCATGGTGCGTTTTTGCACGCGATTCGCTCACCTCGGCTCTTCGAGCGCTGTATTTTCACGCCCGCATCGACGATTTCGCGCCCGCGGTAGCGCCTACCTCGGTCAGAAAATGACGCACGACGGGCGCGGCAGAATGGAGGAGCCTGACTACTTGCGATGAGATCGAGACAGCCGGCTTGGCGCCGCCGGAGACGGTTAGGCTTAGCACCCCGGCAAATATTTTACGGGCGCTTTCTAGCGGCGCGGGTGATGTTTTATGGTACCGTTTTCGCATGCATTATCAGCTCCTTTACCGCACAAGCAACTTCGTGTCTCCCTTGAGCCGCATTTTAAAGAGCGGTTAGAAACGGTCGCTCGAGCGCCCGCGCCACTTCGCGGCTGGAGCCGACGCCATGTTGACGCCGCCGGCCGCGCCGCGCGCAGCGTGGGGGTGGTTTCCCGGCGGTGTCAGCGCGCGTTGGGCGTGCGCAGAGCGTTTTCGCGAGCAGAAAACACCGATACAGTCTGCGAAAGCACGTACCGTTCGCCGTGTATATGCTTCGCAACTTTGCTGCTGAGACACGCTCTGAATTTTTTTTTTTTTAGTTTTGGGTGGTTCGAATATTTCGAACCATAAAAGTGTCATTCGAATCGAATCGAATACCAAAAAATTCGAATCGAATATTCGAAGTTTCGAATATTCGCACACCCCTACTATTTACCTCATGAATCTATTCTGAATTATAATTTTTCACAAACATCCCATAAGGGTTTACATTTGTATCACGCCTAAAAACTACTGCGGGTATTTTTTATGAGTCCTGCATTTGCAGGCTGGTAGGCTTAGCTGCCAACATAACCACCCTCCCTTCTTCCTATATTCACTCTTCTAAAGCTCCCCCAACTAGTAAGATGCTGCCCACACAACTTGCACGCAAGTTATGGTGGCAGGCTCTGCAAATTTTACTCGAGTAAGCATAAAGAAAAATATTTTAACACAAAATTCTGACTAGTAAACCTCTGACAGATAACATAATAAAGCCACTGCAAGGCAGATACAAGAATCTCAGAGAAAAGTGCAAAAAATTTGTCGAGTCTCTCAACAACATAATTAGGCTCCTTTGGTACGAGGCAACAGCCAGTCAGAGCTTTTCAGAACCCCTGTGCCACACACACGTGTAACGTACCATAAGCTGCCACACACAAAAAATGTTGAGTCCGCTGTGCAGCATCGCAAATCAAAGCTAGTGCCCAAGCAGGTCTGAATGCCAGGTACCAACCAATATTTGCCGATGGCCCCTCAATGGGTTCGTCGACGCGCGGATAGAGCTGCCCAAACAGCAGCCTCTGGAACCTGAGCAGCAGGTCCAAGGAGGGAGACCGCTCCTTCTGCTCAGGGCTCAGCTTCAGCGAGCACACAGCCAGCTGGGACGTGGCGCTGGCATTTTCGGGGAAGAAGCTCTGCAGCTTCGCCATGGTCTGCACAGCCGTGTTCCTGTTGGGGGGACAGCAGGACGACACTGACATGCCACCAGGAGCAACCAGGAAGCTTGGGGACACACAATGGGCAAGAAAAACTTGCAGAGATAACTCCTCTCTCAAGAACGAAGTGACATCAAAGGCAAACGTGGTCGTGAGAGATGGGCCCACGCGCACGGAAACCCATTCACACACATGAACGCCCACCACAGACGAACTCACCACACATTGGCTGTCCTTGTCCGTCATGTCCTTCATCTAGGCTTGGCTGTGCCTAACGGTGTGTTTAACATGGGGCACCAGCTAGCTTTCTTTCTTCCAATAATAAAATTTAGTTGCTAGACGGTGTTGTGTGGGTTTACATCTCTAGCCCCTGTTTTGTGAGTGCAGTTCCAACATAAATTACCACAGTCATGAAGCCTATCTGACAACTCCCGTTCCAGGGTAGACCCCCTCCCACGAGTACATTTACAGTACAGGTTGCAGACTAAGCAAGCCTGCGCGAGCACTGCCCACCTGAGCAGCTGCTTGACGAGGTGGAGCAGGGGAATGGCAGCGGACGCATCCTCCGAGACCACCTGGCTCCGCTTGGTCTCCGACTCCAGGACGGCCTGGTCCGACATGAGCTGCTCACCGCTGCTGGTCATCTCCTTGGACAGCGGCCTGTCCGACACGGTCTCCTTCTCCTGCAACAACAGCCAAGCTTCTTCAGGAATGCTTTGTGCGCACTCATCTAGACTCATGCACAGCAAAGCTGCAACACCGCACGCCCTCTTGTGACTCCCATTAACTCAGCTGCTAGCCGTAATGATGGGCAGTAAAGATGGACGACACAGCGCTGTAAGTTGAAAAAGTATCCCCGCAACAGCGTTGAATTGGTTTAGAAGGCTAAAGCCAGCCACTGATTCATAAAACGGCTAAAGAAATAAATACTTTCAATAAATCGATTACAATCAATCAACAACTTCAATTATTCGATGAGCCAACCAACAAATTTCATGTAATCAATAATAACTTCAGTTGCACCCCCCTTATGTTCGTTCTTAAAATTTTTTCCCCTTCTTTTTACCTATGAAGAACGCATAAAGAACCTCCTAAAGAACACCACATGTTATACCTGCAATTTCAGAATTTTTGATTAGCAATTCTACCTGCCTCAGCACAAAACACTATCATTACTGTGCGGGCATCTTTCGTTTATTTGCCCGCTTCCCTCGGTGATAGCGCCTGAGACTGGAGCCACGAGAAACGCTGCACTGACCATGGCATCTTCGATGTCCTGAATTTCCACTTTGATGGCCGTCTGCAGAGAGGACTCGAGGCCCCCGTCTGCCATGAGACTGCCTACCAGCAGGTCCATCATGAACCTCTTGCCAGGCGTTGAGCTGCTTTCGGCCCCTTGGGAACCTGCAGTACGAGCAGAGACAACAGTGCACTTCAGGAGAGCAAAACTAACATGCAACGTACATTACTGCCGCAAGAGCCAATGCACCATGCAGGCAACCCAATAATTAATTAACATAAATTTGCGCATGTGCACGGATGGGGCATTTGCACTTTGGTGATGCAATAGTGAGCTAACATGTTTGTATTCATAGAAATTGTCATTTACACTATGATATAAATAGCCCTTTCCGCAATTCACCTAGCAAAACGGTCTTTAAGGGGGCAGTTGGGTTTTTGGGGCCGAAAACCGGTCAAAAAAAGCGTTTTCTTAAAAATGGCATTTTCGGCCTTCACGGCCATTTTTCTACCAGTCTGTAAATTTCCTCGTGAAAAGGAACCATATTTTGTTGTTATTGCATTATAATAGCATTTTAAAGTGTACTCTACAGCTCAGTTGGTACAGAATTCGATGGTAAAACGGCACTTTTCTTGCACTGCAAAGCTAGCATTTCATCCTCAGATATCTCGGCACCCAGAGCAGGCACAACTGTAATTCTTTTTGCTTCTGATACCGAAATGTGTGGAGAATACAATGTTGGAAACAAATTTTTCAAATGAAGGCTCTGGAAAATTATTATTGTGTTCAATTGGCACCACCTGCGAAGCCATTTCTGGCAGAGCACGGGAGAAGCGAAGTTCCCTATGTTGTAAAATGACCAAAAATAGCCAAATCAAAAATGTTCTTCCTACGTTGCATTCTTTAGTCATTTGTCTGCCTAGCCACGTGGTAATTGCCATTCTGTATGGAGTGGTTATTTTGTAACTGTGACCCAAAATAATGGCTATTAATCATTAATTAACTCGAAATATAATCAACTTACGAAAAATCTAATGGCACATTCGGAATCAGCACAAAAAAATAACAATGCGGTGCAGTTTCTTTAAAATTGGTTGGTAAATAAAAAAAAATAGCTCTAAGATCAGTCTGCCCCCTTAAAAAAATATTGATTTGCTTTAGAAATAATAAAAAATAATGAGCGTAGAAGCCAGGAGGAGACAAAGGTGCCTCGCAGCAGCAAAGGCAGTTTGTCGCAGTGCTGTTGGGTCTGACAAAAGGAAAGGCTGTGAACTAACTATGGCTTCAGTTGGTGAGCAAAAGTGGACGGGGCTGAGAGCGCCTTCACCTGCCGCTGCAGCCGCTGAGCTGCTGCAGCTGCTGAGGAGCAGCAGGGAGAGGGCACGTGCCCGTTCGTCCGGCGTGGGCAGCAGGTAGCTCCAGCCCGCCTGCAGGGCCTGCTGGGCAGCGTGCTGCACGGTGGGCAGCACGTGGGCGCCACTGGCCAGGGACACCACGCGCTGCTTCAGGGAGCCCAGCAGCCGCGACTCCGGCCCCAGCCCCAGCTGCTCGGCCCCCACCCCATTGGCCAGGGCCGCCTGGATCTGTGCGTATACAGGGGGGAAAGGAGAAGGGGAGAGCACCCTACTCAGCACACTGAGTGGACCCCCAAATGAAAAAGCAGTGAGCCTGTTGACTCCTACATCACACAGGCTGGGCCCCCTCAAAGCAGGAAGTACTCCACACAGAACGATTCTTACCCCCCGCTGTGGTCTTTGCAGCTATGAACAGGCCGCTTTTACCCAGCTGGCAAGCTAGAACCCGAGAGCCCAAGCCCCAATCCACAATGGCTGCAAGGCAGCCTACCAGTACGACTGTCATGTCCCCAACTCCCAAGTGGCAAATGCACATTGCGCATTCAACCCGTAAGGTACAGCTTTTCCTCGCTTCGTTTTCCCCCTCATCATAATCGTCTGTCTCCTTCTTTGCATGTCAACAAGAGCAAAGGGTTTCTCTGGCCACAAATTGAGCCCCAACCACCTCGGAAGTCCCCTCATGGTGGGCCGATTCCGGGAGAGGTGTACCTGGAGCCTGAGCAGGTTGAGGGCGGCCGTGGCAATGCACTCCTTCTCCTGCGGCGGTGGCGGCCAGGGCACATCGGTCCCCTCGCAGGCCCAGGTCAGCAGCTCGTCCAGGTGCTCCACGGTCGACGGGCACACGTCCACCACAAAGGGCTCCCTCAGCCGCAGCGTGCCTTGGTCCACGGCAGTCCACACAAACATCTGCACCAGGTGGGTGGGCGCAAAAGGCAACGTTGCAACAAGGCAATAACACCACTGTTGCCTCTCCCTCCACAGCCATCCCGTGCACATTGGAAGCAAAACAGGTGCAGCAAGGGCCAAGTGAACGCCGCCCCTGCGAGCACTATCATCTCATTACACCAGAATTTAGCACGCACACACTGCCGCTCAGACTAATGTCTCCCAGACAATATGAGCCTAACAGATGTTGCCGTCAACTTAAGTGAAGACAAGCGCCCCACCAACTAAAAAAGATCCTACGTCCCTGCTGACTCACTGCAAACTATGCCTGAAAGAATGCCTTCGTGATGGTGCGCTAGGTAAGGAGGCAAGTACACTAGTGCCCATGAGCGAAAAAATGTATTTGAATCGAGTGCTCAATTGCTTCGAGGTACAGAAAAAGTGGAGATTACTAAGAAAGTTAAAAAATTGCGTACATACAAATGCCCGATTCTGCGAGTCTCCTTTTCATGCCATGCTTGAAATAAAAAAATAACAACAACAGCGGAAAAAGAGCAACACTCTTATCAGTTTATCTTTCAAATCACTTAGTAGGCTGAGACCACATTAGCTGCCTACTACAGGGCGATCCACGACAGCTCCACTGCTATGCGGTATTACTAACACTACAACAGCAAAGACAGCATGAAAAGGCACCTAAAAATCTGCTTCAGGCCCTTTCGAAAATGCACCGTACCAGGATGTCACCGCAGGCCACACCGGCGACGATGTTGCCAGCCTGTAGCGTCAGCGGTGAGGGCTTGACGTTGGGCACAGGAACACAGCTGGAGGTGATCCACTCGCTGCTGTTCCAAGTGAACACGCGGCCCTCTCGCGTGACCACCGCACAGCAGGACGCACCGACCGAGACGTTCGTCACCGTGTGCCCTTCCAGGCCCCCGACCACTTTCACGTGGGCAGAGGACTCGTGCTGCCGTCTGCTGTCCCTGTATGGGGAAACAACAGGCCGGTTGCAGGGTGTGCATCCCTCTCTTCCAGCCCCAAGACAACAGGAAAATTTTCACCTAACCAATAACACGGGTAACGGCCTCGAGTGAGAGTGTTGGGTTTATATAGCACAACATGGGCACCCCAGCAGGGTTCATGACAACAGCAAGTTCTTGTGGCAGAAAATTTTGTTAAGTCAACACAGACAAGAACCCCACTGAAATGCACACGGTTAAAATGTTTGAGTTCACCATCAAGACAAACAGGCCAGCCCGAGCAGCTGCCACTGAATGCGGAGACATCTGCAGCTGCGCGGGCCACACTGTTGCCTGGGCCCCTTCACCAAAGCGGTTTGTAGGTGTTGTAAAAGCACACTGCAGTTTCTTCCTTTTCTTTTACCTCAATTAAATGTGCGCTGTGCAGAGTTCAGACTCAGATTTAATAAATTTTCAGACTCAGTTCAGACTCAGAGTTCTGAGTTCAGACTCAAGGTTTAATGAATTTCTCCTCAGGAGGAGGAAAATAATTATTTTTTCAATGTCGTAAAGTTTCCATGCAACAGCACTGTGTATAAATATCAGGGATCAAACAGGATCAGCTCTGGACATTGGCCTTGCCTATCGACTACACATGATGCTGCGTGGGATTTTCAAGCATGTCTATTAGTTGAACCTCCTGAAGAAATCCGATGCCCTGTTCCTTCCTTTCTTTCGGGCAACTTCCAGTGCAACCAATGTTACGGCAAGAGCTAGGCCAGTCACTCTGCAAAAAGCTTCACCATCTATATCCACAGCTTGGTGGTCTAGTCTGAATGCTTCCTTGCTAACTTGCCTTTGCTATAGCTAACTGTTTCCAAGGAGGCTCCCTACTTTAAACTAAGCAATCTGCAGCACACTGAACATGGAAAAATTTTTCAGCTTGACGAAAAGGGTATTTTACGGGAGCAGTGTTTAAAATATTTTTCCCTTAATTTCTTCTCCTTGAATCTTTATCAAAGCAAATCACTGTTGCATGCTGTGAATACTGAATGTTCTACATTATGCATTTATTATGTATGTTGCATTCAAGTTGGATTGGTACCTAGCATTGAATGAAAGAAAGCAAGTCTTGAAATTTAGGCACAGAATTTAGGCCCACACCTTGCCAAAATTGGGACACACCAATGAGCGACTCATCTGACCATTCCCAATGCTACACCACAGCTCCGAGCAGTAGTCGGTAATTGTTGCTATTTTTCTTGGAATGTGGCGCCTAGGCATACTTCGCCCCTGCAGCCCCACTGTTGGAGATCAGTACTGACAGAATCTGTTTCTATTATCTCTTCCTGAACCGACAAGCGCTGGATAGCAACACAAGTGGCAACTGCTCCTTGCGATATCTGCTCCTCTGCCAGGCCACAAAACAAACAAGTCCCATCACTTCCTTATCCTTATCTGAACTGCCCTGACACACTGGAGCTCACCAGTAAAGAGGCTACTCAAAACTTTATGCACCCTGCAGATGCACTAAGCACGCAGAGTTCCCAGTCAAGTAGCCAAGCCACACCAAGTCAAGCCAAACCAACAAGTCAGCGAATGGCAACACCAACAAAGAATGTGCATCAAGCAAATGCACTTCACTTTGCCCCTGCTATGAGGGTGCACGTCTTAAGGGCTAAGGGGAAACACGCAGTTCCCCATTTACTTCCTTAAAAACTAATCTCCTTTACCTCCCATAAGACTTGGATGAAACATGAACTGTGCGTGTATTTTACTGCGATTCCCAAAAATGCAATTGCTTTTGCCCTAGGATGCAGAGTTCTTAGAATATTAGGACAAACATGCTTTCCGTTGGGGGGCCATTCTAACTGTTATTCAGTAAGCTCTGCAAAAAAAGATTAGAAGTTGCCTTGACTGTCCACTGCCAATAACTCGTCATAAATGCAGCTTCTGAGACAATTTTAGTTAATGCGAACAACTTTCAATAGCCTATACAGCTGTCTAAACTGCTCCATTGTTGTGCTTTTTCCCGATACACTACAAAAGCACCCAACTTTAATTAGCCACAACACATTTTGTACAAGGTACAACTGTCCCCTACCACACCCTATTCCTGACCGGCATCTCTGCCCCCTTAACCCTCAGCCCCCTTGCCCCTCACCCGTACCAGACGTAGAGGGTGCTGGAGCGGGACAGGGCGAGGCCGAAGTGGGCAGAGCAGAAGACGCGCGCCACCTCCAGGCCCTGCAGCCCGTCCACCAGGCGCAGGCAGCAGCCTGCCCGGGGCTCCTCCGGCTGCCCGCCCAGGACGGAGGAGGAGGACTTGCCCTCGGCATGGCCAAAGGAGAACACCAGGCCTGCACGTGCACAGGGGGAAAAGGCTGTGGCTAGGCTGGCAAGGCATCCTTGCCCAGTGGTTCGCAAACTGCCCAGTGGGGCTGCTTTGTGCATCACATTGGGAAAGAGTGATGCACATGGGCATAGGCAGCTGGTGCCACTGCCAAAACAGGTTTACCATCTACAGTCACCCAAGTCCTTAACTAGCGTTCGGGAGCAGTGACTTTTCATGCGTCAGCGGCGTATGATGAAAGCCAAGTTGCAAACAGGTCGAGTTACAAACAGGTTGGAAGCCAAGTTGCAAGCAGGCCCATCGTCTGCTAGGCTGTTCCTTCCAGGAGCGCCACAAGACTGGAAATTTGCAGCTCGCACATGCTAGTTAAAGATTTGGCAACTGTACATATGTAGTTGGCCTCACAAGGTGTACTGCAAAATGGTACACGAGACAAGTGACTGAGACAGGTGCACACATATGAGAAAGAACATCCAAGTGGCCACAGGGGCAAACGAGATGGCAAAGTAAAGCAGTACAGAAGGGGCGACAAGAGGAAATGCTGGAGGGTGCCACCATGACTTTGGAAAGATGCCTCTCGGGGGCAGTTAAATGACTACGGCGCTTGACGAAAGGACAAGGGGTGCACACACGTCTCTGTCTCTACTTTCCCCTTCAGTTGTGCCCACTCTTTCACCCCTACATTTGAATTTGACTCCCGCCCCCAGACGCAGGGTAGCTAGCAAACCGGGCTCTACGTTTGGTTAACACACCAGCCTTTCTGTTCCATTTTCTTTTCCTCCTATCTGCCCCAAAAGGGTCAGGCGAAAACCCCCTGTTCAGAGAAACTAGCCTCAGAGTTCCGTCGGCTCTTGCTTTGGATGTAACCAGCGATGCATACGGGTGCCTGGAAGGGGGCTCACCTGCATCAGTGACAACGAGCATGTCCACTCCGCCGTACTCTCCGCTCCCACAGGAGACGTCCACCACCCTGTGGCCCCTCAGCGAGGACACCCTGGCGGGGACACTCTCGCTGTCGCTGCTGGCACCTGCCGTTCCAAAAGTGGGGGAACCAAGAAATTGGAGGAAAAGGCCAAAGGAAAATTCGAGCCAGCTATTTACTATTTCTCAGGGCATAGATAAGTGCAAAACTGCAGCTGAAGTTGAAGGGTAATGCCAAATAGTAACATGAGAGAGTAACATCAAAGAAACACAAGCATTAGACAAAAATAGTACGACTGAAGAGTAGAGAAGATCAAGGAGTAGACCAAAGCAAAGCCACTTGCCATTCTCCAAGCACTGGCGACACCCTTTTCCCCAGACGTACAGTTGGCCACTGGCAGTGAAGGCAGCACAGTGCTTCGTGCCGCACGAGATGCCTTTCACGCCTTTGCCGCTGAGTGCACGCACAACTACCGGTGCTCCCTTGGACCTGCAGGCAGGGCAGAGAAAAACAAGGCATGGCGCTGAAAACAGCTATACAGCTAAGCAGCTTCCTTCAGCTGCTAGGCATCAGCTGCTGTGCAATACACTTGAGTTCACTTGTAACAATACCGTGTATAACAATATATCAGACATAATAAATGAGCAACTACGGCACCGTCCACTTTAGTAAGCGTTCTATGGTAAAATAAGCTGCTTACCGTACTTACCTGATTCTAACGCGCACTGTTTTTCCGGAAAAATAGGCCGAAAAATCGCATGCGCATTAGAATCAGATACAAAGCCGAAACAGCAGAAGCAGCAGAAATTTCGCCCAACCCATCGCCATCACCATCTCAAGATGGCGCCAAAGCTTTTAGCAACGATTTTTCGGACGGAGGAAGCCTAGGCGCCTAGGCTTTTCTATCGACGTTCACACAAATCGTCAAATCGTTCCACTTGCGCGCTTGATAACAGCAATGGCAGCAGCGGCAACGACGGCGCGCCGCTTTCACGAGTGGCTTACAAGCGGCACTCATGCGTTCAAAACGAGTGGCCGGCTGAAGCGTGCGCCTCAGGAGAAGCTCGCAGGATAGGCGTGCGAGGTGTGAGCCACGATCCCATCGACCATGGTTGAACGTTCGCTCAGAAGTGTGGCATCGCGAACGCGCTTGACGGCACCGAGGACGAGATGTTATGGTCAGCGGAAAGCGACAAGGAGCTCTTGGAGAGCGACGAGGAGTAAGATGAGTGAGATTACTTCGGGAAATGAATCAGCCGTTTCTCTCGCATTCGTTTTTCTGGGTAACAAAGTTCCGTACGTGTTACAATCGGAGGTGCAAGTTTTTTAGGTTTCTTTGCCAAAAAAATCGGGTGCGCGTTAGAATCGGGCAAGTACGGTAATACAATGCTCCAGTGCCACGATATCGGATATAATGATTTAATCCGGTTACAGCGCGCACCAAAAATTTGCGCTGCCGCCGGCTCTCCTTGCCGACAGCATGTGCCGCGAGCCGCAATGTGTCTCGCATACCTTTCACCCCACAGAAAACAAGTTGACTACGCCAGTTACAAGGAAGTGAGAGGAGGGGGAGAGAAGTTTTCCTTCCGACCCCCCCCCCCCCCTTCTGGCACCGCTGCTTTGGCGTCATCTCCACGCTCGCTCGCAAACTCAGGCTGACCGGCAGCGCTCATGCGTTCTACGTAGGGGTGTGCGAATATCAAAATTTTCGAATATAAATCGAATACGAATATCGAATATCGAATCGAATATAGAATAATTAAGGGGGGACGTGGCTTTCAAAACCAACTTTTTTATTTCTTTGTGGATTTTGATGACAATTGGCCCAGCAACTGGAAATGCCTGTGTGATAGCACCATAAAAAAGTCAAAGTAATATTTTGAAATCTTTTTTATTTGTAAATTTTTTTTTCTATTAACTTTGTACCGAGCTTGAGCGGCCATAAAACATGATAGAAAACTTGTTCGAAGTGCTTTGCATTCCCAAATGAAGGGAAAAGGTCGTGACAGTCAGAATTTTTTTATTAGAACACAATTTTTTAGTTCTCAGTCTTTTAGAGGTGAATGTACAAAAGGCGTATAGACCATGAACGACTATTTTAATAAATAATTCACAGAGGTAAACCTGAAAAACCAAGAGTGTCACGACCGCAGCTGTTCATCAAAGAATGTAACGCAAAGAACGGAATCAAAATACACCTAGCGGTCCCAAAGAAATCACTACAACAAACGACGTACGTGGCAAAAAAAAAAAAAAAAATGTTTTGAGAAAACGGCTTTCGAGGTTGCAACACAAATATTATTCATGAAAAATCACAAGGGTTGTAGACTTTCGTGTCCTTTTGAACACGAGGTTCTGGGATGCCTTTTGGAGTGCCTTTTGCAGCCTTTTTCTTTCTACAAAACATCATTTTCAGCTCCTCTGTGAAGAGTACATAGCCCAGTTTGCAGACGAAACGGGTGGAGATAGCTTTCAAATTCAAAACAAAATAGGTTAGCTGGTTGCCTGTATTGCACTGGACAACTTCCCTCTGCAGTGTTGTGAACATGGAAACAAGTGAAGCGCTCTTTTTTTTTACCTAAATTTGAATTTTACTTCTTTTATGCTGTAATTATAACCTTGCCTGGAGCAGCAACTTCATACTCGCACGCGCAGGTGTTCATTGCCAAAAGTTTACATACAACAAGGATACAAAGGAGCTACTTTGAAGCTTGGTATAATATTCTGCGTAACCCCAACTTCAATGCATGCACATTTTTTTAGTACTCTTGACATTCAGGGCATCCAATATTCCTCGCAGCACAACCAATATGCACTAAACTATTGATTGATTGTAGGCTTTAACGCGCCGACGCAACGCAGGTGTTGAGGCGCGCCGTAGTGGAGGGCTCCGAATTAATTTTCACCACCTGGGGATTTTTAACGTGCACCGAAATCTCGTACACACGAGCGTTTTTGCTTTTCGCCTCCATCAGAAAAGCGGCCGCCACGGCCTGGAATCGAACCCGCGACCTCGTGCTCAGCAGCGCAACACCTTAGCCACTGAGCCACCGAAGCGGGTTGCACTGAACTATAGATGTATGCATTGATCATAATTAATAGTTTCCCTAAAAATTCAATTTGTTAAATGGTACGATGGTAAGGTACATTTTTAACGCATTGGTAATAATATTTTCCCTAAAAAATTTCGATTTTTTAAATGCTACGAAAGTAAGGTACATTTTTAAAGCTGTCAACGCGTTTTTGTTCCTGACTCAGACCTGTTTGCATGATTACTCGAAGTGCACGGGAAACGTGCAAGAAAGCGATATGGCTCGCCCGCATCGCGGCATTCGTATACCAAAACACGTCATGCTTTGGTTATCCATGAAATGGCCCTTCAGGTTGCTTTTAAGATTAAATCTAACGTCACAAGAATTAATTACAACTACTGGTGCTCAATCGTACCCAATTGCGCAGTCAGGAGATGCTCCAACACGCAGTAACTACGCCGTGCGCGCCGCAGCTTTTGACGCGTCAGCCGTTTTAGCGTGTGAGCATCGTAAATCAGACGAAATATTCACTTTGCGAACCTCTATCACAACTACTAACATAAGCGCGCACACCACGGTTCACCCACCGGGGTAAAGTCAAGCACACCACAAAGCGTTCGATGACCTCCGCCTTTCAAGCATCACAACTTCCCATAATTTGGCTTGTAATCTCAGGCATTCCGATTTCAATAATGTCTGCATTGAATATCACAGCAGATAAAATGACTGAACAGAAACCTGGCCGAGCGAAGCAGCTAAAATGAACTCTGAAAGGCGGCTGCCATCTCGCATTGCCGCGGCGACGCCCAATCAGGAGGGCTGTTTCAGCGTGCGCTGGCCGGAAGGCCATTCGCGCTTCAGAATCTATTTCTGGCTTCGTTTGTGTGTCTGTATTTTTCTGCCGTTCGTGCGTCTGTGTATAAACGAAGATAAAACAGATGGCCGGGACCGGAAAGCGGATCGCTTGGCCGATCCAATCGTACCGAAATGGCCGTGCCTGGTGGCACCGTTGCGGAGTTACAGCGCTCCGAAAATCACCGTTTTTTTCGCCCTTTTGTGCTGACATTTTCTCACAGCGGCCAGCAAAAGTATTTTTAATGCCACTTTGCGATGATTTTCGGCGGGAAAACTTTGCAAACGCATGGGATAGAAAATACAGAAACCGAATATGTTGCTTTCAAAAAAACGATGTTTTGTCATTTTTTTCCAAAGTTGAAAGCCGCGTCACCCCTTTCAAATCAATCCAAATATTCGACAATAGCCGATTATTCGAACCCTCTCGAATATTCAAATTGTTTCGAATACATAGTTTTCAAAGCGAATACGAATATGACAAATCTAATATACGAGTAATATTCGAATTTTTCGAATATTCGCACACCCCTAGTTCTACGGTGCGTTGATACACGCCGGTCCGTACGGTGGCACTGGCATTGAGATACCCTAGTGTGTTCGCCTACGGTTGCGTGTGTGTCACGTGCGCACCACTTCGAATTTGACTGGGTGCCTCTTCAACTGCCTCGTTTTTTCCACGAAAGGGACGTCTGGGCCAATGTTTTGGAAACGTCAGAGCACCTCACTGAAGAGGCGATCGGTGCGCGGATACGTGCTGTAGACAGCGCTGACAGCGATACTCGGACGACAGGTTGAGCAGCCCACTCTTGTAGGGATCTTCGCAGGAGGCCCAACGCATGATACAGCCCCTCAGGGACTTCGTTTCCGCCAAGAACCTTTCATTCAGCTAGGTGAAGCACCTATCGATGTTCTTAAAAAAGATGTGCACCAGCTTTGTGTGACGCAAACAAAGCCCACCGACTATGGCATCTTTTCTGCAAATAAGTATGTAGTACAGTATAGCCCCGTTAGAGCAAACCTGGTTTTAACGAAATCCCAGTTATAGTGAGCAAATCTTCGCTTCCCGTTACCATTTGCATGCACAGATTTAATGCCCAGATATAGCGAAAAACGGATATAACAAACTGATTTCCGTTTCCTGATGTGTTCGTTATAAGCGGGCTGGACTGTAGTAAGAACTTGCTTGCATGCAAAGGAAATGTTTTGATCTCTGTTCTGTCTTTTTCTTTGTGCAACCCGCTTCAGTTATAATGATGAAATTTCCTTGGCATTTGAATATTGTTGTAAGTGGACCAGACTGTACTTGCTAATGACTGTGCAGCCCGCTTTCCTATGATGTGCTCCCAATCTCCTGAATCCTGGCCTGCTAGAGAGATGGTAAAGCCCTATTCGTGATCACTGTATGAATAAAATAGGCTGCAAGAATTTCGAGAGCCTTCTAATCTGTGTTTGGTCAAAACGAAGCTTGTCAAGCAATTTGTTTTCTTTGAATTCCTTGGGTAAGAGGAGAGCACAAATGCATGAACAATCTGCTCTCTACTCACAAGAAATCTCACCACTGCTTCTCTCTATGAGAAACATTTAATAATAGCTCAAAAACTCATTAAAGGCACATTTTCGATTGCGAGGCCTTTGCCAGCATGCATTGTGTGCCATCAGGTTCCATGATCCGCAATGTATGAGGGCCAAGCCAGTGTCCTACAAACTTGCTCTCCAAAAGGTGTAACAATGAGCAGAGGTGAGTGCACTTCAAGCAAACTTGCTGGCAGACTGCTGTTGTGTGCAGTAGAAATAGTCAAGGAAGAAAACACCCAGCACAGCAAGCAGTTCTCCCTAACCAACTCACGTTTCATCGTCTTGCAGAAGAGAGCTGATGTTGCTGCAGCTGAAGACGTCCCCATCGGCACTGAGAGCCAGGAAGCGGTCCTCCCGTGGATGACTAGCAACGGACACTATTCCTTGGCCACCAAAACCCTCTATGGCATGGAGATCCTGCAAGTAAACGCATGACACACACGCTGCAAAGAGAGGCTCTGACGGTATCGTGCTACCACACAGCTTCCGAAAGAATGCTAAAAACACCTTCGCCAGTACCCATGCGCTGCACTACATGCCACTCACATCTCTTGTTCACTATTCCTCCCTGGTAGCATCCTCGTCTTAATTTAAAACTGTACACCCTTACAGGCAGTTGGCTGGGATGGGAGCGCACAGTTACAGAGCGTGTTCTCACACTGAAATCAATCTCACTTTCTCAAAAGATTCCGTTAGTCACTTCACAAATGCAAAAAAATGAGCCGTATGGCACTGAACAGCTTGAGGGCTTGAATTGCCGATTTTGAACCGCAAATTGACACAGCAGAAATGTCAACTAGCACAAGACTTTTGTCCTGTCCCTGGTGACCTTGAGTTTTACTGCTGTGGTTGTCTCTGACCCAGCACCATGTTGCCTGACTCCACCTCATTCATGAAGTGGGGCAAATAGCAAACTCAATTAACAGGCAACATTGGACATGGCCAGCATTCATACACTTTCAGGCTATCCAAAGCCACTGGTAAAAGAATACAGTGAAATAATTCACTGTGCAGGAGTTAAGGCAGGCATTACATAAACGACCCACTTACAAACTCCTCCTGCTGCAGGACAAAAACTTTTCCCGAGCCGCTGAGGACGACCAGGCCCGTGCCCATGCAGCACATCTGTCTGACAGGCAGCTCTGCCAGGTCGCTGAGCACCAGCGGCTCAGAGGTGTCCCAGGAGATCCAGCTGACCGCCAGCACTTCCTGGCTGGGACCGACGGCAGACTTCTGCGAGAGTTTGGGGGCCAAGCGAAGCGTGTCGCACAAAATCAATGCGCGCTCCGAAAGGCACGAGGCGTATGGATAACGAACAGGTCGATCCTGAACAGCATTTGCGACACTGATAGCCAGGGACCCAGTAAACAGCAGAAGTGGCCAACCCGTACGCGAATGCAGGGCCCACTCTGGACTGACCTTTACATTCATTTTACTCTCCAGGGGAGTGTCACCCACACATTTTACTCCTTGGCTACAGTGTACGCAGCTGTCTGCTGTCATACTGGATACAGATACAAAAGATATGTAGGTGCTACAAGAAAACCACTGCCATAGAATCACAGCAACGCATTGCGGTAGTTCAAGGATGACAACACCTAGTATACTAACGCCCTTGGCGACTTACTCAAACCTTCTTGATGCCACTGTGAACAAAAAGAAACGTTACAAGCTCCCGGCACGCTAGCAAGAGTGCATCCCAGCAAGCAGGTGTGCATTTAGCAGTCACGCTTGGTGTCTCTCAGTTTCCAAGCAGCAGTCACGCTACCGCAGCAAGCTTGAATGTCTGTTAGATGGCACGTACAGGGTACCACCCTCTACTGAAGCAGAAGATGAAAACAAGCAACTCACGAGACCGAGGCGATTGACCGGTGGGAGGTAGGGACTAGCAAGCCGGTCTAGATGACACATGATGATCATGGCACACTGCTGAAGGTCTACAGAGAGCGAGTCATCCTCGGGCAGGGCCAGGAGACTGAGGAAGCACTCGGTTGGGTTCACCAAGAAGTTCTCACCCTACGAGAAGAGATCGAAGGAAGACAGGAAGCTGCCAGGCTGCACCCTTTGCAAGATCAATTCGTATGTGCCATCCATGCACTAGTGAAGATGCCAACAGATGGCAAGAACTTTGAGAATGCTTAGACGTGCACAGTCCTTTCAAGATAAAGGTTCAACGATTCAATCTGGCACAAAAAAGAGATGCACTTGATACTCAGAGTACACTGATGTAAAAATGTCACCGCAGTTTGTTGCTGGAAGGCCAAAAGCACTCAAATTTTACCTCGGCCAAATTTATTTTGAATGAACAGTACATACCACCAAATCAACTGGGACACGATTGGTAGCCCAAAGAAATACATTGTTAATAAGTTCGAAACGTTTAAAATAGCTCCGTCACAGACGATGCTGCACCTGCTGGCGGATTGCGCAAACAGCCACGAAGCGGAAGTGACATGCCAGCTGGCTGGGTGCTTGGTCCTCCGCCTAGCCAAGCATATACGAAACTCTCCGAGCAGAACCAGTTGGGTGTCACTACCGTATTTATTCGAAAATAGGTCGAGCACGAATATAGGTCGACCCCCTAAAAATTGAAGTCGCCGAAAAAAAAAATAATATATTCGATTATAGGTCGACCCATACTTTTAAGAAAAAAACTTGAGGAAACTTTTTAAAACTCCCATTTATTTACAACGCGGTCACCTCACTGGTCGGAGCCACACAATGCGTCGTCGTCGGAACTTGCGCCGCATGCGCCGCAGTTCATTACCCACCCCCGCCCCCGACTGGCTTTGAAGGCTGAACGGCCAATCCCGCCTCGCAGCGCTAACTGTTGAGCTTTGGTCTGAATATCTTCGCAGGACACTCGGTGTCCTTTCGCACGCTTGTCTTCCACGTGCAGCCGGAGTTTTTTCTCGAGAGCATCGTGCCTCCCACCACGAAACGCACGACGCAGTCCCCTACAAGCAAAAAGTTCGTCCCGCTGTTTCCGCCATCCCCTGATCAGCTTTTCATTAACGACTAACTCTCGCTGAGCGGCACAGTTGTTCAAGTTCTCAGCAAACAGGATCACCCGCCGCTTAAAGTCCGACGTGACATCGCGAAATGCGCACGAGAAAAACGTTGTGTGCGGAAATCACAACGAAGCAAACACAAAGAAAGCGCATGAAACGGAGAACGGGAGATAGTAGAGACAGCGAGCGAAGCAGGCATAGAGATAATATACTGAAGCAGGCAACGCCGTTCCGTTCACGAGGTGGCTACGCTAGGTGGCGAAAGTCACCTAGCCAAGCCAAAGACACCAAGCCAAGCCAATCTGGCTCTCTAGCCAGTACGTAAGCTCGCTCGTGTCCGGTTCGGCCGCAGGTAATGCGCGATAGCCGGCAGTGACTGTGGGTGGTTTTCTTACGCTGATTGTTTTGTTATTTTTTCCTTTATTTTCTTGCCTGTCTTTGTTCTAGATGCTCCGCGCTGCCGCCTCAAATTGAGGAGCGCCAGGCGCGACGGAGAAACGGATCGCTCGTTGCGCCCGCCATTTTTGATCACGACTATAGGTCGAGGTTCTTCGGTCACGATTATAGGTCGACCCTCAATTTTTAAGCACATTTTCGGAAAAAAAAGGTCGACCTATATTCGAATAAATACGGTAAGTGCACTTCTCCGAGAGTTGCCATGTGCCCAAAGCCGTTGTGCCACTGCGGCCGCTCACACGCTGGCTGCAACGCCACTTCAGCCTGGCCATAATGGCCACACTCTTCCCAATTTTGGTTTCAAAATCACCCAATTTTTGCTGGTCGTTTGCACTGTGCACACGTGTATTTCAGCTGCCATATTTTGTTACTGGCAGCCTTTTTAGGCAGACTATAGGGATATAGGGTTTTAAAAGAGGTCAAATTTTTTGGTGCAGTTGGCCTTTATGTCCACAGATCATGATTTGACCTAGACCGATGTGCAAGGTGGAGAAAGAGTAGAACAGAGAGCCGCCCGTTACCAATAAAGTGATGAACGCACCTGTGCACACAAGCTCATCCTTACCAGTGGCAATACTTCTGAGCTTCACTAGTGTACTCACTACTGTACTTAAAGGGGTCCTGAAATGCCTTCCGCCGATGCATGGATGTACATGTAACCAAATAAAGCAATGTATTAGCAATCTCCTCCTGCAAGAATTTTGTTAAAGCGATGAGTATTAGCTGAGAAATCGTAAATCAAAAACCGCGAATTATCGTCGCGCCGTATTTCCTCCTCCTTTCAACTGTTTCTTCGCTGTTGGCCTCCCCTCCCATGATGCTCCGCTCCTCAGCGGTGACGTACTTCCGCTATTGCGCTCCCACAGACTGCCGTCTGCTACGGGCCAGCTCTTTCGGCTTTTTCATCTCTGTAGTCACCATGGACACAGGCTGGAAAAGCGAACGAATGACCTGGCCGCATGTGTGCGGCCTGGCCTTGCCCTTTCGCGGTGTACGTAGCTGCAGGGCTGCGGTTGGTATCGGCAGCGAACTCTCAGCCGCGTGGGGAGAATCGTGCGCTCGTTCCCTTTGGTGCACCGCGCACTGTTTATCCAAAAAGCGCGGTCTCAGATGTGGCCCCGCTGGTGCCGGGTGTTATTTTGCGGTGGTTGTAATTCCTACTACCGGCGGCATGTGAAAAAAGACATTTTCAACCGACACAGAACCCGTGCACAAAACGCGCCGGATCGGATCGCTTTATCAGCGGCGATGAACGTGAAGGCGAAGAGCAAACCAACGCTGCACTCGATCAGCGAGAACCCGTGTTCTGACAAGCTGCACCCATGTGTTGCATTCAACACTGACGGGAAAGCGTTTGTTTGCACTTGTTTGGATAGTCGTAAAATGTCCAAACACTCCGGCACTCCGCTAGCAGATCAGCCGGCGAGACATTTCGGAAAACATTTGACAGATGGCGCCGTATGCATTAGTGTGTCGCTACGCAAAACTGATGAGACGCTCT
This sequence comes from Haemaphysalis longicornis, assembly GCF_048455015.1. Taxonomy (NCBI): domain Eukaryota; kingdom Metazoa; phylum Arthropoda; class Arachnida; order Ixodida; family Ixodidae; genus Haemaphysalis; species Haemaphysalis longicornis. Next base: position 66,148,395 of record NW_027526335.1, on the reverse strand, counting down.
ACTAAAACTCCCATCGCGGTGTCACGTAGCGGGACGCAAAAATTTAGCGTTTAGCGTATGCAAAGGCCACAAACGCTGTACTAAAACTCTATTAGCAGCAAAATAGCGTGTGTATGTGAAACCGCTTGCGTTTACAAAGCTGCACGCCGAGCGCGTACGTTTCAAACCTAGTGACATCGTTTAAATACACTGGCAAGCACTGTGTAACGTAGTCAGATATCAACCGTATGCTCAGGCGACAAGCAAGAGCTTGTTTTATGTGGGGCGGAGATTGCGCATAAAGGCCCGTTCGCACTTGCGACGAAAGCGAGTGAGAGCGGCAGGAATTCCGTCGCTTTGTCGCGCGACGATCGTTTTTGTCGAATGGTCGGGACAAATTTTGGTTGCGCGACAGAATTCCCGTCGCTTTCGCTCGCTTTCGTCGCAAGCGGGAATGGAAAGTTCTGCCGCTGCCGTCTGCTACGCAGCTCGGAGGTAACCGCGCGATCTGCTCGGGCCGGATGAACGCGCACACTCCCGCACGGCAGCGCCCCAGCGGCAGACGGCCGCGTACATCGCTCCCGGCGCCCGCCTGGAGCCCGCCCTCGGCGCACTAGCCAGTATATTTCAGGCACTATAATGGAGGAAAGATTTTTTGCTTCCGATGAACCTAGTTCTTTGCCCCTGTGTTTTTAAATACGTGAAGTGGTTAGCACGTCGTCCTCACGCAGCTCTGTATCGTCGTAGCATCGCTGATTGTCCGAACGAAGCTTGCAGCTAAGCCAATGCAGAGACAGAAGCTGTGTGTGTGTGTGTGTGTGCATCGCCTCTTGTGTGTTGTGGACGCGTTCGTTTCGCGATGAAATGCGACATTGTACTTCTGCGGGTGGATAGTGCTTCCCATGGTCTGGATTATCTTTCTCGAACGACGTACCACTCAACCTCGCATGGGGTATGTGCAGTGTGCCTGGCTAAAAGCCTTCTCGCTTGCGCGCCAGAGTTGTGACTTGCTGCTCGTCCCCGCAAACCGGGTGTGAGGTGAGTGCCGAATTTACGACGGGCAGGAGGAGGCAACTCATCGTCTGTCAATCGCGGTTCAGACTTGCAACGCATGTTGTGACGTTGCGTTCGTTCGAAACGCATCTCTGGATTGTTTTGAAGTTGAATAAAATGTACGCGTCAAACCCGGGCATTCGGCTCAGGGCGTTCTCTGCGATTGCACCAAAGAAGTGCCACGGGACTTTCTTTATGGTACGTACTCACGTAAGATAAAATCCACGTCGTGTTATGGCCGTGTTGCATTCAATACAAACGGTTAGGCGTTTGTTTACACTTGTTTCGTTTGTCGTAAAATGTCAAAGCACTCCGGCACTCCGCTGGCAGATGAGCCGGCGAGCCGACGCTGAGCAGACGACTCATCTCTTTGCCGGAAGTGCGTGAAAAAGCCGCCCAATAGCAGGATGTCTAGCTCATGACGAACATCTGGGAATCGATGATGTAGACATGTGAAGATGGCGGCGTCCAAAAACACGAAGGAAAGGGTGAGAAAAAAGCGACAAACTTTGCAACAAAAGTGTGAGCTTTCCGCTGCGCGTAAAAGAGTAATACTTGGCACAGGTGACGTTGGCGACCCGATCTAGCGATTGCGCTAGTTCATTTAGTGTGCTCAAAATGCCTTTCAGGGCCCCTTTAATTAAGCCCTGCTCTTTCAAAAAGACAAGTACAAAGTTACCGACAAACTTTACCCCTTTGTCCCACTCTAGGATTCCTTTTATTCTTCCTTAAGAACAACAAGGTATAAAAAAACCAAAGAGAATGCAGAACTGACGAGGGATCAACAAGTGCCACCTACATTTTCAAACGAGCTCTTCTCGACCTGTTTCTGCCTGCAGCAGCTGATGCTCTGGAACCTCTGCAGGAGTGTCACAAGCGGCACGCTCGTCCCGTGTGAAACAGTTCTGAAAAATGACACAGAGAAAAAAAACCACGTGTGAATTACGCGGAAGTACGGCACGGCCATGCTAAGAGGAGTTGAAAAAAAGAGAGGGGAGGGGGGGTTGCAGAAGAGCAGAGAGCGGCTCACCTGTTGTCCAACTCGTACTTGCCGCTGTCCCAGAGCTGCAGGAGCAGCAGCACCCCGCTGAGCAGGCGACCCAGCGTGCCCTGCTGAATGCACAGCTCCAGCAGCAGAGACAGCGCCAGCTGTTGGTCAGGCACGGGCACCTGGCTGCAGCCCCGCGAGTGGCCCACCCCGACGTTGATGTCCCTGGGAGGAACGGGAGGAGGAGAGCTTAGCCACCTCGCCCACACTCAAGGCCAACAGCAGTGGTCAGGACTCTTAGTCGCAGCAAAGGAGGGGAACAGCATGGCTGTACGTCTATGTTCACAAACACCTCGCTGTCCCCAGACTGGTGGTCTAAATTAGCTCAGATCTGTACACAGCAGCATATCCCAGAGACAGAAAACACGCCAGTCTATCACAGCCATCTGGAAAGGACACCGGGGACAAGTCAGTTCTGCGACTAATGTTGAATCCCAATGGCAGATCCGGAGCACTTTCAGAAAAACTTTTTTGCTCCGTTTGGAGCAAACACGTTCCAACGACAAATCGGGAGCAACCAAATCCTGTTCCAATGTCAGATTAAGAGCGCTGTCGTAGCCGAGATCGCTCCATGGAGCAAAAAAAGTTGTTCCCCCAAAATCAACGGAGTCGGCCGGAACTCACGGGGGCCTTCTCTTTTCTTGTGACATTGTTGCCATCTGTTTTCGCTCTACTCCCCCTTTCAAATCGCCAGGTCGCCCACTCCAGCAAATACGCGCAACGGCCACATTCCCATCGGGAAAACAGAGGCCGCGCGCCGTGCCGTGCTCATACTTGCTACTTAACGAAAGCGAGTGTGGCAGCTGGAACTCAAAATCAAATGGCGAGGAGCACAGCTTGAACAACTAATGCACCTTCGGCGTTTACTTTTTATTTTTTTCACCTGCTTGTGAAAAGGCCGATACCGACGAAACTTTTGCCACGGGCACCATTGGACGCCGTAAAGACTACAGAAGTCCCTTTAGGGCAAAAGGCCAATGAAGGGACCTTAGTTGAGAGCAACTGGGCAAGGAGAAAATGCCTGCAGGGGAGCAGACGCTTATCGAAGGGCCCGGCATAAAGGCTGCCGGGAAATTCCTGTTCCTGTCACGCTTCACCATTTGCTCCAGCAGTTAGCATGCGTGTTCCCAAGGCAGTTTGGAGCACCTGCCGCTTGAGAAAGCAAGGTGCTCATTGTCGGAGCTTGGCAACCGCTCCCTATCTGCCATTGAAATTCAACATAAGAGTGAAAAAACTTCAGTTAAGCCCCCACCACTCAGACCCGTTTGGCATGTCACAGCAGTGAAACGTTGAGTAACAAATTTTTGCATAAATCTTTAGGGAATCATTGAGCACCTTTTACTGCTCCTCATTGGTGCATGCAGAAGAAAGATCACAGGGATTCGTGCTACAAAACAGAGCGCCCTGCGTACTGACCCAAGGACGACAGAGCGCAGGAACTTGTCGGCGCGGTCGACGGCCTCGAGCCAGACGGAGGAGAGGGCCTCCTGGTGGAACAGGGTGGCCTCGGGCATGGCGCGCAGGGCCTCCAGGGACTCCCGCAGCAGCTCCCCACACAGCTCCGCGTCCTCGCCCGACCGCCACGCCCGCTTCAGGAAGGCGAAGGCGAAGCTCAGGGCCGCCCGCGACCCCACCCGCGCCAACGCCTGCATCGGCTGCTCCGACGACGTCGAGGGCGGCAGCAGCAGCTTTGCCCTGCAACAGGACACACACCACCGTGGATTTGGGGGAAGGGATCTGGACGTAGTGGGAGGAGGTTGGATGCACAGATTCTACAACTACGTGATGAGTTGACGGGCAATGCCAGTGCACAGTCATCGACAATGAAGGAAGAAACGACAAGGCGATGACCTGACATTACCCTGGCCAAGCTGTGATGTTATGAACTAACAACGAAATAAGGCATGCAAATGAAACTGCACTATGCCGCTGCTGTGAAAAAGATAAACTTCCATATGTGCGTGTTTTTAAAAGGACTGTGTTACCTTGCATTTTCTGTGCCAACACATATGGATTAGTAAGGAGTGGGTCATGGTGACCAGAGTTACTTGATATACGAGTTGCGAAACTCCCCATAGGCCCCATGCATCAAAAAGTGGCCCTACGATTGGTCCACTGTTTTAGATTTTTTTCTGTACAGTGGCGCCATCTGATGGTGACAAAATAAACTTAACAACGTCGTTTGCCGCTCGACGACCTGGGCGAAAATTGGGATGCTTACGTAAATTTGTTGTGCCAAAGAAGCCCAACGTACTCAACCACGCAAGTGTTTTATATGCATTCAAACCAAGAGTAGTAAAAAAATGCGGCCAAGTGGTCAGCGAGATGCGTTATCGATTGCACATTGTCGTCTGCTGCACGTCACCTGCAATTTTTCGGCGGCAGAAAAAGAGTTAGAAATTCACTTTGACAGCTTTACACAAGTTGAAAGGATTTTTTAGAGCCACTTGATCAGCTACTGGATTAGTTTTGGCATACAGTGTGATGTAATCCGAGTGACAACAGCAAATTTAGTACTTCAGATCGGACCGGTGTTGTGACGGAGTGCCCGAACAAGTGCCAATCGGTCGAGGCAGTTGCGCAGACGCAGAAACAATCTAAAAAATAAACCACAGTTAAGAAACTAATGAATAACTTAGGAAAGTACAAAAATAAAAAATTATGCACCTTTAAAACAAAATTTAAAGTTAAATTGTCAGGTTGAATAATTAGTTTGTATTTTTAATAGTGCAAGCGGTGGCCGCGGTGGCGCCACCGCACACACGATCCAAAGCAGGGGGGTCCACGTGCAAACCGTTTTTTGAAGCGGAGTTTCGGAATAGCATACATCGAAGAGCTCTGAAGGTGACAGCTGCAAGGCGCTGTGACATAGCTACACACAAATTCTTGGTCCGGGCCAGGCAAACAATCCATGTCACAATAAAATTGGAGCCACACCTTCTTCCAAAAGAAACTCCCCCCCCACGCAGCCTCACCCGCGGGTGTCGAGGCTCTGCAGGCTGCTGCACGAGGCCGGGGAGTTGAGGTGTGGGGGCTTTCGGCGGCGCACGAGCGCCGTGTAGTACCGCGTAGCCACCGCCAGCTGCTGCTTCAGCCTCACCGAGGACAGGGTGGAGGCGGCCGCTTCCCAGCTCAGCTGGTGCTGCTCGCACACCAGGGCCCTCAGGCAGGTCCTCAACTGCTCAACAGCTGGGGTAGGGACAACAGGGTCGCACACTTGTCACCGCTCCTACTCATTATGCACCGCATGCAACGAAGCTCCCAAGGTGGCACACCCACTGCTGGAGTGAACATCTGATGCCGGTAGGACAAGGCATCTGTAGTTCCGCATGGTGCTGCAATTTGCACTGACCAAATTCACTTGGCTTGACCACTAGATGACTTACTCTTGTTATTTCTTGTCTTCACCTCTTTCGCAGCCTCTTTTGCACCATTCCAAATAAATGTCACATCCTTGCTTTTACTTGACAACAATGAACCGTTGATGTGCCAGGAAGTTTAGCCACCAGTAAGGATCCTCTTTTACTGGTTTACCCAAATATTTTCTCCCAGGAGCCTTGTTTCGTATGACATTTTCTTATTTACCATTACATTTACTCTGGGATGGTGATCAAAGTGACTTCTTGTATTCTCCGAGTGCACCAAGCTTGAAAATTTGTCAGTTGTATGCCCAATGCACTCCAGCAGCCAAAAGATGTCATAAGACGAACCCTCATAAGCTGTCCAGCTATAATGTGCATAAGACTGCCATAAAGGGCAAGGCGGGAAATGGATTATACCTGGGACATAAGTGGGAAGCGATAGGAAAAAGTTAGTGGAAATTCAAATATTGTCTCTTCCATTAGAACAAAGCAAAATAATTCCTTTTGCAGATGCAAATGTTACGCTTGGTTTCACAACCAGCTAGTATTTTTCTGCTGCAAACTCCTCATTTGCTAACTGTATTGTTCTAAAACTCGGGACAATTTAAAAAATTGTTATACTTGTCTGTCTGCACCTTGCACAATGCTAATAGGATCATAGGCCCGTGAACTTGTGCAACTTGCATTGGCATAAAATAATAATATATATATATATATATATATAATCTGTCTGCACACTCACTGGAACATAGTTCACCTGCATGGTTCATATAAACATAGCGCAAGTTACATCACCCGAGCATGTTAAAAACAAAAATGGAGCTTATTTCTACAATTCTCCACTGCAACGTACATTATGTTATTCTTTCACACAGGAGGAATGTCATGAATTGAATGTCTAAGGGCCTATGCAAGTAATAAAAACTGCTTCTAAACCTGTGTGTGCACAAAAAATAATAATAGTTACTTGCATAAACCCAAATAAACAAGTGGTCAGCTATTGCGTTCTAAGCAAGAAGCGTGCTGGCAGGATATAATCGCCTATTAAAAGTAAACGACAGTGTGTGTGAAAAGTGAAAGGTGCTCCACTTTTGCAGCTACTCTGAACAAATTGTCACCATGAGCATTGACTACCAAAAACAGGACATCGAACGTTATCTAAGCAGAGATTGGGGAAATAATACTTCACGTTGGGGCCATATCAGAAAAAAAAAAATGCCCACGCTCACGCTCTCCACATTACTGGCGAGCGAAGTGACACTGTCATTCATTAAGGTGGGATTGCATTCGTAAACAAAATCTTGCAGTAGGTACACAAAGTTTCGCTTAAAGGAGCTATGCAGACAAAATACAAGTGGTTTTAACCGAAAAATTTTGTGTTTTATAGCGCCCCTAGCGCTTTTCTGGCAGCAAATAATGCCGTATTCACTGAAAAACTAACCAATTTAGGTTAAAATTTTGCTTCTCCCGCCAAATCGTGTGTTTTCGGGACGTCAGCAATGAAGTCATAAGCGCACGTATTCAAACGAACTTCCACTCGGTCATTTGGCTCTGCAGCCTTGCTTGCCGTCAGTCCTTACAGATGGCGCTACTATGCTCATCCACTGACCATTGCCCGCCATTGCTTTGTTTTTGATCGTATTTGCACCTGGCTTGTTTTTATTACTGTAGGAAGTAATCGTTTCGTGAAGCATGGGGTATCCTCAACAAACAGGGTCACGTAAGACAACGTCACTTATGCCAATCGATTGGCCAGTGTCATGCAAGACAACTCCAAAGCGGCAAGCTGCTGTGCAGCTAAAACAAGCATAGTGCGCCCAGAACCAACAGCAGTGTGCATTGGTACTTATACGCTTACGTGTATTTTCGTAACTTTCACTGTTTACCGCTCCATTCTTACTGTTGTAAAATGAATATGCATTAAAGCGCAAACAGCTCGTTTGGCAAGCTTATAAGCCGTGCCTTATTGGCGTTTGCTTTTGCCCACCTCAGCCAATTGCACAGCCAGGCATATGACATCGTAAATTCTGTTGTCGGAAATGAGCTAGTGGGTTGCATGGCCATTCCCTTTTTTCCTAATTATGTAGCTTATTTGAGCGAAGCGTGCGTTAAAAGTGGTGTCAGTATGATTCTAACAAGGCAATCTTTTGAACGAATGAAGCTTGTGTTTTGTCTGCATGGCCCTTTTAAGGACACGCACATTACCCTACATCCTGGGATTTAAAAAAAAAAAAAAGAAAAGCATTTTTGAACGGTGCTCACAGGGTTGTGGGCCCCATGCCCAGGCATCGATGAGAGCCTTGGAGGTGGCAAGGGAGCCCCTGGCGCCGTCGTGCTCGGGGGCCTCCCTCTCCGCAGGCGGCACACATGAAGGGCATGGACAGCCCAGGCTGCCCGATGGGGGCACACAGGTGCACCAGGCCGTCCGCTCTGGGGAAAGACAGAAAGGAGATCAGGATACACAGAGTCTGCAGCAAGCACTCTCCCACAGCGCCACCAAGAAACGCAGAAGCTGGACAAGTGAACACATCAGCATGCAGGATTATTTGAATACGCAGTCGCAATGAACGAAGCTATTACTTTTAAACTTGGTTTGAGCGCAACTTTAACTGGCTTGCTTCAACATACTTCCCTGCTGTTACGACCGACAACAGCCATGAACAAAATAAAATGAACTAGCACGCAGTATAATTAACGAAGATGGACAGCAATTTGCTCGAAATTGCATCGCTGTATATGGGCAAATTTTTCTCATTAAAATTCTACAAATACAGTGAATTCTGAACATACCACCCGCTGTTGAACTTTACTGCGCAATTTTTTAGGTAAATATTTCCCGCAAAGACCGGAGCAAATACATGTTTACTTACCACGTCCGCGCAGCAATGCATTACTGTTGACTGCTTGTAGCTCGCCATCTTTAACGAGTTCGTTCCAGGACTGCGTCAATCCCTCATAGGAGAAGATACACTGAATGCGAACAAAAAAAAGAAACACACAGCGGTTGGCTCCTTCTTGGCACACCAGGGGCTGCGTCTTTGTTTTCTGAAAGATTTCTCCAAACCAAAATTTGGTCAATTCCTCTCTCACCTGCAAGTCTCTGGCGAGCCATTTGCTGTCCAGCCGTTGTATTGACTTGACTGCAAACCTAGGATGGCTCTGCATGTTAACTAAAGTGAGACCGGAAAAGCAACCATTAATGCGAAATCATCAACTCAGCATCAGTCAATGAACTCGGCAAAACATTACGTAATGTATGTATTTCATTACAAACGCATTGCTGCAATACCAATTGTTTACCGTAGAGAGATGTATATAAGAGGGAAATTTGCTGTTTGGAGACGCTGACAGAGATATTAAGAAAAATCTGCGCTACAAAGATGCACAAACATCAGAGTTTATGGGCGCGTCTTTCCTTTCACAACAACCTTGTACCCGCACGTACGCAACACCCCTGCAACGCGAATTTCCCTTCACACAAAACGGGTAGCAACTGTAGCCCAGCTAGCAAAAGCTGCGAAAACATTGTCTACTTTATTGTAACTAGCACAGGGAAGAAGTTTCGCGCATATTAGCGGTCGTAGAAAGCTTCTCCAGTGGACGATCTTAGCGCGCTCTGTTAGACGCGTAAGTAGGCTGAACTTTCAATCGGCATCGCGTCGCATAAAGAAACCAGCGTTTTAAAACTAAACATTTGCCTTTGGAGCGCTGAGGTCACATCGACACCATCGAGAACTACAAGGAAAGAAATTTATGGCAGAGCGACTCGCCTAAGGTATAAAAAGTTACTACGCCAACCTTACAGAAACTAATCGATGTCGGCTCGACAATCAGCTGAGGCGACGAGGTCCACTTACATGGCATTATGGATGCCATTTTGCCGTCCCAAGGGCCCCTGCCACTGTCATTGCAGGCCCTCGGGTAGCTTCAAGTGGTATCGGCGCTGCACAAGGTGCCACCGGGAGTAAATGCGAAATAATTCAGCTCTAAACAGGAAAGTAGTTAACTGAAAGTGCGCCCACCATGCGCACGGCTCGCGCAGCAACAGAAAACACAAAACGAATTTGTCAGTGGCTGTTGATGGATGTGCCCGGATTGGATTGACTGTAAACAATGTAAACCACCACTAGCAATTGAAAAATTTCTACTTGCAATTTCCTTCTTGCTTTATTTATAACTACTATTTTGTGTACTATGACATTTAATTTTTGAAGAGTTAAATCAACAAGCCAAGAACGCGCACTTGAGTGTTCAAGTTGCCCCAGGAGTGGTTCTTTTGCGACTTCGCATGTTTATGAACAAACGAATCTACCTTTAATTGCAATATCAATATCATCACAAAGATATAAAAGTAGCGCATGATATCTAATTTTTCTATTTATTTTTTATGTTATGCCAAAAATAATCTAGTTTCTGAGCATAAAATTACAAAGAGGCTATGTATTTTGACTGTGTTGACTACGCCGTCTCGGGTCTTCGTTATTAAATGCACGCGCAAATAAAAAGTGCATATAAAATGATGTTCCTGGCTGTTCCGGAGGGCCAGTTGGATGAATGGTGGCGACTGCGAGCTCCGCCCTGCCGATTTTTTCCGTCGCGTTGATCGGTGCACTGTGACTGCTGTGGACAGCGCGCGTAGCGTTGATGATCCACCATGAACAGCGTGATGGAAGAGGTTTCGTCGTACGCGCTAGACCCGCAGGAGGAGATGCGGCTGCTGAAGGATAAAGTCCGGCAGCTGGAGCTGCAAAACAAACAGCTCCGCAGGAACCAGCAGAGGTCCTTGTCCCCGCCGTGCAAAGCGGAGGAGAACAGCAAGGAGCTCAAGCAATCGCTCAACATGAGCATGTCCGACGAAGCCAACGAGAAGTCCTCCAAGGAAAGCTCTCTCGAGGACCTCGGCATCATCGACGTCGACTCCGCGTCCGACTTCGACGAGGAGACGTGGTGAGCTGCGCGGTTGCGGCGGCGCCTGAATTTGTGTCCAAATTAGGAACTCCCTTTTCATGTGCGACAATCAAGTGCGCGCTCGTTATTATGCGCACTTTCTAAATCGAGAGCCGCGCGGTTACTCCGCCCCCTCAGCTTTCGATGGATGTCGGTCACGGTCCGGTGATCGCATGCGCCGACGATCGCCCTCGCGTAGATCGCCCCCCTCCCCGCTGGACGTGTGTTTGGCGTCGTTGTTGTGACAGATGGGCGCGCGCTTCTCCCTGCCGCAGGCTGGCCGAACCGATGACGGGAGCCTGCGAGGCGTCGCCCAGCGCCCTCGAATGGGTGCGCGGCGACACGAACGAGAGCGGCCCGAGGGAGTTCGCTGGCAACGCTCACCTGTCGCTAGCCAACAAGTTGGACGAGATCGCCCAGTGTGAGTCACCCGCTCGCTCTCGCCCGGGAGTTCGCGGCGGCTTTTAACCCGAAAGTTGCCCATCGTCCTAGGACCTAGACTGCTAGGTCTAGTTCTGTGAGCAAGAAACATGACAAAAAAAAAAAAAAAATGGGCGAGGCATGGAGATGCGGAGCGTTGTTCTCAACTTAAAAGTGCTACGAAACGTAATGTTTGGTATGCTGAGTATTGATAACTTCCCATAACTGCGCAATGAAGAATAAATCCAGTGTGTCCGATCATCGAGGCACGAATATGAAGAGTCGGTAAGAGTTTTACGTGTATTCTAACACTATGGAAGATGCTGTTTCGTGTCGAGTGCGTATTTCTAGTGCACGTAAGCACTAGCTGCTTACGTCTGTAGTATTTACTCGTCACTTTCCTGTTGTGTATTGTGTGCTGACCTGAGAAAACGTGCATTTTCAGTGGCATCAACAGCCCAAAAACTCCGCCAGATGCTTTCTTGTGTTAAGAGCAACTCAGGTTCGTTACGGTCTCAACTTTCCTGTCTTGCTGCTGTATGCTAGCTGCTGCTTGTGTCTATCCTTTGTCAACAGCACCGCGTGCACGTAGCTGGCTGAGATGTTAAGTTGTGAGCTGGCGTGCGCGCGCATGCAATGTGTTCCCCACTGCCTTGTGTTGTTTGCTTTAAATGCTGCTTGCCTGTTGTGCTGCTTGCTTTTTTTTTTTTTTCCGCAGCCTACCAGGATGCCATACTTTTGTTTCTAATCGTCAAACCTAGAAATGATAGTTTATTGCACTTAACTGAGCTCCTTTCGTGTGCCGATTGTTGCTCATGTAAAACTTACTTGCAAAGCAAACGCACCCAGCTTTTCTATTTGGATGCAAACGTGTTCTTCAAAACCTCTTATTTGCATGTCTCTATGACTGTGTGACGTGCAACTTTCATCCCGCCCTAATATAGTGAATCAGAATGGGAAATGAGGGGCTCGTTGAATTAAGGGTTGACAGTCAAGACTGCCAAGGAAAGCAAAGGGAAGAATGTGGTAGGTCATTTATTATCCTTGAAACGGATAGGTTCTTGGAAAGTGGAGGAAAACATGCCTGCTGGGTGGGAGACGCTCGAGTCACGGCCAGGGTGTTAAAAAGAAGGTCCCCTTCACCCCGAGTAGTCAGAGTGGCACTGACTACCATTCCCTAGTGCAGGAAACAATTACCTTAACATAAATACCCGAGAAAGTGGAGGAGAGCACAGCCCTGCTGGTAGCGTAGTGTTCATTGCACCAGATGCGTATTCTGGAGGTCGTGGGTTCGGATCCCAGCCGGCGAGCATTTTTTTCTCCACTTTCTTTTAAAAAATAATGTTTCAAGGATAATAAATGACCTACTGCGTTCTCGCCTTTGCTTTCCTTGGCATTCTTTATTGCCAACCCCTATTTCTATATATATTATACCCCTGCTACACTGGGGTCCAAATGTCATTTGAACCAAATGTCATTTGACTCAAATGGGTTGCTTCAAATGCCATTCAGAATCCGCCGTGCTACACTACAATTTCGATGGCATTTGAAAGCTTTCACAACTGTTCGCTGTGCTGTAGTGGCGCTGTTGTTGCCCCGTTCCGTTTTCGTACACTAATACAACAATCAAACTTAGGAGCAGTCCGAGGCAGTAAAATGATATCAAATTAGAAGAGACACCAGTTTTGACTCTAAATATGGCTGTCTTGCGTTGTTTTTGTTTGTGTTTTTTGCAACTGACCCACTGGTTTTGAGAGTATGAAAATTAAATATGTTGATTTCGTATTTTAAGTAAATAAACAGTGAACAAAGTTTCACAAACAACAATATTTTGTTTGTTTTACGTACGGAAGTATTATATTTTTTATTGCCGATCGAAGACGCTGCGTCCGAGAGTGCTGGAAATGGCATTTGAAATCTTAAATGTCTCTCTCGGTGCTCATTTGGCTCAAATGTCATTTGAGCCAAATGGCATTTAAAAACCTAGTGTAGCAGCACAACTTGGCATTTGAGCCAAATGACATTTGGTTCAAATGACATTTAGACCCCAGTGTAGCAGGGGTATTATATCTATTACACATACAGGGTGTTACGACGATAATTGGAACACTTCAAAATTTTTTCCTGGGCGAACCGCTGCTCGGTTCGCGTTCAAACTTCACACGAATGTCGCATTTTGTGGTCTATTATGTTTGACACCGGGAACAGTGACGGTATTCGGCTGTTTATTGTGAAAATAAATAAAAATGAATTTCGCATATGGGAAAATGGCGGCCGATTTAGGCGTGCGAGCCAGTGCAAGTTGATCTTGGAATGACTGTGCCACCTGGGGTATGCACTACTGGATACGCCACTGCTTGAGGTTAACAAAAACAGTTACATAAGATTAATATAAACTGGTAGCAGGTCGCTTGGCAGTTGTTGTGCTAGTCCAGCTGTGAATTTTGAGATTGGAGGCCTGTTTGTCCCCCAGCTCAACAATGTGTAGCACCCCCTTTTGTCACCCCCACTTTGCTGATGTAAATACGTACATGGGCTTTTGTGACAGCTGTAAAAGTGTTGAAGTATTGCCACTGTAGGTTAGGCTTAGCATGGTTAATATTTTTCATTGACCGCCGCTGGAGGATAGCTGTATGCAGCTTCAGTGTAAAAGAAAATGATATGAGGCAGAATGCAAGCGTATTTTTAATGTTAAAATTTCTGGACTATTCACTTTATGCTTCAAAATGGGTTGATACATGTGGGACGGCCTCCAAGCACCTGTAAGCTTCTCGAACCTGCACACAACTACTGTGTGACTGAGGAGTCTGCCAGGAGCACTGTCATGCTGCTAACAAGCTAATTTCTGGTGCATTACATTCTAGACTAATTCACCAGTAGATTTCAGATTGTGCATGGCAAAGTAGTAGCAACAATACATTGTGATTATAATTGCAACTGCAAGGTTCCATGAAGGATTTGTTGCTATATATGTGGCCCAGCATTTGTCTACTACAAATTTGATGGCTTGGGCTCGCGATGAAAGCAAAAGTTGTGGAGTGCATATGTTGTGGCTAAGTTTGCAAAGCATTCATGTCAAAGCATAAAACATGAATTCAGTCCATGCACGCATTTTGTTCTGTTTCATTCCCCCCCCCCCCCCCTTTTTTTTTTTTTTTCATGCATGAGAAACAATCTTGGTAAAACTTCTGACGTGCATTTGGGCTTTGCAAGAAATGGTTCTCCTGCCCGCGTCTGAGGTCACGTGCTCTCGCAAACCTTTCAGGGCCAAGCAGGACGTTCGACTCGCGTACATTCACACGGCCTCGGCGGAGGCGGCCGGCACTAGATTTGGAAGCGATGCCCACGATAACAGCCGTCGAGACGGGCCCTGTGGAGTTGCCCGCTCCACCATACGTGCCACCGGCCACCACCACGCACGCACCCGTTTCGCCCATCAGAGAAGCGGCCCCTTCCCCTGGCAGCAGCCCCCCAGTGCCAGCACCCATCTCCACCCAGACTATGACGCGCAAACCTGTCAATGTGCACGAAATTGCTCGGCTCCAGGAAGAGAGTGAGTGTGGATGTGGGCACTGCCTTTTTGGTTCTGTGTGGCCAGTGCGTTTGTTCTTCTTCACTCAGAGGAGCTATATCGTGGGAGCAGCTAGTGTCTGGGGAAAAGGTTTAATATACCATTTTCACAAGACAGCTGTTGCCAGGTAGGCTGGTGTGGGTGTCACCTTGTGTCTTTGAGTGTAATGTACTGGTACTTACTGGATTGATAGCAAATTGTGCTTTCCTTATTACTTTGTCACCTAGTTGCTTGCTTGCATACTTTTGCTGCTTATCTCGGCTAATATTAATACTACGTTGTGCTTACTTGCCCTTTCTGGAGCTCTGTCTATTTAAAAAGATGCTCCTTTCCTCGTCAAGCCATTGCATCAGTGCTGCAATGGCAGGATGACCTTTTTAAAACTTTTAACAGCAGAGCTGTTTAGGCTGATACAAATCCGTCCGTCGTAGGCAGAAAACACCGAAGCCTCAAGAAAAAAAATGTGGTTGTTAGGGAGGTCCCAGGAATCTAACTGAAGACCTTTACGCCGTGAAACCGGTAGCCTAACCACTGGGTCACCCCAAAGGCCCGAGGGCAATGGGTTAGAAGCAGTGGGGAACAGTAACATGTGCAGCCAATTCAAGGGGGGGGGGGAACGCTTCCCAGGGTTGGAATCAAACCTGGGTTCCTCGCAATATAAAACCGGCGTCTATCCGACAGCTATCATCGCATTCCAGGTGCACAGCATTTCCTTTGAGTTTGTAGCGTAGCCGTTGGCTTTGAACTTGGCTGTGGGTTCTAGCACAAGCTAGCGCAGCCCACTTTGAGAGAGATGTGAAAGCCTACAGACCTGCCAGTCATGGAGAACCTTCAGCTGCGAGTTCAGAAATAAATGTGAGGTGATGATCTGTGGAGCGGAAACTTGGCGCCTTATCAAACAACTTGAAAGCAAACTTAGGTCAGCTCAACAGGCCATGGAACGAATAATGATAGTAGTAACGCTAAAAGACAGGAAACGAACTTGTTGGATCAGAGAACAAATTATAGTAGAACATGTCACAGTTCAAGTGGTGGTGGTGGTGGTGAAAACGTTTTATTGAGCTGGAACGGAGTTAGTTGAGCCGTTCCTCTCTTGTGGGGGGCGTCCTCAGTCCAGGAGGCCCTGGGCACGTGCGGCCAGTTGCGCCCGGGATATCAGCTGTTGCTGGTCGCCCAGGTCGCCGCTAGCCAGCTGGCCCTCCCACTGCTACAGTTCAAGTAAAGAAGAAGAATTGGACTTGGGCTGGCCACGTAATTAGGCCTATTACAATCGGTGGACTACTAGGGTGGCAGAGTTGACGCCACCGAGAGACGGGTCTAGAAAAAGAGGGAAGCCAATTACTCAATGGAGGGTTGAAATAAGGAAATTCGGAAGCAAAGAATAGACTCGAGTGGTGCGGGACAGGAGCGGTTGGAGAGGCCATCGTCCTGCAGTGGACCTAGTGGGCTGGTGCTGATGATGATGATGCAACAGCGAGGTCTCTGACGAATGGAGAGGGGCCGCCAGCTCTGCTGTTTCTCCAGCCTTACACCACTAGTGAAAGCTGTGTTAATTTTTTTTAATGTTTTTGTGCTGAATTTGGCAATCTTCCTACTGAACCCTTATTACTAGTTTGCGAGGAATCTTTTACCATGTGCGTAACATTTCACACTTTGACAAAAGACTTGAGAAGTTGAAAAAACGAAAGGGAAGTACAGAATAACCTCGTTACAAGAGACACTCAAGGGACCCAGGAAACGTGTCTCTTGTAACCAAGGTCTCTTGTATGCAGTGTTGCTAACATGGCGAACATTGGAAAACCAACCAAGTCGCTTTCATTCAAATGTCTCTTGTAACAGTGCGTCTTGTAACGAGGTTTTACTGTAGTGTGCCATTTAATTGCGTTACGTATGGGCTAACAGCTTAAAGGGACAGACAACCGATTTTTGTCGAGTACGTTTTCTCTATCCCAAATGAAAGGGCATCACTTGAGACACTTTAACCCGAAACGGTTTTGCTGATAGCGCTCTAGAACTTTTGAAATCGGAATTTTTAGATCTACCAGCCATACATGGCCTGCCAAAAGTAATCCTGGCAACCGTGACGGTGTGCCGTGCGGCAGCATACTTTTAACTGCACGTGGGATGAAAAGAGGTATTTAAAGAGTTGTCCCCGGCTAAAACAACGATAATGTGCAGTCGTTCCTATTCCTTTATGTGACTTTTGAATTGCAATTTGAAACTGGCGGAGTTGTTCGGGCTGTAACAAAGCAGTCGCATATGGACACTACATGGTGCCGCCTTTCAGACTTCAGAAAGTTTGGTGCTAAATAAAAATTATTTGGGCCTGTTTATTTGGAAATTTCCTGCAATTGCCCCTCTGCACAATACTCTGGCTTTTATATGAGCTAGAGGACGTGCACTCCCCAAAAATTGGTTGTCTGTCCAATTTAGGTGGACTAAAGAACTTCAGCGATGTTGCCGCATGCTTAATGCTCTGCTTCTAACTAGTGTCCTTTTTACTCCAGGTCTAAGGCTGAGTTCACCTATATCCTCTCCAAAGAGAACATCCAGTAAGTGAATGACTTGCGCAGCAAAATATGGCTCTTGTTTATGTAAATTAAGGGACGAGCAGTATGTTGGGCAGGCAGCAATATTAAGAGTTGTGCACCATGTAATGGATTTGTGTTTTGTAGACAAGATAAAATGTAGCTCACACAAAAATAAAATCGTACACAAGCATTGCCATGCATTAATTAAGTCACATTAAAGCATCTCTTGTGTCATTAAAATGGAACTAGGAAAGTTTGTTAGCGTTGCTGAGGCAAAGCAGTATTTTCACTACAACAAATTTTGTCAATTTTGGCAACTATGGAGTCCTAGATATACCTCGTATGCGACATGCCCTGTGCAGCCACTGCTTCCCTCTTTTAAAGAAATAACATCATTCTGTTAACTTTTCTTTAACCTATTTGCTTCTGCGCGTGCAGCGATCCTTGAGCTTCGTGTTTAGCATGTTTTCTTTTTTTTTTTTTTTTTTTGGATGCAGCAGGTACTGCTCAGCAGTTCTTGTAATGAACTAGTGTGGCATTTCCTCATTTTGAGCCACTTTCTTTTATTTTTTTACATACTGGCACTAAAAAAGCAAGAAGAAAAACTAACTTTTTGGTTACCAAAACAAAAAAAGGGTATTTATGCCCTCAGAGCTTGTTCTTGCCAAACAATAGGTCATTTGTCATGCTTTTTTAAATTTTATATGTGGAAAGAACGAAACAGTGCAATGCAAAATCACACAGGCATTGTTGTGTAAGTAGCCGTTTGTTTTCTTGTAAAGAAGTGCCAGACTTGTAGCACACAGAATTGCGAACAACTTTTATTAAAACACAGTGAGATTTTCTTCTCTTTCTTTGTAGAAAGTAAACAGTGATTTGTTTTTACCACCATGCTTTGGCAGTGCTTGTCTGCACTACCAAATGAAATTGGATCAGAAGAGCTGCAGTTCACTAATCACAATCTGGTCTTTATTTCGTTCTAGTGGCAGTGGGTCTAGTTACGTGTAATTCGTAACACGAGACCCATCACGGTGCCTCTGTGGCTAAACTGCCATGCGGCTGAGCACAAGAATGCGTGTTTAATTCTGGCTGCACTAGCAGTCTTTCCAATAAGGGGAAAAAAAAAAAACACGCCTGTGTGTCGAGATTAAAGACCCCTAAGTAGTCAAACTTAATCCAGAGTTCTTCAGTACGGTGCACTTCATAGGTCAGGCGTAGCTTCAGTGCATAAAGCTCCCAGAATGTCAGTGAGTTTGTAGCATGAGTATTTTATGCATAGCAGTAAATTTCTATGCATTCAAAGATGACAGAGTGCAAAAAGCTAGCAAGATTATAACAAACTGCTAGTAAGGTAGGGCTATCTGACAATTGCATGATGCAGGCAGTTTCACAACTTTGTCAAGCTCCATGAGCAAGAAAAAGGGGTTTCTTTGTTGGTTTTCATTAACAAAAGAATTAATTTCATAAACAAAAGAATTGGATTTTTAAAATTTTTTTATGAAATGATTGTGATACTTGCTGTAACCTAGCTTTTCGAATATTCATTTCAACCTTGATTTTTAATTGAAGCTATGGTCATCAAACACATTGAAAGTGATATGCCTAGTGGTGAGGAAAAAATTACACTTGGAACAGTCTCTTTATATTTAGCCCTTCTGTCACTTCACTTCACAATCATTTTGTGCAGGAAAAGCTGCAGAAACAATATTTTTAGCACTTGTTTTCACACAAGGAATCGCTCCAACTGCATTAGCTTGCCGGGGAAGAGTTAGTCTCTACTGTCCCGAGTAAAGGGACCCTGCAGCACTTATCACCGACTATGCAGTATGCATTTTTGGGGAAACGTCTGTTGTCCCAGCAATCTCCTCCTGCAAGAATTGTAAAAATCTGTTCAGTATCACCGGATCTATGCGAGATGACAAATCGCACATAATCGTTCCCTCTCAACTCGACCTTGGACTATGCGACGAAGGCTGTGTGCCCTCTCCCGGAGAGGGGGATGACTTGTGGCATTCTTTTCAGCGGCCTCTGATATGTTACTGGACGGGGAGTTTTCTCTTTTTCTCTGATACGCGGAATACTCTATTTCCGGTGCCGTGCAGAACAAACCAGGCATCGGTGCCTGCTCGCAAGTGCGCGCTCAGGCTGGTGGGGCATTTTCGAAACAATAAATTTATTGTTGTCTTGTCTGGTTTTTGGTTGGAAGGGAAGTATTGAGTTTGTCACTCCAACTCTGTGCGCAGTCGACACACACACCAAAAAAAACGCCAAAACTGTACGTACAGGTTCAGGCATAGAAGAGGTTGGTGCATAGCGCCACAGCGACAGATCGTCACCGAAAATGCGGGAAATAAACCGTGACATTGGCCAGCAACAGCCAATTAGACAGCCGCCGCTACACTGATGTCATTAAAGTGTACATAATGAGGGAAATTGAAGAGAG
This sequence comes from Haemaphysalis longicornis, assembly GCF_048455015.1. Classification (NCBI taxonomy): domain Eukaryota; kingdom Metazoa; phylum Arthropoda; class Arachnida; order Ixodida; family Ixodidae; genus Haemaphysalis; species Haemaphysalis longicornis. The sequence goes on along the minus strand of NW_027526335.1, from coordinate 66,129,041 downwards.
CACGGTTGGTTTTCCCGCGCCCTTCATGGCAGTTTCCGAGCTTACCACTTCACGTCCATGTGTAATATTTGGCTGAGAGATTTCTGGCAGTGTAATCTAAATGCCGTTCAGGCTTGTTTACACTCCTCAGAGCATGCTGCAGTGTCCCTTTCAGCACTACCAAGGTGTTAGAGGATCATTGCCTATGTCACTCTCTTTCCAGGTGGTACACATTTTGAAAAGGAAATTTTCTTCCGTCCTCACTCGCAGAATTTTTCTAAGAGAAATTTACCCCAGTTTGGCACATTGTGATTTAGCCAACTGTGTAATGCATCAAATCATTTTGTTGGTGATGCTGAAAGTTCTAGCGACTCCTCAGCTTCTTTCTTCTTGCCTGAAGCAGGCGTTGCATCGTAACCTTTCACGGACCCCTCCTATTTGAGGCATGTTTGATGCGAAGACCCTTGCTCCTTTCAGCCGGAAGTGGTAGGTCCAGTGAGCTGCGGCACGAAGATTCGTACTCTGACGACGGGCAGGACGTTCACCAAGGCAGGCCACACAATGCGGAAGGTTAGTTCACCTCATTGGTGCCAAACATGAGCATGGAAAGTGCATATGGTTTTTCTTGAAAGCAGCCACAAGCCTGCTGAAGTGGCAAAAGAGAGCAGTTGGAAAAGACTCGAGAGGGCTCTGGAATGGCTTTAAAAGGCTCTCTGTGTATCGCTGAAACCTTGAGATTGTTCTGTTTCCGAGTGTTTACATGGCAAACCCTTGGTGCTATCTCTTATCAGAACTTGTATAGCTAAAAGTACAACCTTCAAATGATAGGACTCTTGCACCCCTCCCCCTCCTTTTCCCTTTTCTCGCTCCCTGTCTGTCTGGCCCTCTGCCCTCTGTCTCCTCTCATTGTATTTGTGTATATTTATTCAATTTTCAAATGTATGATTGTGTGCAAGTAAAATTAATGGTGCTGCAAAATGTCTGCTACTGGATGCATTTTAGTTTTGCTGCGGCCTGTATTTTTGTTAGATGATGAGTTTTTGGACAAGCGTTTTACTGTGGGGATACGAAACTGTTAAACCTCACGACAACCTCAAGGACAAGGGTGCAATTTGTGGAGTAGTAAATCATCTTTGAGTTGAGGCCCTTGTTCCTCAACATTTGCATCGTGGACAAGTCTCGTGAAAGCAGCTCTTCTGTTCTTGGTAAACTGCATTCAGTTGTGATGCTTCCTGGGTGCAGAAATCGGAAACCATCCCGGATCTGTGCCAGCGGTGCTTCCTTAGTAAGGAGCCCGCCAAGTACAGTTCTCTAGTTAACATTATGACCAGCTTGCACTTCTTGTTGAAAAGAGTTTCACGTGATGGTGCTTCAGGTGTCAATATCAAACTTCAAGTATTTTCTTCATGGGCTGTATATTGTTTGCAGTGACATCGCGCCATATGCTCATCTGAAATGCTGGGCTTGGACTGTGGGCAAAGCAAGGAGCCGTATGGAGCTCACGCAATGTACTGCTAAACATGGGGTCACGGCTAGATTCCTAGCAGTGGCGACTGCTTTTATGATGGCAGTGAAAAAACAAAGTTCAAGTTTTTGGCCCATGTTCAACATCTCTGGGGTGGCCTAATTTAATCGGCAGCCCTCCACTTAAGCAGGCCTTTAGTAGCTGTGGCATGTAAAACCCCAGTTTGAACCTTGAACTCAGAAATACTGTATGATGCTGTGTACAAGCTGCCTGTAGATGTTATGCTACTGTTTCAGGTAAGCTGAGCCTAGCGGATATTATTTATTCTATCTGTGACATTGACAGGACATTACAGTGAGTAGCACCTAGAACTAGAATAACATTAAGGAGACAGGCTGCCAATTACATTGTGGAAACGGAAAGGCAGAACTATTCAAGTGTGTTATCTGCTACAATGCATAACCAAAAGGCGCTCGCTGCCCCCGTGGAGTGCTACCATCCTCATTCACCTTAGTGAAGCGACTGTCAGTGGTATGCGTGAGCATATATGCCCTAACCTTGGAGATCAGTATCGCGTGTGCATGAAGCTCGACGATGAAAGTTGCCACAACACCAAAAGTGAGGTCAGTGGCACAATTGTCGCAACGGAATAAACTGCCCAATGTCGCGTCCTTGAAGTGTGCGAAAACTTGAGAGAAGTAATTACACAAACAGCGAGGTAAACGATTAGATAAGTGAGGGCAGAGGAGAGAGAGAAAGCATGCCCATGCGAAATGCTTGTTCACATTGTGAAGCTGTCCTCCTCATGACTGGGGCTTTCCCGGCTAGAAAGACCCCCACCAGGGCGGGTATCCCTATCGGCAGGCTCAACTGGCTTTTCTCATTGACACATAGGCACTCCTCATTGGCTTTTCTCATCAGCACATCGACTTTCCTCGTTCCCTTTTGTGCAGGTGATGCAAGGCAGCGGCTGCGCACACCTCCTCTGAGCCTACCCCGACCCATGGAAGACCAGAGCCCATCGCCAGGGAACAGTCCGTACGGCTCCAACTCCTCTCTTCACCAGATATCGCAGATTCCAAACAAAGGTACGCATTTCCTCCTGCACTGGATTGGTTGGTATAGAAAGTGTCTCTCATGGGAGTCCAAAAGGCAATACCAGCTGTGAGTAGGAAGTTTAGTTTCTAGCATTCTAAGGGCTTGTTTCATTCGCACGCGAACTTAAAGCACAAGTGAAGTGGCATCTCCCAGTGTTTAGTGCTGAGCTCCCAGATATACCCTTATTAAATCGTAACGTGCGACCCTGCAGTCCTAAAAATTGGAAGTTAGCTTGGTCCATTGTATGTATGCTTAAAGGTTTCTGTGTACACTGTGAACAAATGTTTCTGTTTGATAAAAAAAGATCTGCTTTTTTGGTGCCTTTCGTGCGTGCTCCTCTACAGGTGCAACGCGAAGGAGCCTGCCGAACCTGAGCAGGGTGCTAAATGGACTGGGCACTCGGAACTCGAGCGTAGTAGGCCACATGTCCAAGCAGCTGCAGCCACCGCTGAGCCAGCGGGGCAAGCTAGGCCAGCCCCCTCAGCCTGAGGTAAGGGTCGAGGCCTGTGGTGAACATAAACCCCCACACAGTCGAGCTAACCCAAGGTTGAGTAACAGTAATGTTGATGCCACTTTTTGGCTGCGTGGGTGGGTGAACGTACACCTCGGCAACTTGTGCACTTCCGTACACTGGGCAGTTATTGCGCACGAATTCTCCTCAAGGCTACGACGCAATAGAATGGCAGCACCGCCATCCTGTAATGCATTGCAAGGTTTGTACAGTCTTTTGAAAGGCCTTTGATTTTGAAAAATAATCTTCTCTAATTATCGCAGGTCCCAGGCCGCTCCGCATTGCCCACATCGGCGCACACCCGGTCCAACTCCGTGGCAGCCGTGCCGGTGCCCACGTCGGCCGGCGCCTCGCCTTCCAGCAGGCCGTCCAAAGTCGGCCGGCGCTCCCTGGGCCTTCCCGAGCGGGTGCCGCACGCGTCGCCCTCCCGCATGCCGCTGCCCTCGCGGCTCGTGCCTCCTGCCCCCGCCCCTACACCTCCTCAGGCCTCCACGGCCACTGCCTCTGCCACACCCCAGCGGTCGGGGCTGCCCCGCCCCTCCCGGATTCCGCCACCGCCTTCAACCAAGAAGAGGTGAGGCCGTTCACCTGGGCCTGCTGCTACTACTGCTGCTGTGAACGCCAGCACAGCATACGTGTGCATTTGGTCCCCTACTGTCGCTTCGAACGGAATCGTGGCACTGGCTACTGCAACACAGCCACCTGCTAACCCTCTCTCAGCAAAGGACTTAGTCTCAAATCAGGCATGAACAGTTTGATGCATGTGCCGGAATTGAGGTGGGGTGAATTGGCAAAGTGTCTTTTTTTTTTCACCGTCTTTGTGAAGCGAGCCGGCCGAATGCTATGATTCCATTCAAATGACGGTTAGGAGTCATGGTTGGCTCCCGTTTCCCTTTGTGCGACTGTATGCGCATTGCTGTGGCTGGGCTTGGTTCTACACTTTTCCTCCTGCCCTTAGCTTTGTACGGCTGACTGTATTCCCTTCTTTGGCATTTGCGATTTAGGTGCCTGGTGTTGATGTTTGTCGTTGCTGCATGTGGCAAGTTCTCTTGTCGGGGCTGCTGACAGTGCACGGGAAAGTTTGCAGATGTGGGCACTAATTGACACCTTTTTCTTAGTTTGAATTGCGCGCTCTCTATTTTATGTGCAAAATTGCACTCTTTCCGGCCCTTGGCCAATCTCAAAACAGGATTTATCGTACAGATGTTTATATTGAACGTAATTGCCAACTTAGAGGCAATATTTGCAATCCGTGCAGTGCCTTGTACGACTTCACAAATCTTGTTTTGCGAGTTACATTTTTCACTCCTTTGTCATAATGCAATCCAAAAGCATCTCCTTTTTTTTTCTTTTGTAAGATAGTATGTTGTCAGTAGCCCTCAACACGGATCTTCCTTTTCCTTTTCTTTTTTTTTTTTTAAGTTTAACCTTTTCTGCATATTCAACGAAATTGTATGTGGATAATGTTTGTCTCTAGCTTGTCTGGAGCCCTTGTTCCTAGTATATTATACGTACATTTGTTGTTCTCCTGCATGTATGCACAAAACATTAGCATATGGAAGGCCAAAATTAAGGCTTTGCTACCGAATTTTTTATTTCTACTATTTAAAAATATGTTCTATAATTTAAAGCTAACCCAAAGGCAAGAATATTTATACTGTGATATGCCTGTGTGGAAAGGCTTGAGGATTAATATCGTTAAAATTTCAAAAAATTTTGCCAAAGTTTGTGAGTAAGAGATGAGCCACTTCGAGGCTTGTAAACTACTACTACAAGGTTTGCAAACTAATGAATAATTGGTGTGTTTTTTCCTGGTTTCATTTCCAGTTTTAATTAACTTTCTTTTCAGACCGAATGAGAAATTTCAGAGTGAATGTAGGTGAGGCTATTAGCATCGATTATTACGGTTGTTTTTAGTTTTTGCTGTAGGTGGTATCTTTTGAGCATCGACTTTTAAGGAAAAGTTACCTGTGATCAGCACACACCGTTTCCAAGATCTTGCAGATTTTTAAGGCTTCTTGGCTGATAAAGCTGCAAACTCTCATTATGACTAAGTAAATGGGATGCAGCAAAAAAAATTTTCAATGTCACAATTTCGTCAAGGTATACACATAGTGGTAGTAACATTACCTCAGGAGCATCAAAACAGTGTAAAAAAAATTGGAAGGTACCGTGAGGACAAAATACAAGCTTGATTCATTCAAAAAACTCCTTTGTGCCAATTCTACCAAGCCAGTTTCAATGCTAACCTCGTACAATTAACCTAGGTACGAAGGAAAATAGGCAAAGCAGTGATGCCTCACCAAGTCGTAATGACTTAAAACAGGGACTGGTTTGTGCAATTGACAGCCGCGAACGGAGGCCACCACTAGGAAACATGACTGTGCCATTGTAGTGTTCCCCTGTTCCGTGTGATTGTGCGACTTCAGTATGAGCATGAAGTTGAAACAGTGATAACTCTATTGGTAGTATTTCCCCAATTACATCACTGAATGTGGCATGAAATGTGGAAGTTTTTCGGTATTTTTTATTTCTTTTTTTTGGCGGAAACAGCGCCGTTGGGGCCAGAATGGAACTAAGTTTCCAAATGCTAGTTCTTTAAAAACAAACGAGGTTGTATTTTGTCTTCATGGTACTATTTTGCCTTCATTATCAAGGCATTTGCTCCGCAAATGCCTTAATAACAAAAAGCTTGGCGGCAGTTTGAAAGATGTTTAAGCTGAGTTTGTTGGCTCTTTTTTTCTGTCTGTCTTTCTATCTAAAAGAGCAATTTTAAGTTGGTTTTTATATTGCATCAGTTGCTTGCTATTACTGCACCTTTATTTTGGCACAATATATTTAAAGAAAGATCTCCTGTTTCTTACTGTTACCTTCTAAGTTTTTTTTTTTTTTCCCTCCAATTCTTGGTCATCTTTCAGTTGTTTGCTGAGCAAGAACACTAATTTGAGCATCTGAACTTACAATTGGCAAAATATTATTACTACATCAAAAACTTGCAGGTGCAGGCCAAGGGAGTTAGTGTTCAGGTGCCCCCCACTTCCTTCTCCACATGCATGGGGGAGCATTGTGATCTCGGGGTATAGCAGAAATGGAGTGGGTCTAAAAGAGCGGGTGTCTGAATTCCTTCCCAAATACTGCGGAAACCTAGCCCTTATCTTGGCTTTCTGCGAGTCATCTACCGGCATAAGGCTTTGCTTGTGAGGAATTCAACAGGCTCAACACAGTTTTCAATTGTTTTTATTGCCTAAATTCTGAAAACATTCCTAGGTTACTTGTAGGATCTCTCTTTACTTTTTTTATCCCCCCCCCCCCTTCACTTTTTCTTTTGCTGTTGCCAATTTCTTCTGTGAACTGCCAACAAGTTTAGAGTAACAAGCTAGTTCACACCCAGATAAAATTAATTTTGCCTCGCAGTATAAACTAAAAAATTTGCTTGAGAAAGAACATTCACATATCGTGGCATAGTACCAAACTCGATGGACCATAATTTTGGAAAGCCTGTGCGTTCTAACAACATTCCGCTTTGATAGAACCAAGAGTGTACAGGGTTTCTTTTTTTTTTTTTTACGCTTTGGCTATTAGCTATGGAAGTGTGATTTTAATTTGTGGTATTGTTCACAAGGAAGCCCCTTCTATTCTGCTTACAACCGGATGATATGAAGGTGGCTGTAGATTTTTACAACTGCCTGTAGTTTCATTGGCTGATATTTTTGTATGTTCAAATGCAATTATGCAATGCATTTGTTTTTTTTATGCACCCCAGCTCCAGCACTGGTGCAACACATTATCAGGGTGAAGTTTAGCTTGCAGCGTGTCTGCTGCAAAAATTGTCGCGTGGTACGATTTCAGTTGGACACCAGAGGCTTCTCTCACATGTGCACTAGTCATGACGAAATTCTCATTTTGTGGGTGAATGCGGTTAAGGGCCATATTAGTGTGCTGCCTTAATGTCACATGAAAATTTATGTAACATACGTATACTTGAAGTGGGTGTCCTGTCGCTCTAACTTCTCCTGGTGTACTATATGTGTTAGTATGGCTTTGGCGACTGGTATGGCTGACGCTGGTGTTGCATCGACAAGGGCAGTTTGTTATGCAATGTGTTTGACCATTGGAATTTGCGGTTTGCCTGCATGTACCTTACTTTTGTAGTTTCTGACCAGCTGCTGGTTGGCCTGAATCTGTTTTTGTACGAGTGCCTTGCTAGGCGCATGCTGCACATGGTAGCCGTATTAACTCTTTCTGTTCTTTTCCCCCCCCTCTCTCTTTCAAACAGAATGTAGATGCATGGAATGTTGTGCTGAGAAGCAGCTTTGGTTGTAAGTTGCTGCAGAATTGGTGCTTTTTTGTGCTTCGAAGAAGCCACCGGGTGGCAGAGAGGTTGCATTTACCCCCGTGTCATGGACTTGCCGGAGTGTAAACAGCAATCGGAGGTGGACTGCATGATGCTAGCACATCGAAAATTCTATATAAACATGTCAGCAGTGCTGTGATTCGTCTCTTCCTTTTTTGTTATTGCAACATCCGAAACTCAAATTTGAAAATTCGCCAGTTTCATGAACAGAATTCAGTACCCCAGCTGTAGAGGTCGCTATTGTTCGCAATACCACGAAATAATTTAATATCTTGCTCTCTTGCCGACTTCATAAAATAAAGCTTGCACAGTATATGCGCAATGAGTGAGCAGCTCTTTACCCCCAAGCACAGAGGAAAATGTCTGCCAGGAAAGGCACTGTGAAACGACTTTATCATTGGCTCTACAACAGTTCCACTACTGTAACTGAACCGCTGGGTGTAGCAACCCATATCTGCTTCCCGTATGCTTCCCATATCTCTTCCAGAAAACAGACTGAAAATAGGGCTGACCATGCAAGAAATCGATTGAGCCGAGAACACGAGTTGTCAGATGCTTCTCATGGTCAATATTTGCGCTGTTTGTGCGAAACATGAAGGATGGGTTTCTTTTGCATCATCGTGCATTTGAACACTGTGTAGACAATAGCAATATATTTGCAGCATTCCTGGTCTGCCTACTAGCGGAATTAATGCTGTTATCGCAAGCCCGTTGCAAGGTCTGAGGACGTGTTCCGCTTACCCTTGCTGTTACTACAGCTATCCTTTTGGGCAAATGGCAGCACCCGTTATTCCCCCTTCCCCCTTTTGCTTTGATGGAGAGAGATCCAAGACAGGTTGCTTGTGTCAATGTCTGTTTCGATTGCACTTCACCTTCAGGTCTGGAATTCCTGCCTTCAGCAGGAATGCTGCACTGCCATCGAGGTGTGCAGAACCGGATGACGACTGGAGTGATGGTTGTTACTGAAATTGCCGGAGCACACGCCAGCCCTGCACTTTCTTTGTTTTTCAACACTTGCGGAGGTTCTTTAATTCCTTCCTTCTTTTTCTTTTTGCAAATGGGTAGTGGTACGCCGTTCGTGTATGTGCTCTTGGTTCTTAGAGGGAAAAAGAAAGTATTTTGACACTGTCCTTGTGTAAAGCCCTCCGTGCAATTTTGTTTTTAAAAGCTGTTGGTTGGTGCGGGAACATTCTAGTAGCATTGCTGCATGTTGTGAAGTGTCCTCTGTTTATATGTCTTGTGGCAGCTGCAAGGTGAAAGAATTATGCAAGTGGTAGACAATGAGCAGCTTTCCAAATCTGCGTTTGTTACTGTCAAATTTCACCAGGCCAGCCCAGTTCCTGTTTGACAGCTGTTTGCCACGAGAAAGGCTCTACGGGTCGAACAAAGGTCAGGATATTCCAGTTATGAAATGGTAATTTTACGAAAAGAAGCACTCTCCTTTATTGTGGGATCGCATTCAATGATTGAAGGTTCCTGACGAGGGAATCTTTGTGCAATTTTAACCTTGGTGTGTTGCTTGCAGAAACGTAATAGTACTTTCGTGTTGTATGCAAAAGCGGCCTTGGAAGCAGGCGGGGCTGTGCATTCCCACTAAGCCAGTCTTCAGCCAAAGTTCTGATATCGCACACATGTCCCGTCTTGCTTCAGTGTTGTCCCCCTCTTTTGGCGCTGCCAAGTGGCATGGCCGCCAGTGCATCCATTCCTTTTTTATTTTTATTCTCTTTACCGTCGAGTGTGTGTACTGGCGTCCGAGCCCAGTGTTTTTTGCTCACGAGTTTTAGTTAACCGCTTTAACCTTCAGTACCTTTGCATACGAGGCGGTAGTACTGCCTAAGTGGAGATACTCCTTGTTTTGGATGGGAGAAGAGACTGACGGTTAGGGAAACTCGGCGCTGCCGAGCTCGGGTGGGATTCTCTGCATTTAGAGCAATATTACTGTGATATATTTATAGCCGCCTGTACAGGACGTCTCCTCCTCCTGCTGCTGATGCTTCCCATATCTCTCTCTCCCCTTCTTTCCGGATTGTGCGAAAGAAAGTGCGGAGAAGAACTTCCCCCGTGGCATGTGGCACTCGGGGGGTGGTGCGAAACCCTGTGCCACTTTTGGGTGTGATTGAGCTCTCCAAGTACAACCCAGAATGCAGCAGGTGCTGTAACGGCTTGCATGTACTATAGTTATGGTGGGGCCTGTTGCGGAAGTGGGCAAAGAATGTCTTGACCTTGGTGCAGCGTGCTTTCATTGCATCTTTTGCAGATAAACACTGTGTACATAACTGATGTTTTTCTATCAACCAATAAAAAAAAAAGAACTGCTTGCAGAAAAGCATGCCTGCCAATGCTTGTGTGAGTTCTTTTATGTAAAACGCCTGTGTGAGTGCTTGCTCATTTTGCAGAGTAAATGTTTTGGGTTTTCTTTCTACAAAGAAAAACACTGTTAACCTATGTGATATTTGTTGCGCTGAAAAGTGACAGGCAGTGATCAGCACTTGACACACGACTTGGTGGAGTAAACAGGCCATAATAAATTCAAAACACCTGCATGTTTACTGGTGCGAGCAGGCCCATTTTGTGGTTCGGGTTTTCTGGAAGAACCAAACTAGTTGTCGGAAAAACCTTTTAGAATACAAGCAGAGTGGTGGTGTTGTTGTTTGCAGAGTTGTAGACAGCAGAAACCTAGGCTGCGTCGACCCTGCCTCTCTGATTGTACAGTTAGCTCCCAGAGTACTGACATAACTGATTAAACTGATAGTTCCCCAAGTGCTGACAGAACCGGTTATACTAATCTGCAACTGACTCTAGATAGAACCAGTAAACTGTCAAGTAGCAACAGATGAATGCAAACAATCTTGTGCACGTGCATCACAGGTTGATACAAAATAATGATGAGTTATAGGGATGGAGCAGCTGGATGGGTGGTACCACCTCTCGGCACTCCCCCCCTCGTTGCTGGAGTGAGCCAGCGCATTGGAATGTGCAGCAAGCCATTGGTTTTTGTCAAGTTTTCTGCATTGCCTTTAATGTTTAGGTGGTGTTCTGAGTGAATATATCGGGGTAAATGAAGTCTAGTCAAACGTGTTGTGTTGGATTCACTACGGAAACTTGTCAAGTGCTTCTAGGCTGATTCATTTCTATCGGCTTGCATCAACAGTTTCCGCATGAATGACGCAACACCTCAATACGATTGGTTCGAAGAGAGCGGAACGTTTGCAAGAGCTTGATTACTGTGTGGTCGTGGAAATGCTGGCAGTTTACGAATTTTTTTTCTGTAACCGGAAGCTTTGTGCCTTCCGTTTCCCATTAGTGACTGCACGGCAGCCTGGAAGCAGACGCTGCGCTCCCGCATCTGTATGTCACATTTTATCAGCAATCGGACGAATCCAACAGTCTAACGTACAACCACACTTTTCCCACATTCAAGAAAATACTGGACCCGATAGACTGCTAAATTCGTGCGCAGATGAACGTCGGCCTGTGCTTCTTAATGCGTAAAAATTCTTTGCCAAGTACCTCAACGCAACAAGTGCATCCTTGTTAAGCTATTTAATCGTTATAATTGTGTAAATGTGCACGACAATGTTTGCTTTTTATCAACGATGAATACCAGCGCCACCACCTGCTTGAACCAGCTGTCCATGCCGGCTTTGCAGGTGCATTTAGCCTCAGTGATGTTCCTCAATGCACCAAACTGAATGCAGACAATAATATGGCATGTAAAATTTGCTTTGTGCATTGCAAAAGTTGCACAGAGTAATTTGCACTTCCAGCTTCACATCGTAGCTTTGTACACTGGGCATCGTCTGCGAGACTGTGGTTTGCTCTCCCTGAATATGTGTGTAGGCTGTCTTTGGCACGCGCGCAAATCGTACATGAGATGCACCGCGTAAAGCCTGCCCTTTTCCAAACATTTTTTTATCTAAAAACCCTTGCAATTATTTAAGCTTTGCAAGCCACACTGTCAAACAAAAGGCAGGGCCCAGCTGACCAGCACCAGCTGTGATGCTCGGCATTCCACTTGGGAACGTTTTGCCACGGGCAGCGTTGTTCATCAAAGCGATGGTGGTGGCCTACAACAAGCACCCAGTCCCCAGGCATTAGTGCTATTGACAGAAAATATTTTTCTCGTGAAATGTTATTAAATGCAGAAGCACTTCACTTCTGTTGCGAGGGCGCTATGTAATTTGGTCCCACTACTACTACTACTACCCACTACTACTATGTAATTTGGTCCCAGAGCTACTCGGAGGCAATCAGCGCAAAAGCCTCGGCGGCAAAAACACCTGCGCAGCCAAAAGAACCAAGGGAGCGGTGAGTCACCATTGTGGGCGACTCGAACATGCGCAGGGCAGAGCAGGTGGTTACAAAGAGGGTAGGGGAAGACAACTGAGTTAAGGCTAGCACGCTCCCTGGAAAGATGGTTAGCGTGGTGATGGAGAAGGCGAAAGAGCAGGGGTGGGACACAATGACAGAGAAGCACCTAGTGGTGATAATGGGGGGGCTTAACCGACGTGCTTCAGGGAAGAGGACGAGGCATAGCAAAGCAGGTGGCGAAGGGGGTTAGTGAACTCCGGGCGATTTCGGACGACGTCCAGATCGCGGTCTGCACGGTGCCGGAAGTTGAGGGCAGAGGAGGCCACGTAGCGAGGGCAGTGGTAGAAGCCAACAGGGAAATTTGGATGCTCACTAAAGCAATGAATTTTGAAGTGGTTGGCCTCAACCAAGAAGTGCTTCGTGCGGGCCGGGGCCGGGCGTTTGTTAGGGACAGAGTGCATTTCACTGAGGGCGTAGCGGAGCCGGTGGGGAGGCAACTAGCTGCGCGGGCGGTAGCTTTTTTAGGGGGGCCAAGAGCATCCCGGAAGCTGGACTAAATAACAGGCACAGTGAAAATGCAGCAGGGACAAGCGATTGCGATTGAGGTAGAATGTACAGCGCAAAGGAAAGTGCCAAAGTTAGCACACAGGGCGCACAAAAGCATAGAAAGGGGCATGAGGTAGCAATGCAGGCGAGCGACGTCCCCCCGGTGACCGACTCTTGTCCCAAACATCGGAAAAGAATTAACCGAAAGAAAAAGCGTGGGGTGACTAAGATTAACTACATAAACATGCACGGTGGCAGATCACGGGAAAAATGGTTAGAGGTTCGCGGTCAACTAGAAAAAGAAAAAACTGAAGTATATGCCTTTACAGAAACTTTTCTTCGAGATTTAGAAGAGCCCCCAGCAATGCGTGAATATATATGGCAAGGCTGTAACAGAACCGTAGGTACTAGAAAAGGGGGAGGGGTCGGCATGCTTATTCAACAGGGAGCCAATGGGCACAGAGTAAACGAAAACTGCGAAGAACATATATGGCTTAAGAGCACGATAGCGGGAAGAGGAACGCTGTTGGGAGTTGCCTATCTGTGGTCAGGGGATGACAGGGAGGTTAGAGAAAAGAATGAAAAACTGGTAGGCTGCATTAAGCGGGACCTCAATCAGTTAAGACAATCGGGAGAGATGATTCTAGTGGGAGACATGAATGCCCACATTGAGGACCTGGACAGATACACAGACCGCAACGGCAAACTCGTACTAGATATGTGTGAAGAACATAATGTCATTGTAGTAAACAGAGAGAATAAATGTGAGGGACAAATTACTTGGGAACAAGGGGAAAAGCAGTCCAGTATAGACTACTGCCTCCTTTCAGAATAAGGAGTGTATGAAAGGTTGACTCTAATGGAAATAGATGAAATAGGTGCCCACAGCTTAGGAAGTGACCATAAACGGATAACTTTGACTTTTGGAAAAATGAAAGGTCAAAACCGGAAAACGGTGTTACACGACTTGAAATAAACGATCAGCAAATGGCTAATATTGCCAAAAGCCTGGAGATGGAAATCGAGAGACAACCTACGAAAGATTGGGAATACAGCGAACTGATTGGTTTCATTCAAGGAAAGATAAGGAACGCGAAAGAGTGCAACTACTGGAAAGGAAGAAGAAAACCTAGAAGCTGGTGGAACAAGGAAATCAAGAAAGCTATATCATAAAGGCAGCAAGCATCGAGAGAGCACAGGGAAGCCACGCGAGTGGGAATGCAAACAGAGGAAATAACTTTGAAATGGAATTGGTACCGCCTTAAGAAGCTGGAAGTACAAAAACTTGTACAGCAAAAACAAACGAGAAAGTGAGCAATGGGTCTCGAATATACGGGCAAAGGATAAAGGCGCACCGAGAAAGTTTTGGAATCATGTAAAGGAGCTAAGGAAAAAGACTGAAGAAGTACGTCATGTCATAAACGCTGATGGCCCGGTACTAAAAGGGGAAGAAGCGGTATTTCACATATGCTCAATGATACAAGAGAAGTTCAGAAGAACGGAGAGAGGACTACAGCATTTAGAGAGTGGGGCAACTGAGGTGCATACAGATAGAGAGCTAAAGTTGGAGAATCTAAACTGGAAAAAAGCCGAAGAAAATGTTCCAGCTAATACGGCAACAGGGACGGATGAAATTCCTATATGGCTGGTCAACCTACTGGGTCCAAAAAGCAAGGCACAACTGATTCGAGCAATCGAAAAAGTGATAAAAACTATGCAAGTACTGGACAATTGGTGTAAGAGCAGGATGAAGATGACATATAAAGGTAAAGGAGACAGGGCTGATGCCAATTCGTACAGGCCTATTACAGTTACCTCAGTGGCATACAGGCTGGCAATGCAAAACATAAAAGCAGAACTACAGGCATGGATAGAGGGGAACAGCATACTGGGAGAACTACAAAATGGTTTCAGATGAGACAGACGCTTAGAGGACAATTTATTTGTCCTAACCCAATGGCTCAGGAGCGACCACTATGGATAGCATTTTTCGATATGAAGGGAGCCTACGACAACGTAGATAGAGAACTTATATGCAGCATACTTGAGCGGGAGGGATTAGGCCAGGACTTTATACAGCTGTTGCAAAGAAGTTACAATGAGAGCGAGGTGCAAATTACCTGGGAGGACCAAAAGTGCACGGAACCGGTAGTCGCAAATAGAGGTTTAAAGCAGGGTTGTCCTCTGTCGCCATTGCTGTTCATGCTGTACATGGCTAGACTAGAAAGAAAGCTTGAAGGCAGTAAAATAGGTTTCAATTTATGTTATAGCCGCAAAGGACAGGAAGTGAAACAACATATTCCGGGACTGATATATGCAGATGACACAGTACTACTAGCAGATAGCAAACAGTGTCTGCAACAGCTCACAGATATCTGCGGGGAAGAAGCCACTGAACTGGGGTTAGAGTTTAGCACAGCAAAGTCGGGAGTTCTGGTTTTTAATGACGACGCCTGTAACGAATCAATATTCGTTCAACAAGCAGCAATACCGTGGGTAACGGAATACAAATATCTGGGAATATGGATAAACGAAGGTCAGGCGTATCTAAAAACTCATGAGGAGCATTTAAGAATGAAAGGTGGAAGAAACGCCTCTATTATGAAGCACAGAGCACTGTGGGGATATAACAGATATGAAGTAGTGAGAGGAACCTGGAAGGGAGTAATGGTACCAGCACTCACCTTTTCAAACGCAGTAGTGTGAGTCAAATCAGAGATTCAATCAGGGCTAGAAGTAAATCAGGGGACTGTAGGTCGATTGGCATTAGGAGCACACAGTAAAACAACAAATGAGGCAGTGCAGGGAGACATGGGATGGGCATCCTTCGAAGTGAGAGAAGCACAGAGAAGAATATGTTTTGAAGAACGACTTAGAAATATGGATGATCAGGGATGGGCGGCCAAAGTGTTACGGTATTTTTACATGAAAAGCATGGACACACAGTGCCGGAAAAGAACCAGAAGGCTCAGGACAAAGTATATGAAACCTGGAAGTGCAGGGGAAACGACCAAGTCAATAAAAAATGAAGTGAAAGAAACAGAGACAATGACCTGGAAAAAGAGGATGGATGCGAAGAAGTCCTTAGACATCTACAGGATCAGGAAGCAGGAGATCACAAGGGAAAAATTCAATAATACCAAAGGGAGTGCATTGCTTTTTAAAGCCCGGGCGGGTTGCTTGCGGACAAAAACGTTTATCCGCGAGCCGGTACAGGAAGAACTATGCACAGGCTGCGGAAATGAGGCAGAAACCATGCGACATATTGTAACGGAGTGCAAAAGTATCCGTCCAGTCCTCAGTGATGGAGCCATCCAGCTTCCGGAAGCCCTTGGCTTTAAGGTTAGCGGAAGTGAATTACACAGCAGTAGAGGTTAGTAAAAGAAGGTTAGAATGTTGGTTGGAAAAGAGCAGAGAACAATCTGGGAAGACATGTGAACAAAGAAGTCAGACTACCACAAAAATTTCGTAAAGTATTTTCTTTTTACTTTGATATTATTTTTTTATTTATCTTGTTTGTAATTTTTGGCGAGGTGATTGTAGAGCGGCGTTGCAACTAAGGCTGCTGTGCAACACCACTTCGTTACAAAGGGGAAGCCACAAAGCATCATCATCATCACCACCACCACCACCAAAAGTGATAGGCTTGTGACATCCTTCAAAGAAGGGCAAGTGGTCTGCACAAAAGGGAAAAAAAAAAAAAAAAGGAACTCAAGTGAATTCTTCAGGATTCTACAGACACGTAGCAGGCAGAGTGTTGTTAGAGAAAGTTTCAAGTGCAAAAGGGAATGTACATGTTAAATGGTATTAAGCGGGGTGGAATGACGAGGGTGCTGCACGTTCCAGGAAGGCTTAAAGGGCTAGTGACACGAAATTTCAAAGCTGAGATAACTATGTACACTTTTCTACTTTTTACCAGGAGATATCTCCCAGCTAGTTTCAACAGTAGCCGTTCAGTATAACATTTTAAATCTATTTTAATCTCTACCCGCACGAGAAAGCCCAGAGCGGGCCAGCACGACATCATCTGCTACTTGCCCCAAACTGCCGACGTCGGGGCTCCCATGAAGCAGCCGATGTGCTGGCTGCGGTTGGCGCACGCTGCTACACCGTGTGTACACGTCATGGTTTTGGGACTGACATCATCCTGCCCAGGCTTGCGGGGATGGTGAAGACCTCGGCCGGTCTGGGTCGCTCACATACACGTCCAGTCCAGCCCGGCAGCGGTGCAACAAGAATGGTGACATCAGGTGCTACCTCCTGTCATGGCGGCCGCTCGGCATTCGTTTTGTCGAAACCAAAACTGACACAAATAAACGGCGCCATAAATGATTGTTTACGCTGTGATCGACCGTCTAATGTGCCATTCTATGATTAGTGGGTTAATAGGCACCCATAGCAGCAAAAAAAACTTAACACCGAAATTTATTGTCACTACACTTTTAAAAATAAGTTACTGTCCACCTGAGTGCAGGGAAATGTGCGACATGAAGGAAAAAATTAACGAACCCCCTTCCTTTAGAAATGGGTGCATGTGAAGCTTGACCTCAGTGAAACACTTCTGCCAAAATCAAAACGCAATGACCGAATGAAAACACAAAACCACTGATCTACCAAAACGAAACCCTTTCATTTCAGTGAGCTTTACCCACGCGCAAATGTTTGGTATATACATTATTGTAGAGCATTCTTCTTCGATTATTGGGAACCTTTACGCTTTTGAGTGGCTGCCCGTTCTTCCGCGGAGCGATCCACGTGCGGCCACCCTTGCTGCGCTAAAAGGTGAACTGCCCCTTGACAGCGAGCGCTTGTGCTTGCGATGTGGCGTGATGCGAGTGACAATGCTGACTAGCTCCCATTGCAACATGATATAGCGCGACGTGCCCGCACCAGAGCCAGCTGCGAATGGCAAGCTTCAACGACCTATCTATAAGCTCCAACAGAGGCAGAGTCTGCACTTTATCCCTCGCCAATGCCCGAGAGGGTACGTGCCCAACACTTCAGAGGCATCATCATCGTCGCTGCCGTCATTAGAGCACATGGTAAATAAAGTTGGCCTTGCCGCAAGGCGTTTTGGCATGCACACCCACCAATGGCGCAAGTCAGCCAATACAACCTTTGCTTGAAAAGGTAAGTTCGTTAGAGGCAAAAAAGGTGGCATGCACCTGCAAGAGGGAGAATATTAATGGAGATGTAGCACGTGGACGACCAGTATTTGCCTCGTCGCCACCTGACGTATGCGTTGAGGTAAGCAACTGTCTATTGTATGAAACGCCAAAATGTGTTATTCAGTGTACTTTGTTGCTGAGCAAACATCCGCCAACCTTAAAGAAGTTCGAAGACGCCTAAGCACTTGTAAGTTACAAGTTGTAAACACGAAGGCATTCATCTAATGCTGCTGAGTGCTCCGAGTAAATAGGTCAAGTTGCAGCCAATGAGAATTTGTGATTCGGCTAAGAGCCTCTTAATGGCAGCTTTCACTGTCTTTGGCCAATAGCGTTGAATGGGTATGTTAGGTGGGTATGTACACATTCCAGCGAAATGGAATTGGGGAAATGGCCGCAAGCTTGTGATGGCAGCTGTCAATACCGGACAATACAATCAGTGTAAGCGGGTATGTCGTCATGCCTATATTTAGCCTTAACAACGTCATTACCTTAATGTTGAGCATAACTACGTGTCAAGCAATGTCAAACACTCGCATAAAGCTTCACATACCAAGTTTTCCAAGTTGAACCCACGCAAAACTGTTTACACAGTACCTCAAAAGGTTAAACAGAGCCAATATTCATCTATAGCCAGAAGAAAGCAATGTGGTATAAACACCGGCGACTAAAAACAGACGGCCAGCTATTGGGTTTTAGTGTTTGCAAGCACGCATAATAGTGTTTTCCACCACGAACTCCATAACAGGGCCAACTGATCCATTTTCGCAATTTGATATGAGCCACAAATAACCTGCCGTCATAAGAGTTCTCATGTTTACAGAAATGTCGAGTCCGGTCGGTGCTACAACATTATGTTGCAGCAAGCAGACTGCTCGTGCATTCATGCTTCCAGCATTCACCAAGGTTGCAAGTTCTCATTCCAGTGCCCATTTTAATGAAGCAGCACATAAAACATACAACAGACAACACAAAAAGTCTGCACATCACGAGTAGTAGTAACTGCAGGAGTAAAATCGATGCTGAAATTCGTGCAAAATGTTTTTATAGCAGTTAATGCTCCCTCATCTAGAATCTTGAGCGTCATGGCATCCAAGTGTAGGCAGTTTTTACCCATGAAGCTTCAGTTGCAACTCCTCCTCCTCCTCCTCTTCCCCCCCCCCAGTTTAGCTGCTATCATGCCCTCATTCTCTGAATCCCTGAAGTGGCAGGCTATCCACCACTTCATGTTCTTTCAATCAAGGATCTCTGCATGTCCAACCAGTGTCTGTAAACACTCCTCTAACAATAAGTCATTACAGCCACCTGGTGGGCCATTTAGGAAGCTTCCATTAAATATATTTTTCCTGCTTGCAGGTGACGCTATCTTTCATATGCTGGTAACACACCGCAAAAGGATGTAAAGTGAGCCTAGCTGGTGCAGATTCATCACATTAGACAAGCACATAAGATGATACAGGCAGGAGTGAGACGACGAACCCGTGTTGTTATCTTCCATCTGTGCTATCTCGTTATCTTCCATCTGTCTTAACTGGTCTACCACAATGTTTTTATTACCAAGTGTTTGTAACTGCCCTTTGCAGTAGAAAACACAAGCACTGACAAACAACACACCTGTGTGCATAACCAAACATAAATGAGCACAATTAAAAAAGCACACACACTGGCACTCGAAGAATACTGAAGGGTCACACGGGCATAACACTTCTCTCTATCCCTTCGCCGTGCTACAGTCCCCCCAAGCTAGTGCTTGCACTTTAATGGGAGTAACACAGCATTATGTAAATGCAGACTAACTGTACTAGCAGGTAAGGCACAGTTGGATAAAATCCAGAAACAGTTATGTCGTAAGGCTCCTAACAATGCACTTCACGAGATCCAAATTGTGTCTTTTGATTTTTTGACAACTTCGAAAAATATCACAGTCCTCGGGTTTAACAGATCAATGTAGACAAAAGATAAAAATCAAAAATACTTCACATGTGCGCAGGAATGAAGCTTTTTTTGTTGGGAGTAGACCGCTAGGGCTGAAATCCTCATTGCCCAACCTACGTAGTAAAAACATTTTTTTTAGATAGATGAGCGAGTACATACTGTTGTGATAATAATATGGTTACTTTGGTCAAAGGTCACCACTGCATATAGACTGCAGATTTCAAAATTGTGTTAAACCTGTGCCTTTTAGACAGAACTTTGGAAGATGGGGTATAAATTTTTCATACCACAATGCTGCCCTGGCGTATTCAAATAGGCGTGTGCTGCCAAAGGCTTTTCTGAACCACTGCTATTCTTGTTCTTATATATTCAACACCACTTTTCCCTTATGGTGCCTTTTTGACGCATTGTAAAGAGAGATCCTCTTTAGCGTGGTGCATTGAAATGTAACACTGCGGTGCAAAGCATAGACTGTGTAGTAGCTTTCCCACAGACTGCACACAAAACAAAAATGTTGGGCTGCAAATGTTGCATACATTTGCAGTTGGGCATGGTACAAAGTTCAAAAAGCAGCGTAAGAAAGGAACTGTCAAGTTCACCACTCGAGGTGCGAGCCATTCCATTGAAAGAATTGGCCCACAAGCTGGCAGGTTAATGAACTCCAGGAAAGAGTTAAGGCACTTGGGATTTGAGTCAAATGCACAGAATAAAACATTGGTATGCAACAGCATTAACCAGTCACAATATATATAACAAAATTTTTGCAGCACATCAGTGTAGAACACACTCCAGTGTTCAACAAATGTTTAACAAATGTGACAATGACGGTGCTATGTTCATGCCTGCGGTGTGACCGCAAGTCATTGCTTGCCCCGTAAATAGTACTATGCAACACTTGTGTGGCAAGCAGTGCAGTGAGTGTAGAAAAAGGCACTAATATTTTGTCTCTCGCAGGAGTGCACACCAAACCTGTTGCTTTCACACTGTGACGATGGGAGAGTCAATCTCAGACTGGTATACACTGCCAGGCCAAGGCACCTAAACGCCGTGAGGCACTGCTTTGAGCAGCACAACCCCTGTGGACGGAACACTCGCTTCGTGTCGGTTGTGCGGGTAGTAGGTGCCCAGATCCTTCTTGGCGATGACGTTTCTGATTGCATAACCCTTGGAGTGGTTCAACCCAAGCTGATCGAGTGGCAACCACACCTGAGCCGAGTAGGACATGTTGTGGTTGACGACGGCTATGGCGTAAGAATGCTTGCCGCTCACTATTGGTGTGATGGGCCTTAACCAGACGCTGACATCCTTGTCCTGCAAAAGAAAGGAGTGTCGCCATGATCACACACTGCCTCGTAAAATGACGCCATGCTTGGACACGACTCTAGCGTGCCTTGGTGCAACAAAGGCAAATGGTCGGCACATCAAAACAATTATCATTATCACTGGTCGAGGCACCAGTAATTTCTTCCCACCCACCCTTCTCGTGTGGTGAAAGCAGGGAAGATGTAGAGAAGAGGAAAACAACGGCACAAAGTGAACAGCCATCCCATCGCGCCGAACTCCCTTAATCCGAACTCTGATGTCACTCGAACATAACAAGGCTTCACCAACTGACACGAATATTTAATTCGTATTCACAATCTCGCATCTCCAGACATTCCTCGTTTTTACGTGAGGTGCAAGTTTGAAGAGAATGAACTTTCACGGGCTGAATATCAACACTGCTGTCGCACTAAACAGCCACACCAAACTTCAGATGACACCTGATGTTAAGTCTTCCTGTTGAACCACGGCGCAAACGACAAGACACAGTACAATAGCAAGAGGACACACGAAGCGCTGACTTAAAGGAGTACTGAAACGAAATTTTTGTGTTACGTTTTTTTTGGCTGCTATGTGTGCCTACCAGCCCACTAATTATAGAATGACACATTAGACGGTTGAGCGCAGCGTAAACATTCATTTACGGTGTCGTTTATTCGTGTCAGTTTTGGTTTCGACAAAATGAACGCCGAAAGGCCGCCATGACAGGAGGTATCATGTGACGTCACCATTCTTGTCGTATCGCTGCTGCTCTGGACGCGCACGCGAGCGAGCGCACACGCCCGCCCAGACTGGCTGAGGTTTTCACCGTCCCCACACGCCCAGGCAGCATGACGTCAGTCCCAAAACCATGACATGTACACACGGAGCAGTGCGCACCAACCACAGCCAGCGCGTCGGCTTCATCACGGGAGCCCCGACGTCGGCAATTTGGGGCAAGTAGCAGATGATGTCATGTCGGCCCACTCTGGGCTTTCTGGTGCGGGCGAAAATTAAAATGGATTTAAAATATGTTATGCCGTAAGGTTGCTATTGAAACTTGCTGGGAGATATCTCCTGATAAAAAGGAAGCATTTTACATAGTTATCTCACCTTTGAAATTTCGTGTCAGTACTCCTTTAAAACAGGATTTCATTTTCTCCAACAACGCCAAATATGAATGAAACTGAAGAAAACAAAACACGAACCAAAAAACATGAAGAAAACACATGAAAAACCAGCATGAATAAACGCAGAGCCAACCCCACAACTAACCATTATTGACACATGTCCTGTTAAGATAGTCTATCTCCTTCTTCGTGAGGGCAATTGAGGCTACACTGATGCAGTTCTCACCCAGGTGTTCAATCCCAGCGGCCTCTATAATTTCCAGAGTCAGCGTGCTCAAGTTTCTGCCGATAACGTGGCAATCTGCAAATAGTGGCTCGCAGACGCATGTGTCGCTGTGGGTGGTAGGATGACCAGATGCTTTATTTTTAGCGTTATTATACAGGCAGTCATTGAGGCATCTTCCGGTTTGACCGAGATACCTCTTTCCACAATTTAAAGACAGGTCATAAACGACGGTTTCAACGCAATCAATGAAGGGTGGGTTGTGCAATCAATGATTGCACAATTAACGCAATCAAACCGGACCAATGACTGCCTGTGGGAGCATCACAATAACGTTAAAAAAAAGCGGCTGGCCATTTTGCCACTCACTGCGACACATGCATTTGCGAGCTGCTGTTTGAAGATTGCCGCACTATCGGAAGAAACTTGAACACGCTGACTCGGGAAATTATAGAGGCCGCTGGGATTGAACGCCTGGGTGAGAACTGCATCAGTGTAGCCTCAATCACACCCATGCAGGAGGAGATAGACTATCTTAACAGGACACGTGCCGATAATGGTTAGTTGTGGGGTTGGCTCCGTGTTTATTCATGCCGGTTTTTCATGTGCTTTCTTCATGCATGTTTTGTTTTCTTCAGTTTTGTTCATATTTGGCATTGTCGGAAAAAATAAAATCCAGTTATAAGTCAGTGCTTCGTGTGTCCTCTTGCTATCGTCATGTGTCTCGACAGCACTGTGATTCAACATGCACCACCAACTAGCCCAAGTTTTCACGTAAAGTTTTCCCTTTGGAGCAGAGCCTGCCTACCTACCTACCAAGCTTATGCTTCAAAAGTACTAGTCACTTGTACTCCCAACTTTGCTGTGGCTGAATAAGACGTACTAATATTTCGTATAAACCTTATTGTTGCCTGCCTGCAAGGTGCTGCTAAATGGGGTTCTGAATGCTTTGACCAGTACATGTTGCCACTGGCCATGCAGTTACTGGTGTTCGTTGCAACGCTACCTTTGTTACATTTGCACTGCTACAAAACTAAACCGGAACCAGACTCCATCTAGGCTAGGCCAGTTAACAGAAGTGATCAGGAAACCAAGTGAGAGTCACGAAAGGGCAACCCACCATGAACTCGCGCTTGCCCTGAATGCCAAGAGGGTCTTGGTTGATGGCGATAATCTCCTTGTCCTGGAGAAGTTTCTTGGCAGTCTCGGAGATCTTCCTCAGGTCATTGGACATGAGCAGGGGACTGGCGAGTATCGCCCACAACGCCATCTGCACTTCAGCCTGATCTTGCGTCAGCCGGAAGTTCCCTATCATCAGCTGCAAAATGAGGGGCAGTTCTGCTCACCACCACCGGCGGAGGAGCACCTCAACCTGTCAGCAAGTATTTCTGGATAAATGACAAGAGGCTCAAACTTTGCCATATGCTCCACTTAACGATAATCATCTACGTTTCACTCTACGAGTACACCAGCACGGCTGCCTATGCATGCGGCTATCCACTCAATGCTACCTGCATTATTTAAAGCAACCATTAAGACAACACACAGCCTTGTTTTATTTGAAGGAGCTAGCCTTCGATACTATAAAACTCACTCAACTTCATTCACACCCCAGTAAATATTGTGTCCAGAAAAAAAGATCATGAATATTCGCAAAATTTCAAACTCATGCTACACAATGTAAGCAGTGGTGTAGTAGGGGCATATACAAAAAACACGGTAAATAACGTGCTAACTACAAGCTATCATTATAGTGACATCATGAAACGAAACCGCAGGCACCAACCACACCAAATAAGTTCCTGCAACATCATAGTGAAGTGAAGGGAAGGGGGGGGGGGGGGCCAGGAAGTGATTGGCGAGCGTTATTCTTTCAAATCTTCTCATCATTCGTTGGCTTAAGTTAACTGTTTGAGGTTTGCATTAAAATTGGCATTACTGTTATTGTGATGCGGCATTCTTTCGAATGAACCAAACTTGTATTTTGTCTTCATGGACCCGCCGTGGTGGCTCAGTGGCTAAGGCTTTGTGCTGCTGAGCACAAGGACGCGGGTTCGATTTCTGGCTGCGGCGGCCGCTTTTCTGGTGGAGGCGAAAAGCAAAAACGCCTGTGTGCACGAGATTTCGGCGCACGTTAAAGATCCCCAGGTGGTTGAAATTAATCCGGAGCCCTCCACTACAGTGCACCTCATCGCCTGCTTTGCATCGGTGCGTTAAACCCTACAATAAATAATAATAAATATTTTGTCCTCATGGTACCTTTAAATGTTCACTGCTGGATGCTTGTCCAGGATGCTGTATTTTCCAAAAACATTAAAGAAAGCAAGATTGTACACTTGGTGCACAGCAAGCATTTTTACCATATCAGCATCATTCCAATGGCCTGGTCCAGCGTACTTGGCAAACACTTCCTGATTGTCTCCAAAATAATTGATCACAGACTCGATCATGAGCCAGTTGTCTCGTATGTCGTGGTAGTTCCTCCAGAGGTTGCAGTCTTTTACCAACTGGGGAAAGTTGGGCTGCCGGAAAATAACAACGGGTTCTGTGAGTGAAAGACATATAAATGGCAGCAATGCAATTAGCGGTTAGAATGCTGAATTTTGCTTAGTAACATGACGAGTTTAGAAGGCGATGGTCCCCTCACCCGGAGAAATAAAAAAAAATAAAAAAGCTGCCATACTGTTTTTACGTGGAATATGAGAAAACAGTCATAATAACAGGCTAACAAAATGCAGAATAAATTAAGTATGAATGATCAAAAGCACAGACACAAAAATACAAATGCAGCCACACAAAACTACCACACTTCGAGATGTAAAAACAAATGAGAGAAAGAGAGGGAGAGGGAAGACGAGACATTTTTCAAGCTTGTTTTCTGGCCGACACTACAGATGAAAGCTACTGAACATTTATACGAAACATTTATACATAATGGGCCTGAGTGTCCCGTGAAGTTGACATTTACAGTCACAAAACTGTATAACTGATGTGACGATGTCTTGTGTTGGTTCACAAGCTATGCCTCCCGACCAGATCACAACCTTTATATGCCCGACAGGCAGTTGACCATCAGTGAGTGGGCAAATTAACTCTGACGGCTCAAAGCCCCCCATCACACTTTTCACAACTATGAGGGGGGTATTGTGTCCTTACAAGTTTCTTCATTTCAACCAGCTTAGAGAAATAGTGTCATGCAGCACTGGCCTGCTGTTGGACAGAATGATACACAATAAATTATACTGCCACTTGTTGAGTGATAATTCGATTACCAAACCATAAGCGTATACGTCTTGAGCTTCGTGATCGCTGCGCTGCCTGCCGCCACTTTTCCGCGGCGCTTACGGGATGACCTCTGAACGGCTGACAGGAGCTCATGCAGTTTTTTGGTACTTTTTTGCTTCTTTTTGCCTTTCCGCACACTAAACAACTTGTTATGGTGGTGTCTGTAAGCAAATAGTACGTTTAGGGTACTTCAAGAAACAGCTGCGTCTTCGTTAAGTGCTTGATCACCAACAGGAGCTATCCGGGGACGTGGTACTGCGTGCGTCTTTGCTGCTCTTACGGGCGTCGGCGACGGCAGCAGCCTATCACCGCTGTCACCTTCACATACGTCAGGCACAATAAATTCTACTGCCACCTCGTTTAGACCTGATACTGGCACAGTGAGAGGTTGGTTTCGTTTTGCAGTGCGGACAACGAATGCAGATTTGTTCCGAATATATACGTCGTAGAAAAATGTGACTCGGGGATGTGATTACCCAATACCTGACAATAACTTGTGCATTTCATGGTAATATAAGCCACGCAAAAATGTTAAGTATATTCCAAGGCTGTGGGTCGTTAAATATGTGCTCACTCCCACCTTATAGTAGAGACCAAGGAGAGTTGATGAAACCACCGAAAAATAAATGTTCTGCAAAGTTCGGCAGAAACAGAATAGCTCGTACAGAAATAAAAACACCAACTGCAGCTTCGAAAATACTGAAGAAGTTCGTCTCAACTGAAGCAAGGTAGGACTAACTACACCAAGTAGAAGCTAGATGCACTGATATTTCCCAAGACAGTGGTGGGGGAGGGGGATGCTTAACTATCATTGTGTACAAGTGAGGAGCGAAATCAAGGAATGAACGTTTTAGTAATCACACACACAAGCTGTGTGTTGACTTTTATTTTGTGTTTCGACTATAACGACCAGATGATCAGTTGCTGGACGCATTTTTTAAAGCATACAGTAAGTTCACAAGCGATAAAAGGTATCATTGGAAGGGTGCGGTATCTGATAAGGCCCTCTGATTTCAGTTCGCACTAGATTCTGCAGGGTCCCTGTGTCATATGACGATATTTTGAAGAAAAGTTTAGTCCCGGACACGGATATAAGCCCATCTCCACGCTGCACGCAGATGATATATGTAGCAAATGATGAATGTTTGCGAGCGCTCACACCGCCACAAGACGAACCAGCATAAAATTTTTTGTTGTGTGCAGATTCCCGCATATGATTTTGCACACATTCCCGCATATGATCCGTCTTACTTATTCCGTAGAATGTTCGTAAAATTTATGCCACAATGGCTTGTTCAGGGTAGTGATTAATATGTGAGATATGGAGCGTAACTGGCGTGGTCAGATATGAGTGCTCCACTAGATTATGTAAGCACAGAAAACTGAGTTACATCCTAGTGTATAGCCGTAACATGAGCATCTGAAGGAACGGCGCTTACAGAGGTGCTCTAAGAAATTTCAGGGCAGTGGAAGTACAATCCGCTCCATGCATATGCCATTTTTGCGAAGCCGGCCTGTGACACACACTTGGCGCTTTTACGGACCGAATGTAATACACTAAGATCGCATCAGAAGCATTTACAGTCTCGTAAATGCACCACATTTGTGAACAAATTGATTGCTCCACATAAATATGTATTTCCAATGCATGCAAATGGGAAATCTCAGTCGCAAACGAGTCGCAAACGCAGCGGCGACAGTGGTGAGCGGGCCTGGGCCTCCCGCAACTACTTCCGAAACGGGTCGCTAGGGGGATTTCAGTGGCGCCCCTACAGGCAGCACTCGCAGCGTATATTGTAGGCACTAAGTACAGAACTGCATTTGCAGTTTCCCCTGCTCAATGCCGGTTCCCCACTCTTTCATTTCCTAGCACTGTTGACCAGCACTCCTAGCACTGTTTTTGTTGTACCAGCAAATTCATGGAGATGCAGCAAGAAGTTGCCCCTGAGGTTTTCAACTAACAGCCCCCACATGCCATATCAGCTGTGGTAAAAGCAAGTGACTTTGAGAAAGAGTTCAAAGACTGCACAGAAAATTGTGCGATGTGGCTAATGGAAAAGAAAATGGAGTGGCTTGGAAGCAAAGCAAAAAAAAAAAATGTTTTTGATGAAACTACATCATTTTCGAAAATTGCTACCAGTGATTCACAGACGTTGGGAGAGCAGCTTGTCACCACATTTGGGCAGCATCTGTGACAAAACTGGTGGCACACACTACAATGTAAACCTGAGTTTTGGGGGATACTAAGAGCACTAACACCACTGCTTTGTGGACAAGTTTGAAAGTGAGCGGGCATAAGAGGAGTGATATATCAGCGTAATGCAGATGTCCCAAAAGTGCAGTGAAACTGTGGTTTCCCTAAAAGCATCGCTTTGTTTCCAAGTCACAAATTTCAATAGTAAAAGTCTAATATAGTCACAGCTAAATCTACCCGTCTATGTCCGGTGTAATGTTCATACTTGTCAACATTGTTGAAGAACAACAAGACATTACGCAAATAGGAGACAACAAATCAATACAGAAGTGATATTTGCAGTGTTCCTTCATAAATTACCACTTCGAAACCAGGCGTTCGTAAACGAGTTGCCCACAAACAAACTGTTCGCATAGCGATGCAGTGAAACATCCCCTCGCGAGGGGCACGATCAAATGCAGAGCATTTCCGGGGGCGCACGACGTTAAGTAGTTTGCGTTACATTAATGTTGTTGCACTTGTGGCAACTGCCGACGAGAGAGCACGGCGATGAGTGCGTTCCAGCCTCGCCGACACCCGCCTTTATCACGCCACGCGCGCGCGATGCTGACGTCACGATCACGCCACAGATGTTGTTGATCCCGCGACGCGCGCGCCCCCACCTGTTGGGCGCGAACCGACCGCGGAGAGAGCGCGCGATGCAAGCGGAGTAGGCGAGGAGGAGCGGGGGAGAGGGCGCACCTGCGAGCGATGCGGACTACTACGGACGCCTAGAACGGGTGACATCGTGAGTTAAAGAAATGCTCTGCATTTAAAAGGCAGTGTCCCCAGACATCATCATCTGTGACAACTTAATCGACCTACCTCAATTTTGTTGACATACAAGTCGTAATAGGGCCAACTGCAGGAATACACTATGGGACGATTGGTCTTGTTCAGGAACTTTGAAAACTTTGTGTAGCCTGGAAAAGGGAATGACGACAGAATGTGCCGTTTAGCATGCCGACAGCTCGGCTCAAAGTACCAGCAACAACAATAGCTCTGATTTCTGGAACATGTGTAAGAGCGACTGTGTTACCTTGGCTCTGCTGCTCCGCTGACGTGTGGCACCCATCCACCTTAAGATAGTCGATGTCCCACGACGCAAAAGTCTGGGCATCCTTTTCCATATCATCGTCTTCAGTGCCAGGAAAACCCATGCACGTCGAGTGGCCGTAGTTTGTATACATGCCGAACTTGAGACCTTTCTTATGAATCTGCGAAAGCAAAGCGTAATTTACAAACGTAAGACGCTGGGAGACCGAAGGCGAGGCAGCGAACTTACGTAATCCGCCAGAAACTTCATCCCACGAGGGAACCTGTTCAAATCGGGCCTCAGGTAGCCTTCGGCAGTTCGACGGCGGTCGGACCAACAGTCATCGATAACGAGGTAAACGTAGCCAGCGTCCCGATATCCATCGTCGGCCAGGTGATCTGCCACTTTCATGAACAGCTTTTCGCTGCAATAACACAGACCAGCGGTTCAGCGAGTTCACTGAGCGCTCTGGACACAGGTCAAGAGCCCCAGCGCTTACCTTAGGCAGTTGTCTGGATCCTTGTAACAATCAACGTTGCACCGATACCTCTCCCAGGACATCCACCCCATGGGCGGAGTCAATGCTTGACCATTGTCAAGGCACTTCGCGAGGTTTACAAAAAGTAGAGATAGTGTAGGAAACAAAAACAAATGCATTCCGAGCGGGGACATGTGCATTCTATGGAACCTGTGCTAATCGATGCGTGCGGGGATTTCTTCGCTGCTTCGTCGACATCAGCAAAAGCTTTTCGTCATTCGAACTGTTCGTAACACACAACTGCCAGCAGCAGCAGCAGTAGTCGTATGTGTATTTGTACTACAACGGCGTAAAACATTACTTATTGAACGCGGCACGATGGCACAACGCCAACATGGCAATCAGCTGGTTCCTCGGCCCTCTCCACACAAGGCTTGAACCGCGCCAGTTCAAAAGTTCTGAATTTGCACTTTAGTTGTCACTAGTTCGATACACTTTAAACCAATTAATGTATGGTGTTTAATTTGTTTTTCTAATTTACATTTAGCCCGGGGCCGAAAATAAAAAAAATCAGCAGCTCTTCGCGGCGGGGTTTTTGAACCGGCAGTCTCGATGGACGGTCCGCGGGAAGTCCGAGGAGTGCATTCGGACCGGACTTATGGAAAGTCCCATAGAAATACATGGAAAAATCGAGCTCCGGATTACGTCTAGGGCAGTCCGCGGACCATCCGGGGGACTGATAATCGAGGAAGCCCATTATTACTACCATAGAGCTTCATAAATGAACAACGCTAACTGCTCCTGGAGGGGTGCTGGTTTGGGCCTCATTCATTGAATTCATTGTCATGCTTCTGCGGATAGATGACATTATAACCACGCCATGCCATAAACATTGCCTTGAGGTGGGTCGAAGAGTCAGTAGTACCGGCAGTACAGTCATATAGAATGAAATCTATGGTACAGAGAACTAGAATACTTTGCGACACGTGAACCCTAGCGGCCGTCATAGAAAGTTGCTAAAAAAAACAGAAGAAAGTCCTATCGGAGGAGTTTCGTTTACGAAGCCCGCACTCTTGTTTCGTCGTATTGTTGATCGGAGATGGGAGGATTGGTGCGCGCAAACCGATCGGGCGAAATCTGAGAAGTATGCTGTGAGGGCCATGCGTCCAAATACATCGCACAAGTTGGCGCTGGAACTACTGGAAAAGCCAGGATGAAGTTTCCGACGTGCTGGAAAACAGCGGCAAACTTGAAGGTGGAGCGCCGCCGCTAAAGTTTGGTACGTGTTGATCCTGCACTTAAAGCATAATTTTATGATGGGTTAGCTGAAGAATCATGCGGGAGCTTCTTATTAAATCTGCAGCTGGCTCACGTAGTCATTTGATGCTTCTAAATGTGCACTTCGCGTGGGAGGCGTGCTCGAGACTACGCCGTGTAGTTTGTCGAAGTTCGTCGGATCTTAATTTGTGTGTGTGTGTGAAGCGTAGTCAGAAATTTCTTAAAAACTGGAGTTGGGAAATAATACAGTCCAACCTGGCTGAATTAATCATCAGTGCTGGAGCGTTAAGGAAACAATTGGTATATGTGCACACAAAAAACCAAGATAAGAACCAGGGGCGTGGAGGGTATACGAGCTAGTGGACCGATCAACGCAAAATTAATGTGCATGCGCGCGTAAAATTGTAAAAGCGCCTGACGAGATGGGGAGAGATATATAAAAATGGTGAGAAGAGGGAAAGGGGTACGTGGCCCTCCAGAGGGTCTTTGTCACCCTATACTAATTCCCTCCCCCTTCCCCACGACCCCCCGCCCCCCCCCCCTCCCCCCCGCGCCTCTAGCTTTTAGCGCCTAGATTATGAGTGGAAACTGATGTTCAAATAACTAAAGCTTTTTTTGGCTTTCACTATGAAATATTTATGTAATGACCACAGGATGCTTAATTATATTATGTTAATTTTATAATTGCCTACAGCCATGCAAACTGAAAGCATCAATTTATAGCGACCGCTATATATTCTCACGGGGCAATATAAATATGTACAAATTTTCCTTATACATTTGCACTTAGTCATTGTTTTGTTCGAGAACCGGATCGCAGCTTAGCACTCGAGCCCAGAAATTGTGCAATAACCGGCATTCTGGGAAAGCAAGCTGTCCACCTCTCAATGGCAACACATGGATGCACTATCCTCTCCTGCTCTTACTCATGGCAAGTTTGAACAGCTTATCTGGAGATAGCCAGATAAAACAGCTCGCCGCCGCCGCCGGCCACAGCTTTTGTGTACTCTAGTGCAGCATTGCTAGTCTGTGCGTTGGATTGGTGGTATGGGCTCCTGTGCGCGAGGGACTGAAAAGGGCAAGTGATCTGCCAAAAAGAGATCGGTAAGGTCCTCGCACCCTGCACCATTTTTTGTTTATCTCTTGCCTATATTTGCTCTTGCACCACATCGATTGATTTATCTTGAGTTGCAACATTTTTTGTGATGCCTCAAGAAATTAAGTGTTTTTCTTGCTTCAAACCAAATGGTTTTATGTTTTCGTAATGCGTGAAAGTGCATGCATGTCCGAATAAATTTATTGATGTGTTCCTTGGGAGGCAAGCTTTTAGGTATTGTAAAAAAGTCACAGATTTACTTAGTTCCACTGCAGGAATTAGGGCTTGTTTGAGGAACCCCTCTGAGTTCCCCCCTTTTTTAATTTATTTGGGAGCAAGGAGGCCTGTTTTTATTTGTATATTGCACTATGAAATACTTCTTCGTAGAGGATTTCTTTGAAAATTTAAGTTTTACGTAGCCATGACTCTGAAAGATAACTACCAGACAATATGATGTTTTCGAAGTTTGTCATCACTTCATTATTCATATAATTTTCTTGTGGCATGTTGCAACGTATGAACACACGAAAATAATGCGTGTGTTGTTGGCATGGGGCTTTCATACCTGCCGCCCTCTGGCAACAAGATTACATCAGCTTACTTACTAATTGCTGCGTATTCTAAATACCGGTAATGTGAGAGCAATCTTTCACCACTGCAAGGTCCCATTTTGGCTGTGGTAGAGCAGTTTGTGGCTCTGGCAAAGAGCCCGAGAATTCGTCTTTCATAGTGGTTATGGGACACGCATTGGTTCTCTGTGTGTGTGTGTGTGTTATATGCAATAGGTGATCAAATATATGAAATCATATAGCAAAATCAGCTAGATTAATTTATAATTACATGACATGAAACAGATGTGTGCAAAAGGGACAGAAAAGTGGGAAAGCAATTAAGTGACCCTATATGGATATATTGCAGTGTCGAGAATACAGACATATTACTTCCGGCTGCAGCAGTTGTTTAATAATGCAGAAAGTGCCACAACTGGAATAATGGGTATTGCCATCACGTACACACATTTTCCCACACCACGATTTTTGATGTATTTTTTGAATGATGAAATGCGATTGCAATGACTAAATGCAAATCTGGAAGCATTTGTTAAGCCCGTACATGGCTTTGAAAAAAACACAAACTTGCTTCCAGACATTACTGACCAGCTGCCTCACTGCCACAGTTGGCTTTGTTTGTTTTGACTGTAATCAGGTGCTTAGTTTTGGCACACAAGTGTAACCAAATGTTTCGTGCGGGCAAACGTGACAGCTGTTGTCACTTCTTAGTTGCAGAGGTCACGAGATTATTTTTGCAATCAACTACGAGTTGAAGCAGGCCATCTCTGCGTATATTTCCAGCACCCTCTTCAAGCTGACACAAACTCACACGCTCACTTGTGTTGTTCCCGCTCATTTGGTAGTCGTTTGGCACATGCTAGTCAGCACACACTTTGTGGTGCGCTGTTTTATTTTCGAAAAAAAAAACTTCAGGAAAATAAATAGCAGGGAGAAATGCCAGCTGCAATTATTTATTCCAAAACAAACACAGCATCCTTCATTTGTCATCGAAGAATTGCGGGACGAGGTGAAAGTTGTGATCTTGCAGTCAAAATAAACAGCTATTCAGTCTTTAGCGTCCCTTCAACAAATGTGCGGTTGACCTGTGAGAAGTGTGCAAGGAGAAACAGTGTAAGACAGCAACACTGATGAAAGAAGAAACCTAAAATTTACCCAAATGAATCAGGTTGATTAAAAATAAATAAAATCAGCATGGCCAACCCTTTGCAACGTGCACCTGTCCGTCCAAAAAATATGCTTGCTTATGAAATCACTGTCTTTTTTTTTTTTTTTAACTACTTCCTGTTCCCGTTTCGGTCAACCCTATTCATTAAGGTTCCTTTGACAATTTTTTTTTTCTCTCCGGGTCTCCACTGCAAACTCACTTCAGTATTAGTCACCGTTGAAAATGACAAAGAGAGAAAATGATACCGGACATGCTGATTAGAGTGATGCACCGTGAGTGAATAGAGGAACAAAAGAAAGGCGTCAGTATGAAGTAATTTCATGACACAATGCTCAATAAAATGTCTTCCATGTCCTGCGGAAGTCAAACGAAGAAACAGATAACATTAATGATAACAGCAACAGAAATATCAGAGCAGTGCACCTAAGAAACAAAGATGACTGTATTGCATTATGTTGATAAGGTGAAATACAGACAATTGGATTTCACTTAATAAAATTAGCGGCTAATCTAAATTGGTGCTCAAGCTTACATTTATAATGGCTCTGAATAAATCTCTCCAATTTACTTGAACTCAAAGGGACATGAAAGGTTATTGCAGTTGATGCAGTAATCACCACTGTGTGCAGTTCTATAATAGAGATGCCCATTTAATACTACTATAGCTGTGAACATGGTATCCTGTGCATGAAATTTTTGTTGCAACACACAGAAATGCAGTATACACTCATTAGTACATATCCGTTCGAGCAAATGTTCAGGCCAATACTACGTATCATGTAAAGCCATGATAAAGCCACAAAGTTAGTAGGGTTGTAAACGGTTTTAATCCACAGTACCTATTTTGTGTGCAGTATTACCTCCTGCTTGGTTTGATTCAGTAAAGTTTCTCTTTTATTTCTTTGCAACATAATTTTCACATCCTCTATCGGCCGTTTGTAATAACATCAAGATTTTCGGCATACATGTACGCATTGCATTCCTGTGCTTCCTCCTGCCTTGCCTTAAATTTGATGTAGGCATTTGGACTTAACCTTTCTCAATGGATTGAAAGATACCAGAAGGCATCAGCTGCGTTACAGCTGCAAAGTATTGAAGATGCATGGCGTCTGTTTTTTCTCTTAACTTGTGTGCTTTTAAAGCTCTCTTTGTATCACTTGCCTCCCCGTAGAAG
Organism: Haemaphysalis longicornis; assembly: GCF_048455015.1. Lineage (NCBI taxonomy): Eukaryota > Metazoa > Arthropoda > Arachnida > Ixodida > Ixodidae > Haemaphysalis > Haemaphysalis longicornis. The sequence continues at coordinate 66,094,705 of NW_027526335.1, read as the reverse complement.
TGGCCCGTGCTTCCCGTTGAAGTGAGCTTCTGGCCTAATTAACCATACTGAAAAACTTTCATGGTCCCTTTTCAAGTTTTGTCATGTTTAAAATTTTGAAGCAGAAGGTTGTAATTTGAGCATCTCTGAGGTAAAGTTCAAACACAGAGTCAAATACAGAGATTTCAATTTAAAAAGATACAATTAACGTAAGGGGAAAAAAAAAGTCGATTTGCATCACGTTACATGTTTGCAAATCAGTCACTTTGTAAAAAGAGGAAATTGCTTTGTATGGGCATATAGGTGTGAGTGCCTCTATCATCTTTATCATTAAGGTTCTATTGAAAAGCCTACTTTGACAGCACAACAATTGACAAAGCAAATATTGAACAACAACTACGTCAATGGGGTAAATTAGTTTGAATGGTACGCAAAGTTCATGAAACTATATGAATTCATGGAATATTATCGGAGCAGCCTGTTGCCATAAATAAAATAATATAGTCTCCAGCCTCATTAAGCATAAAAAGTGCAATTTAAGTGAACACAAATACATTATCGAGTCTCAGAGTCAGAAATTAGTTTTGTGTCTCGTACCGGTGTGTGAAATACACTTTGTTGATGATATTGAGTATGTGTACCATATAGATGAAATTTCAAGTACTACTTAGCAGCACTCACAAGTGTTAGCAAAAGTCTTCAAAAAAGCTTTAAAAATGTATGGTTAGTTTGTAGGCAGTTGTACTGCATACATGAAAAGTTCTCTTATCATGCTTTAGCTATACTACCAATACTTCATGTATAAACCCTGGCCTTCTTCCAGAGCCTCTCATGTGCCAGGTTAACTGATCAGTATCGTCGACTTTCCCATACATCAAACCTCTATCTATTGTGTTTTACCAGAACCTTCCATAATCTGAGTTAACCAATCAATGTCACATTCTTCATGCTTCCTTGCAACCATTCACCAACCTCAATCATCCCTTTTATGCGTCACTGTTGATTATTTTTTTAATGACTCAAGGCCAACTAATGGCAAAGAGTGCCACGTCCCTATGAGTTGGCATTCTCCCTCACCTGTCAGCCAATCAGCTGTCAGCCAGTCAGCCAATCAGCCAATCACCCTGTTTCTGCCTTTTATCCTTCCTGCCTTCTAAACTCCTCTCCAAGCTTCACTTTTTTGGCTTCACAAAAACTTTGCCGCGACAATATGTAACCTTGGACAACTATAGCCTAAAGCATTTCACATTAAAGTGACGTAGCTGCTGACATACAAGTGCCTCATAGGAATCTTGTGCCTCTAGTGGAATCTAGTGGAATCTTGGAATCTAGTGCCTCTAGGAATCTAGAAACTGAAAGAAACTATCGATAGTTTACTAAAAGTTAAGCAGTTAGTACTATTGCTGATCACCTAAGGCGGTATAATATGCTTCGCTTTGCAGACACTGCAAAGAGACTTACACTCTGGGACTCTTCCCAACCCAAACTGTGCGTGCAAGTAACATTTTGCACCCAATGCTTTGCTGCTAGTATTTGTGGTATGGGGCAGATAAGATACGCACAGGTCAGCATGCAAGTGCGTGCCTGATAACAACTTGCACTTGCTAGGAGTTGAATGCCACGTGAATTGCACTCACATGGCTGTGTTGTATTGTAACAGCACTCTTGCTTTACCCAGCACTAAAGTGAAAAGCTGGAAAAACTAAAAAAAAAAAAAAAAAAGGTTAGTGTGGGAAGTCTGAAAGTAAAGATAGGCATAGACAGTCTGTTGTGCAGCAATTTTTTAATGCAGTAGCATTTCTTTGACCCACAAACATGAAAGAAGCTTCCTCCCCTTCACATCACATTTTCCATTTACCCAATCCCACTTCATTTTCCTTCACCTCACCACTGCTCCCCCCGACCCCACCCACTTCTGCCAGCCTTTTACAGCGACGCTGTTTATGGCTAGGATACAGCGGATCATGTGCGACGATAAACTGAGCATAGGCTTACAATTTTGAGCATATGGAAAAAAATTATAGATGAATAAAAAGGTCACAGGGCTCCCAAATTGTGACATAAGGTTTGTATTGCCCCCAAAGATGTCTTCCCAGCAATGCTTGTGTGCATCGAGGTAAAGCCGACCTTAAGGAAACCCGTGTAAGCTTGTTGCACAGTGAAGCATGATCATCTACGGAGAGGAGTGTGGTTACTGCCCCACTTTATACCCCTGTCCACCGCCGCCGCCTCTTTCCAAAAGCGTGCGTATACTCCTCGCCACGTCTGGCATCTCTCCTACCCCATGACATTGTGGAAGGCTGCTTGCTGTTCGTCGGCCACATGTGTGGCTATGATGAAATGTTCATTGTCTCAACCCACCAACCATGTTTTCTTAGTCTGTGATGTAGAGATCCCGCCCCTGTCCTTATAATCCGACATAGCAAATCCGCAATATAGCTAAACCCCAACATAGCGAATCCTACCAAAGCACCAGTTTCATTGGACTTGTCTTTTTGCAGGGTGGAAAGGCTCTTTATTTTTTCTCACTCTTTTGTCCCTCCTCTATTTCCTTCTGTCTCTCTGTTCCACTCTTTCCTTTCCTATAAACAAAAACTGAAATGCTGGGATAGCATGTCGATGCTGCCAAAACTTGTATGCAACACATTGCAGCTGCTTGCCAGTATCAACAAGCTCAAAGCCCTATTTGGCGTCTTTTCTTTTTTTTTTTTTTTTTTTCTTGTTACAGTGACTCCCTGAGAAGGCGCCAATGGTTTTCTCCAAACACGTGGAATGGCGGACCACCCAGGTAACGGAATGCACGAACCACCGAGTGCTGAGGACAGCACTGTGCCATCATCGGCATCTGGAGGAGACGCAGAAGGACAGCCGTCCACAAATGCAGCCAGTGACCTGAGCAATCAGCAAAATGTTCTGCAAGAAAGTACCCCGCCGCTTCCAGACACATCAGACACCGATGCGACAGCGTTTTCTACTCCACAATCACAAGGTGAAAACAAAACGGAAGTCAAAGCTGACGAAGCTGGCCACGTGCACTCTCCTGCCGAAGTTCGACCGGAGAGACCCGCAAGCCCTGAAATAAGGGTTAATGGAGGGAAGTCGGCAGAGACCTCGGACCCACTCAGTTCATCCACCTCTCCGCAGCAGCCAGTGCCAGAAGTGGGTGCAAGCATGGCAGACAATGTAACAACAGCATTAGACGCGCCGTCTTCAGGGCCTCAAATGGGAGACGAAGTTCCCGTTGCAATGGAAGGACAGGCAGCTCCTGTAAGCCAGCCAGGTGCCCTGGAGCGTAGCCTGTCAGACACCGAGCTCTGTGCTTCAAACGCAGTGAAGGGCATCGATCTCGATGCCGTCTTCGCCAAGTCGCTAGACAGTCTTGCGGTGCCTGTTGGACAGGCTGCGGCAGAGAATGACATTGCGAAGCGGCCACACCATCACAAAGGAGCCATGATGCGGTCACGGACGGTGTCCGTTGTGTCCCTGATCGCTGATCGTAAGAAGGCGGCGAAATTCCGCCTCTCCAAGAGCCAGAAGCTGATCCTCTTCAGCCTTTGCTTGGTCAACTTTACGAGCTATATCAGCTACTCCGTGATAGCCCCATTCTACCCACAAGAGGCAAGTGTTGTTTGCTTTTTTTTTTCTTTTGTTCCCTGTCTTGCAGCTTGCAGTTGGTGTCGAATCTGCAGTGCGCCTGCAGACATGAACATTTAACGGACTCTTTATTGTCCCGGCCGTTATTATGAATAATTTACTCTTTTACTGGGGGTTTGAATGCTTTATCTGTCCCCTTTTCCTATTCTGTTTATGATTAACAGTGTATTTTAAAGGCAACTCTTTAAAGATTTGGCTGCATCTATGTAAACTTCATTTGTTGAATAAAACAACCCCTAAGCATCACAACCCCTAAGTGAACATAGCATCGCAATAAAGACACATTTTGTGAAAATTGAAGGAAAAGAACTGCTCTAACACAAGCCTGCTACAGCACTGCATCATTCATACACATGCCAGAATGGAAGCATGGAGGTGCAGATTTTAGGTGTTAGTTCTAACACAGTTAAAGCTTGTTAATTCAAACATGACGGTTGGAAATATCTTTGAATAAAGGATGGTTTAAATCATAAGGAGTCACCCTAATTTTGTATAGATGACTGAACCGAAGTGCCAACTTGGAGTATTTGCAAGTTTGAATTTAAGCTCGAGGTTTGTCATTGCAGTTATAAGCTATGCAGAAGTGATTGAATGCACGTGTTTTTAAGCTGCACTTAGTGCCACGTGTCTTGCAGTAATTTCTGTTTGGAGCTGATATTTGCAGTTGCGCAGCAAAAGTTAATCGTTGCTCATCCAGAATGGACCTTTTTCCAGTACCGATCCTCCTAGCGGCCGCCACGCCGAACTAAAATTGGCAGCAATGCACGCCCACAAAGTCAAGCTTTCGTAGAACTCGTCCACAAAAAATACCCTGGTACTGTATAGCCCCTTCCGCACAAACCGGTCACCCGGGCCTTTTACGGGAATGTCGCGGCAGCAGGCGTCGTTTCCGTGACTAATTTGCAGTGGTCGAAGCGCCCCTTTTTCTTTACTTTTTTTCATTTCTGTTACTCCCGCTCTGGCTTGCATGTGATTCCAGCGTGGTCAGCCTCAAATGTCTTTGTCCCTTTCCATAGAAAGCCCTTTTTGTGTGCACTTACGAACCCACTTCAAGCTGTTGAAAGAGAAAAAATAAAAACGCGCAGCACTGGACAGCATAGCCTCTCCCCAAACAGAAAGCTGGGGGGCGCCCTTTTGTTTATTTTGCCGGAGGCGCCTGCCAAGAATGGCGGACCGGCAGCCCGCGCATGAGCAGATCGCTACTGGAAAAAGGTCAATTTCTTCGGAAGGCCAATCACATTTTGGATTCCGTACTTTCAGGCAGCTCTCAAGGGAATGCGGGAAGCAGTGTCTGGATTTGTCTTCAGCGTTTATGCTCTCACCATGATGATTTTCGCACCCATTTTCGGCAAGCTGGTGAGTCAAATTTTTCCATCAAAGGAGCAACAGAACCTAACCAATCATTTTTGCTCCGAGTTGACAGTCATTTATTCTAAGTTTAAATCTCCACTCCTATTAACTCTGGCTGACTCATTTTCTGTCATTTTGTTCTCTGCAACCTTCAATAAGTGTTTCCATCTTTGTAAGTTGGCTCAAGTCTTCATTGCCCATCTGAAGGGAAGAAAAAAAAAAACATGCTTGATGTAATTTAATGTGTAACGAGTTAACTATGGCTGCCTTATATTAAACTTTACTTGCGCTAAACACTTTTCCTTCCTCATCCTTGTCAAACATTGCCTTCACTCTTTGCAGGTCCCCATATTGGGCGCAAGGTTTATATTCTTCAGTGGCATTTTGTTTGCTGGAGGAGCAAATATCCTATTCGGGTATCTATTCTTTTCAATTTTATCGGGCAGGATGACTTGAAGGGACCACGAAGATGAAGCGTGCAATTAAGTTTGGATCATAATAACAGTGATGGCAATTTTAACACAAACTTCAAAAACTTAAGTGATGTCAATAATAATAAAAAGAGATGAAGTGGTGGCAATTCACCAACCACTTTCTCGCCCAACCCTTACAATGCTACAGACTTGTTTAAGTGATTGTCGGCCGCCAACCAAAGCCATCACCAAGAACCATGGCCATGCGATTGTAATAATGCCTCTAGTTCTGTTTGATTTTACCACTTGACTGCTAACTTACATGCTAACGCACTCATAACTCTCTTTTTAGCATTTTCCATATTATGACGTCGTTTAGTGAGAAACGCTAAAATTTTTAATACTTCATATCTTTGTTTGGTAAAGACGTCCATCACTAAGGGCAGCAATACAGCTGAGGGAGTTACCAAGCTGTTTCAAATAAAACAAGGCTGTATTTTGTCGTCTTCATGGTACCTTTAAGCTGCTTCTCTTTTAGCAATGCTAGTTATATAGTAGCAGTTACAGTAGTGCTAGTAGTTTTAGTAGCATCTGCAGTGGTGCTGGAGGAACAACTGATAGCAGCCCTGTGTACATGTTATGAATAATGTTGGGTGACTTCCACACTGATTACAGTAGAACCTCGTTGAAACGGATTTTAAAAAAAGACGCGAGGCAGAAATGGACTATCCGGGAAAACGTACTCTCCGGGAAGAACTGTACTATGGGGAATTTTTAGTGCTCACAATTGAGAGCGTAGTAACCGGGAAATTGTATGAACCGGGAACGTATCGTCAGGGTTTTACTATGGTACAGTAGAAGTTTGCTCATTATGATTTCAATTTTTTTAATGAATACTGCATGGCCAATTGGTTATTTTAACAGGACCGAAATGGCATTAGTAAGCTCCGGTAATCACACTCGTTGTGATGGCAGTAGTTCTTGTAACAGTGTGCTGTAGTATTGAGGCATTAAAGGTATACACTGAAGTGCAAAAGACAAGTTGGTCTATATCAGCAGATCACAGTGTCGTGAATACAAATATACCACTCACAGCAGCAGTAGTTTCTTAATAATTCAGAAAATTCCAAAAACGAGGTTCTGCCACCTTCACGTACTACATTTCATGGCATCACAAATCTTGAAGGAAGAAGTGCGGTATCAGTGAACCTTGCCGAATCATTTGTTTGGAACAAACACTGAGGCAATTAAGACATTTAAATGTAAAATAAATGTAATCGGAAACTTTTGCTTGTCACATTCTTTTAAGAGATACAGCTAGCACGCATTATAAAATAGAATGGCTCAGCCCAGGCGGTATGCTTGTTCCAGTTTCGATTTCACTTAAATATTTGGCCTTGCGTACAAGTGCAGTCAGAACATGCATGCATGTGGGTGGACACGAGAGCCGACTGTACCTACTTACTACTAGGACATACTATATATGCAACATTCAGTAGCAAAGTCATATGTTAATGGCGAAACCGGCTTGAATCGAGACAACTGTTCAAGAAGTTGCATGAGTATTCTCAACAGCTGCCCCCAGGCAGCAGCATGTTCTTTAGAAGTTTACCTACTTACTACTAGGACATACTATATATGCAACAGCCAGTAGCAAAGTCATATGTTAATGGCGAAACCGGCTTGAATCGAGACAACTGTTCAAGAAGTTGCATGAGTATTCTCAACAGCTGCCCCCAGGTAGCAGCATGTGCTTTAGAAGTTGCGCCGGGATCAAGCTCTGCCTTGCAACTCTGCCTGGGTGCCATCATACCAAGATGGCATTGAAAAACAACCCCCTTCTGATTGGCTTCCATGAAAGTGAAAGCCAGTGAGAACACATTGAAAAAGATGGTGACAATTAAGTAAAATTTTAAAAATTGCCCCAGCTCGTTGTCGACACTTTGCGAATTGCTTTTCAATGCCACAAAAAAGTAGAAGGAAAACGAGGCACCGTTGGCTCTTCAACAAAAGCTAAAAGAGCTACGAAATGTACAGTCTTTCATTTAATACAAAATGTTATTCAGCCTTTGAGAGAATAGTAGCACTACAATGTTATATTAATACCAAAGACGAATCAACAATAACATACATAGCAATGTTACTTGCTGAAGGTGTATGGTGAAAACGTGCTCCTCGTACAAGTTTCCCCCTCACGCAGCTTGCTCGACATGGTTGATGACACCACTCTCTTCACATCGTTATCGTTTGTTGTACGAATTCTGGAAGCCATTGGAGCAGCAGGTTTCTCTACTGCATCGTATGCAATAGTCCTCCACATCTACCCCGACCAGATCAGCACTGTCTTTGTGAGTATATTGTGTCTTGCTAAAACGGTCCTACAGTTTATGTCAGTGTTTTTGCTTCTTGGCAGTGTTTCACTCCCTACATACAGTTTGCTACAGCACAATACCCTCTTCACGCAAATCCAAGACGGCCACAACTGTAAGAACACCTTCCTCCCCCTAATTACCAATGAATTTGGAAAAAAATCTTTTTTTTTCACATTTATTGCAAAAAACAAGTGCAGCGACCATCACTCGTGTCGCTGCTGCCTCCAACTTCTTTGTCGCTATCTTCCCACAACATGTCATCCTCCGTTCCATCAAGGTCATTAGAAACACCGCATTTCTTGAAAGCGCAGACGACCACATCATCCAGAACAATGCGGCACGAGTCGAAGATCCACCAAGTGAGCTGGGATAGTGATACTCACATCAACCTCCCAGCAGGCATCAGTGCGTGTCCCTCTTGCTCCACTTGCAGTAACACTGTCCTTCACAATGTCCTTCACAGGCTTGTTCAGGTATGCATCTAGCAGTTGCAGTTGTGCAAGGACATCCCTCCCAGGATGACCATAGTCGCATTGGCCCAGGAAGGCCTAGGAAGTCGCATTGGTTGTCTGCTATAAAAGCCTTGTTAGCATCAACAGTGTGCCCCTTGAACGCATTCACAAACAGCACCGAACGTGACCTCAGCAGGGCTACAGGACGTCAAAACCAAACAGTGTGGAGGCGGTCATTGAACATGTCCGCAGTCATCCACCCTTTTTCATTACGGCGGATGATTAAATCAGAAAAATTTCCTCTTTATTTTTGCAATGTGCTCCGGTTGAAGATAATTTACAAGGGAAGCCTTCTACCGTCCACAGTACAAGCCAGCATTACGGTTACCTGTTGCTGCTCATTTCCTGTGGTGCTAACTTTCACGTCTTTAGAGCCAACATTTTGGACAGTGTAGTAAACCGGCACGTCAAAATGCTTCGGCGTTTGATCAACATTGGCTATTTGTCCAAGGCCGTAGCCGCGTTGGTGTTGCAGCGCGATGATTCAACACTGAGATGACACTGACAATTCTCTTTGAAGTCTTCCAGAAACCTTTGACACACTGAAGCCTGGCAGTGCAGCAAGAACCATGAGCGGATCATAAAACGCTTTGCCCAGCCTTTGCTTGCTTCGAAAATTGTGTGACTAATCCCATGCTCATGGGCCAATCCCTGGCTTTCATCTGAATCGTCTTGACGGTGACGGGGACACATCTGTTGCTGACCTTATTCACACACTGAGCCAAATCTTCCTCGAGTTGTGCATGGCGCCCGTATTGGGTTCCCATAACGACTTTCTGCGAACTTGAACACACTGATCACCTTCTGGCATTTCCTGGCTGCCTGTTGTGCACATTCACCTCTGAAACGCCAAAGTGCCTGGCTGTTGCCAGGTTGCTCCCAGTCTCGTTCACAAAAGCGATTTTTTTTTTTTTTTTTGCTTGAACAGTGCTGTATAATGGCGCCTGGTTTCCCTCATCACGAAGCAAGGAAGCACAAGTTCATGCATAACTCGCGCCTCTCACATCAACATCCGCAAACAAAGGAGGCGAGAACAAAGCAATCGATGTGGCACACAGATTCTTATGCTAGCACTCATTTTCCAGCACGTGACATCATTTCGGACCAATCACTTGAAGACACTCCGCTTCTCTCTTTGACTCTTTCCTCTCTCTCCTTTCTTCACGTCCAGAGCGGAAGAAGGGCAGCAAAAAAGTGAAAGTGAATGACAGAACAGTGGCTGGAACCCAGTCAGGCGGGTTCATGGGCGACCTTGAGGGGATTTCAGGAGACCATGGCTAATCTCAAGGGGGGCCCACTAGAAGGGCGCGCGCAATCGAGACCGGCTGTTTGGCGACACTAGATATGCCAGGCTACCGCCATAGCCACTTGTGCACTTCTCGTGTAAGCTTTCATCTTTCGTTGCGCGGACTGGTCTTCTCTCTTGAACCTGATTTCAGATGGCCCTGAACCTAAGGCGACCCCCCAAACTGTGCGCCATATTTTTGGGAAAAAAAAAAACAAAAAAAAAATGTTGTCTTACATTTGCGTGAATACGGTATGTTTACCTGTTTTCTTGGAATGGCTGTCTAGCATTACAGCTTAATAAAAGACAGACACTTATTTCTTCTGGGTAACCCTGATGTGCACGTTTACCTTCACCTTCGGGCTACGAAAAGTTTGAACCAAACTCACAAGAATACTTGTTGCTGTGCTGTAAAGCTCCTCAGTGACTGTTGGTCTGTCGTATACTCTGCCCCTTTTAGGGGATTATCGAGACGTGCGTTGGTGTTGGAATGAGCATCGGTCCTGCAATAGGTGGTGCCCTTTACAGTGTAAGTGTTTTTTCAACATTTTTACTCAGTTAATATTTTGGCACTGCATAAAGAGTGCATCTGAAACACTTACACTTTTCCTAGAGGGCCATTAAAGTTGAAATAAAGTTGCCTATATCAGTAGATTGAAGTGCCAAGAAATACGAATAGTACTACACAACTCGTGGCAGTAGCAGTTACTTAAACGAGGTCTTTTGAACATTGATCTTGTTGTGCAGACGTTTATGGTCACTGCTTAATTCCTGCTTCTTCCCTCAGGTTGGTGGATTTGGACTCCCATTTTACATACTGGGCTCTTGTGTGTTGCTGACGTTTCCAGTGTGCTGGTATGTCATGAGAGGGATTCAAGGTAATCACTGCCACAGGTTTCTGAAGCTGTGCACTTTCACTGTGTTTATTTCATTCTCAGTCATTTCATTCATTCTCATGCTGACCAACTCAATTGGATGTTTGCGGACTGTGAAATTGAAACTCATTTTGTTTAACTAAGAAATCATGTAATTTTGTGGTGATAATGCAATTAAGGTGCTACAGGGCAATAACATTGTGGAAATCAGTGTAAATTGGAGGCAAATGCTAGAATTTTTAATCTCAAAACATTTGTGAACAAATTGCACCCACTGTATTCTCAGATGGCGCTGGGGGTTCAGGTAAGCTCGTGTCACTTATTTATAGAGTCACCTTCACTGTGCAGGCAAAACAGAGCTCATGGCTATGCTGTTGCACAGCATGCGCTTATTTATTGCACGCAAAAATGCCCTGCTAGGTTTAACCAGTTTTGATTAGCAATTCCAAACTTCAGCTTCTTCACGACAGTGTCGAGTCATCGCACAGACTGCTGCCCCACTAAGTCACGGGGCCCTTGCCACATCGTATTGTTGCGCAACAGGCCGTAGTTTAAATCTTCCCCTCTAAATTCTAATTCCTCAGCACTGGCAGTAATGTTTCCCAACAAAAAAACTTCAACGAGGCATGATCTTCCCAGTCTATCCATAAATAAAGCTGCAGTCTTCACGGTTCCCCAACGGTGCATTCTCCCTCCCTCGCCCTTTCTAACTTTCAATTACATTTTGAAACTGTCCGAGTTCCCAATGTCAAGGCACTACTCAGGGTGTGGTGAATTTTATGAAGTTGTTCCCACTCTTGCAATACGTGGGCCAGTGACTGCCCCCCAAGTAGGACTGTCCTGCTGCAGGTTAGCCCTGTTCAGTACTCTTGTGACAGTGCGTAAATATTTCCTTTTGCCCATTTACAGTGCAAGCTGTGGTGACACGGAAGGAGTCGTATTTCACCCTCCTCAGAGTGCCTCAAGTGATCGTTGTCTCCGTAATCCTGGTCATTGGGTCGCAGTCGCAAGGCTTTGTCGAACCAACGCTAGAGCCCCACATGCGGAAGGTAAGCCAACCCTGTTGACTGCTCAGCATGGTGCTCCTGTTTCATGAATGCTGCACAGCCTCAGCTCGCTTTCAACATGGTTGGCTGAAAGACGTGCACTTGTCTTAAAAATCAAGAAATCTTTGTGAGCTCGCGTTTCGCAATCGCATTTCACAGCTGCCTTTTCTTGCACTTATTTCTTTTCTGACTGAGAATTAGAAGTGGGCACAAGGCAGTTATTATTTCTGCTCAAAAGTGCAACCTTTAGAACCATAGACTGAACAGCTTGAGACACTAGCAGTTTGGCACTGTAGTGTATCTACCTTTCTTTTCATGTCCGTGTCGTGTTGCGCTGTGAATTCGAGACTAGTATTGCACTCTAGCAGCTCTTTATTAGTGCTACAGAAGCATCTTTCATTAAATGCATTGGTGGTTGAGGTAAACTGCATTTATTTCGTGGGCAGACACATTTTGGTGTCAGGGGGGCAGGGAAGGAGGGTTGGGAAGGAAGGGTAGCAAGGGAAGCTTTATAAGATGCATATGTGTTACTTTTCCTGTCGTTGTTGGGAGGGCAGGAATCAGTGTTTTCACAGAGTTAATGGAAGTTTTAGGAAAAAGAAAACTGTTCCTTATATCTTTTTTTCTTGTATTTTTTAGCATACATCCTTCTTTCGTACAGATTAAACTAAAAGGCAAATTTAAAGAGCAACATGGCAAAAACTTCTGCAAATCAGATGCTCCAATTCGCTCGAAGTTCCACCATCTTTGTAAGCGGCAGAATGGTGACGCCAGCACAATTGTGGCGGGCCTCTGCGCTTCACACGTGCTTCTCAGTCAAGCCCATCTGATCCATTAGTGACACTTTGGACTTTGTGAGCATGTAAGAGAAGAAGCTGGCAACGTTCCAGGATGAGCTGGCCATGAATGGCTGATGTGTGCAGGTGCTGTTATCTACGAAGTCAGAACTTAAACGCTACTTGTTACTGGCACAATGAGCATGACACGTGGTAACTGCGATATTGCTGTCCTAGCGATTCTCAACAAATGCAAGAGCCCACTTACCCTGCTCAGCAACTATCTCTGCTACTAACACATTGCATTTCTGCCGCTGTCAAAAATAGCAGCAATTCATAAAAAGTGGCAGAAAAAAGAGGAATTCAGTGGAAGCGTCTGAGAATGTTTCATGATACATGAGAAAGCGGTGCTCGTTGCACGTGAGTATCCCTCAAAGGCTTGTAATATTCTTTGTCTATCTGAACACATCCTTCATCTGCACCTTGAAAAAAGTGCACGCCACGGCCGCCAAGGCACTTTTCAATAATTAAGAAGTCTCCTAATTTATGGCTAATTTCAGGAAGTTAATAATTTAGGGTGTCCCTGAAATTGTAGTGCAATATCTTTCTTTTCAAAAATTTCTTTACAGGAGTTTGGTGTGAACACGAGCATAGTTGGCAGCTTTTTCCTAGTCATGTCGGCCATATTTTCCATATGCTCTCCGCTTGTCGGGTTCCTCTGCATGAAAACAGTAAGTTGTGCCTTCAAACAACTTTTTTTAACTATCTGTGTGGCTCATTGTTGACTCGAGTTTATGAAAACTAGCTGTGTGGCTCATTTTTGGCTCAATTTTATGAAAGCAAAGGGCATAAACAAGGACTGGGTGAAACTGGAAGAAGAGAACGAAACATAATGTCGCAACAAACAATTTTGTTTTAAATTCTTCACTTTTTTTTTTTTTAAGTTGTGAAAGGAAGTTTCAAAGCAACTGACTCAGTCTCCGGTTTTATCCTTGGCAACCATGAGAGGCACCTGTAGAGTAGCAAAAGCCACTGCATGCTCTTATAAAAAATAATAGAAATAAAAGAAGCACCTTCAAAATATGAAGCAATTTGTGCCACAGACATCTACAAAATGAAATTGTACAGAACTGTATGAAATGGTATGCCTTTTTCTGCGGTTTGCCATTTTTTTTAAAGCCCCAGCATCACTTCGCTTCAGTTGTGAAGGAAAGACAGAAAAATGGAAACATGAAAGTCGCAGATGAACAAAGTTACTGTCGTAATGCGAAGCTCCGTTGGTTCGCCATGCGGGCATTGAGAAGGAGTTGGTGCCTTGTATTAAAGGGCTAGCACCTCGAGTTAAAGGAAGTAACATCCTATTTGGACTACAACTAGATTTAGTAGATAAAAAATGTACGCTTTTTTTTTAGCACTTTTGCAGATACATAGTGCTGCCTGCTCCGGAAGTAACTATTATTCCGGATAGTTACAAAGAGGCTAAACAAGATGGGCGCAACCACACTAGGAAGTCTCTTAGGGACACAAACAGCGCTCCCTCATCAGAGAAGGATCTGGCCACCCTAGTGTAGTAGCTGGCCCCCACTTACCATGACTGACCAACTCAACTCTCGGCCCTCAGTCCGCAGCACCTGAGAGCACCCGACCACGGCAGCGATCAGGCCAGTGATACAGCAGAGGGTGACGAGAATCTCCGGGTCCAGACAGGCCACCTTTGGAACTTGATCCTGGCAATGTTCAATGTGCGAACCCTGTCTAGTGACAGAAGCCTAGCTGTACTATTAGAGGAGGTCTTGGACATTAAGTGGGATAATATTAGGTTAAGCGAAATTAGAACAACAGGAGAAGGCGTCATGAAACTGACTAGAGGACATATACTGTGCTCACAAGGACATCAAGAAAAGAGAGAGCATGGGGTGGGTGGGATTCTTAATCCATTGAAAAATGTCAAGGAATTCTTTGGCATTAACAAAAGCAACACAGTAGTGGTGATCAAGCTAAACAAGTGATACAGACTTAAGATGGTACAAGTGTAGGTACGTGTCTAGAAGAAGGGGAAGGCCAATAACTCGATAGAGAGGTGAAATAAGGAAATTCGGAGGCAAAGAATGGACTCGACTAGCACAGGACAGGAGCGGTTGGAGGTCGATAGGAGAGGCTTCATTCTGCAGTGGACCCTACTAGGCTTATGTTGATGATGATGGTCATGATTATTATTCATGATTAGATATCAGTGAGATGATGATGATGATTTTTTTTCTTGCTTCACTTTAGCTAAATATTGGCTTATCAGCAGGCCTTTCATACAGTGCTTGAATGTTTGCAGAGATGTACACTGCGCATTGCTATCACCACCCAAGCTTCAAAAGAATGCTAGTTTATGCACAACAAATCTTACTCATACCTTATGTTGTCATTATGCTGCATGTGCCGGTTGGAATTTCAGACATTGTTGTAACTGATCTGCTATTTCACACACATATGCCTGTTTATGCCACACCAAATACGGCTAAAAGAACTGCACTGTAATACACAGCTACAAACCTGAACATGACCTAAACAACAAGGGGCAAATTATTCTGCCCCTAGAAACACCTGTTTGAATGAAAAAGAAATCAACACTCAAAATTGAAACTATGACATTTATGGTGCACCGAGTGTACCGTTCGAAGATTACTTTACTTGCATGCTTCAGAAGGGAATAAGAGGAAAGGAGCAAACTGACTACCTTTCCTTATTTTTGCACCCAGGACCAGCGAATTCCCATCATGATTGTGGGCCTAATTATAATGTCGGCAGCTCAACTATTTATGGGGCCTGCACCATTTTTGGGATTACCAAGGTGAGCCGCATGTTGGAATTTTACACAGTAGCCTCTTCCCTTTAATTGAGAGCAAAACATTTCTCCCGTGGGCCATTTATAGCATGCCATGCTGGTAGACCTTTGAGCATAGCTGTTTGCCTGCTGGCTTCTGATCCAGCAGTTACTTTCTGCTAACAGCTAGTAATCACAGCTTAGCAGCAAAGTGAGTTAGGTCGCACGTACTATCGCAGCCATTTTAGTGTGGGTATCTTCGCATATAAAACTGCCCTTTCATAGTGTAACCAACTCATATCAGTTTGTGTGAGTGGGTTCGAGGTGATAAGTACTTGAGCCCGTAAAAACAAACGTGGAACTTGTATAGTTATTGCTGAGTATTTACGACATGAAGAAAATTTATGCCAGCTGAATGGTAATAAAGTGCCTATGTTCTTGAAGAGTGCAGCCTAAGTTTACATGGCTAGTTCTGATGGCACATGTTGACATCCCCATATGCCACGCCATATCAAGGACGAGGTCTGCTCTCACCACGCCTCTTGGTTCCCACTTCAACACCCTGTTCCCTGAGTGGTGCTCGAGAATAGAGGTTGAAATACAATGATGCGAGAGTGAGCTATAAAATCACTTAATAAGGCATGGAGTATTTACAAACTGCAATTAAACTGTATCACTCAGAACTTTTTCTACAGAACAAATCTTAGTTTAAATCCCTGACTAGAACACCAAGTCTCAGTTGAACAAGTTCTAGTATGATGAAGGGACATTTTTTTGGAAAAATCAGGACGTATGCTGTGCTGCTTATATAATGAATAATAGGAACCCTCTCGTTTACTTTTGAACTAGAAACTAGGCTATGTGCATACAGCATACCTATGCACTGATACAGCATACACGCCACTTCAATAAAGCCTGTCACCGGTCATCTACTGTAGTAAGACTAAAACAAATCTGTGGCAATTTTAGATGTTCCCAATAACATTTCGCACAAAGACTTAAGTAATTTCACTGTTTCATTACAAGAAGCTGCTCTTGCAGGCTACAGTTTAGCGCAGTTTGAGAAATGTAGGCTGGAAGTATTTGCGTTTATGACCAAAGCACATGGGGTCTTCATACACTGTGCAACCATGGCACCGAGTTAATTTTTCTTATAACTCTGCACTACACTATGCAACATGCCATGTCACTCCAATTATGACTTGCATGCATGGCATATAGTAGATGTTATCCTGTCACTGTTTTGACTGCAAAAGCATTTCGCTATGCTATGCTCCAACATTGTGTGTGCATATTTATGCTATTCCAGCAACCTGTGGGCCACCCTGGCCACCGTGAGTGTCCTGGGAGCCTCCTTTGCCTTTGCCTATGTGCCCACAATGGAGAGCATGATACGGGCAGCTGTGTGAGTGCCACAGTTGACCTTGCCTTGTTTGCATCGAGTGAATCCATGCCACCTTTAAAACCAGGGGCTGCTTCTGTATAACTGGGAGAGAACACGTGTTCAGCTCGGACCCTGACGACCAGCTTTGGCTGGTGCAGGGAGCCCAAGAAGCCGGCCAGTCTCAAGGGGTACTCTTCCCCAAGGCTAACTGCTTTGTAGTGACGTTTATTCCTCCTTCTCCTCTGTATAGCCTTCAGTGTCACTTTGTAGCTGCTTGTAAGGATACAGCAAGGTAGGGTACATAGCTACAGCAGGTAGGTAAAGATACACATGCACGCAGTTTCTGTAATGGTGTGCATAAGGATCAGCCGGAGAAGCTAACATCTACTGATAGTCATCCAGTCTGCAAGACAAAATTTTGTGACACTTGGCGAAACCATTGAGCGAGGCTTTACAGATACGTGCCACTAGCCAATGACATAATTTTTCTTTTCAGAGCAATTTCTATTCTAATCACCGGGTGCTCCTGACTCAGCTAGCATATCATTTATGTTCTATGCTTCCAGAATGCAAATTATTCTCCATCTCCCTCTCGTTTTCTTGGTTCACTTGTTTTGTTCGGATAAAATGTAACCCAGGTAAAACTGATTTGCTGAAGGTAAGGCCGGGTTCAGACTGTTGTCGCAACTGTTGTAATAACTTTAAAGAATTAAGTCATTTCACGTCTCAGCCAACCGAACTACGTGACGCACTGTTTTCTTACGTCCATAGATCACGATATGGCTTTTGCGTCGGTAGTCTGAACATAGCCTAAGTATATTTTTTTTCCTTCAAATCCTGTCCCAGCACTGGTGGCATGACTGAAGACATTGGGACGTACGCACTTGTGTCGGGGTGGTGGAATTCCATGTACTCACTGGGGTAAGTAAGTCTTTTGTCTCTTCTTGAAAGAACTGGCTCAGCATTTTTAGATATTCCTTGTGTATGACTCCATGTGCAGGAGTTTAAAAATGCAGACCTTAATTTTTCAAAGCAATAATGCTAATGTTTTTAAACTATGCACTTTGGATGTGGCTATAAGCCGATAAAATGATGCGCTAGCTTATAACTAATATATAACTGATATTTGACCTTCTTATAACTGATATTTGACCTTCTTGTGAATGCGAGACATATACTGTGATGGCTGTTTGATACACCAGCCCCCGCTACAGCCTAAAGCATGACCCTGCTGGCTGCTTTGCGATTGCAGTGAAGTGATTGGCCCATCAGCGGGGGGTGTGCTCCTGGACATCATCGGCTTTCCCTGGGCCAGCACAGTCGTGGCCGCAGGATCTCTGCTCACTGTAAGATTACCTACCAATTTATGTGCATTTGTACACGTTGTTGTTGTTGTTGTTGTTGTTGATCCTGATAATTAATGGCGCATACCCAATCAGGGGATCGGCCAAACAACAGAGGATTGTAAAAATGAATGGTACTCTTATCAATTCACGACATGCCTAGGAAGGATAATTTAGATCAGTTGGTTTTGAGAAGAAGAAAAAAAAAAAAACTGGAAAATTAAAGCGAGGATGACCAATCTCAATCATAAAGAGAATCGTTTAGAATTTTCAATGTAGCGCAGGAGAGCAGTGCATACATCCCGGCGGCAAAACCCCGTTTCGGATGCCCCGAACGATAGCATAGCCGCCCCTGTTAGTGATATCCCCAAACTGCCAAGCGGCACCTCTAGGGACTGACGTCTCAGTCGGGAAAAACGTCGGCATGTCAACAGGTAGTGTTCGACAGACTCGTCTTCGTTGCAATAGCTGCACAGAGCTGTTGGCGCCAGACGAGACCTGTGCAAGTACCTATTTAACTGGGGTACTCGACAACGTAAGGCTGTGATAACCACCTCTAAGTTGCGTGAAGGGCACCATTCAGGTTTCCATGAGAATTTAAGATGATTAAATTCACTTAATGACAGTAAAACCGATTCTTGCTGTTCTCTGAGTTTCAGCATCCAACGGTATCTAGCTGCTGTTATTAAAGGTGTCGGCTCTACGACGTCTACTACAGGACCAGAAAGTGCTATCCTTGCTAGAGAGTCGGCTGTCTCGTTGAATGTGATCCCCGCATGACCAGGAACCCAAAGAAGGTTAATTTCAGTGAAGTGAGGTGGCAGGAGTGACCGAAACGTCCGCAGAAGAGGAGTGTCTTTAGGGGAAGAAAGGGCTAAGCATACAGAAAAAGAATCAGAAATTATGATTGGAGATGTAATTGATACATCCAGCTTTCGTAGCGCCAGGACAATTGCCAGGAATTCCGCGAAGAATATCGGGATAAAATCAACCAGACGAACCGAAAAGGACCAGTTAAGGGAAAGGGAAAATATTCCTATACCGGATTTTTCTTCTCGTTGAGAGGCATCTGTATATATTATAGCACCTGGCTGCATGGAGGCCAAATAACCTTCGAGAAGACGATTGAGCAGTCGGGCTGGTAAAAGTTTGGCATTTTTGGGGAAAATGTTCTGGAAATTGATAGAAAGAGGAGAACTCCTTTCTCTATATGGAATAACCTGATTTATTGCTACACCCAACGGAGAAAGGAGGCTTTGTACCAAAGTGCTTTGTGGACATGAGGACCTGGGCCATTGGTGCACCATAAACGCACCTGGTTCTGCAATAAAGATAAACTGCTCCCTGTTCACCTCAGAGCTATAAGCTCTCAGAAAAGTTTCAACAGTCAGTGTCCGGAACCTATTAAGCAGAGGAGGAACGCGCGCTTCCAAGTAGACTACTGCATTTGCTGCATTCTTAGGCAACCCTAAGCAGCAGCGAAGAGCCTGGCGCTCCAGAATAACCAGACGATGAAGCTTATATGCCGCGGACCCAGCGAATAACACGCACCCAAACTCTAAAATGGGGCGAACGTACATCCTGTATATCATAAGAAGGGTCTCTCTGCGCATTCCCTTCTTTCTATGACTGAGACGTCTTAACATCCCAACAGACACGTCCGTCGCATTCTTTTTCTTCTGTTTTACATCTGGCCTTTGTGAAGTGGACAAAAGACTGCATCCTTTTCCGCAAATATTCTCTCTTGAAATAGCACTTAAATGCTGACAGCACTTTAACAGCAAATACAAAATGTTTCGAGGATTTGTCAGTGGCTAAATCAAAGTACTGAAAGTTGTTTATATACCCACGTAGATTCCACCTGCTGTTCCTTGTTACGCATGTTTTTGCAAGGTTGGTGCACGCTGGGGCTGAGCGTCAAGCAATGAGTGGGGGCCACGCGCCCCCGGTGTGCAAGCAGCCACGAACGCCACGAGCGTGGAATTAAACGGGGCCCCAGTTTTTGGGTGCACGGCATAGCGTTCTGACGTGTCTCGGCTCGTCTCTCTGTCGCGTTCCCGACAATTCCATTCTACAGCACGCTGCTTCCCTGCACAGTTTCTTGTGCGGAGTAAATAATGCATATTTTACAAGGAGTAGCAAATGTTCTGATGATATGATTATTGTCTAAGTAAATCTGCAACTTACAATATTTCGTCACATGCCAGAGCTTTGTGCATTTCCAAATACCTTTGATGTGGAACAAGCATTTGTCTAAGTAAATCTGCAACTTACAATATTTCGTCACATGCCAGAGCTTTGTGCATTTCCAAATACCTTTGATGTGGAACAAGCATGAATTTATCAAAGCAATTCAGCCATTTCACCACGATTCAGTGAATGTAAAAATAGGGAGGTCATCTTATTGTTTTTAACAGAAAAATGGGCACCTTTGCAAACATGCTGCATTGTGTGTCCATAGAAAAATAATACAGAAAAGAATAATTTGTCCCAGTGTTGATCTGCCCCTTGTATAAATTCAATGTGAACATGCATAAAAAGGCATGCTTGAAACTGTGGCCTAAACGGGAAGCCTAGCCAGTCACTTGTGCTTGCACCTCATCAAAAATGTATCCAAAAGTAAAAATGATGGTTTTAGTACAAACTAAACCAATTTGAATTGAAATGTGTTCCGTCTCAACAAGCGACAATGCAGTGACAGGCAGGGTGAAATCGATAGGTGCAACAACTTCTTGATGCACAACACAAGCTCATAATACCTCTGTCTGCTGATCTAATCAATAAAATTTAAAATGCATTGATGGCGTCTGTTTTTAAAATGCAAACAGTTTCTGTTCTTTTCGAAGCATGCGGTTTCTAAATTCACTAAATCTCAACTTTTATTTCTCTCCAAAATGCATTTAATTTAATCAATTCAGTGATTACACAAAGCTTTTGTGCTCAAATGCCTCCTTTATGGCACGAACCCAGTTATGCTTGATCAAACTATAGCCTCAGTTTACAGTGCAAATAAAGGAGAACTGCGAGTTGGGCTTGTTGGTATAGGTCCATGATGGGGACAGCGCAAAACAGCGCTTAGTCCCGTGGTCTTTCTTGTCCAAGTTTTGCTTTGCGCTGTCCCCATCATGAGCAAATAAAGGCCCCACTTTTGTAACACTTGAGTTGATTCAACCTGCCTGAAATGGCAAAATCAGTACAACAAATATACAGCTCTGTATATATCCCGAAATGCTAGCACACTTGGACAGCACAGTACTAGCATGCATGGGCAGCCAAGGAAATCATCGAGGCTGAAGCCCGCATGCCACTGCCAAAGCATGCGCGATTCTCCTCACATGCCCGCCTCCCTGGCGTTCTCGCTCCAGGCCCTCATGGCGACACTGTACTGGTGTTGCGCATCGCGCGTTGAGCCAGAGTCCTACTGGCACCGTGGGGCGGCGTCGTCTTCGGACAGCAGCGACGACGACAGCGACAGCGCCGTCTCCGAACCTGCTGGAGAGACGACTGCCCTACTCGGCAAAAAGAGGAAGGACTTCCACTACAGCTCTCTCTAGCCACTTGTAAATGCTCGCCTCACCTGCAGCTGCGTTAGCAGCACAGACAGTGTAAACCTGTTGTTTTGGGAAGGTGGGGATATGCAAAGCAACACACTTGCTCTTAAATTTGTGCCGCATAGGGAGTTATTACTGAGGATGGCTAAAAGCAGAACACTGCACGTAGGGCACTGAGATAACGCATCGTACTTTTCATCAGTTGTTACTGTAATCACATTGTAGCATTAGCGATAGACAACCTTTGCGTGTACCAGTATGCTTCTTAAACAGTTTATCACCTTGTGTTTTTATATGCGTGTTTTGCCACCTTTTGTCATAGGTCATCACAAGCTTTCTGCATAAGCTAAGCTTTTGAGGCCACCGACTAAATACTTTTTACGCGGTAAATAAAGGCCTTATCAATCTCCACTGCCTATGCTTTTACAGACAAGCATAATCTTGTAAGCTCTTTTCTCAAGAAAAGAGTTTGCAAGATGACATCAAACTTTTAGAGTTAAACATTAAACAAAACTAGCAGTTACTAACAGAGCTTGTATGGTGACTTGCATTGAAAAGAATAGTTGTATTTAGTGGCAATGCAGCGCCCATGCATGTTTGTTTTCTCTGAGGTATTTCCGAGTAGGCAGATCATTGGGGGATTTATGTTGACATGCCTCGAGTAGTTTAGTTTAGTTGCAGTGTTATACTCTATCCTAACGTGTTATTCTGTGAGCCAGATTTTATGAACAGTTGTTTTGTCTTATATAGTGTGCAATTTGTGCTAAAGTCATTCTGTGCGCTGTCCAGTCATTTACAATAAAGATGTGCAGTATTTTAACCAGTTCCAAGCACTTTCACTTCTTCACAGACATGTTTGGAGGAAATGCTTCTTTACGCCTTTATAATAAATTTGTTCTCTATAGTTTGGAGAAAAGGGGAATGTGCAAAACAATGCCAACTTATTTTATAATGTGCTGCTGTGTGACTAATGTGATTTGCACATTCGTTATTGAAGCAATGCAACTTAACCAAAGAATCCATCAGCACAGAAATAGGCAGTCACATGGCTGTGGCACAAAAGTAACGAGCCATAAGAGACTCTAGCAACCTTTTCTTTAAGTGCAGAGCACTTTAGGGACTCGCCTTGTTGTAGCTCGCCCGCTGGACCCAAGTAGAGCCAACACAACATTCCGTCGTCGCGGCGTAACCCAGAGGCCTCGAAAGCCAAGCGGTTTATATAGTCATAAGCGTTCAAAACTCGTGACCCGCTGGCGCTCTCCATACATCTCCCCGTTGTTTAGCGCAAAGAAAACCGTAGGTACATTTGAGGCAAAATATACGTAACCAGCCGGCAGCGCCCGCGTTCATTTAGTTAGGAATGCTCATTGGGTTGGTTTCTACGATAGTAAGCGGGAAAAAAGTGGCAGTGCAACGCCGGCACGTGTGGGAGGAAAAGCAAGCACAAAAAGGACAGAACTCTCACTGGTGCGCTTTCAGGCAGGGGGCGCACGAGCACTGTGAAGGCGGGAAATTTGAATTGCATTGGGTAGTAGCAGCGAGCGGATAACGGCGCTGCAGCCCATTATGGCGAATCACTGCTCTGCACTTCCGACAGCTTTCATGTTGAGTAAGATGGCTGTAATTTTCTGTTCTGCTTCCCTCCCAGTCTCCTCTTCCCCGTACATCCGCCTGATAATGGTAGTGAAGCACTGAACAGTCACTACAATCTGTACAACGGTCTGAAAAACTATGGTGCCTGTTGAAGAATAAAATATTAGTGTGTAAATGCTATAGCATCTCTCCAGGGTAGTGAAAGTTAGGTGTGTAGGACATTTTTCGCAGCCTAGTAATATTACATGAATGAAATCTCAAATAAAAAATTTGGTGGGGGCAAATGCACAGATACAACCAATGAATATGTGCAATACTGGTTAATACCAAATAGTGAATCGTCGTAGATATGCATATTAGGTGTCGCATGAAAAGCTTCGAGAGAGAAAATGAGTCCAGCCAAGAAATTGCCCGTACCAGCACAGTTCAGTCCATCAAACCAACAGATACTAACACATTCAGTTGCAATTATGTGCAGCAATTGTAGGCAGATTTTCTTACCTTCCACTTCTTTTTGTACAAGTGTAAAGGTGTGCTGCCTGACACGAAAACGTGCGACGAACAGGGGAAAAAATACACAGGAGCAGACTTTTTTTTTTTTTTTCTGCAGATTCTTTGGTCTAATATCATGGTAAAGCTTGAACTTTGAAGGTCACTAGACAATGATAACGTGGCTTCTGATGCTTCCTGTCCACTCCGTTCAGCACCGGCTACATAGCACAATTTGCACCTGTACTTGCAAGGCAGCAAAGGACTTTTATGGGCATGTTTGCTGCGAAGCACTACGCCATTGTTGGCTTGCATATTGAAGTAAAGTGTTATTACCCAACGTGCCTGAAGTACCGTATTATTGCAATTCTAAACACCCCCTGTTTCTCAGCACTCTCCCTGCTTTCAGGAAATAATTTAGAAAAAAAAAAAAAATTGCATGCGAATCTAAGCTCTCCCTTTTGCGCAAGGAAGCTTGCATTGCTCTTGCTCGCTCTGTTGTTGAGCTGGAGTTGTTTTAGCGGCTCAATCTCGAGCTTCTCATGCACGGCCAGGCTGGAAGCGGCTCCGAGTTGGCATTGCGCCCAAGTCATTTAAGAAGTGTTCGATTAAAACCGCTTCCACAGAATAGAAGACGACCTGCTGTAGGACATGCTGAGAGCCGCAGCTTGAGCTGAGTGACGGACTCAAGTGGTAGTGACAGTGACCGAGTATCGGATGTAATCAGTGGGTTCGCTGTCTGTACCTATTTCTCTTTTGAATGTTTGCCAAATAAAATGCCTTGTGCCTGTCTCATATAAATACCACAAAAACAAAAAGGGGGGGGGGGGGGGCACGGGGGAAGGGTCACTTTAGATTTTTTGAATCTAAGCACCCCCATTCATTTTGGGTATCGCAATTGGGACAAAAGGGGATGCTTATAACCAAGTAAATATGGTAGTATGTTCTTTACAGCTGTTTCCCAAACTATGCAAAGGTATTCCTAAGCTTCTGGAGACCATGATCTGTTTGTTTGACTTTGATAAATGCCTCACGTCAAGCAGACGGGATCAGATTTTTGCAAGTCGAGGGCATGGAATACAATGGCTGTGATAATCATGTGCTATCAGTGTGCCAAAAAAAATCTGAAGCCATTTACTATCTGCTTGTGGCAGCATCCACAAAATAAACACACGCAGCCATGTTTTCAAGCGTTTGGCAGCAGCACAGATAAACGGGCACTGCCAAGGTTAATTTATTACCAGATGTAAGAGAATATAAATGGCAAGCAAATCGCTTGGCAAAGCTGTGGAAAAAATACAAGATTAAAGCTGTTATCACATACCATAGCGCTTGAGACGACATATGTGAGAAAAGCACACCCCAAAATATAAGAAGAGCATGGGTTTGTAACAAGGGTAAGTATTGTAAAGAACAGAGCTGGCACATAGGCTACCACATATGTGCACATGTATGTATTAAAAAGCGCAAAGACCTGGAAAATGTGTCTGCTTTTGGCTAAACAGTTCATTGCTGCCACTCGAGATCCCAAAAGGAAACATTAGCAGTTGCGATAGAAATGAAATTATTTACACGAATGCGACGTCAGTTTCCTGATTAATTCAATTTTGAAAAATGTGGCCTAGGTTGAAACAAAACTTGGTGAAAAGTGAAAGGTGCTTTCTAAGCCGTCATAGAGATATATTACTAAAATGTTTACAGGCTGTCATGCATGCAATGAAACTGTAATTAAATTTCTAATTAAATTCAGCCATTTGCATCCTGAATAACAACACCCCATTTCCAGCAAATGAGCTACACAGAATGAATTTCACCAGTCCCTGGCATGATTGTGAAATATTTGAGCGGACTAATCAGGGACTTCTGTAGGACTTTGATTACAAGAGAACTGCTACTTTGGGCAAGCGTACTCAATCAACGGTAAATGAGAAGGGAATAGGCAAGGCCAGCAAACAATTCTGCACACGGACAACACCAGGACGTAAAGATGCATACAAGCGACAAAGCTACATTAACAGTATTTCTTTTTAAATGAGGCAGTAACATAAATTGCAGTGCAAAACAAGCTGGAAACTCAGCAGTGGATTCCGGCGAATCAAATGACCCGCCAAAAGGAATACCCTGCGCTGACAACAATAGAACTGCATTTGAAGACAGAGGAGATTTTTAACTATTTTTCACATACAAAAAATATGCATCGTATTTCTATATATGTATATATATATATATATATTTGTATAGATGTAACCACCCTCTCTTTTTTTCTTTCTTCTTGCACAAGCCTATGAACATGCAGTACAAAATGTGTCAAGCTATGTTGGCCATTGCTGTTGTCCATGCAACTCAAGTCGCACGAACGTGCGACCAGCATCTTGGATTCTCAAGAAGCACACAGAGCACTCTTGCTTGGGCAGACATTCAGAAAACTTTCTCACTTCCAGGTATGACAAGAAAAACGCTGCCACCACTAACCTTTTTCTCGCTCAGTTTCCAATGGCATATGAAACAGACCCATCCAGTGGTACTCAATACATTTAGGCACAAAGTTCCTTGTGGCCACAATGCGCGCTTTGCTCATGGACCCTATGATGGTCATGGTGAAACGTGCCACAACAAATGCATCACGAGCTATAAAAACTTAACGTAGATGCCTCCCACAACTTGCCAACGCATTTTCGCTGTCCCGATTTCCCACAGGAATCATAAATTCACCACCTAGCACGACTGACAGATTGACAAAGGAAGCAGATTCCAAATGCAACCGTTCATAAACAAAATACATGTACTGCGAAAACTCGCGCTCGTAATAAGTCAACGGTACCTCCATTAAAGCAGGAAGTTCAAAGTGTAAGAGCGGTCCGGTGTCTAAAACAACCTTCTTCTGCCTTCTGACACTAATCCAAAAGCAATGAATGTTTTCACAGCAGCAAAGTTTGGGCAAATTGAATGTGACCATTGCCGGGCATTATTGTCATTGGCATAGAGGCTAATAACGAGTCAGGTGCGACAGCTGGGTGGCAGTGAGTTTGAAGCGACCACTGAACTTGGAATGCATCCTAGGCTGGAACAATCGGCTCCGCGAAATCACTGACAAGCGTAAAAAAAAAAAAGGGCGCTCATTAGCTGCCACGACAATTGCGCACTGAGCTGCTTTGCAACTGCAACAAACGTGTCTGCCATGCTTTAAACAATGGTGCAGTGCAATTGAGCTGTGCTTTGGCACCAATACGTGGGGTTCAACACTTTTTTTCAAGCAGCGTGCACTAACATCCACCAGGTACACAGCACCCAAAGGCTAAGCCATTGGTGCGTTCAAAACAAGAATTCGTATGTCTAAGACAATGCACCTGCATACACGAGTCAATAAAACACTGGGATTTCATTTGGAATATGATTTAAAAAAAAAAAAAAGCATGCGCAGTTAACAAATCTGGCCATTTCCAGCACTAAGGTGACTGGACGCTCACAAAAAAATACTTGCATCAAACATCAAGCAACAATGTAACTCACAACGAGAACAAGACGAGAAGAAAAGGAGTGCCTGCTTCGACAGAGTCAATGGGCAGATAACCGGTACCGTAAGATCAGCGCATTATATAGCATACTTCGGAGACACTGACCTTCATGCATGTAAAAAAAAAAAAAGCTTAGCTGCGATTAAGCTTAATCTGTCTAAGCTTAGCTAGGAAGAACAAACTCCCATGAGAAACAAACAAAACTGTCCAAGCCTGCCCAATACTGCATCTGATGAGTTAACTAATCTTGATACTTAAGAAGCACGAATGCAACGTTAGGTGAGACAAACTCTGCCAGCTGGTGGGCCTTCCTTGCCATGGTAACAATAAATTCATTCAATGTGGCCTTGATTGAGATGTTTCCATAAAAGGTGGGAGTTCAAAATTCTTCAAAAGCCTAGCAACACATTAAAAAAAAAAAAAAGAAAAGAAAAGAGGCCTGTTGCAAGGCTTGTTCCAAGGACATAATACGATAGATTAAACTCACGTCCACTTGTGCCCAGAATAGGGTGAGTAGCATAGCAACGCAAGCTATAACACGCAATTTTCAGAAAAGCGCCAAATTAGGATGATGCCAGCTGGCGTTTCGTGCATCCTCGCTAGCCTCTGTCCAAACGCGAGTGCTTACAATGATACTAGATCATACAAAAACATCACAGCTACTTTATGGCCGAGCATGCGCCGTATTCCGAGTAAGACTGTGACAAGACAGACATCAACATTGTACACCTGTCCGCAATTCGTTGTCATCCGCACACATCAAGCACACGCACAGAATTTCAAGGGCTGCAAAAGAGCCGGGGTACCAACAAAATTCAGGTCACATTTATAGCTTCCCGCTCTTGATATCGCAGCCCACCTTGGTACAAAAAAACAATCGTCCACTATTCACAGCACGCATTCACGAAGCATCAACGTGTATCATTCCTGTAGCGACGGACACACACGGAGAGCACTAAACAAGTCGGATTCACAATCCGGGCTTGGCAGAAGAAATCAAGCACAGTGCTTCCTTTTTCCACGAGGAATGTTTTGGCAACAGTAGAGGCCGCTGATTTTTTCGGAGTCAGTGAGAAGGCAGTTCGTTCTGCACGTATGAAAACACACACCGACTGGCCCTCCAACAATTTTAAGAATTGAAGCAACAGATCACTAGCGCACGGGGACATTAGCGACACATTGGCATCAGCGCCAAAACCCCACGAGGCAATCTACTGGCCTTTCTGCTCACACAAATTTTATGGCTGCATAATCTCCTTGAGGTGCTCGCATTTTTCATTTTTTCCCTGGCAAGTTTGGCACCTCTTATTCCATCAAGTTCCTAACAATGTTTCATCAAGGCTTGCATAACTTTACGTTTTGAAGTCTAACAATCGCAATGATGTAACTCAATTTTTAATTACTACGCATAGACAAATGTGCGAACTGAATCTCACAGCAAGCTGTAAATGCCAAATTGTAAGGTATAAAAACCTAGTAATAGCGGCAAATTCAAATTTAAAACAACGACGCGCACAAGCTCATTATCTGTGCACAATACAGACAGCCCAACGAAGTGGGAATTTGAGAAATGATGGCTACTAAGAAAATATACCAGGATATTCCTCCACGGGGCCCAAGTCTGCAGATGCGTTTATCTAAGCGATGCACTGTTTGGTGCTGCCATCCATCTACAAAGACACTGCATGGTTACTTCCGTCGACGTACGAAAGTGAGCCTCAGAGGTCATCGTCACCGATTCCTTCGAACGCATCGTTCTCCATAGTTGCCTTGGGAGACGTCACACCACTGTTTCGCTTCGGGTCCTAGAAAAAAAGAGGGTACGAGCCAGACATTATACCAAAGTGTGCAATGCTGCACTTTTGAGGCAGGCTGCGTGTGAAATGCAAAACTAACAGGTTGAAAGCGATGCCAAGCATCATGTTAGGGTAAGTTATTTCTGGCATACGCGTCTAGGGTGGCTCTGAAACTGCACTGTTGCCTTCACCACTTCACGTACCACCACCTCTCCCAACAGTTTCACAAAGCAAGGTGTTAGAAAAGGTGCAGGTTAAAAAAAAAAAAAAAAAAACAAGAAAAAGGATGTTTATGTACACTTTAGTCATGTTATCAAAATGCATTTTTCGCCCAAGCAGGCTGCTACGTGCGATAGACCTGAAGCAGACTCACGCTGTGCTTTCGAGTATGATCTCTTGTCCTAGATTTGGCATCCTCCCGCTACACAAGGACAAACAAGGACAATAAGCAACGCTCATGACGGCATTGTCTTCCACACCAGCACAAGAAAAACACAGCAAAACACTGCATAACATGGGCCACGGCCAGCAACAAAAGTGACCTTACTGCTATTGTAGGACCGGTTTGTTGGTTCGTGTGACTACGACCACAGGCAGTAAAACTCAGAAGTGCTCACAGGGTGCAACACTGGTGGAACACTAAATGGAAATTACCCTTTTGTTTTAAAATACACATTGCACCTGTTACATCATTCTCAATTGACAAATAAATGACAAATAAATTAGGGCTTTCTACACCTCACGAAAGCAATTTCCCTCTTTTACTGGCAGATGTTCAGTAATGTATAACAAATGGTGAGTGTGGAAGCATCGTGTTATCGCAGCCACTGCAAGAACGAGCCCCCGAATGCTTCTGTGCAACTGTTTGCACTAGTTTAGCCTCATTCATCATATGCCTTTTGACCATCTCCGACAAACGACTTCTTCACAGTATGTAGCAGTGCAGCACATGGCCTCTGACAGCAATATCTGAATGCTTTGTGTTTCGCCTTTCTTATTTGCACTGCAGTTGTGGGGCCAAATTTGTACCTGCTTAAAATGGACTCGCTCTGTGCAACCATGATGACTTCCCAGAGACAATGTGCTGATTGTTCAAATACTGTCCCAGGCACAATGCTATCAGCAATCGACAAAAAACGAGGCCGGCAAACAGTCGCAACAAAGACCCTGCCAAGTGCACCTGCACCTCACAAACGCATCTTAGAAAAGGTTCCTTTTTTTTTTTCTTTGAGGAATGGTTTAAAATCAAGGCATGAGTAATATGGCGCACCTTAGAAAGGGTTTTTTTTTTTTTTTCGGTAGGAATGGTTTAAAATCCAGGCATGAGCAATATGGCATAACGACATGGTATTGTGGCAATTGTATCGCTGTTAATTGCAAAAAAAAAAAAAAAAAAAAAAAGACCAGTGCGCTTTCACAAGCCTTGTGGTAGTATTCTGCACATGGTCCCATTTTTCTTGGGTTCACCCTCTTGTTTTAAATGTACTTCAGTTGAGCAGGTGCCAACAATTACATACCTCCGATTTTTTTTTATATCCAGATTTAAAATGGAACAACCATATAGTTCATGTACGTGCTAAACTTCGTCAGGTTGCCTGTGTTATATTCAGCTGGACGTTTCTGTCCAATGTCCCTACATAGACAGATTGCACACGTGCTAACTTACAGTGTTCATACGCTGTTGCATTTGCTCACTTAATTTTTTTTGCAGTGTTTTGGCATACCAATGCGGACAGTATCTTGCATGAAAATTTGAAATCCATTCTGCACAGTATCCCAATAGACATGGATAGGGGTGTATTCTTATTGGCACATATGTAAAATTTTGCGTTGTCATTCGAGACACTGTTGTGCTTAGCACTGCATAATCAAGAGAATTTTGTACCCCTTATTCCTCCATTCAGACACTTTGGCCATGTGACTGGTACTTAGTGCGCACACACGACAATGTGAACATGCTCGAGCCTTTTTGGTTTCTTTCAAGCTTAACAAAGACGAATTGTTTCTAATGACACAAAAGAAAAAAGTTAAAACGTGTATTTTTCAGTTGCATGCTGAATAAAAGAAATGTATGTTCAATATATTTTTTTCTTTTCTTTACTGTACACAATTCAAGCCTTTGACAATCCACACAGGCAAGTGGTACCCCTAAAACACCCTTATTTGGCTTTGGCAGGCCCGAATTAGTGACCCAAAGGTGACTAAATAATGTTTTACTATTATTATAATCATAGTGACCATTTCACTCAAAGCAAATAACAATTTGCTTTGCATAATTTCGAAGCAAATAGAATTCGAACTGCAAATAACGACTTGCTTTGCATAATTCTGAAGACAGTAGAATTCAAACAACTGCAAATAAAGCAACCAGCAGCAGCTACAAACACAGCAAACAGAAACCGACTGGCCATTTCTTATTATGCAACATACGCAACAGTCAAGGGGCACTTCAACAAACAAATAAATCCTCAATGCGCCTGTTGGAATCTAGAGAATTGCTTTGCGTTTGATGCGACGATCAGTAGACCCCAGCAGAATTTTCTTAGCTGTAGCTCCAAATTGGGTTTTAACGCACACCTTTACTGTCATCAAGAGCCAAGCAGGAGCGTAGGAAAGAAACCGCCAGTTCAAAGTTCCTACAATTTCTCGATGAGGTTCCTTTGATGCACATTAGGCTCACATCAACATCACAGCAAAGGGCAGCATGCCTACTGCACCGAAACTGACATGATGGCATTCACATTTCCTCCATAAGCTGTGTCCTGTTTTTTGAGGACGGGGGGGGGGTCTTTTTTTTTGTCTGTGTGGTGCACTCTGTGCTCACTAAATAAGCACAACTAACAAACCTTTAGTTATACTATTTGTTCACGTTGAAATGCATTAAATATGTTCACACGATCAATGCATCCCTCACACTGGCCATTTTCTAATCTGCAGAATGAACACATACATATATTCAACATGAAAAAAGCAGCTCAAATGCATGCTTTATAAGGACACCAGCCTCGCAGGTTGCCACAAATTGTAAAAAAGCACTCCTGCATCTGCCAGTCACTGCACCTGCCTCTTTTCAGTGCAACGAAGTCCCACCTTTGGAGTGGCGTGCTCGTGAAGGAGATAAGATAGGGCTGGACTAGCGAAACTCCAATCACATAAAATGATAAAAGGCAGTACACATGAGGCAGTTAGTACCAGTGGACTGCCTTGCACAGACAATGCACCCCACGCATATCATTTCTCACAGGGGAAAACAGTGCAGCAGCCTAACCTTTACCATTCATCAGTGCCGAATACAACAGAAGAAAGCAACTGCTATTTGTTCGCCCTAATCCCGTTGCTCTGCACAGCCCGACCTATCCCCGAGATCCCACTTCTTCCAAAACTGCAGCGTCTCTGACATCAGAGGAGGGGGAGAAATGGGAGGCCCACCGTCTCGTGCACGATGCCGTCGCTGGACGCGGACCGGCTGACCGAGATCTGGTAGCTGGAGCCGTCGCGCTTGAGGAAGCTCCACGAGCCCCGGCGGCCACTGCCCGGCCTGGGCCGCGGGTTGGAGCCCTGGGGCCGGTCAGCCCCCTGCTTCTTGAGCAGCAGCTCGCCCACCATGCCTTGCAGGCACACGCTCAGCAGGATGGCCTGCAATGAATGGGTGCAGCGTCATGCACCACTCACTCGTGCATAGGAAGGAAATTCGGTGGGGCACTTAAGTATGCTTACGTGCTTTCAAGATGAAATCCTGGTGATACTCATTAACAACTCCTGTACTGCAACACCGCATTTGCATATCTTTGTTCGCATTCACCATTTTTGTCTTTTGATGCCAATTCCTTAGAATGGCTTCTTTTCTGCCACTTCTTGTTTGCGCCTCTTTCTTCGCTGTTGTTTCTTCCACTTACGGCGTGAGGCACACACTACTCGACAACCTCTACATTTCCAATTCAGGGTTTTGTGAATCTACTGAAGAGGGCGCATAAGCCACTCAAACCTCCCAACTCCTGACCAATCGCTTCAGCAAGCATGAGCCGCAAAGAAAGGAACAATAACAACAACCTTTGTTCCACCACTAGCAACGTGCAGCGTTAACTCAGCGGTGATGCATTGTGCCGCTACTGTGGCGACTCAGGTTCAAATCCCATCTCATCACGTATGTCAGGGGTCAGCAACCTGCAGCCCACAGGGCAGTATTACAGTCGAGTCCACTTACAACGATACCATGTATAACAATATACAGTAAAACCTCGTTATAAGAGACACTCAAGGGACCCGGGAAACATGTCTCTTGTAAACAAAAGTTCTAAAAACAGTGCGGAGTTGAACATGACTACTATAAGGCCCCCTTTCATCGCTTCTCTTCTAATTGGTGACAAATTCACTCTAGGGATCCAAAAAAGGTGTCCTTAGTAAAAGAGTGTTTCTTGTAACTGTCTCTCTTGTGTGCAATGTTGCCAACATGTTGAACATAGGAAAACCAACCAAACTATTTAAATGTCCCTTATAACCAAGTGTCTCCTGTAACAGTGTCTCTTGTAACGAGGCTCTACTGTATCGGATGTAACGATGAACAACTACGGCACCGTCCACTTTCGTATGCGTTGTATGGTAAAATAAACCGCTTATTACAATGCTCCAATGCCGCGATATCGGATATAACCATTGAATCTGGTTACATAGCGCACAAAAAAATTTGAGCTGCCGCCGGCTCACCGCGCTGAAAGCATGTGTCGCGAGCCGCGATGTGCCTCGCATCCCCTCCACCCCTCAGAAAACAAGTCGACTGCGCCGCTTACAAAGAAGCAAGAGCAGAGGGAGAGCAGTTTTCTTTCTGAACTCCCTCCCGGCGCCGCCGCTTTGGTATTGTCCCCACGCCCACTCATGAACTAGTACTGCTCGCACCTCATGACACCGGCGCTGGCGCCGCTTGCTCGTGCGTTTACTTACGTTCGCATACTGTGTCACATGTGCACTGCTATAAACTTGGCTGAGTGCCTCTTCAACTGCCTCCAATTTTGATTGATTGATTGGTTGTAGGTTTTAATGTGCCGACGCAATGCAGGCGATCAGGCGCGCTGTAATGGAGGGCTCCAGGTTAATTTTGACCACCTGGGGATCCTCCGTTTTTCTACGGAAGGAACATCAGCGACAATAATCTTGGAAACGCCTGAGTGCCTCACTGGACAGGCGATCGTTGTGCAGATACGTGCTGCAGACAGTGCTGACAGCGATACACGGACCACGTGGTTGAGCAGCCTACTCTTGTAGGGATCTTCGCAGGAGGCCCAACGCATGATACAGTCCTTCAGGCACTTTGTTTCTCCCAGGGGCCTTTCGTTCAGCTAGGTGAAGCACCCATAAATGCTCTTGAAACAGATGTGTGCCAGCTTTGCGTGATGCAAACAAAGCCCGCCGACTATGGCTTCTTTTCTGCAAATAAATAGTAGTACGACCTTGCTTGCATGCGAGTAAAATGTTATGGTCTCTGTTTTGTCTTTTTTTTTGTGCAACCCGCTTATAACAATTATCAGTTATAACTATGTAATTTCCTAGGAAGTTGAATATTGTTATAAGTGGACTAGACTGTATACGGCCCCTGGTGCAACGTCAAGACCCCTGCAAGTAAACATGATTTCTATTGCAGTTTCGCGCTTTATTGTCAATTCGCTGAATTATTTTTCTTTGCCTGCAAAGCTCACCCCCCCCCCCAACCTTATTTGCCATCCAGCCCCCGCTGCGTCGGCTTCTTACAACTCATCCCTCCGTCTCAAAAGGTTGCCGACACCTGAAGTATGTGTTTCAGAGCGCAGCTCTTAAGCACCCGCTCCTGTGGTGTTGTGTCGCTAGCCTCAATGTAGCTGAGTGAACGACGAGGACACCGAAGAGAGACGAGATGGAGCGAGCAGGAAAGCAGAGGAGGAAAGTACCACGCAAGTGTGAGTGGGGCGGTGATATGCTGAAGCTGAGCGAGACA
Organism: Haemaphysalis longicornis; assembly: GCF_048455015.1. Classification (NCBI taxonomy): domain Eukaryota; kingdom Metazoa; phylum Arthropoda; class Arachnida; order Ixodida; family Ixodidae; genus Haemaphysalis; species Haemaphysalis longicornis. Next base: position 66,059,992 of record NW_027526335.1, on the reverse strand, counting down.
CGCTCAGCAGCAGCGATGGAGCATGCTACTCTGGTGTTAGTAGCTATGCGCCGTCACTGAGAAGACTCTGCAGTCCGCGCTGTGCTCAAATTTCGCATTAGGGAGTATCACAATCGTCAGCCAATATTTCACTTTCCAGATAATTTATGGACAATGACTAATAAATGCCTGCGTGAAGCTTAACAGTCATTTGATCTCGCCAACAGCCCGGTGTAACAATCCATGGCGCTCAGTTAATACCCGTGTTACACGTATACGAAAAATGACATTAAGTGCTTAAGGCCTTCAGATAACAAATGTCATTAATTGGGCGTACCGTGCTACACGCGAAAATGCAAAAGCATTAAATGTGTTAGGCATGATGGTGATCATGACCAAAAAGATAAATTCGCTCATATTTTAGAAGTTTTTAACGTAGAGAAAAACACCTTAAAAGGGTTAAAACTGTTTTTTGCGAAAAGAAAATTATGAGAAAAAGAGTTTTCTTAAAAATAATGTGAGCCGTTTCTAAAAGTGGTTAAGTGGTTTCAGCATGCCGTCGCCGGCCAGTGGTAGCCAAATCCGAAAAATTTAACACGAAGAGTAACGCGATGTTCTTACTTTTGCCTCTGTACTAGTGAACTTTGTCTTCTTCAAAACTTCGCCACCAATTGTGCACAAAAAATCGTCTTATTTCGAAGTTCAGCTACATTTCCGCGTCAACACTCTGGTGCTGAGAGTTTCGTTGGCTTCATTTGGCGATCAGCACGTTCGAGGGTAGGCTGATTTAAGGCGTTCGCGAACGTGAATGAGTTGTGCGGAACTCATTAAACCTAAAATGACATAGGAGCGAATGGCATTAGATTTTTGCATGTAGCAGCAAATTAATGGCATTAATTAAGGCATTAAGCATTAATGCCATTTTTCGTGTACGTGTGGCACGGGTATAACATCGCTTCTAGCATTAGAACATTTCTTTGCTTATTTACTTTTTACAGTGGCCACCACTTTCTTGTCCAGACCACAACAACAATAACGGCGCTTTTTTGCAGAATGGGGCACTTGCGGCTTTCGCCAACAGCACTACGTGCACGTGTTAAAATGCTGTTGCTCAACTCCCCAGCGAAAATGGCCCTGGCGAGTGTCCCGATGCATGGTCCTGGGGACGCCCCGTACCTGACTGCTGATCACCGTGATCCACTGAAGCTTGTTCTTGCTCATCAGGTACTCAAACGACAGCTCCAGCCTGTGGTGCTTCCCGTCCAGACTGCTGTGCGAGTTGCCCGAACTCTCACCATTGGCGTGGTCTATCACCTGGTATGAGCGAGTGGGGAAAAGTGCCATGAAAATGAGCGTGCACAAACACCAAAAACTGCTAATGGCGGAGGGCTTAGAAAGTACAAATGAAGGTACAAATGCTAGAGTTTTGCTCCAAGACCTAACGAAGTTGTACACACAAATATGGCACACAAAGTGTGTCCCAGGACTGCTTCTCCTGCCAATTTAATCTACCTGTGCTGAGTCTCTTAATATTAAATACAATCAAGCAAACTGCATTCTTTGTATAGGGCATGGGGCCAGTGCTTTTCCTTTCATTAGGCTACACACACTACCTTATGCTTTCATAGCCCACATCGCAATAAAAACACCGCCAAGAAAGTTTGCACAGCTCGAACACTCATCACACCAAAGTTACTGCTCAGTAAAAACGTGAATTGGATCAACTTTTCAATCAGCAGAGAAGCTGAGACTCACAGCAGTGGTGATGCGCCAGCAACGTATCCTTGTGACTCGGAAGCTGATTTCTTTGTACTGGTCCTGAACAGAACGAAATGGTGGAACATAGCAGGGAGCACAGTTAGGCAGGCTTGTTCTTGTGCACCAAGAGTGAAATGTGCTGACACACACTCGCAGCACACTCTAGAATAAATGAAGACAATGTTGTGCTAGAACTCTCGGCAACACCATCATCCCTAGCGTTAACTCATGATTTGGGAACGTTCCATAATTTTAGCAATGCACACTGAAGTTCATGTTAACTCCATCCATTTCTAACACAACCTCACATTCATTGCTGCAATGTGGCTAAGCAGGTACAAATTTGCACTTTGAAGAACATGAATTACAATGGGGACATGGAGTAAAAGCACAGCACGGTGGTGCATTCACATTTAGAAGGTGTGTTCTGTGTACTGCTTCCTTGTGTCATTGCTGCTGTCACTGTCCTCATTGTTTTTCCAAGTGTTAATAAAATTGAGGCGTGAAATTACTAACCACCTCGATTTTTAAGCTCGTTTAGTAGTTCATGTGGCAACCATGAGGAGCTGTCTGACGTTCTCTCCCCTTTAAAACTTTACGAAGTTGATTTTTTGTCAGAAATAACAAAATCTTTATTTCATGCGGGAAAATACACAGAAAATAGCTGGAGATTCCTCTGGATCCTTAGCCAACATGGCCAGTATGGACCCATAACATAATATTCACAAACAACAATCCAAATAAAATTTTTACAAGGATGAAATGGTACAATGGGAGCGAGAGAAATATATTCTGCATTTTTTAACAAGATGAAGTATACATTGCTTGCATTACAGCCCAAATGCAAAATATGATCACATCAAAGTTAACTCTCTCTCTGCCAAACAGTTGCAGACCAATCAGACAATGGGCACAGGTACGTAGATACACACGGTATGTAGCAGGTGTAGGTAGGTACAAGGGTACACATGGTACGTCGGTACCAAAGGTCTTTCTTTTTCCTTCCTGAAACTCAGAAATGTGCACCACATTTTGTGGGTTCAAAAACGACCCACCCACCGCTTGTTCGAACAAGGGAGGGAAGGACTTGGGGACGACGCACCTGTGCTAGTGCAAGCCTAAAGTTGAGCTCCCGGCCCCCGGCACTGATGAGCACCCGGGTGTCCGGTTGTGGGTAGTCGCAGAAACAGGGGGCAAACTGGAGGTAGCCGTAATACTTGAGGGTGCGCGCCAGTTGTAGATACTGCAACAGCATCAGTCCGACTGTGAGGCTCACCACACTCGAAAGAAAGTACTAGTACTACTGACCACCCCAAACAGGTCAATACTTCCTTACTTCAACTGCTAACTAAAACTTCAAAAGGTGACACTTCCAAGAGTGACAGACATAATACTCCAAAAGGTGAGACTTCCAAGAGCAAATTTGGGAGAGGGAAGGAGGAGGAGTGCGCCCACCTCCCTCTTGGAGCCCTTGGCCTGGAGGGTGGCCAGCTGCCGCTGGGTGTCCTTGGGCACCACCACCCACCCCCGCTCCACGTCACTCAGAGTCTGCACGTAGGCCAGGTTCAGAGCCACCCGGTCCTCCAGCAGGGCGTCGTCCCAGCCGCTGTCCCAGTAGCTGAGACGTGTGAAGAGAGGGGCACGGTTATCGCACCAAGCTGAGCTATGGCGATGGCGATGACTATGCAGGAGGAAGCACCGAAATGCTCGCACAGCATCAATACATGCAAAACTAAAAGCAAGCAGAACACTGCAGCAGTACCCTGCATCTAACGTGACAGACACGTAAACAGCAAAAGAACCATAAGATAATCAGGAATGGCAGGCAGTGACTCCCCCGCACTCAATATTTCTCTCTTTTGCATTTCTTTCGCGACACATGAAACATTGAACAAGATGGCAAAGTGGCTGCTGGTGCTGTGATTTTAACACACAAGAAATCAGGCTGCAGGGTTGGAGTGCCTGAAGCAGCATATAGCCTGTGGTAACCTTCTGATGTAAACTAGAAATACCTAGCACACCTCAACTGTTGCCTCTGCATGCCTCATTACTGCCACAATAGACAACTTGCACTCGACCCTTACCGGTACCATTCATAGACATGCAGAGTGCAGAGCTTACTGCACAGCAACAGGCTCTATGAGCACACAGACAAATGAACAGCCTTCGTTCGCATCCCGACCCCTGAACCATGTTCTGGGAAGCCGGGGAATGTTACGTAGCGTAAAACTGCCACAGCCCCCCACCTTTCTCGCACCCCTTTCAAGTTATCTTTTGTTTCCTTCACTGCGTAGCAAACACAGCAAGCCACCTCTAGGCGGCGAACACACCCATATTAGTATGCGTGGCCTTGTGTGCGGCTACCCAGCATTGAACAGCCAGGCAAGCAATGAAAAGGGGAAGGCAGAAATAAGCATTCGCTCACCTTTTTCTAACAACTACGCAGTAAGCAGAACCAGCAGACGTTTGGGTAAGGTAGGGCGCCTCGAAATTTTCTAGCCTTTTTTGAACTGAAAAAGAAAATAGAAAAGCAAACGCAGCAGGATAAGAAGTGGGACTCTAGAAATATCTTAACGTGCAACTTAGAATTACAGGGCAGAAACAGGTAAATACAGTGAGTGTGAGCGTAATTATAGTGGTGCACCACCTGCTGACATAATTTACACTGAACATGCACTAGGACTGACTTGACTCAGATACAGTATTGTTCATAAACACCACATGGATTGAAATACAGTCAAAACCCGCGATAACGAAATCCCGCGGCAACGAAATATTTTCGCATCCCCAGCGAACATCCATAGACGCCCATGTATTTTATATCTCGCGGCAACGAAACGTTTTTGGAAACTGATCCCGCGTTAACGAAATTCGGTGCAAGTTTGGTCGGCATTTTACGTACCCATTGGAGGGTAACTGTGTCCAAAAAGTGCTCAAGTGCATTTTTTTGGACTCAAAGTGCGTAAACTTCAGTCACAGCATGCTTGCATGGCCGCCGCCATATTTGTTTACAAAAGACTGCGCAGCCGGCGGCCGTGAAGGCAGCGTCGTAGCGGGACCATCAGGGGGCGACACATGGTGACCCAAGTCGCGGCCTTGGCTTGGGCTACGCTAGCCCACTACCGCTGAACAGAGCACGTTCGTTTGTTGTTTGTGTGTGGCGATTGGCATGTTTGCTCTCAGTAAGATGCCTTCGCCAGCCTCAAAGTGGAGGTTTTTATCGCTATGAGATAAGGCAGCCATCATGGCCCAAGTCAGTGGCCCAAGGGAGGATAGCGCCGACGAGTTTGGAAACGCCTGCAGCTAGCTCAACCATTTTGAAAAGCAAGGATCCCACCAGTTTTCAATGGCGCACGTGCGCAAAACAAAACAGTGACAGCTGTGACCTTTCTGGACGTCTAGAAAGCGGTGCTCACTAAGTTTTGTAAACAGTATTGGTGCAACGAGGTGCCATTCTGTGGCAAAGTTCGTAAACAGAAGAAGCTGGGCTCCACTTGCATGATCGGACATACTCGGTGCCGAGGGCCAGGGCGGAAAACGTGCAGAGAAGGTGAACCCACGGAATGTTTTGGATGCGTTTGACATGATCTCGTTGTTCTTGGGCGCGCACGACGACTAGCAATGAACCACTTGTACAGTGATAGCTGACTGTGACGTTGGCTGCAAGGTAAGGCTCACGAAGTAATATAACTGACTTTAGGAAATAAATTTTTGGTTTGTGGCCAATCCCGGTCGTTTATGTTTCATTCTCGCGGCAACGAAATTCCCGCAAAAGCGAATTTTCTTGCTTTCCCCGGCGGTTTCGTTATTGCGGGGTTCGACTGTAGCCAATTTTGGATTGATTTCATATAGAAATTAGCTTTATAAGTGGGATTACTCGTTTTTTTTTTTTTTTTAAGTTTCATCCACTGCCCCCTTACCCTTTCAAAAATTCGTAGAGTTTTTGGGGACTTCATTCAGAGTAATGTGAAAAGTTTAGTTTTCGCCCCACTGGCTGAGGATGCTGCCAGAGCCCAAGGGCCCATGGCCGACAACTACCGTACTTACCCGATTCTAACGTGCACTTCTTTTCTGGAAAAATAGCCCTAAAAATCCCATGTGTGTTAGAATCAGATACGAAACAGAAACTGCCGAAACAGCGGAAATTTCGTCCCACCCATCGCCATCGCCATCTCAAGATGGCGCCAAAGCTTTTAGCAACGATTTATCGGACGCAGGAAGCCTAGGCGCCTAGGCTTTTCTATCGGCGTTCATGCAAACTGACAAATCGTTCCACTTGCGCGCTTGATAACTGCAATGGAAGCAGCGGCAACGAAGGTGCGCCGCTTCCATGAGTGGCTTATGAGCGGCTCCCACGCGTTCACAACGAGCCATCGGCTGAAGCGCGTGCCTCTGGAGAAGCTCGTGGGATGGGCGTGTGAGGCGAGGGGCCACGATCCCATCGACCAAGGTTGAACGTTCACTCAGAAGTGTGGCATCGCGAACGCGCTTGACGGCACCGAGAACGAGATGCTGTGGTCAGCGGAAAGCGAAGAGGAGCTCTCGGAGAGCGACGAGAAGTGAGATGAGTGAGATTGCTTCAGGAGATAAATAGCCCGTTTCTCTCACACTCGTTTTTCTTGCTCACAAAGTTCCGTATGCGTTAAAATTGCAGGTGCAAGTTTTCTCGTTTTTTTTCTTGCCTGGAAAATCGTGTGTGCGTTAGAATTGGAGGCGTGTTAGAATCGGGTAAGTACGGTAAAAGCATAACAGTTGGCAAACTCAACAAAGTTTATTCCCTCTCTCTCTTGAGAACATTTAGCGACACTTTAATACAAAGATCTAAAAGTCCTGCCACACAACCTTTGTGCAACTGTATCATGAAATTCAATTGTACTGTTAGAAGTAAAATACAGTCTGATATTCAGTTAACAGCTTAATAAATGCTATTTACCTTTTCTCCTGCCCCTCTCTAAGCAATAAGATATACACCCAAAGCTTTGCAAGTGCAGGTATATCAGGAAAAAGATGTGAATGCAGTCATTTTTCTGTTTTCATTTTTGCCAATTTGTTGTACAAATGTCCACAGATGGCCCTGAACACTGCAACCAGTAGACAATCGGAAATTTGGCTTGTTCTCCCAGCTCCTCATATACTACATTTTTAAAACTGCAAAGCAGCAGCTTTTTTGGGTGCTTGTAAAGCGTTTAGAATGCCACTTGGAAGTAAACATCATGAAAACAAACAAAAAGTCGTTCCTTCCTAAGAATAAAAAGAACATCTTTACTACACCACCTAGCATTTACTAGAAAAGAAAATCTCGAGCACTAAGGTGTAACACAACCAAATGCATACAAATAGGAAGCAAACTGACCGATTATGTCAGCATCCGACTTCTTCACCAAGAACAATGCAAAGTAGCAAATGAGGTCCGAAGGCAATCCAATCTGTCTCGCCACAGCCTGCAGATAGGTAAAAATGCATTTTGCGGTGATTGGCATGGCAGAACAGGTAACCATAAACACCACTCAAACAGCGGCTCAAAGAGTACAAAATCTGTTTGCCGCCTGGCCCACACAAAAAATTTGACTCTGCACTAAGTTTTAGCTATGTCACCCATGCAACAAACCAACTGCTTGCAAGAATTTAAACCATACTGACTTTTCACAATGCAACTGCAAATTAGCTGGATGACCTGGAAAAGCAATAGTTTGTTCCCCCCCCCCCCCCCCCCCAAAGAAAAAGGACACCTATCTACATGTGACAACCTGGGTGTCAAACCGGAACCGAACTGAACTGAAAACCGGAACCGAACTGGTATTTTTGCTGGAATATTTCATCACTTGCTTATATTTTGTCACATGCTATGCCAGCGAAAGGCTGACAATTTTGAGCAAGATTCTGATGACAACCTTGCAAATTACTTTTTCTATAACACGCAAGTGGTACTGCTAGCACTGCAAACAGCTGTGCAACACCATGTGTCCCGTTAACTAGAAAATGTAATACATCTATCAGTTGGTCTATCAGTGTGATACATATATCAGATGGTCTAACTGTAATACATCTGTTAGTGTGATGGTAAAGAAAAAAATGTTTGAAAGTTTTGCTCTTCTCAAATCGCCTTTGTAACATCTCTGGGAACTCCATAAGTGCACGACAGTTCAAATGCAGAGAGCATATTAGAGCTCAAAACCAAACAAAAAACCAAACATGGTCGGGTTGCCAAAGTTCACCAAGAAATGAAAGCCCAGCCATGTGCTCACAAACAGATCTAGAAACAGCGACACTGCAGAAGGAAAGGGGACTGAGGCACGACCTTACCAGGTTTACCGTGGTGCCAAGATGTGACTTCTGCTTCATACTCTGAGGGGACACGTAGGCAGGCAATGTCCTATACTGCCAAGGCTCAAGACAGAAGATGACGAGGTCAACGAAGTGGCTGTGTCCTTCCGCGCACTATTTTATGACCGCCATTTACATTCTGTGAGCACGTCCATCGTGTCTCTTTGTAAATAGACCCCGTCCCATCAGCCATGGGTTGCCTCGTCACTTCTGCCGCCATGTATCAAAATACCTCGATGACAACTTCCCTGCAGTGCAGCATGCATGGTGTCCATAGCGATCATCCCGCACGCACCTCCATCACAACGTCGGTGGGGTCTGTGGAGAGGACGGAGACGGTGACCTTGTGCCAGTTCATGAGGAACACGTCAAAGTCGACCTCCTTGGGTGGGGCCGCGCCCATGGTCTCCTGCTGCGCCGACAGCAGGAAACCCGTGAAGGCCTCGTCCGTGGACACGCGGGCATCCTGGCTGGCTGCGCAAGGCAGAGGGGCACACAGTCACCACCGGGAGACCTACCACTGCCCATGTCGCTCTTATCTATCCAGAGGCTCGGCGGTCACTCACAATAGCAAAAACTGGGGGAATGGCAAACAGCTTACTCTCGCTCTGGTGCGTCAGGACTTTGAGAAGTTGGTGGAGAAATGGGGGACGAAGAAAGGGACGAATAAAAGATGAAAGTGTGATGGGGGCAGGTGTTAGGAGTTGAAAGTTAAAAGGGGTCTGGTATTAATAAACAAAACCTCTCCAAGGATGGCACAATCTGGTACCCTTGGTGCAATTTGTCAAACAAGGACTCAAACCTACAGTCCCCCATCATAAAGGCGTAAGTAGAGTCCTACAATGCTTTTCTGGTCGTGACACTCCCAATGAAGTTTCCTTTGGGGACAAAGGCTACTACAGCAGGAGCGCCGCCGCCGATCCGAGAGCATCCAGCGGCCACGGCGCGTCCCCCATGAGTGGGGCCGCGCTGCGAAGCAAAATGTGCACTCATTTGTGGCGGCACTTTTTCCATAGAAACACGGTCTTGGTAGTTATGGATTCAATGGTGCTACAAAATGAAGCCAGGATTCAGAAGGTCTTATAACTGCAGCTGTATGGGGAATCAGTATGAGGCAGAACGTCCACTCAAAACGATCGACAGATGTCCAGATTTGATTCTAAGGAATTTCTCAGCAGTGGGGATGCATAGGAGATTTTGCACGAGTTGAAGTTTCGTGATGGTTTATATTCTTCCGCGACCCTTGACTGCTGCGTTTCTCTTAGCCTTGCCCAGCTATATCTCAGAACCTTGAGGACAACCCCAGCACGGCTAGGGAAGCTCTGGAAATGGTGCTGTTCAGTTCTAAAGAAAATTAATGCACGTGAAAGTGGCTTGGTCAATGTGCTCCGTGACGGTGTTCGTAAGCGCTGAAATTACAAACATTTTTCTTTACTTGGTGTCAGGTGGCTATAGTGAGTGATATGCAGAATGACTGTCACCCTCCTGTTGGGACTGTGCCCCGTGCGAAAAGCAGGGGAGACATTTCGACTGTGCGAAAGGAAACTCTGCACGGCTGGCAAATTATTTCCTTGCGGATTCCTCGGACTCAGCTTCTGCATGCTTTCCTGCATTGCGAACAAGATGTTCGGTGAGCTGTCAGTGCATGTGCTTTTTAAAAGCGTGGTGAACATTTGAGATTACTGAATACTGTGAAACGAAGATCACTCTCTCTAGCGCTTGTAGTTATTGATACTGTCAGAAACAAAGTGGGTGTGTGGGATTCAAAGAATATAAGGAAACAACCTTTTGAATATTTTTATTGATTCTTGCAGCTAATTTCCCTGTAACACGGCAAATCTAATTTCATTCAAAGTGAACGACATTAGCTGTTTATCACATTCAGTTTGGCTGTGCGGGTCTACACGGCGAAACAAATATCATTTGATAGTGGCAGCAGTGACGATAAGCCAGCTCGCAAAATTGCAAAATTATTGTTCTGGTGCCTATAGAATGTTTTCATACATATAAGTTTTTTTAAAGCAGAACAAATAATCCTTTTTTTGAAATTAAAGAGAAGAAAATCATCATTCTAGGTGACATAAGATGACATCACAAGACGAGACAAGTTTGCAAGAAATTCGTATCAGGGTTGTGGAACGAGATTTTTTTATGTAAGTACTTGTTTGTCTTTATTTATTTGAGAAACACTATGAAGGGGAAAATACAAGTTTGCAGACAGTTTTTAGAAACAGTACTCTTTGGTTCATTAGTGAGCTTTCTTGTCTAGTGACGCGTCACTGCTGTCGGGGCCAGAGTTACTTGATATAGGAGTTGCAAAACTCCCCCATAGGCCCCATGCATCAAAAAGTGACCCTATGATTGGTCCACTCTTTTGGATTTTCCGTACAGTGGCGCTATCTGTTGGTGACAGAATAAACTATACAACACCGTTCGCCACTCGACAACCTGGGCGGAAAATGGTATTTGGGTGCTTACATAAATTTGCAGCGCCAAAGAAGCCCAGTGTGCTCAACCAAGCAAGTGTTTTATATGCATTCAAACCAAGAGTAGTAAAAGAACGCAGCCGTGTGGTCAGCGAAACGCATTGTCGTCTGCTGCGCGTCATCTGCGGCCCTTCGCTGGCAAAAAAAAATAAAATAAAATTCAATTCGACGGCTTTACGCAAGCTTGCAAAAATTATTTAGAGCCACTTGATCAGCTACTGGGTTGGTTTTGGCACACAGCGTGATGCAGGCTGAGCGACGAGTGACAAATGCAAATTTAGTACTTCAGGTCGGACCTGTGTTGTGCCGGAGTGCCCGCACAAGTGACAATCGGTCAAGGCAGTTGCACAGACACAGAAACAATTGCAACAAAAACCGCTGTTAAGGAAGCAATGAATAACTTAGGAGAGTACAAAAATAAAAAAAATTATGCACATTTAAAACGAAATTTAATGTTAAATTATCAGTTCGAATAATTAGTTTATTTTTTGGGTAGTGCGTGCAGTGGCCACGGTGGCGCCACCGTATGCACGATCCAAAGCAGGGAGGTACAAGTGTGAGCCGTATTTTTGAGGCGGAGTTTCGCAACTGCCTACATCGAAGAGCTCTGGTCGGGGCTACTCATTTGGCCACTGAATGAGCTCCCCAAGCTCGTTTAGCCGCTAAATGCCATTTGCCTCTAACTGTCATCAGCTCTGCCGTGTGACAGGGGTATAACACACACTGGGCCGCTGATTGACCACATCAACAACTACCAAAGGTTTTGTACACAAATAATCCCGTGATCCACACTCTCACTCATAAACTCCAAGGTATTCATCAAAACACAAGCACACCATTAATAAAAACCCATTCTTTCTCAGCAGCGATGGGAGGCCTTCTTGGGATGGTCCAGGTAAATTAAGCTAGCACTCAAACAGCTAGCGATACACACTTAATTACACCATCTGTGCCCATGGCATGTGATGAGGAATGGGATAAAACAGGTAAAAGAAAAAAAAAAAAATAGACGAATACGACAGCGCATACGCATGCTGCATGCAATGCTAACTAACTAGAGGTGCAGACATCAATGAAGCCCGATGACAATGAGCAGACCACACAAGGTCAACGCTTGCCCCCACTAGAAGTGAATAAAAGAGAAGCCTGGTATAGCAGCAACCTCCGCTCCAGGACACAAACACACTATAATGGTAAGCATTCAAAATATGTCAGAGAAAGGCATTACAAACTCTGCAGCAAAACTGTCAGCTCTCTACTGTATGTCAAAAAGTTACACTTGGCACAAAAGCCACTGATAAAATAACCAAATAACAGCAGTTTTTTTTTTTTTTTAGCTACGCTCAACGAGTGTTTCGGATCCCTCTGACCAATGCATGCCCTCTCTTCTGCAAGTTACCAATTCAGTCTCACACAGACACACACAATTCAACAAGGCAGGCAAGTTTTCCTGCACCAAGGCCTTAGGCATCACCAGTTTTTTTTTTTCTTGGCCTTGTAAGAATGTGGTGAAGCCTACCCGAACCTGCCTATTTATTACAGGGTAAACGCACACTCCTGCACTACGCGTGTACACCGAGGTGCAGGCCTGTGTTGGCCCATCGGCCAGCGTTCAGGCTCACCAAGTTGGATGTACTTCTCGAGGAAACCCCGGCGCTCCTCCGTTTGCGTTGGCGTCAGCGGGAGCAGCTTCTTGGGAGGAAACGGAGGGAGTGCCGCTGAGCCAAACACCTTCTTCAGCTGGAGTTTGGGGAGGAAGGAAGGAAAGGGGTTGCCGGTTATGAAGGCCACCCTTGCCAGACTGCCCGGTACACCACTCGTACGACCAAGCCATGTTCTAACAAGACACACCTGTCTCGTGTGTGTGCCTTTCAGTCTTTATCTCAGAATTTCATTCATGCATTGTTCCAGCAAGAAAAATGACAGACAACTGGCTTTGAATATTGCGCACAGAAAATCACACAAAAAAATTACACCATCTTCCCGTAGCGGAACCCTGAGTAGTATGCGAAGCAGCCATGGGGTCCACTGAAGTTCCCATTAGTTTTCAGTTTGTTGTTTCCGTTGACGTTCAGCTTCGCGTGCCTTCGTTGTATCAATAGTTTCTTGACATAGTTTGAATGAGTGAAGGACATAAGGCGCATTCGTAGCACATGCTCCCGTCTCGGTTTGTAGCGCAGTGGGAAGGGTGCCACGTACCTCCCGTTGCGGCCAGAGAGTCGTGGGATCGAAACCGGGCACCGCCTAACTATTTCTTTTTACAGTGGACTGCGCTGATGTCAGCCAAAACGCTGGCGGGGCTGAAGAGACACGCATGCGCAGTAGAGTGCGGACGGGGGACGACAAGGGAGGGAGGGACACAGCCCCGAGCATAAGATGCTCCGCATCTAAAAAACATGCGAGTGCGTAAGCATAGCTACTCACTGAGTTATGTCCCCCCCGAGTTTCTCTACTTTTTCATCAACCTTTACCCTTTTCCATAGAGTCTTTTTCTTCCTCCCTCCGTTACGACAATGAGCCTTCGCCCGTCATCCTTGTTAAGCCAATATTAAAGCATAATTGTAGGTAGCCTATAACGCTGTGCGTGCCTAAGATATGCCACGCAACGACGAACTCATTGTACATCAAGCTCTGGGAAAAGGTTGTTGACGTTGAACCTCAAAGCACGACGTTGGGCTAAGCACTACGCCCAACACCACAGAGGGGAAATAAAAAGAACTGTGTCTACATGTTTCTAAGGAAGTTGCCCACCTGATCATGTAGGCTGTGTAGCTGCTTGTAGCGAACGGCACAGTGAAAGGATCCATTCACATGTATGTTGTATGCCTGCAACACAAAAATTTAGGGAAACATAAAAAAGGGGAACAATTGCATTTGTGAATATGGAGTGGCTGGTATAAGCTAACATCCAATAAATTTCCCAGATATTTTTACCTGAAATACAGGTGTTACCTCAGAACAGCAGCAAAGGAAAGGCAGTTTTGATAAACGAATACCTAGACCTCTTAAAGCAAAACAACTTTGAACTTTTACCTATACTGTAAAAATGTGGCATCCTCTATCGGTCCTAAAAAAAAATGCTTCACACTCCCCTGAACTGGCACAAGCATTTCTTTAGAACGCAGGGAGGGCACCACTGTTCAACATGCCCATCCTGGTCATGTGCAGAGCCTGGAGATACCGCCAGAGACTTTTTAAGACGATAGTCTTTCTTGGGCTACATAAATGCAGAAATTTTGGTCTGTCTGTCTGTCTGTCTGTGACTCGATTCAGCCACCTGCCCAAAGTGAAACAGAAGCTGATTGATTGATTGATTGTAAGGTTTAATGGGCCGACGCAACGCAGGCGATGCGGTGCGTCGTAGTGGAAGGCTCCGGATTAATTTTGACCACCTGGGGATATTTAATGTGAGAAGCTGCGCAATAGTCTTATATACTCACAGCCAAATGTAAACGTCCAAGTCCGGTGGCAATGTTCATACTTGTCAACATTGTTGAACAAGAACAACACATTACGCAAATATAAGGGAGAAAATCAATACATAAATGATATTTGCAGTGTTCCTTTATTCAAAATTTACGGATGCTTGGTTTTTGCGATAGCAATGAAATACTACATCAACTACAGAAAATCGTCACCTGCTGTTGCCCGCGCCACTATAGCTCCTGGCGGCATCTAAGAAATATAACGGCAACAGTAACGAAAAGTTCTACTAGATAAGTTCCACGTTCTGCTTGGAACGCTCGTGAAGTAAGGCAGCGTTGCTCTATAAAGGGACTGCAATAACCCAAATGCAGCCTCATTTGCTGCCTAAAACTTTAGTTATTATCTTAAGATTGCGAAAACATTTTTATGATCTAAAAGGACTTCCGACATCACAAATATGAAGTCAGACAAAAATTTGGTCCATTAGGACGGACACTAGGCCACACGGGCACTGGCTGCCCATATATCAGTAGAACAAGAAAGCTACCTCGATCAGCATGATGTATGGGGCTCAAGTGACTACAATAACGTAAAGTCTGTATGGCTATCATTTGTGATAACAACAAAATTGCACAATTTCGCTCCCCTGTCACTAGCCCATTGAGCCCCCGGGGAGTTGACACGCATAAGCAATACTTTTTTTAGCCCACGAAAGTACGTGCTGCCCTCTCTTTTTTAATTTTTGAAGCTCCGGAAACCTTTGTCTGTCAATAGATGGCGTTAAATGTCGAAAAAACCACAAAGTGCGAGAGAATAAAAAATATTCAGTTGTTGCTCCTGAGCAACATTGTGCATCAAAGGGCTAAGCTAACGCCGCTGCATTAATTTCACGAAGCGCACACTGTGCATGTCTATCAACTGCTTTTTCACCACCTTCTCTAGCTGCTCGATTTCAAAGCACATGTTCACGACTCTTTTTAGTACTGAAACACGGCGTCTTCTCAGTCTTTGTGACCTAAACTCTGCGACTTGTCGCAACTTCGCTTTACTCGAAACCCTGAGCAGCTTGTTCAATAATTTTTTAAAGACTCGGATTTCAAATTACCGCGTTCCTTCACCAAAATATGCAAACCCAGGAACTCGCAGAAGCAAAAGAACCAGGCAGTAATTTTAAGTAGGATGAGTTTGGAACTGCAAGTCCAAAATATTTGCACAGCCTCTATCGGTATCAGCCAGCTACGCAGCTAGCTTTATGGTGTCAAAAATAAAGTTGGGGAAAGTAGCCGTTGAGTTGCCACGCTTTCCTCGTTATAAATAGCTGATTTGGCTGAAATTTGCATTGAACTTGGCATGAGTGCTATCACAAAGAGGCAATCTTCCAAATGGAGCGAGGTTTTAGGTTGTCATCATGGCCCGTGGCAGGAAGACAAAAATACTGAGCACAAAACAGTAGCACGAATTAATTAGTCAGAAACAAAAACAATGGCAATGCTGGCACGGAGTTCGACAAGAACGCGCTTTTCATGTTATACGAACACAGCTTAAGGCTGTTTCCCCTTGTGACATTTTCCTGTGCGACAGTCCCAGTTGCCACTCAATCATACTGTCAGAGACAAAAACCACATGTGACACGGCCTTGAAGTGGGTTAAGGTGTTTTATTGTATGTTTATGTATGTGCCGAGTGCCTACATGCACTTTTTTCTTCATGCTGCTCTACTGTACTTACAAAGGTTGCCGACTAAGTTTCTTCTCCTTTCATGATTGATACGGCCAAGAGTTTCGGCCAGTTGTTTTTCTATGGTCTTTCAGTGCAGACGACCCCAAGGAGCTGAATAAGAATACGCAAGACGCCTGTATATTTAGTTTGTGCACTTTTGTGGTTGTGCATGCCAAATTTTTTCTGAATGTGCGCACTGAGCGGCTTCATAGGTTTCAGTGCCACAAGCCATTGCACTTCAGTATTCCTTTGATTGTCGATGCTTTTCAGAGCACATACACTTCTCACATTGCACAAGCAATAACAAGTACGCGATGTAGAAACAATGTGCATTTGTCGTTTCTCGCACTGCTGCTATCTGCCTCCAATAAGCGGTGAACGAGTCAATGTTTATATAAAGTATACGAGTCTCTATTCAGTTCACTGACTTTTTGGTAACTTGTTACGAGAAGCACGTTTATGCAAAAATATGCTTTATAGGAGCACCCTGTTTCTAAGCGCGCAGCAACATTCCGCTAGTTATACTAAAAAAGCATAAAGTACGATCAAGGCAAAAGCGTATCTTTCGATGCATATCAAGCAAGGAAAAGGTACCAACAAAAAACGTGTTTCCCGCAGGTGGTTCGGCAAGGTCTGGTAACGACTTATGGTCTTAAACTTTCCACCGACGTGCTTGTGGTTTCAAATTGAAACTAGGATAAATTTGGCTTAAATTTTACTCTCTTGATAAGCATTTAGATCATCAATTGGGGAACTGGAGCGGCGCCCTACTTAAATCACTATACAAGTACAAAATGCAGCTAGCACAACGATGCACACCTTTCCTTTACAGACTACAAAACTATAAATCAAGGATTTGCTGCGATGCAGCTGATACAAAGAAAATAGCAGGTGAAGTCGGCCCGCCCCAATACTGATACTACCACTTACGAAAGTAAAAAACAAGAGGAACAAGTTACGACATATGCGGGTTGATTGAACTCTTACGACTCTTCGACTACCTTACAGAACTTCCGTTAGTTATTTGTAAACACCATCTGATATGCTCAGTTGGTTCTCAAAGTACAAACATTCAAACGACAATTTGAAGCTTGTAGCGGGTGAGCTCGAATACGTCCAAAGCGACGAATGTAAACTTGAGAAGAGACCCAACGCGGTTCCGCCACAAGATCGCAAACATTTACTACTCACCACATATGAAGAGCCGCCTTCGTCTTTAAGTTCTTGTGTGTCCGGTATAGAAAAGTGCATTTTTATGCAGGCAGCCGAAGTTCACCAGCGCACATGGGGCACAAAAATATACGTAGCTATAATGTTTTTTTCCCACATATGCTCCGGCCGCCCATACCTTCAAGACCAAACTACGACCACAGGACCCTCCTGCTGTAGTCTTCCGCATCCACTACAGTTTCCGCGTTCGTCCGCACGCTACCGCAAAATAGTGCTCTTAAAGAGATCAGCCTAAAGCAAGTCGTACACAAGATATTCTTACTACGGTGGAACAAAAACTAATTATAAAGCACGCTCCAAGAACTGTTACAAAAGTAACACATAAAAGTAAATTATAATTAAACAGCTTGCTAGCAAACGCAAAACTGCATGACCGCGTAGTTTGAACTGAGTGCTGCTGCCGTACGGACGTGCTTGCATATGCGAGGGCCCGCGGAATCGGCAAAGTCTACGTACCACCGTGCGGCCGCTTCCTCCTGAACTATGTTCTTTGAGCGGCTGTCGTGCTTCTGCGCGTGGCCATGGAACGTTTAGGCCCCGTCCGCCAGGCAGCCGGTCCATGGGCTTCTCCCGAGAAAATCGCGCAGGTCCCGTCCTCGGTAAGCTAGTGAGGAGGTCCATGGACTCCGCTTCTCGTCATTGTAGGAGTTGGCTACTGAAAGCAGCGAACGTTCCAACTTGACGTCCGTGAAGTTTTTACAGCGGACCTTCGCCGTAGCTGTGCCTTCCTACCCATTTCTCCCTTCTATGTAGACCTCTTGTAGCTCCCTTCTATGTAGACCTACGTAGACCTACAGACCTCTTCCCACGTGCGTTACCATTGGCGGATCCAGAGGGGGGGGTCCGGATCGATGTCCTGACCCCCCCCCCTTTAATTTTGGAATTTATACCCCCAATAATCCCTCAGGTTGTAGAAAAAGTCTAGTTGATGACTTTTTTCTATTTCTAGTATTTTTGGTCATCAAAAATTTCGGTGAAAAAATGCTAATGAACTCATACTTCTAGCGAACTTTCCTAACACAGGACGAAGAAGGAAAAGACGAAACGCCCAACTCTCCGCTTTAATAAAAAAAAAAGGCTACTACCCCCGCGTGCTCCTTTTCAACACCATCATTATCATCGTCACTGATAGAAGCTGACCCCCCCCCCCCAAGATTAACCTGGATCCGCCCCTGCTGTTACACGGACACCCGTTTTACCATGCCACGCATCATCAGCATCATTAAACCCTAAACTATCCATGCTTGGTTGTTTTTACAGCCTCGGTTACATATTCTGCTTATCCGCCGAAAACTGAGCGAACAGGCTTATCGGGGTTTTCGACAAATACTGGATACGACATCGCACCACCTTGCCACCTGTTTTCTCAGCAAGTCAGGCGGTGTTGAACAAGCGAACGCGTGCTTTTCAGTTTCACGAAGTGATGCCTAAGCGCACAATATCGGGGCGGCCGAAGATCACTTCTCCGGAAGAAGGAATAAACATTTATTGAACTCCTTAGCCCAGCAAATCCTTTATTAGTCAAATTATAGTTACAGAGAGTCATCGGCTGCCACTTTTTCAGGCAGCTGCTGGTAGATTTTCTTACGAAAATCACCAAGCTCTTCTGATAATCCTTGTTGGCAGCAGTAGCCAGCCATTCCTTAGTGTGTGGTGTGCCCTAATGAGTTAATGGTTGTTTTTTGGCGATCAAGTGGCCCTAGCCCTGCACGATGTGCAGGAAATTGCGCGATCACATGCGGCAAATTGCAGTCACAACTGCTTGCGCCCTTCAGGAACTGGAGGACTAGATGCAAGATGGTCTCGCATAGGAATCCAATGCCCGTGTGCATATATGGCACCCTCCAAAAAGGTATGCAGGGCAGCTCTCCTTCAAAGTTCTTCAAAACCAAGCTGAGCACTCCATCACGCAGCTCTCCTTCAAAGGTCTTCAAACTAAGTTAAGCATTAAAAATATGTTTAGCACAAAAAAACCAAAGACAGTACACAAGAAAGGAGATGGGACAGGCGCTATCCCGTCTCCTTTCTTGTGTACTGTCTCTGGTTTTTTTCCGCTAAACGTATTTTTAAGGATCATGAACGAACTAGCCCCCCCAACAAGTTTTGTTAAATTATCGAAGTTGAGCACTCCATCACGCAATCTGGCAGCCCGTGGTAATGATGCAAGATTCAGGCCGTAAAGTCATACAGGTGTTCTTGCCGAGTCAATCCGCATGTGGAACATCATTGTTCATTCCTTTGGTGGTCGCCAAATTAAAACATGGATGCCCAGGGGAACTAAAATGATCGATAATGGCCTGCTTTAAAATGCGCTGCACACCTTTCAGCAAGCAAGTGGACGAAAGTTCTTCTGGGGCCAACTTGTCCGCAACTTCATTTTCTAACGCTAGAGCCATAAAGAGCGTTGTCAAGTCCACGCCAACTCCGAGCTATCGGAACTCTATGCTGCGAAAAGTTGGTGCATCCTACCTTGTGCTGCAATAGGGCATTACCATATTATGTAGTCCCAAACTGCTGGTGTGGTATGTCGTGTAGAGGGTAGTTTAGTAGCAAGGCTAGAAAAGATGCAAGAAAATGTTGCTGGTTTGCACGCATGTCTGCATGGAGAGCTCTCGTGGTGGGCCAGGGCTTTGGCGTTGCTTGCTCACAATGAGGGCACAGTGAACAGTTTTATAACAAGCATGTCACCGCTTTCATATTATAGGTAGTCCAGCACCATACACAGACACCAGTTGACCCATTCATGTTATTCAAGATTGGTATAATGCCAATGGTAAGCTTTGCCTTGCATCTGTTCTTGCTTGAAATTTGGCGAGGCATGTGGCATATCTGCTTACTTCGCTTCATAACGTTACTGACAGTGGACGGACCCCCTCCATGGGTCTAGATCTGAAGGACTTGTCTTAATATTGCACTTTGAGTGTGCTATCTAGCCATTGAACATGAGTTAAATGCTGGTTAAATTTCAAAAAGATGCCAATCCAATCACATCAATCACATGTAATGTAAATTTTACACTGGGTGACATGGCCTGTTCGTGGTATTACTGTGCAATCTGGGGCCCTATTCTCGACTGTAAAAATTCCCAGGTAAACTGGGAATTCGCCGAAGTTTTTTGATTGGCTTTCAGTTTTGGTCACGTGCTTTTGGCTGACAACGCGGTTGCGTGTGCCTTCGTCATTTTAATGTTTCACGACGTTTACGGGCCCGTTCTAAAGTTTGCCTCATTTCTTGCTACTGAAACTGCATACATTCTTGGCCGGCAATGAAAAACTAGACTAAATGCACCGGGCATGGCAACGTAGGCCTGTCTGCTATTCAACAGTACTGCTTGTAATACACACCCTTTCTGCGATTGGCTGAGAAGGCGTGACGTAATTTAAACAGTTGGCGGGAACGATCACGTCACACATTGGCAACTTCAGCCTGCGTAAAAGTGACGTAATGTTACGTAACAGCTTAAAAATGGCGGCTGCTTTTGCTGCGAAATAGGGCAAAAAATTTCATTGACCTTCGGCGCTGCGAAATATCCATGAATTTGCAGCAGGCGCAGTTTCGCATGACGCGCGGTTTAAAGCATGTTTTAGGTCAGCAATCATGGAGCATACAAATAACGTGCAGTATTTTGCTTTCATGTTTCGCAATAAACTCCTCCTAGTAAGCTGCTGGGTCACATGATTGAACGTAAGAGAAACATAACAAAGAAAAGTGACTCTTTTGTTCATTATAGTGCTGATTGAAATTGAGCGTGACAAATAAGTGAATCGGCGACATCGGTACGCTCTGCGGTTATCAGGCGTAGCTCTTCGCTGTTCTCTGTGTCATACAAGTGATGGACGCAGCAGTCTTATGTGATCACGCCATAAACTTGTAACATAGCAGCAGACGATAGTGTGGCAGCGATGGCGGCCGGGAAGGTGATAACACAACAAAGCTTGCATTGAAGCAGAGAGCTCAACTATGTTACTAAAAGAAATTGAAAGAAATACAAAGATACGGTAAAAAAAGATTGTGTGATGTTCTTTAGCTCAACATCCCCCTTTCGCTCGCTTTTGAATCAACGTTACTCGATCGCCTTGAGGTGTCAACACCAATTTCGACCTGCAGAAATGCGTGTCCCTTGCCAACCTCGGCTACAGTCTTAAATTTTAGAATACATGCCAAGGGTTTTTATGTCTTTTATTGGCAATATTTCATAACTTAGTTGAGATCTTTACGAGCGAAGCGTCAAATTACACTGCATGTCGTCAGAGCTACACGTGCATCACGTCACCGATTGCATGTACGACAGCTTTGCTGTGAAATTTGTCTCTGCACACCATGTCACGATGCATCATCCCTATCATTACACAAAGGAAAACAGTGATGAAAAAATGCTTATTTTAAAAATAAAGGAGAGAAGTTGGCCCAAGACAGATCTTTAGCCAGCTACTTCCTGCTGGGGCAAGGATAAAGGGGGCAATGTCGCCATGTTCTTCCCCCTCATTCAAGATAGGGGCTACAGTCATGCAGAATGAAGATTTTTCCCTCTTGGGGAGCAGGAGGAGTCATCCAACAGGGGCAACAGAACATCACCCACTCCTCTCATTAGTGAGCACTAAACAAGTGTGCGAGACGCTCATCTCAATGTGGCTTTATATAAAGCAAGTCACCAGTCCGTCTTGAACATGCTCGGAGTGACGAGACACACACTGCTCAAAATTTGGAATGCAGTTTATTGTAGAAAAATGCAATATAAGTCTGGACGTACAGATCTTTGCAGCATCCCTACTCCCATTGTTTGGCAACCACCACACTATACAACACAGGCAAGTAGCAAAGCAACTTGCATTAGGAACCACTTGCTCAGCACCAACGTCCTCCTGCGGGAAAGGTTTGAGCATAGAAGCGACGGCAGTGTCGCGGAAATGCGCAAAACATTCAAACGCTGCAACGCGTGTAAGCATAGCGCAAAGCAGGACTTTGGTGCCAAGCTAATTAGGGGAGGGGAGAGCGTTCTGAGTTGTATGCCTTATTGCCGAGTGATTTCAAGTGACTTAGGAACACACATTAAAAGGATCCAGTATGCCGTTGATAGGCTAATTTGTTCCTTGAGTTTCTAGGCACAGCTGACCTAGCAGTCAATGCAGCGGAACTTTAGCCTTACATAGCTGCTCTGGGCTTAAAAAAAGCAATAGATAACAATCTAACAATTACCATAATTTTTTTTACTAATCAGCAGCATTGCTGACAAAGATTCTTCACTTCATCCCTAGATAAAGTAACAAGTCAAAGCAAACAACGTGTTACGACAGGAAGAGTTAGTGACCTGCCGAAAAGCATTTGCTGTTAGCCCACATCAAGCTGCTACATTTCTTAAAATAACAGACCACACTAATTTGCAGTCTAATAACACACACAAAATACACAATAGGCAAACTTGTTCTGAAACTAGAAAAGGCTGACTTAAGAACACACGTGTTCACACCATAATATACCTACTATGTTAGATAAATAATCAACGCATAGAAAATGCAAGCACAGGTTTGCTAAATATCTGTAACAGAAAAAAAAAAAAAAAAGTGCAGCAGAGATCACAACACCCAAACAGGGATACTACTAACAAGCACACTTTTTTTGTGTGTTTATAAAGGAAGCTCGCTCATGGAAAACTTATGAGCGGAAACTGTATAAATATTGCTATAATATGGGGACACGTAGGCAAGAAGTGCTCGCACTTGCCTTCCGTAAAAACTATTTACAGCACGCACGTCAGATCCAAGCAACCATTAGTCCGAAAAAATACGTGCTTAATTAGAAGACAAAAATTAGTTCAAACTCTCAAATGTAGGAGGTAGCGCTGTCCCTAAAGAGAAAAGAAAAAGCCCTCCAGTCCCTTGCAAACACCTGCCTTGCCCAACTTACAAGCACTACTCGCACAGTGAGTGGTGAGGGGAGGCAAAGGAAAGGAGAATGATAAGCGCAGCATTAGCCTTCTCTTCTTACTGCAAAAAAGAAGAAAAGAAAAACGAGGCCAACAGGAGAAAGTAAAACTATCACGAGTGGAATGAGAAACTTCAATTAAGGAGCTGTCACAAAATTAAATCTCAAAACTAGCACGTATTCTAAAATACCTATTTTGCACACAAACAACCCTCACAACAGTCAGAATAAGAAACTTCCAGTTTTACACAAAACTGGCACTTACATCTACAATCAAAGCGACAAAACACACGTCACCCAATTTTCCACATCACATCTGTAATAACGAATTTTTTTGTTTTAATTGAAGACCCTTTTATCCCCTAAAGAAAAAAAGGGGGAAAACTAAAAATAAAAAGAAAGAAATCAACCGTGCAAACGGGGAATTTAACACTTGCTCAATGCGAACAAGAAAAAAGGGAGAACCCTGAAGAAAAAAGAAGAAATCTAAACGATTGGAGGTAAATAATAAAAAAAAAACAACGAAAAAGAAAAAGCTGCCAGTCAGTCAGTGGTCGGAGGAGGGCACGAGGCGCACGATTCCCTTCTGGGCAAGTTCCTGGTCGATGTGCACGTCCACAGCCGTTGACGTGTCGATCAGGCGCACCACGAGCCGCTCGGCGCTTTCCACCCCCGTCCGGTCGTCCCGCTCTTTGGCCACAATCCGGGCCACGAACTGGCGGTCTTTCACCCGGTTGCGGAAGTTGACACAGTCCACCGGGTTCCAGTCCCCGTTGATGGGCGCCACTCCTGCGCACGGTTATTTAATAAGGCACGCAAGTGGCCCCGCAGGCATCGTCCATCAATTTCACCTAGATTCGAGTCTAGAACGTGTGGACCATGTTCTGAACGAGCTTACGTGTCTCGGCAGCTACCAGTAAATACTAACGTTGTTTAGCATACCGACATACATTTTATTATGTAGCATTTTATTCGCTACTTTACACCTTAATACCATGGAACTCGAGACAGGCATTAAACGAAGCTGGCCCAAATGATAAAAACACCAGAACCCACTTGTGCACAAAAATGTGCATCCCCAAAAGATGGCCTCAAATACATTTGCGTTTCACGTCCTTGCTTCAAGAAAAAGAGCGCTAAAAACCACGACAGAATAAACGAAGAACAACGGAAGTCTGACAAGGACATACCGACCATTGTTGACGTCATCGCCATCCAAACTGTCCCACCGCGAGGCCCCCCTTCAAACCAGTTTGAGAAAATAAGGCTTAGCGCTGGATTTTCCACTGCCTCAATACCAGAAACTCTGCACCACAGACTACAGCAGCAACTTGCCTCTGCATTCATTTAGAAGCTGTCCTTTTTAGTCAGACGTACATAAACAAAAGATGGATCGTATGCTTCATGGTTCACAAAGGTGCCAGCTAGAACGTGAACAGCAACACTCGAGCATTGTTTTTCTGTCTTCCGCCTTCACGGACAGTGGCAGTGGCCCCTCTCCTTCGTTTGGTGAGATTCGGGGCAGTAGTAGTAGTAGTGCTCACCGGCCAGGGAAGCCCGTATGGCCTGCGCTGGTAGCTGCCTAAATCGCTGCCACAGCGGCTGCAGCTCAGACGGTTGCATTAAACTGTAGTCGCCGTAGTCCACGAAGTAGACACTGATCATCTGGGGCCCCTGGACCTGCATAAGGGAAGGGGGAGGGAGGTGCAATGAGCAAGGAGAGACACCTATGGCATAGACTATGCTTGCACAAAAGAAAGCCGCCATTTCTTCTTCAGCACCTCACACGATACACACTCCCCTCAGAAACTCATGGAAGGCTCTTGGCTGGGCTTCTACCAAACCACTTGTTTGAGGGCCACAAGCTGCCCAGGTACGGCACGCAGTACCTGTTTTCTCACCACCTTTAATGCTGTCACCCAGAGTGCCAGTAGTGTCTGTGATGAAGATGCGATCACTACGGAAAAGGGAGAACTCCAGCTATTTGGGTTGCCAGCAAAAAGGGCTGACTTTCACCTTCAAAGATTAAAGGCAGGCTTCAATCGTGTTGCTGGCGTGCTCTACTGCTCCGCAATCACATTGTACGTCTTGTGTACTTCACTTTCGTTAGTTCTAACTTTCATTAATTTGAACTAAGGTGCCATCCCCTTGCAGTTCAAATTAACAAGTTTTTACTGTATTGAGTTACATATGGCAACTTACTATCGACCAAATACAGACAACATCCTTAGAATTAATTCTAAATAATTTCCCATATTTGTTTTAGGATGGCTTGGATAAAATGAGTTTCTGCCCCCCCCCCCCCCCCCCCCCCCCCCCCCCCCCCCCCCAATAGAAGGCCATGTGCTAACAGCAGATGGGATTTTGTAATGGTTACAACTTCACAGAATTTTGAGAGAAAAAAATAAGAGAAAAGAAAAGGAAGAAAGAAAGGAACAAAACTCAGCGTACTGATACAGTCGTCTCAGCAGCCAATTTTGTCCCAAGATACCAACATTACATTTAGATCTACACTAACTCCGGAGAAAGTGTGTACACTTTGTTGATGCGACTCGACAGACACACGCAATTTCAGTCAGAACTTAGTGCAAGAAATCTTCGCCGTAAAGAGGCCGTCTTGCCAAGGTGGACGACCAGTAGAGCACTATGCAAGATTTAAGGGCCTCAACAGACTGCGGCGTCCCCCCCCCCCTTAACCCTATTGTCGTCACTGGCGTACCAGTACGTTTTCGCATTTCCCCTATGCAGTGTCAATGACGTACCGGTACATTCTCCATTGTGTGTTCAAAAATTCGCGCCATAGCGCAAAGCGGGCACACCTGGATTGTTTACGCCATCTGTCAAATCTTTCTAGTAGTTCGTATTTTCGCTCGCTAGATCTCTGCTAGTGTATATTGAAGAGTTTGGAGCAACCGCGCCCACCTTTCGTTGCTGGTAGGGCTGCTACAGCGCGCCAGGTTAGCTCAGCGCCCGTTGCCTCTCCAATAGACAGAAACATGACTCAATCATGGCTTTCGCTTGCTCATTGCTGTGCGTTGTGAGGGCTGCTGAAAGTGCTCCCTCCATGGTTACTTTCGCATGGCTGACCGCGCGGGGCCTTCGACTGCGGACAGGAGCAATGGTTCTTCAATTCCAATCTAAATAAGAGCCGAGCTCGGATTTGCATTCTGAGAGTTTTTCAACCAAAGAAGGGGTGTGAGTTCCACAGCATCAGATTCTGATGTTGAAATAATGGGGTCGTCATCCTGGAAGCGTGCACGGCAAACTGAAAATATCTGGAAGAAAGGCTATTTCATACCCACTCTCATTCCCTTCGACGTGTTGCGTTCCGTACGCTATCATAGTCAAATAAATCCCTATGCTCCTTCCCTGATATTCCGGAAACCAGGTCGACACGGCGGTGTGTCATGGCCAGAAACACCGGACAGTGAAAGGGTTAAAACCTATCCACTCTAGGAGTGCGGACAATTTTAAAAATTATTCGTGCCAGGAGTATGGGTAGGGACAGCCCACCAAAACAACGAGCGAAGGCAGCGCCATTTTAAATTTTTTAAAAAAGTTTAAAAATGCATATACAATATAAATTTAAATAAATACTCGTGTTAAAAGGTTTTCAATAAATAAATAAACATTTCAGCAGTTTCAGTAGCTGCAAGGTTTGCAGGTCACGTGTCTAAGACACGTAATGTAGCGCCACGTTTCTACACTACAAACTGTCCCCTTTTAGATTTCGGAAAGTTTAGTGCCACATTAAAATTATTGCTGCCAATTTGTCTATGAATTCACTCGTGGTTACACCACCATATAAAACAGTAGCTGTCATATGAGCTAGGGAACATATACTCGACAAAAATCAGTTGTCTGTCCCTTTATAATTGACTCGACCCAACAGCGGGCGTACCTGCTGCACCAGCACGCGGTACCAGCAGTTGTGCTGTGCGTGGTGTCCCGCGTAGCAGCCGCCCGTGTGCAGCAAGGCCTCGGGCAGCCCCTCGGGGAAGGCACTCGAGCCCTCGGCAGCGTAGAAGCTCTGCATGTCCGCCATCAGGGCCTCCAGCTCGGCCCCCTGCAGCCACTGCTGGCAAGTGAAGTTGAGTGGGTGGGCCGCCTCCGTCACGTTCACGTCCAGGTAGCTGCCGGGCTCGGGCAGCGGGGGCGCCACCAGCGGCCGGCCGACCCCCTCCAGGCCCTCGGCCTGCAGCTCCGCCAGGGCCAGCCCCACCGTGTCCACCGACTCCTCCACGTGGCGGTGGTCGGCAGGAGGGGCAGGGGGAAGGGGGAGGCCAGCCAACGAGAACGCTCCAGTGGCGGGCGCCGGGGAGGCAGGAGCAGACACCGGGGAAGGGAAGCCGCCCACAACGCTGGAGGAGAAAAAGGGCGCGCCGAAATGACAGACTGCCGAGGAAGCAACAGCAGCAGAGCAGCTTCTAAGCTCAAGTGAAAAGCGGGAACAACCAATACGAGCTACTTTTCCCTGTGCGTGCAGAGATGTGGTAGAAGAATGAAGAGGAGGAAGAGTAGCAGCTGCCTCTCGGAACGATCTGCGGCCGTCCTGTTTCTCTTCTCTTCGCCCAACTTTTTCACATTTGGTGCCGAAACCAGACACTGACTACTTTTACGAACGATCCAAAGGACTTGGCCTCATCTCCGCTGTGCCACAAATGTGGGAAGGAATCGTCCTAGAGTGGCCCTCAGATGTCACAGACGGGGAGATGGCCAGCTGCAACCTTCCACGCAATGGAGTGCCTGAAGAGCAAGTGTTCTCCATGAAAGCCCAAGAATACGAAGTTTACCAATGAAGCTCACTCCTTGCTTGATGCCGGCAGCAAGGACTTCGCGAGGCTCACCATACTGCAAGATCGCCTTTTGGCCAGCCATGCCAAGCTCAAAAATCAACAAGGAGCTAGAAGACCATCTTGCAGCGCATGAACGCGATACTGAATTTCAAGAGGCATTGGAGTGCGACTGGATTGTCAACACGTTGGCAGCAATTAGCTGCAAGATCCCACTTTTTGATCAAGCTGTCCAATATGCCCCAGCAGTGCCAGCCATAAACAAAGAGGTCCCATTCAGGCAGGAAATTATGGCCACAACCGGTGCACCTTGTCTACACCAGCCAGACATTCCTGTTTTCCATGCAAGCTCCAACTTTGGACAAGCTTCTGGGAGCAGTTTGAGTGAACCATCCACAGCAGTGCTCTTACGCCCACATCAAAGTTTTCGTGACAGGGGAGGCTGTTGCAGCAATCCCAGGCTTGCCAACAACGGAATTGTGCTATGCGGATGCCATAGAAAATCTCAAGAAGCGATACTGCAACAAGAAAAGGCTAGCAGTATCATTTGTCGGCACTCCCGCCTGTAAAGTCAACTATTGATGTACGGACACTCAGAAGGCTCTACAATGCCACTCAGTTAAAAAACATCCACTGCCTGAAATCTTCACAAGCCAACATATAGTTTCCCCACCATGCTCGTCAATAGGGCTCCCATACGACATCATGTTGAGTTTACTAAAGGGAAGCGACATCTAGAGCTGAACTCCTCATCAGCTGATGGCTCGCCTCCAGCCAATCCATCAGCAGTGGCGCCTGAGTCAGATGACGAGCTCAACGAGCTGCTCACCATCATGAGGATTGAGTTAGGAAGCCGGCAGCAGTGCTGGGGGTCACCTCAACATTTTGCTGGTGACTACCAGATTTGCTGGTGACTATCAGAGAAGCAGCAAACTACCCTCTCCACGACTTCAACATTCCACACGTCGCTGACCGTAGAG
This sequence comes from Haemaphysalis longicornis, assembly GCF_048455015.1. Lineage (NCBI taxonomy): Eukaryota > Metazoa > Arthropoda > Arachnida > Ixodida > Ixodidae > Haemaphysalis > Haemaphysalis longicornis. The sequence goes on along the minus strand of NW_027526335.1, from coordinate 66,031,376 downwards.
AAGAGTGCTTCTCTTGGTGCTCCCAGAAGCATGCACCAGTGACATACATCTTCGACCACCACGAACGAGCACATCACGACAGACAGAAGATTCTTTGTGGACATTTCCTCCTTCCTTTATGAATAAACTTCACTACAATGTTCATACCTTCAACAGCGTAAGCGCTTTCAACAGACTTCTATTTTAGAGGTTAACCACAGCCCCTTTTGGAGCACTTTCAGCAGAATTAGTAAACTTTTACATCCCCCACCTGGCCATCTTGCGCAACCAAACCAGGATATACCGAACTCCAAGGGGATCATGAAAACAGTTCAATATTGTGGGAATTACGGAGGTTCGCCACCTTCCCTATCTCTCTCGGCTCGCCACGGAGGCGAGAGGGGGAGGTCCCTCTCTTTCCAGGCGGCCCGCGCGCTTCCCCGCCGCGAGAGGATGACGGCAGGGGCGCTGCCGACCCCCTCACGTGACCGGTTTGTCCGGAAGCTCTGGGCAGGCTGGTCCAGGGCTGAGGACAAAGGAAGGGTCTCTTTGGATACCAGCCATTATCGGGAGCGGCCGGAAGTACGTGTTGCTCCTTTTTGGCCTTCCTTTGTCCGCCCTCGCGCCTGTTTCTCCCGTCCTGGCGAAGGTGGTCTTGGCGGTGTAGAGTGACGCGCCCGACGTCCCCTTATTGCAGTGCAATAAAAGTCGGAGTGGGCGATTTCCGCGTCTTGTGTGTGTTCCTTGCTGTTCTAGCCTTGCGGCTGAATCTCGAGGATCGTGCTAGGCCGCCGTAAGAACCCTGGTCCCCACAATATATCGACAATTCGAAATATGCTGACGCACGCTTAGCTGTGGTAGCTCAAGTGTGGCAGCACACGCGAGAAGTCATCACCATCGCCTTGTGCCTGTGAATGGGAGTTTGGCACCCATATATTAAATGCCATACTTTGGCATGGGATTTCCAAGGGGATGTTTAGACTGTTCAATATATGCAATACTTCACCATACACAGGTTCAACTCCACCCCCTCTCTCCCAATGACCTCACGGCATCAACACTCATTTATTTCTTGTCCAGCCTCCCCAACCCAGCAGCATTGATTGATGCTGCATCGGCATAGTTAACATTGGCCAATCTACACAATCTCACTCGAACAATAGCGCTCAACCAGCAGGTGCCGTTCTACCCAAAGCAGCTTCCCTTTCCCTCTTCAGCTCACTAACACTCCCTTTGGAAGCAGAAAGAATCGAAACAAATAAGGCTTTGGCAAAGGCGTTTCAGCTTGCATTTGTAATTCACTTCAGCAAGAACGCATAATCGCTGCAAACTGCGCTACTGAAAAATACCGTATAAACCGTACCGTAATTACCCGATTCTAACGCGCCCCCGATTCTAACGCGCACCCGATTTTCCTGGCAAAAAAAAAAAAACACGAAAAAACTTGCACCTCTGATTGTAACACGCACGGAACTTTGTGAGCAAGAAAAACGAATTCGAGAGAAACGGGCGATTTATTTCCCGAAGTAATCTCACTCATCTCACTCCTCGTCGCTCTCCGCTGACCACAACATCTCGTCCTCGGTGCCGTCAAGCGCGTTCGCGATGCCACACTTCTGAACGAACGTTCAACCATGGTCGCTGGGATCGTGGCCCACGCCTCGCACGCCCATGCCACGAGCTTCTCCAGAGGCCGACGCTTCAGCCGACCGCTCGTTTTGAACACGTGAGAGCCGCTGCTGCCGTTGCTGTAATCAAGCGCGCAAGTGGAACGATTTGACGATTTATGTGAACGCCGATATATCTTAGGCGCTAATGCTTCCTGCGTCCGAAAAATCGTTGCTGAAAGCTTTGGCGCCTACTTGAGATGGCAATGGCGATGGGTGGGACGAAATTTCCGCTGTTTCGGCAGTTTCGGTTTCGTATCCGATTCTAACGTGCAAGCGATTTTTTTACCTATTTTTCCGGAAAAAAAGTGCGCATTAGAATCGGGTAAGTATGGTATATACTATACTGAAAACACCGTATAAACCGGTACATCGGTAGTTTTTTCTTTTTTTTTTTTTCAAAAAAAATTCTCACAAAAGTCACCCTCGTCTTATATAGCAGTCATTCCCAGAATGCAAATTGTTGTCCGGCAACAATGTGCACACGTAGTCTGCCAACAAAGTGCAAGTTGCCGTGTAAGCGTTTGCGCATTTGCGTAGTGAGCACAGTCTGTCGCCATCACCCTTTGTGTCGGACTGCTCTCTCACTCTATCAGGCCTTTATTTGCTTTTCACTTTTCTCTACCGTAAAATCCCGAGAGATGCCCCACCCCCGAAAGATAACCCACCCCTGTTTTTGGCACGATTTTCCATTTTTTTCAATAACACCTAAAGATAACCCACCCCTGACAATGGCATCATCCCAGCCGGGGATGACGCCCGTGGAAACAAGGTTAGCTAGTGTGGGTAGGGTGCGATAACAGGTCACAGGTCACAGGAACCTGAAAAGGTGCGGTATATCAACAGCCCTCGATGGATCAGAAGACTGAGAGCTTCATGAGCGGCTCGTTTCGGCGATCCCTCCTTCTGCTGCCCTGCCAACCACGTCGAGCTCCGTGCGTGAGGAGGTGGTCGACCTTTTGTTTGACAGCGAGAGCGACTGTTCGTTCGACGGTTTTGACGACGAATGAATACAGTGCTAATAAACGCGTGTTCGTTCTTTGGCTGCGATACATTTCTCAACTTTTTTTTTACTGCACACCGAAAGTTAGCCCACGTCATATTTTCACTCGATTTGCTCTCGATCTTAGGTGGGCTATCTCTCTGGATTTTACGGTAGTTTTTCGTCTTTTACTCGTCGTGTGTGTGCGTGCCTGCATTTCTGTACGTGTCTGTTTCGAGATGAGTGGAGGAAGTCGAAGTCAGTTCACCGCAGCGTTTAAGCTGAAGGCGATTGAGTCGCCGAGCAGAATGGGAATATGGCAGCGCAATGCCAGTTTGGCATTTCGGAGAGAAGTGTGCGGTACTGGTGGAGCCAGAAAGTTAAGCGGTGCACCCAGAGTTGGAGAACAAAGTGGCAGACTTCATTCAGAAACTTCGCTCACGATCGCTGCCGGTTACAGAGGAGGCCATCCGCGGACTGGCTCCGTGAACTGTACAATGAGTGGATAGCCGGCGAAAACGAAAAGACACCTACGGGCCGGCTGCGAAGACCATCCCGCGCTACCGTGTCCTTCTGGGTGTCCCTCTCTTGGCAGTCGCTGCCAGAGGACATGGCTGCCCGACCGTTTAGGAAGCACTCCATCAGCAACGCGCTCGACGGCACTGAAGATGACAGTGAGAAGCAGTCATCCTCGAACGACTCTGACAGTTCGGACGAGTGACTTCGGCAGGCATAGTGAGTGGAAGTGACGGACGGGCGTGGAAAATATAGACATTGTGTGTGCGCTTCTCTGCCGAATGATTTTTTTAATCTTTTCTCACCTCAAGGCAGGGGGTCGACCTATATACTGGGTCAACCTATATTCCGGTTCATATGGTACTCCTCTACACTTTGCGCGCCCCTTGCCCATCTTCACTCTCTTGACAGCAAAGGATGTGCTGTCAGTGGCCAACAACACAGACAGATCCACATGGTCAGCCCACCTCAGACTTGAAGCAGCCCACTGCCACCCATACTGGCCCCCTCGCATCACCCCCGTAACACAGTGAGTGGGAGCTCACCCATTGGTAGCAGGCTCGGATTTTCTTTCGGGGACAGAGGAGCGGCGAGTGGCCACCAGGGCACGCTTGGGCTTCCTGTCCTCCTGCCTGCACAAGGTCACCCCCAAACGCCTCAGTTGGCAGCCACTCATGTTCTAAACTGGCCAATCAGAACCCACCTGGCCACTTCCAGAGCCACCGCCAGGGAGGTGTTCACCGAAACGAGTTCATTGTTCGGCTCAATCCTCTTGAACATTGAGACGAGCGGGGGGCTTCCGTCCTTGCCAGGCACAACCACCTGAGCAAAAACGCCAATCACACACTGACAATTCCCCAGCATGATCAGAGTTCACTGAACTGTGTATTCTCCTCCCATACAACTCAGTTTCTATTTTTACAAGGTGTACCCACACCAAGGACCAGATCATGCACCGCGGTGGCTCAGTAGCTAAGGTGTTGTGCTGCTAAGCCCAAGGATGCGGGTCCGATTCCCGGCCACGGCGGCTGCTTTTCTTGATGGAGGCGAAAAGAAAAAATGCCTGTGTGTGTGTGATTTCGGCGCACGTTAAAGATCCCCCTGGTGGTCAAAATGAATCCGGAGCCCTACAACTTGGCGCGCCTCATCAACCTTGTAGCGTTGGCGCGTTAAACCTCATAATTATTCAACCCAATCTTTGTCCGGACCACGGTATGTGCATCTGGCAAGAGCAGGCCACTAGTCTGTGCGGGTTGCCGCAGGACTGCAGCACTCACAATCTAACAGCTCGCAGAGACTTTTCTCACTCAGTTTAGTGGGTGAACAGGGTAGCAAGCACAGCAGTCTGGCAACACCTGTACTGCATGGGCAAGACTTACTTGCGCCACTTGAAGATGGTTTACTCAAGACGGCTGTATCAAGGCACTTTGAGCAGCCACTTCCTTCCTCTAGACAGGAGAAGGCGTGAGCTCGCTATAACGGCACATGGTTATTCACTTTACCCAGCTGTGCAGATTACCCTTACTCGCGCACTTCTTTTGACACACGCAGGGGTGAGACAGCCCAAAGAGATTTGGGAGCAGTTTTCGGAGCAGCAAAATTTCGATTTTGGAGCAGAAGAATCTTGATTTGGAGCAAGTAGGGACATTTAATACATCGTCTTGTGAGCTTAAAAAATCATAATTTCAGCAATTTGAAGGGTCAAGTACACATTCCAATCAGTTTTGAATACCCAGAACACTGGAACAGCCTTAAGCGAAAGAATTTTTTAAGAGTATCACAAAGTTCTAACTGCACTACCTTTTTCCTGACTAGTGATATTGTGTTGCGGATGTACGCAACACTGACAACAAAACTGCCGTTAACATTATCAAATTTAAGGGCTCTGCAATTGTGGCGTGTTTTCTTGCCGTTTTAATGCCAAAATTATTATTTTTGTAATCCCAGGCTGCGTTGTATGAACGAGTGTAGTCACGGCAACAGTTGAGCAACTTCGAGATAACGGTCGCATAGCCCAGCCTACCCGTTGCAGTCCGTGGGGCGCACGTCCACCCGATGATCATTTGAGTAGCGTGACTGTTTAGCCACCTAGATTTTGGCATTAAATTTCACTTCGCATACATCAAGTGTTATTAGTCGCGTGCTATGGCAACCATGCAGTCCTGCTGGACAGGTTGCGGCGCCGCAGCACAGCCCGCAACTTTCGTGCCGACCGTTCCCTCCCGGGCCGAGGCTCGCGATCGCGCTTCGAAGCACAGCAACACCTCAGCATTTTATAACACCACAACGAGCCAAAAAGTTCAATTCACGAACCCGATTATAGACGCACGCACCGCATTTCACACTCAAGGACAAACCACGCCGAAGTCGTAGGCCCCACATTTCAAAACTTTTTTTACGAGCCGCGCAACTTCTCTAATCTCGCACCAATCTCAAACCATATCCCCGCGTTAACGTCACTGTTCAGAGCCACAATTGATAGAATGAATAGACTGGAACCCAGCTGATAGCGTAAAATAAACCAGGGTAAATATCGGCGATGCGCAGTGAGCGCGTGAAGTAGGCAGTAGCAGGCAGATCAGGCGGCGGCCATGTTTGTAGCCACAGCGATGCCTAATCGGGAAGGCCGTTTCAGCGAACCCGGACAGAAAGCAAATCGTGTTTTAGAAGCTATCGTTTGCTTCATTTCAGTCTTTTTATGTTAGCCATTTCTGTTGACCGACAATAAAAGCGGTCACCGGGATGCGGGAGGCTTTCGTCCCCGCCGGAACTGACATGAGCATCAAAATCCGTGCCTTTCAGGCTCTTCTGGAGCAGTTCGGCACAATTTTCGCAATTTTCATGCTTTTGGAGCAGCTTGGCGCAGGAAAATGGAATTGTATTAAAAAGGCGCAATATGCGCAGCTGTCTCACCCCTGCACACGTGGAACTTTTCACGCATGGAGAGCTTACGGGCCTTGAACATGGCATCAACATATCCAATTTACTGCTGACACCTTTAGGGGAACCAATGCAACACAATGCAGGCAACACATGAGAGTGCGACTACATAAAGCAGCCAGAAAAAAGAAAATAAGGTAATGGTGGGCGACTCTTCAGAATTAAAAACACATACAGCAGCACTTACCCCACCACACACCAGACCCCAGTATGTGGTTATTATAAAATACCTGCGCTAGCTGATGCAAGGTAACTCTCAAGCTCTAGATAAGAGGAGCTCGGCGCACACCAGGTAAAAATGCCCCCGGGCACGTGCCAAACCCAAGACAGCACACACCTTGAGGAGGAGCCCAAGGTCCGCAGGAACCATCTCTCGAAGAAGGCGCGTTGCTTTGTCCGTCCACGGCCCCACTGCAACGTCTGCTAGCCGGCAGACGAGGGCCTGCGTAATACAGCCCCAAAGATGCATGAACACCTAACAAATTTGAAAGATCAACTGTACTTTAGGCATCAGCACCAAAAGCTAGGCAACACTGACCTGTTCAATTTAAGCACCGACTCTGTGGGGAGTCTGTCCCCATGTCTTGCTTAGAGCTAGTAGGCCGGCGCCGCCATCACCAACAAGGACACGCCGGGTCTTGCGGGCTCTCGCGCAAAACGCGACATACCCTCCTCCCAGCCAACGCGCTGACCTGCCTGTTAGCCACGAGCACCCTCCTCCTCCCTGGGAGCCCCTTCTTTACCGAAGGGCATAAAACTGCACACGGGGCCTTCCCCAAGGCCTTTTCCCATGCACGGTCGAGCTGCCCGGTCGGATCAATTGCGTTCCGTTCTCCCGACCACGAGGCAAGGTGAGTCTCCCCTCAGGAGACAAACTAAGCCGGTGGCCTATGACGGCTTATCGAGCTTGTGAGGACTCCGTCCTCCGCCCAAGCTCGGGACAGCCGCTCCCTTGTACTTAGTGTACATTTCACTGACTGTGGGGTAAAGTGTATTTCCTCGACTTCGCCTGCGTCCGAGCTCATCTTTGGCACCTTCCGGTGAGTCGATTGGACCCACAGCAGCATCCATGCGACGCCACATGGTGGGTTGCGGCTCTGGTGCTCGTGTTCTGGCTGACTAGCCCGGTGATACAGCCCATTATAGCTGCAAACCCCACAACTCACATCGCCAGAAACTGAGATCAAGAGCTGCAGGCTTTGCAAAACCAGATGGTCAGTCCTACTGTGACTCGCTATCAGGCTAATCTTTGACACACACGCACATGTAAACAAAAAAAAAAAAAAAAAAAAAAGCAAAGAAAGAGATCGGCACTACGGTGTTGCAACCTTCAGTGTGCAGGAATTGCAAAAAGCCTGTGATATCTCCCATTACCTGAGCCATGCCGTGAAGACGAGACCTTCTCCTCCCTACGGTGACTGTGTGCCCCTAGTCGCGTGTCACGTGCACCACGGTGGCAGCAGCACTGCTGCTCTCACGTGACTGCTCTGAGTGGAGTTCCGGAGATGGCCGGCTCAGCCGCAATGGCTTAGGTTCCAGCTATCAACTGAGACAGAGGTTGAAACTTTTGTTTCCGTTTGGTTCTCCCGTCTTCCCTGCGCAACTTTCCCGACCTGGTTAGCTGGCTTTGATCGGCGAACACTCGAAGCACCCAGCTAGCCTGACTACGAGTCCAACAAACATTGGTTTGCGCATCCCCGCCTGTGCTCTCTTCCACAGCACCAGTTAGTTGCACTGTGTTGCCAGTCAGTGGAGCTAGCATTGCGACTCAGGCCCACGAGCCAGATTAGGTTGCCCTCAGAACCACTCTCACAAGTGACAGCTGTTGAAATTACTGTACTGTCTGATTGACTGAAAGTGATCTCCTTAACTGAAATTTTTAGTGGCCATTTTGTCGAGCCTAAGCCAAACCCCCTTCGGTATAGATGCATTCACTGGGACTGAAATTACTACACTCTCCAATACATTAGGCCTTGACCAATGAATCTGTGCGCGTTTGCTACTCTATCTGCAGGACTACTATCTGCAGGCCTACACCGGGGCACACCCAACACGAACACACACCCATGAACTTGCCCATGAAAACCATACACCCCGCTCTCGAAACTACAGCACACACAAGCAAAGCCTCACGCACTACCGGCTACCAGGTACACTGATTTGGCACTTACCATTCTTGCGCATAGCAGCGTTACTATCGAGGCTCCAATTAATCAGGCATCCCTCCCATGCCCAACGTCTGTGGCTGACCTTATGAGAGGCATGCGTGGTGCCCCTGTGCCAACTAGGGCGCACTCTTCAGACTGCTCACCTCAGATGGCGCCACTTGTGGCACAAATACAGGTAGTGTGCCTAACTTGATGGTCAGTGCGTCTCAGCTACGTGGCTGTGTCTGTGCCCCCACTGCCATCAGCATGAACAAATGGACAAGTCACGCGCGTGAGCAAAGGATACACACCTGGTGGGGAAAGCTCGAGATTTTTTCTCCAAAGCTGTCGAGATTGTAGAGGTGAGATGCTGCCACCAAAGACTCCCTGCCATTGTCGACAAACTTGGCAAGGACCTGAAACCCACGAAAAAATATTATGAAAACAAGAAAACGCACGCAGACTTTTTGGCATTTGAAAGGTCCCGTAACAATGAGGTTGGCATGCAGATAAGCTACTCAGGTCAGAACTTATCGATGCACCAGTTACTACAATGCGGTGGCAAAAATTAGGGGTTCAACTTGCCACAGCAAAACATCTGGGCTGTGTGGGGCTTGCCAGAGTAGAGGTCGCCAACTCAACATATTGTCACAAGATGACCTCACGCGAGTGGAACATAGTGCTATGGTCCCAACGTCCAAGGAGAAAGAAGCTGTGCGTGGCGTGTAGCCTGTGCAGGCGCTCCCATCGGTGACATATCGTCAATATACATCGATTCACCATCACCCACGGCTTGTCCCATCATTGTCCTACCACCAAGCAGCACTGACCCTTCCAAAACCCAGCAACACGATCACATGGTTCTCTTCTTCAGCTGCAACGCCTCCCTTCCTTGTGCGTGTGCATGTGTCCCTCCTCCTCGTTTTTCCTCACCCAAACTGCTTGTTTCCCTTCACTGTGCCATCCATACCGAAAGATGCCAAATGTTGCGCAATGATAACACGGCTCCAAAACATGCGCGATGACTGTCCATTCCCTGTTGGGGCATGCCCATCGGGATCATAAACAAGGCAACCAGAAAGTATCGACGCGAGATATAAGGTGCAGTGAGATGGTGGTGATTTCACAAGAACCAGAGAATAAACAAGAGCAACTGCACACCCAACATGTGACGTGCACTTGGCGTGGAAGTTTATTTGCGTGCAAAAATTCCTCGGTCCATCTACCCGGTGCTCTACACAAACCACGTTTTACAAACGTTGCCCGTGATGGTTACCCACATGCCACAGTGATGCCCGCTGGTATCCTCATTTCAGGATGGTGCCGTCGGATTGATTCGGCGACCCAACAATACCACAGGCTAGTCTTACTCTCCTCCACAGTAAAGGCCTGGAGATTAACTCTTTCGTTACGGCGGAAAAACGGCCGATTTTAAGTGCTTCCACAAAACGTTTTTTTTCTCTTGAGCTACTGGACACACGTAATCTTGCTATGCATGAAATTGTAGCTTATAGATTGCTCTTCCAAACACAAAGCATCAGTTTTGTTAAAAGTACAATTACTTACAGTTTATTTGTCAAGTAATCAGAAAAAAGCCCCCAAGAAAAGTATACTAAAAACACAAATCGGCACTTTTACCGAGACTAAAAATTATTTCAGGTATTTTAAGATATACAAATTGTTCCTACGTTCCTTGGCTATGATTCAATATATAAATCAACAGTCTACACCAAATTTTGGATTTTTGAGGGCCCGTCAACCTAGCGCAACTGACGGCTGTGCCACGCCGCGAGGGCACTCAAAGGTGAGTGAGTCTATGTAAAATGTGCATCCAAGTACCGTACTTACCTGATTTTAACGCGCACTTTTTTTCCGGAAAAATAGGTCGAAAAATCACATGCGCGTTAGAATCGGATACGAAACCGAAACCGAAACAGCGAAAATTTCGTCCCACCCATCACCATCGCCATGTCAAGGTGGCGCTGAAGCTTTTAGCAACAATTTTTCGCACGCAGGAAGCATAGGCGCCTAGGCTTTTCCATCGGAGTTCATACAAATAGTCAGATCGTTCCACTTGCGCGCTTGATAACAGCAATGGCAGCAGCAGCTCTCACGTGTTCAAAACGAGCGGTCGGCTGAAGCGTGCGCCTCTGGAGAAGCTCGCGGGATGGGCGTGTGAGGCGTGGGCCACGATCCCATCGACCATGGTTGAACGTTCGTTCAGAAGTGTGGCATCGCGAACGTGCTTGACGGCACCGAGGACGAGATCTTGTGGTCAGCGGAGAGCGACGAGGAGTGAGATGAGTGAGATTACTTCGGGAAATAAATCACCCGTTTCTATCGCATTTGTTTTTCTTGCTCACACAGTTCCATGCGCGTTACAATCGGAGGTGCAAGTTTTTTCGGTTTTTTTGTCAGGAAAATTGGGTGCGCGTTAGAATCAGGTAATTACGGTATACTCTTTTGTGACCTCGCACAAAATCCTTATCAGTTCGGTGGTAAAAAACAAGAAAAAAAAAATCGAGCGCTCTCGACAAGCCACGCACCTGAACCCTGCAGCGCTAATCTGACACGAGCGCAAGGTTATCTTGAAGGTGATAGCGCGATACGGCGCGGTGCATTTGGCAAAATATCCCGCCCGTACGTTCTCGAGACCCTAAACACAAAATCAAAACCGCAGTCGTCAGATAAGAAGCACGTTTTGTTTATAAATACAGCGCGGAGTCACAACGAAATTACCTGCCAGCGCTTGTTGAAGTTCGAGGCACCTGAACCGGAGCTTCGTCTTCCTAACTGAAATCTGAAGATCCCACATCATTGCTTGATCCCTCACTGCTGCTGGAATCAGAAAAATCGACAGCAGGAGCAGCCGAAGTGCTTGCTACAGCAGTCCGACTGTGCGGAGCGCGGCGCGAACCGAACGCCATTTTTCCTCCTCCTCCCCTCCCCCTTCGGTTCAAATTACTCTTGCTACGCCGCCACCACACGAGACACATAAACGAAACCGAAATTGAAAGAGACGTTGCCAATGAACACACCAGATGGCGATAGTTGTCTGTGGAGCGCGGGTTTCAGATTTTGCGGGAGATTTAAAATCATCGGACGCCGGCTTCCGATCGCCTATGGCGCCGTCGTGAAAGAGTTAAGGGGGGACGTGGCTTTCAAAATCAACTTTCTTGTTTCTTAGTAGATTTTGATGAAAATTGGCACAGCAACTGGAAATGGTTCTCTGACACTAGCATAAAAATTTCAAAGTGATATCATGATAACTTTATTCTTTATGAAATTTTCTTTTTTGAAAATTGTACCCCGCTTGTACCGAGCGTCAGCAACTTATAAAACGTGATAGAAAACTTGTTCAAAGTGCTTTGTATTCCCAAAAGAGTGGACGAGGTCGTGACACTTTGATTTTTTTATTTACAACACAATGTTTTTTAGTTTTCATTTTTTACGAGTTGAATGTACATCAGGCATGTAGACTATGAACGACTACTTGAATAAAAAATTCACAAAACGGAAACTGAAAAAACCAAAACTGTCACGACCTGAACGGTCTATCAAGGAATGTTCTGAAAAAAACGGAATCAAAATAGACCTTGAGGTTGCAAAGAAATCGCCGGGACAAGCGGCTCAGGTGGCGGAAAAAACAGTTTTGAGAAAACGGCTTCTAAAGTTGCAACACAAATTTCAACCATCAAAAGGCCCCAGGGTTGTAGTCTTTTGTGTCCTTTTGCACATGGGGCTTCTTGGGTGCCTTGCCTCGAAGCTGGAGTGCTTTTGCAGCCTTTCTTTTTCTCAAGGCATCCTTTTCAGCTCCTCTGCGAAGAGCATGCTGACCAATTTGGAGACCCAGTGATGCACAAGACTCTGCGTAAGCACGGCGGGTTCCAGAATTGTATTTGCAGACTGCCACATTGACCGCTGTCTCTGTTGCAATCAACGAAGCATTTTCGTCTTTTGGAAGCAGGGACCAAATCACCGAATGAAGACTCTCAGCAGCGTTTTGTGTCTTCTTTCCCAAGCAACGGCTGAGGAGCTGCGCTTCGGAAAGGCGTTGGTAGACAGGCAGCAAGGCCTCAGCAACATGCCTGGCGAGCTGGTTCTTGTGTGGGGGTGGACGCTTCCCGTGCGCTTCAGCAGCTCGGTATTGGCACCAACTCTGAGCTCCTTGTGGGCAAAGTTTGTGGCGCGGTTGTTCATCTGTTGAAGTAACGTGATAAAATGTTGCCATTACGGCCTTCTGCATTTTTTCTACGGTGTCGTGCTCACGTAGGGCCATGCCATAGTAGGTGGTCAATTTTTTTATCAGGTCTTGGGTCAGGCCGCCTCTACCACCAACTGGTTGTCCCTTCTTTCCCTTTGCGACCACACCACGCAGCGCCGAATTCATTCTTTTTTTCACGTGATTAATACAGTCTTCCTTCGTAAACCGGATAAATCCATAAGTCTCATCTTGGCACAGTGCCAGGTAGGTCCTGCAGTCGCCGTCACAAACAATGTTTGTGTAGCGGAAGCCATGCTTTTCAAGTGAGCGTCTGAATAGAATTAGGGCAGCCTCTACTTCCATTCTGCCAGACTTTACATTTGTGTTCTTCTGGCAGATGTGTGACGCCTTCCAAGAGTCGTAGCTCTCATCGCCTTCTTTGGGGCCTAGTGTACATCCATGGCACCGGTTCGAGAGGACAGCACAGTCGAGGACAAGTCCTGTATAAAACTCTATGACTGTGCCGACACCGATGTGGGACGTGTGGCCACGTGTAAGCCATGTCCCATCGTAGACCACCGTAATGTTGTTGTTGAAAGCAGGGTCCATCTCAAGGTACACCTCGCGCACAGCTGCCGCAGCATCAGCAAACATGTTATCAACAGCTGCCTCACTGGCGGGCCGAAACTCTGATTTGAGATGCTTCTGAAAAGTTTTATGATGCAAGCCTCTATGAGAGACGTTCATTACAGACCAGAAGTCTGTCAGAGCTGTTGCTCCTTTACCTATGCTTTTTACAGCTTGCATAGCTCTGACGTTGATGTCAAAAATTCTGCGACCTTCTATACGCGGTGAAGACCACTCCTTGTCGAGGGTACCACAGAAAACACATGTCAAAAGCATTCGTGCTGCCAACCCATGCCTTGTACCAAGATGAACTGACAGTCCTGGTTGGGAGCACTTCTGGCATAGAGCATTCCTCAGAAGAGAGTTTAGGGCCGTGACTTGCACAACAAGAAACTCGTCCGCTGGTTCTGCACTAGCAAGTGCTTCACCCTCACCTGTAAGTTCCATTTTCCGCGCGGTCGCAGGTGTGGAACTTAGCTTAGCTTGTACTTTCGCGGCGACTTCCTGCGCTTCTTTTGACGACACAAAACGGGGCTGCAGGTGTGCCTGAATGGTCCGCCCGGTGCTCGTGGACGGCACGGAAACATCGCCCGAAGTGTCCAAATCGGACCCCGAAGTACGCGCGCTGCGACGACCTCTTACTTCCAGAGCCACGGGGCACCGTTCGGAAAGTTCATCACGGCGGCCGAAGCTCGTGGACGGCACGGAGAAATCACCCGAAGTGTCGAGATGAGGGGCCGTGATACGCGCGCTGCGACGACTCGCTTCTAGAGCCGCGAAGCGCGGCGCGGAAAGTTCATCACGGCGCCCGCTGCTCGTAGACGGCACGGAGACGTCGCCCAAAGTGTCGAGATGCGACCCCGAGATAAGCGCGCTGCGATGACTTGATGCTTCCGCAGCAGCGGCGAGCCGCACGGCAAGGTCACCACTGCTCCAGGTGCCCGCGGACGATGTAGAGTCATCATCGCTCGAAGCTCCGACATTGGAATCCGTCGTATGCACGATGCGACTTGGTGCTTTCGAAGAAGCGGAGCGCCGCGCAGAAAGATCATCACCGCCTCTCGAGCTCGCAAGCGAAGTTTCGACCGCGTAAGAAGTGCTCGGGAGCGGCTCTTCAATGGCGTCGCTGACTGTCGTAGCTGCGCACGAAGTAATGGCCTCCGCATCCGTAACTGTGTCGGTCTGCTGCACATCGGAAATACTTGAAGCTCTGCTTGAAGCTCTGCTTGAAGCAGTCGACCTCCTCGCTGTCGGCGATTTTCGCTTACGAGTGCCGTAAGAGGTGGAGGTTTTGTACTTCATACGTCGCCGACCCATGGTTAGAAATATCCACTACAAAACAATGCGGTGCGCGTGCTGACGAACAATTCGAAACTTTGCACCACAGCGAGCCGAGAATAGAAGCGCGCGCCTAGCAGACAGCACATCTGCCGCGGAGACCAATCACGCGTCGCGCTGCGGTCACGTGGCGCGCGCCGCCAATCGGGGCCCACCTCGCGGCCTTCGGGCTTTTGCTTTTTATGCTTTTATTTTTGCTCGGAGGAGACTGTGAAGGGGGGGAATTTGGAGCTGGAAAAACGCGCTTTCGATTGAGACCAATATGGCCGCGCTCCGTTGCGTGCTTGCCGAGAGAGCCGGCCTTGAAAAACGCCGTTTTCTTCGCAACTTCGAAGAAACTTTTTGCTACCCGCGATGAGGAAAACAGTGATTTAGGGTACTTCTAGATGGTTTTCGGCCAAGAAAATTTGTATTTATATAGAAGAATAGTTGTAGAATATATTAAAAATATTTCCGAAAAATGGATTTTTTGGCCGATTTCCGCGAGTTGAAAGCCGCGTCCCCCCTTAAATTTACACTACCGAAGGCACTTTTTCTACCGCAGCACGTTTGACTCTTGGGAGGAAAGGCACAACTACCCGATGAAATGAAAGCAACTCGTCAGCACCCACCATTCCTCTGGTCAGGGTGGTCTCTAGAAGGAGGACCCGAGCGAAGATTCCCGAGTCAACCCTGCAGGCGTACAGCTTTGACTTGCAAAGCGACGATGCGGGCTTGAGCTGGTTTTGCTGCACGTGGTCAAAAGAAAAAGAAAGGAAACATTTCGCTCCACGAGCAACCCAGCAATAAATAGCCAAATTATGATCGTGTAATTGTCAGCCAAATTTTTTGTCGAATTTTTTCAAAAGAGACATTTGCAATAGATAATTTTGCGGCATTTGCAAGCTTTTCAAGGCACTCAAAATTTTTTAAGAATTACTGATTGGTGGACACCCTGAAGGGGCACAATGCATTTCATGCCCTACAAATGCACAACCAGACAGAACTCTGCTGAAGCTACACCCATAGCCACTAGCAAAACTGTGGAAAATTGGGTTCCCACAAAAGGAAGGAGACTGGCGCTTCAGTCAACCCGACTCAGCAGTTTAATCAACTGCTGAGCAACTGCCAGGTGCTCAGCAGTGCAGACTGAGCATCTAAGGCCACAGCAGCAAGGTTGGACACATCTGATGCTGTCCACCACTAGCTATGGCAGAACAGGACTCCCGCCATGATGCTACCAGCTGCACACTGCATTTTGTCACCACTCACCGCTATGTGGCTGCCCACGGCCTCCATGTAGCGGGCCACGTACTGCAGCCTGGCGCCCTGCATCTGCACGTACAGGTTGCCGTCCGAGTCAATGTGGCTGAGCACCACTCGTGCGATGGCGTCTGGCCCGGGCAGCAGGGGCGTCTCGAGCCGCTTGAGCATTAGCGCGTTGAGGTTCACGTCCTCCGCAGTAGTGGTGTCATACAGGGTGACAGTCACTGGGAGCTCCCTGTGTGTAGGGGAAGTCCACGGGCGACATGCGTAAGGAATCAACTAAGATATTTTAAAAAATGGCATGCAACAAATGCACTGTAGATGACACTGTTTCACTCAGCCTTCGTTCTGCTGAATGGGGCTTGCAACGGGAAAAAAAAAACAGTCAGTAGTCTGTCCGTTGGCAAGCAACTCATGTTGGTATACACTAACAAAGCAGCGCCGCACAATCGCAGATGAACTCATGCAAGGCGTCTCCCACTGTGCACAAGCTGGCCTCATGACATGACGTGCAATGAAGTGTGAGAATAGCTCAAGAGCAGGCCGCCAGTGGTAGTCACCTCGAGTGGACCTCGGCAATCAGGCACTTGCCCACAACGAGCTCGTTGAGCAGTCTGTTGGCCTGGTCGTCCTCCGCATAGTCCAGGAGCTCGTCGAGCTGGCAGTGGACCACCTGAAAAGGCAGACACCACAACACTCATGCTGTGCCACTGCATGCACCCCAATGGAATTAACCAAAAGTCTCCAAAGTTACCCATATTGTAGCATTATAATTATCCAGCTTATTAAACTGCTAACACCATTTGCTAACGCATTTAAAAGAGCATGGGAATCAAAAGACGGCAAACACTGGTCAGCTTCCATTTGGCTTAGGTGGAGCTGAAACCTAATGAAGGAGCACTGTTAGCATGTAGGCACCGAGAGCCCACGTTCAATTTCAACGTGAACAGAGTCAGTCACAACAGCACTAGGCGGCTTGCTTGCTGGCAGTGATAAACAAAGCTGCACATGGTGCCCTAGTTCCAGTAGCAGCTACTTGGTGCTCCTTAGCTTCGGTGTGACTGGTCACTGCTCTTCTTCCCATGTTTTTCAGTGAAAAATTGCTCTTTTCAGAGCACACCGTACGATGCATGCCGTTTCATTCAGCAGGCCTAATCAGGAAATGTTTCAGATCTGCCCAGCCCTAGATGGAAGTAGTGCACTTGAAGGTCAGCACACTGGACATGTCGTGCAAAGCATGCCATTGCAGTTGCAGTCATTTCAACTACAATGGTATAGAACTAGCCTTGTGCAAATATGTTACTAGTGCTCCTGTTGGCAGACTACTGCTCACCATAGGGCTACCATCATCCCCACATGCTAAATTTACAAGGCTTTTAGTTGGGCTTAATTTATGTATGCAACTTGCCCAAGCAACCATATTGCATTTTTTTTATGCAAAACTATTTCAGCAAAATCGTTACTCTCCAAGTGAAAGGTCACTATTCCCACAAGCCCAGAGAGTGAACACCTCATAAACAAATATGGTACATTTCCAGCTTGTTAGATGCTTCGCAAGAAACACCAATGCTTTGAGAATTGCCATTTTATGCCCAACCAGGTTATAAACTATATTTGTTATAACTACGACTTTTCAACAGCACTTCAATACTGCCTCATGAGGAACTGACCTGGAATGGAAGAGTGAGGAACCTCGGGTCCAGCTCCTGCAGCTTCTCCACTGGCACTATGTCGACGTCTCCGTGGTCGACAAAGAAGCACTCGGCCTACAAAAAGAAGGCAAGTGCGGCAGCCTCAGGCCTCTGACGATGCCAGGCAGGGAACTCCCGCCACCCAGTGGACTCCTCACAGTGAATGAAACAGAGAAGCCTGCCTGCCTCCCTTCACTGGGTCTTGGTTAAAGGGACACTGAAGGCAACAAGCAAGCTGGGCTCAGACGAAAGTTCAACAGCCCCATAGCCCTCTCAGCGTTTATTCGGCGGCGAAAGATGCTTTAATTGCCGAGAAATTACAAATTGAAAATCGCATTTCATTCCTTACGCTCTTTCATGAAGTTTCACGTGACGGAAACAGAGGCCGGAAGCAAGTGAGACAGCAGGGTGGCTTGTCTAGCAGGTAAACTAAAACCTACCAAGCGAACCATCGTGGCCACAGGAGCCACTGGTCGCGCTCACGGTGCATACAACAAAACTTCCCTGCCCTACACGTCCGTTACCTGCCACTCTGTGTGCGTCAATCTTGGTGCCACGCGGGACCTGAGATGGTGGTTAAACAATGTAAATGTGCCACGTGGCCTTTTACTTTACCTACAAAACATCTAGCGGACAGCGCAGCTGCAGCGAGAACGACGACACAGGCGCTCTTGATTCGCATTCTCGTTATGGATGGTCAGGTAGTCGCTTCGATGCACTCGGCTTGACAATGTGGCGCCATCTCTTAGTTTCACTTGTAACAGCGTCCAATGGGTGCCTAGAAACTCCGGTGTGCAAGCACCTAATGGTAGTACGTGTGCATTTGCGCACTATTGCTATGCAGGCGTGCTTGTGCACTTTCATCCGAAAACTCAATACATTAGCGAGCTTTAGTATAGCGTTTGTAGCGAGCTTTAGTATAGCGTTTGCTGCGATTGCGTACGTGCAATGCTAAATTTTTGCAGCCCACTAGGTTGGCACCACGACTTGAGTTCTAGTAGAATGTTTAGACATATTACCATTGCGATATGGTGACGCTTACTGCGTCATGTGTTGAATGTGTTGCGAAGCGATTAGCCCATCTGCCAGAAGTGTGCCTAGAGCTTTTACGAGTGCCAAATCCACTACTATATGGAATAAAAAATGTGCAGAACATGATACAAATATCATTTTACCTATGTACGCACCGCAGTGGAAGCATAGCAGCAAACAACTCCCTGAACTAGAAGACCCGGTTCGACGCACCCATTTTATTCAGCTTCAAGACAACCAAGAATTGGTTTTTAACGAACACATTGTCACGGCATGTGCTTTGAGGCCGAAGCGCGGAATAACGGGCGATCAATCGTCTCCTGCCCATCGTAAGGGTTATGCTCGCTTGTTGCAATAATTCACGGGAGCAAACAAGTCACTTCACTCTGGCGCAAGCCGAGAACAGGGTTCGCACAGGCTTCAAAAGCAAAAATTCAAGGGTTTTCAAGGACTTTCAAGGACCAGAAAACAAATTTTCAAGGTCCCCGTCTAATATTTTATCAGGGATTATTTTATAACTTTTTCAACACAATGCAAAAGTTTTATATTGCACAATACCTAAGCACATTAGTGCACATTTAGATAGGCGCTATCGGGTTCGTGAATGCTCCCCCAGCTCTATTTTTTATTTCATGGTTGGTAGTTAAAGGTTTTTCTTTTTTCTTGGTGTTTTTGCTCAGGCTGTTTGATTTCAAAAGTTCGTTAATGTTGCCTGCATCTCCTGCTTTGTCAGCAAAGTATCAGTTGAAATTAAATCCGCAAGTGTTGCTGCAAGGCAGGATGAACAATGTGCACGTCCACCATTTGCACGTAAACAAATGCAGATGGAGCGTATGAGGCACAGCAAACATGCAAGGAGCGAGCGTCCACAGACTAGATGGAAGGTGCAAGATAGAGAACAGAAGCTGGCTTTCACTGGATTGTATAGTGGCATGAATTGGTTTGACAAGTGCCCGCTCCCAATGTTGCCTTGTAATAAAAAAAGCCCACCAAACTTGTCATTTCACGCAATACACTTAATCTTGATTGTTACAATGTTTGTTTACATTTGTTAACACTTAAAATCCACGACAAACACTTTAAGTTCTTGTGAAAAGACAGGGACATTGATTCTCTCCGGAAAAATCAAGGGTTTTCAAGGACCATTTAAAAATTCCAGGACTTTCCAGGCCTTGAAATTGACACTTCTAAATTCAAGGGTTTTCAACGTTCTCAAAGACCTGTGCGAACCCTGCAAGAAGATTTTAAAAAAAATCGCACACACTCTACATACCTGGTGCGGGGTTGAATCATCACTAATGATAATTCCAACATAGTGCACACAGTCCACCAGCAGGAGCACGCCGTCAAATTTCATTGCGAAGTGAACGCGACTACAACACACACAGATTTGGCCGCTGACCTGGCTGCAAAACTTCATTTTCACAGACAGCACTACCCGAGAGAGCAAAAAACTTGTTTTTTTCAAATGCAAATTACTGTAACTGTGGAAGGTTGACACACTACTCGCCAACATGATGTAAACAAGGAAGTACGCAAGCATCCTAGTGTATGCATGAAAAATGCAAAGAAATAGTGTACGCTAACTTTTCAAAGGGGCCATGAAGACAAAATACAAGATTGTTTGATTCGAAAGATTTCGTGTTTTATAGTGCCCCCAGCACCTGTCCAGATGAAAACGATGCTTTATTCACCGAGAAATTAATCAATTTAAGTTAAAATATTGATTTTCCGCTAAATCGTGTGCTTTTGTGGTCTGCAATGACATCACAGGAACCGACCGCTCTGCAGCCGATTGCGCACAGCCGTGCTAGAGCGGCGGCGTTTGCATGTTTGATTACGTTACTGAACCTAGATGCCACCATACCATGGCGAGCCATTTTCAGCATTTCGTTTGTTTTTGACCATATTTAAACCTGGCTTGTTTTTGACCGTATTTAAACCTGATTTGTTTTTGTTCAGGAAGAAAATAATTATTTCGTGAAACATAGTGCTCACTCGACAAATATGGTCACGTAAGACACAGTTGCTTGCATCAATCAGCCAGTGTCGTCTGAGACAACCCCAATGCCCCGCAGTGCTGTGCACCTAAACCAAGCATAGTGCGCGCAGTACCAACAGCAGTACGCATCAGTACTTCTAAGTTGTGAAAATAGCGGAGCTCCGCCATCTTTCCTATCCCTCTCGGCCCGCCGCGGAGGCGAGAGGGGTGGTACCTCTCTCTCCGCGGTCGCGCGCTTCCCCCTCCGGGAGGATGCCCATGAGAGCGGGGGGGCGCGGCCGAACCCCTCACGTGACAGGTTTGCCCGAAGTTCCGGCGGCCTGGTCCGGGGCCGTCGACAAAGGGAGAGCCTCTTTGGATACAAACCGTCGTCGGGAGCGGCCGTAAGTATGACTTGCTCCTTTTTGCCTTCCTTTGTCCGCCCTCGCGCCTGTTTCTCTCATCCTGGCTAAGGTGGTTGTGGCGGTGTAGAGCGACGCGCCCGACGTCCCCGTATTGCAGTGCAATAACCGTCGGAGTGGGCGAATTCTGTGTCCTGTGTTCCTTGCTGTTCTCTGCCGCTACGCCAAGTTGGCGATCCGTGGTGGTGTTCAGCGGAGCTAGCCTTGCGACCGAATCTCGAGAATCGAGCTAGGCCGCCGTAAGAACCCTGGTCCCCACAAAGTTTACATGTGCTTTCATAACTTCCACTGTTTGTCCCACCATTCTTATTGCTTTAAAAAAAATGTGCCCTAAATTTAAGCACACATAGCTCGTTCTGCAAGCTTATAAGCTCAGCATAATTTGCATTTGCTTTTGCGGGCCCCCGCCAATCGCATGGCCATTTCCTTTTTTCCTAAATAAATAGCTTATTTGGGTGAAGTTTACATTAAAAGTGGTGTCAGTATGATTGTAACGCGGCAATCTTTCGAATGAACCAAAGTTGTGTTTTGTCTTCTTCATGGCTCCTTTAACAGGGAGATACGCAAGCCTTTTAGCATATGCGTGAACAATGCAAAGAAATAGTGCATAAGAACTCTTTAACAAGGAAACGCAAGCCCCCTAGCATACACGTGAACAATGCAAAAAAAATAGCATACACTAACTCTTTGCGTATGGCTGCACACGCTAAAACTCTATTCAAATTGACAGCTCGACAGATGGGTTTCTGCAGTGCAACCTTCGTATATGTAGAGTTGGAGGTAACAGGCATGGGACTATGCCAAACCAGAAATAACCATTGCACGCCACCGGCGCTGCGGCTTTGCAGCTCGTAAATGTCGGCATGGCTTGAATTACACCTCTACATTTATAAATGTCTATGATTTACAAAAGTTAACGTGCAAAGGAAGATTTTACGTGTTTCTTTGAGAGCTTGTGCGTGCGCTCCTCACTCTTTATTTCTCATATGACTCTTCGCCCATCCACTCAGTTGCTGTTCATGTAATCTCTGCTGGGCAACTAATAACCTCATTTTTTTGACAGCGGAGTTGTGCTGGTCATAATGTGTGGCGAGTAGCACGTTGAAAATACCAAGAAGATGCTGAGCACTTGTGAGCGCATGCCTCACGGCAACCACCGACCGTCCCCAGCATGCGCAGTGGCTTTAGCAAAAACCCTGAGTGAGAAAATGCCAGTGTGCCCGTGAGCATGTGCCTCACAGCGATCACCAATCATCCCCAGTAAGAGGCAAAAGAACTGCCGAAAACCCAGAGGAACGCCTCGCGTTGCCTAGCAACCAACCACACCACACCACAGCTCGCGCAACACCTGCTCCACGGAACCTCCACAAGACTTCAGGAACGCCGCACATGCGTCGTGCACCTACGCACCACCACTGCGCATCAGTTGTCAAGCGCTACTGCACATGTAATGCTTGGCATGAGGAACCCGACGATGTCAATGCATATGACGATGACTACTACAGTTAAACCTCGATGTAACGAACTTCAATGTAACGAAACCCTCGATGTAACGAACCACGGAATTTTTTGTAACTTCAAGTGTATGCACACCATGTATTTTCACCCTCTGTGTAACGAAGTCCCGTTTGCCGGAATTTCAATGTAACGAAGTTTCATGGAGAACGAGGCACGATATTTAAGTTGTAGAAGTAGATTTTGGGAGACGCAAGCGCCGAAATGGGGTCCCAATAAAACACGAACGGCGACACGGGTCGCCCAATGCCGCGGATGCAGCCAGCCACGGAGTCTTTGATTAAGTCCCTTGCCTACAAACTGCGTGGCGTGCATACACGGCTGGCGCACTGTTTCTGTCGGAGCTTAATCGTCTACGGCTTAATCGGCATCAGCGTGAACCGCACGCAGCGTTTTCTCCCTGCAAAAACGCAAAACGCGCCCCGCAAGCCACAGGCGCGCTGACGCAGCCGCGGAGACCACCTGCGCGATGCGGGTAGCTCCAGCGACCGCTTCTAACCTCTCGCTGAAACGCAACTCGAGGGGCATATGAGAGGGGCGTGCGAGAAAAAAAGCGGATAACGTGGGCGAAATTTTCATTGTAAAACGTGACACGCGCCGCTTATGAAAGCGCCCATCAAATATCCTCCGCGGTGGTAAGCCTAAGCCACCGGCGTTGCCGCCGCCGCCGCCGCAAGCCGCCGCTTTGCACTTCGTTTGAGTTCGCTCATGCTTGTTGGGTTTCGTCGTCCCAGCAAGCATTTGTGAATCTTTATGAGCCTTGCGCGCGCGTTTTTTTTTTTTTTTTTTTTCACACCGGCGTCCGCGATTGCGTGCAGGCGGCGGGAAGTGACTCGCGCTGCGCCACGCTGCACGCAGCAGTGGGAGGAGCCTGACCAGTTTCGCCAATGGGGAGGCGCGCACCCTATGGCGGGAGCTTCGAAGTGCTCGGGGATGCCGGCTGGCTAGACGATAAGGCCGCCGCGAAGGATATTTGATGGGCGCTCTCGTAGGCGGCACGTATGACGTTTTACAGTGAAAATTTCGCCCACGTTATCCGCTTTTTTTCTCGCATACCCCTCTCGTTTGCCCCTCGAGTTGCGTTTCAGCGAGCGGTTAGAATAGGTCGCTGGAGCTACCCGCATCGCGCGGGTGTTCTCCGCGGCTGCGTCAGCGCGCCTGTGGCTTCCGGGGCGCGTTTTTTCGGGAAGAAAACGCTCCATGCGGATCACGCTGATGCCCGCGTAGACGATTAAGCACCGATAGAAACAGAAACAGTGCGCCGGCCGTGTATGCGCGCCACGTTTTCTTTTTCAGGAAACGCTTCACGGGATGAACACTTCATTATAACCGCGAATTTCAATGTAGCGAAATTTCAATGTAACGAAGTAAATTACGAATTTTACCGACTTCGTTACATCGAGGTTTAACTGTACTGGCACAGTGGAAAGAAAGGTTGTACAAATGCGTGGTGGTGTGTCCTTCATTGCTCACGTATAAAGAAATCCTGCAGCTTTGCTATGGTTCAAGACACGCAATTTAGTGCAGCAAGCTTCACCAGTTTTTTTATATATATATATATTTGGTATATTCGGCAGAGACTGGTATATTTGTTTTCTGGGGATGCCAATCTATCAATTTGTACCAACTTCAGTTTTGTCTTCAGTGTCCCTTTAATTACCTGCAGACTCTCACAACACCACGCAGGGTGCCTTCATTGAGACAGACCTCATGCTCACACAACGCAGACAAAATACAAGTTTGTTTTATTTGAAAGATTTGGTGTTTGATAGTGCCCCCCCCCCCCCCCCCCTTTCCTTGCTTGCCCAGCTGCAAACGATGCTTTATTCACCGAGAATCAACTTAAGCCAGAATTTTGATTCTCCCACTAAATAGTGTTTCGTGACTTCTGCGGTGACATGTCCAGAGCAGGTGTTCAAGCAAATGTTAGTGCACTGTTTAGTCTGCAGGGAACTGTGAAATGCCTTCACCATGCGTCCTCCAGATGGCGCCACCATACATACCGCTTGGGATCGCTGTGTCTGTGCTCACTTTGTTTCTGACTGTATTTGCACCTGACTTGTCTTTGTTACGGTTGGAAGCAATCATTTCGTGACACATTGGGTACGCTCGACAAATAGTCACGCAAGACATTGTCACTTGCGCCTATCGGCCAGTGTCGTGCAAGACAATCCCAAAGCGCCGACCTGCTGTGCAGCTATAACAAGCATTTGTGCACGCAGTACCAACAGCAGTGCACATTGGTGCTTCTATGTTTATGTGCACTTTTGTAACTTGCATTGTTTACACCACCATTTTCACTGCAATAAAGTTAATTGGCATTAAATGTAACCGTAAATAGCTTGTTCTGCAAGCTTATAAGTTCTGCCTAACTTGCGTATGCTTTTGCCAGCCTCAGCCAATCGCACAGATACCCATAATACATCATAGCTGGTAGGTCACATTCTCTAGTAGGTCACATTCTCTGGCCATTCTCTCTTTCAAACCAAACTTGCATTTTGTCTGCATGGCCCCTTTAATATACTTTGAGATGCTAATTTATCAATGCAAATTTACTTAGTGGCAAAATGCAGACGTTTCTGATGCAACTATTAAGACTGCTTTACTCACACAGAATACCTGACAGAACAAATTAACATGTGATAACATGCCGAATTGGAAAGCAGCTACAACTCATCCCCACTAACCACCACAAAACTCTCATTGAAAAACAAAGCTCCATGTGCCTGAACAAAGTGGGCACAAATCACATTAGCAACAGTCATTCGTACTGCTAGTGGAAACGGCTATTATGTCCTGCCTAGTAAGTTCTCAAGGACAGATACAAGTACTTCAGGTATGGCATGGAGATGTGTGCGCTTACTTGCCTTTAACAATCTGAAAGCAGGTGATAAAGCAGCAAGGGCTAAGGCTTCGGTGAGTTGGTGCACGATTACAAAGAGGGGAACAGCGCAACACAGACTAAACACAAGAAGAAAAAGACAACCGCAACCACTTTCTTCTTCTTGTGTTTCGTCTGTGTTGCGCTGTTCTCCTCTTTGATAAAGCAGACCCTCCAAGAATAGTGCATGCAGCTGACAAACACCAAAGCGCATGCCCACAGACCTGCTTCTCCTGCACGCTGAGCAGCTGCACCCGCAGCCAGCCGCCCTCAAAGTTTGTCGTGTACAGGGCGTCTTCTTTGGGATGGGCGACAGGCAACGAGCGGGTTGCATAGAACTCGTCCATGTCATTGCTGAGCCGCTCGTAGTCCTCCTGTGGCCAGCAAAAAGCGCGAACCAGGACAAGGTTTTCCTTGCGCTCTCTGCCATTTGGACAAGCACCAATCTCGTCATACACAGAAACCTAATCAAGGCTCAAGCCAAATGACATTTGCCGCAACTTGCATCGAATTGTTCCTCGGCACATCGGCGAAACTTGGAAGCCGCTACTCCCGTTTCATTTTGTGAATAAAAGAGCCACAACAACACGTGTACGTTGTCATCAAACCTATCTCCAGCAACTGCCACAGGGCCCCAAAAAAGGTCTCAGCCACCAGAGCACGAGCTCAAGTTACAGCTATGTCAATCTTACGAAAGCATTTGGGGATTTGCACCCAAGAACCGCTGTCCTTATGGGAGCACGCAGTTTAGCAACCACAAGGCGCCCTAGATTTCTTCAGAACACCCAGGCTTTGTTAGCACACATGAAAACGCCACCACGCAAGCATGCAGGCACAAGGAGGCTCGACCACAAAACATCTGCACGCATATCTGAAGCTCAGAATTGATTGATTGAGTGTTTGTTTTCCTGCGTTACATTTGCTCCTTTGGAGGCTCTGAAGCTCTCAAGCCTCCAAAGGAGCAAATATAATGCGGGAAAACAAACAGCGCTGTGCCAGCACAGACAAGGGGGCAAATAAGCAGTAGTACAGTGGACATCAAAGAGGATGCGCAACGTCAGCACGTCTCGCCACGCGGGTGTTTGTGTGTGCACGCACACACGTACCGCTCAGCGATAGGCCATGGCCCGAGGGAAGGGAGATGTGCCGCCCCTAAGGGGGAACCGGCGATAAGTGCTGAAGCCCAGTTGATAAAGAAAACAAGATCCATTTGGGCTCGTGTAACGACATAAATTACCAAATGAGGTCCCCCCCACTGTTTGGGCACACACATTGGCGTGTTGCAGTAGACTCGTACTCACGCTGTAGTCCACGAGGCGACAGTAGACATCGGCGGTGCTTGAGGCGTACGTGATGAACACATCCCAGTGGTTGGCCTTGGGGAGGCGCAATGCTTCAGGAACTGCATGTGATGCTGAATTTGGCTCACTCTGGGGCTGCGGCAGGGTCTGGGGCTTGGTCTTAAACAAACACAAGAGAAGCACACAGCTGGTTAACTAGCCACCTACAATGTGCAGTTGTATGGACCAACAGGAGTGCAACAGCCCCCAAATTAGATTTGGAGAAATTTTTGGAGTGCGAAAATCTCGGTTTTGGAGCAGGAAATTACAAATTTGGAGCAGGCTACAGGAAGAAGATACCTTCATTTTGGAGCAACAAAGCCGAAATTGGGAGCAGTTTGATACGAAAGATGTGCAAACAATGTAAAATCGGTTCCGACATGCTCTAGCTTTAGCGGACAAGGTCCTGCAAACCTGACCAATGAATTCTACAGAAAGAGGCAAGGCGTGGTGTATTTGTGCCAATCTGCAAAACAGGTTCATCTAAGTGCTTAAAGTATTTACCAGATCAAGCAACGCAAATAAAAAGAGAATGGTGTAAAAAAAATGCAGCCACTGTGGTGGCTCAGTGGTTAAGGCGTTGTGCTGCTGAGCTCAAGGACGCGAGTTCGATTCCCGGCTGCGGTGGCCACTTTTCTGATGGAGGTGAAAATAAAAAACGCCCGTGTATACGAGATTTCAGCGCACGTTAAACGTCCCCAGGTGGTCAGAAATAATTCGGAGCCCTCCACTACGGCGCACCTCATCGCCTGTGTTGTGTCAGCGCGTTAAACCCTACAATCAATTAATGTAAAAAATGCACATGATCACATGATCAGCACATGCACGGTGGCGTGTGCTACTCTGCTGTTATCTCGTAGTGCATCGCCGCCGCCGGCCACCGTGTTGTTGCAAATTATGTTTGAACCTACCGGTAGCGCAAGTGTCCCATGGTACAGATTAGTCACGCACGAGGAAGCAGCGAGCATGTTGTTGCAAGTCGTGTTTGAACCTCGCGCGCAAATGTCACATGGTTTGAATTAGTGGCGAAGGAAACAGTGTTTGGAAAGGGGGAAGGCAGGGAGGGTGCCCCTTGTGCGGCGACACGTGAAACAAGAGTGAGGTTTGTGCTTCGTGGGGTGCATAATGCTTTCGCGTAGAAATTCGCCGCAATTGAACATGGCCGTGCAAGTGCAGTTGTGCACCATTTCAATGCTAACATGCTGTCAACACACTTGTAGCTCTGTTTTAAGTGCGAAGCACTTCTTAGTCGGACCTACTCCTTCCACCGCCGTCCGTCGCCCGCAGGTGTTATCGCGCCCTCCTCTCCTTAGCAACGGCACGGTAGCGGAGGGAAGGCGTCCATAGCAACGGCGCAGTGACGTCACTACACCATGTGATGGCGCGCGCTCTCGCCGTGACGTCACGCGCTCGCGCCTCCTCTCCCCTCGCTCGGCTGCCGCTGCGCCGTTGCGCGCGTTCGCTGCCCTCTCCCCTTCGCTCGCCGCGCTCGCCCCGCGCCTACTCTCTCTCAGTCGCCTGGCTCGGCGCGGCACACTCCCCTATATATGCAGCAATAAACGGCCAGACCTCCGTGGGTCGGCTCGCGCGTGCTCTCTCGCTCGGCTCCTGTAGTCGCGCGCGCGTCTTCGTCGTGCGTGTGTGTGTGCGTGATTACATACATCTCTCGAACATACACGTTAATTCACCAAGATTTCCGCAGAGGGACAAACGAGGCATGTTAAGCCGAACGTGATCACGAGGGGGTGTTAATGCAACTAACGGGCAAAATGCCACCAAACTTCAACAAACTCCCCCTCATAGCATCACCCCGTGCTTCGCACTTCCTCATACTCCTCTTCGGGGAAATGCGGGGGAATTTTTTTCGTACTCCCCTACTAAGCCACTGCTGACATGTGTCTTTCGGGGCTGGAATGGAGCTGACCGAGTTACCAAAGTGTAGTTCTTTCAAATTAAACAAGGTTGCATTTTGCTGTCATGGTTCCTCTAAGCATGGTCATAATTGATTGATTGCAGGGTTTAACGTGCCGACGCAACGCAGGCGATGAGGTGCGCCGCAGTGGATGGCTCCGGATTAATTTTGACCACCTGGGGATCTTTAACGTGCACCGAAATCTCGTACACACAGGCGTTCTTGCTTTTCGCCTCCATCAGAAATGCGGCCGCTGCGGCGGCTGGGAATCGAACCCTCGACCTCGTGCTCAGCAGCACAACGCCTTAGCCACTGTAAGCAGAGTCATGACCGCGGTACACTTATGAATTGAGTGCTATGGGAGGCCTACCGGTGGCCAGAAAAACCAACAATATATCCAATCCCGCACTATATGCGGTTACGTTATACAGTCGAATCCCGCTACAACGAAATTGACGGGACCTGCAAAAAATTTCGTTGAAGCGAAACTTCGTTGAGGCGAAATCTGCCCCAACAGGCCACGGAAGGGCAAGAAAAATAGCACGGTATATTTCCGCATCATTGGCAGCATAATACAATGTTTAGAAAAAAGAGTGATGCGCAGTAACATCGTGTTTAGTCAGATAACAAACATACCAAGAGTGACGCGCAGTAACATCGTGTTTAGTCAGATAACAAACATACCAATGGTTATCTGTTTTTTTACCAGCTCTCAAAGAGCGTGATACTGAGGAGAAGGGGAGAGGTGAAGAAATGCAGGCGCAAAGCGTATTGCTGTACAACAAGGCGTTTCCACCAAGCTGATTACTTGCAGATAGCTGCTAGGTGGTTGGAAGCCCCCCTTTCGCTTGTGGCAGGAACAGCGCCGTTATCTTAATTATCCTCTGACTAGGCACGGCAGCAACTGACCTTGGCAGGCAAGCCGCACGCGCTTGCATTTATCGCGACTGCCCGCTCGCGAATAAGATAGGATGACGCGGGTTCAAGACTAAACACGAAAACATTATTTTTGCTCTTGACTTTGAAGAATTGTAGCAGGAAAACTGCAAGGGCAGCTGCTTATAACACATACATGACGACGCTGCGCCAGCAGCCATGCCAGCAGCAGAGCACATTCGCGCAATTTCAACTGGATATGGATTGGCTATAGCTCCAGCTTGGCGAACCTGGTTGCGCCTCGTGTAAAGACGGCCCGCCGCATCGTTATCACCATCACACAATGGCGTCCACCTACGAGTTTTTTTTTGTTTTGGGTGGCAGTGTGGGTGCACCGCGCATGTTTTTGGTGAAACTAAGCGTCCTGAACGTATAAAAAGTTACAGATAGCTGGCGCTATGCTTATTTTATTGTAAAATAATTGTTCAAACCCAGCCCAAATCATCAAAAATTTCGTTGAAGCGAAAGCAAGCCAGACAAATGGTTCGTTGTGGCGAGGACTTTGTTGCATTGACTTCTATGGCTAGCTGACGGGGACTTGGAAATTTCGTTGAAGCGGAAATATCGTTGAAGCGGACTTCGTTGTAGCGGGATTAGACTGTAAATGGTCTACACGGTACTAATAGGAGGGAAGCCAGCAATACAATCACTCTACGGGGCATCTCCGACGCTCTAGAATTAGTGATAGTGATTGTAATAGGGGGGCTGTACAAGTTGGAACCCTATCAATAAGGTATTACCACACGCATTTAAAAAATACACTCTGTAGTGCAGACAAGAAGAGCAAGAAGACTTTTCTTTACCTGTGTGCTGTCGCCTGCACCTTTGAAGCTGAGGTTTGCTAGGGCAGCCTGAAAGGCAAACCACCCCAACGTAAGCTCAGCTGCCTTCTTGGGCACGCAATACCTTCAGCGCCAGGTAGAAGCGTCCTCACCTGCACAGCCCTTTGGCAGGTCGGAGGTTCTGCGTAGAGGATGCAGCGGCAATCTTTGGACCTGCAGCAGAATAAGAAGACAACCACCCCATTCAATGGCCAGCAAACTGCATTACCCAAGTAAATCCATCTGCCTAAACATCCACAATCACTGGGAAACTCGGTGTAAGTGCTAGATGAACGCTTGAAGCTTGAGGGATTGCAAAAGGTCGGAGCAAGAAGAGCACGTGAACTGTGAGATATGTGGGAAACCATACCTGCTTTAACAGGTTTCATTCCGTTTTCGTTCTAGAAGGGAAGACTTCATATCACAGATAAAACTGAAGTGGATGTTTGGGATGAACGGCCCCAAAAGGACTGGTGGTTTGTATTACAATCAGAGCCCAATATTTTCCAGTTAGTGTGATCAGAACTCTGATTTCACACACACAGTTTGGACATTCCTGGTCATTTCCTTTGATTAAAAAATTCTAAAGCACTTTTTTTGAGGCAACTTCTTGGCAAAAAAAAAAAAAGCATGGTTGCCAAATCCACATTTCTGGCCAGTACACTTATTAACAACAGTTTAGTCAACGTACGAATAAAATCCATTATCAGCCCTAGAATAACAACCGAAGAGCCCCAGTGATTGCCCAACATTGCAGGCCGATTCTGTAATGTATATTCAAATCCCAATAGCAAAGCTTTTTTTCGTATTTCTTACAATATGCAGTTTTTGTCTTCAGCTGAGTGATTTTAAACAGCCAATGAAAAAGAAGACAGCCTTAAAAAAAGGCCACTAAAGGCTGAAGGAAAGTTTGCTCTAAATGAAATATACGTTTCGTAGCTCTCTCGGCTTTTGTTCGACAAGCTAAGATGTGTTATTTGCCGAAAAATAAGCAAATAAACCTGGTATTTCTCTCCCCTGTTCCATTTTTTCGTGATGCAAACAACAACGTAGGAGCAAGGCATTGGTGCAGTCTAGGCGCTCTCACGCTGGCAGCGGTAGCTTTCCAGTCTTCAAGCCACGGCCAACCCCGACAGCGTTCTCAAGCCGGGGAAGATGGCTTGGACTTCGGCTTTTTACCGACCGAATGAGGAATGCTTTTGAATGCTCGAGCGGCCGGCATGTCCACCTGTACCGGCTTACCAGATCCCATCAAGCTGGCTGCGAGGAGCAAAGGCTCTTCTGAAGCTACAAGCGCCAATTCGAACATCAAGCGTGGCATCCCGGCTAGTGCAGTTCAGGCGAGCGCCTTCCCCTCACCTCGTCTAGCAATCACAGCCATCTCATATTATCTTCTCACATGATCCTAGCGTGAAGTAAACACTCTGATCCCCGGGCAGCCATGTCGAGTAGTCACCACTGGCCACGCTCCTACTGGCTCAAACATAAAGGACAGCGATGCCTGCTTTACGGTTTATCAACAGCGGTTCACGGCGAAAGGAAGACCACAAGGTCAGATCGGTCAGCTAATCAGCTGCAGTAAGTACTGTACTATCGGCGTCAAATGAAAATATGAACCAGAACGTACAAAATTGAGAAATACTGTTTGTAGAGTTAATTTAATGTCTTGCTATTGGTATGTTTGGAAATCCCCTTTTCCCAGCTTTGTTTTTGTAACTAAGCTACGCATCATTTTGGCTTGCATGGAAAGAAATCGCGCTATTTGTGTGTTCAGGTTCATATTTTCGTGTTCGCGTTTCATTTGATGTTGATAGCCCCCTTCGCGGACGATAAGGTTCGAACTGGGCACGGGCATGCTTTACCGATATCAACATCCGTGCGCACAGAATGGGAGATTGGAAGGTCAGGCAGGTCGCTTAACCACCTGCGGTGCACCTTGTTCCTTTTGCCGCTTCTAATGAAGGGACCTTCAGCTGCTTCCTGCCGGGGATATTGCTTGCAGAAGCTCAGGCGCTCACCGTCGTAGGTTACCAACTTCGCTGATTGCGCGTCAATGCTTTTCCAAAACGAAACTGAAAGCAAGATGGCTGACTGAATAGTGAGGGAAGCGGTATACGAGCTGTGAGTTTAAATAACATGAGCTAGAGGAAAACTGACGGGCTCAACCGCTTGGGAACTGTTTATTTCAGGAAAACATTTATAGATGCTTCTCCAATGAGCTCTCGCCGTTCACAGGTTTTGTGATGTCAAAATCCGTCGGACCCAAAAGCACATGGGGCGTCGACACCTGTTTTCAAGTTTATGGAATTTTGTGTCTCATTAAACAACTGCTACTTGCGAAAATGGCTTACCTAAATTTGCAACACCGTAATCTATGAATACAGGTCAACTTGTTTCTACCTTTTAGTGTTTCTTAACATACCTGCCGAGCTACACACTGTCCAGCAATGCCTAGCATGCAAGTGGGGGAAAGCATACGACTTTTCTCACGATGTGGAAGGGCACTGTACAGCCTGCTTACATCCCCCCCATCCACCCCTCTAGCTTGCACGAGCGAGCGAAAGCGAAAGACAGAAAGTGTTTCAGCCAATTTTTTTCAGATCACTCGATAATTGCGAACATTTTTCGGGTCCATGCTAAACAGAACTTGCGAGTCTTGACTACTGCGTTTTTAGCAAAGAAAATATAACGAGGGTTAACACCTACATGTGTTCATATGCAGGTGTAAAAACGTTCATGCTATATATGCAGATGTGCAATGCGTGCTATGTACACAGGCTAAACTAAGAACTCCACAAACTGGCAAAGCTATACAATGCCCGCTAGTAACCACAGCAAATGGCGAAAGAAGTCACAAGTGCAGCCACAAGTGCACAACATCTGCAACTGTGGATGCACAACCCTGATGCCGCAACGGTGACAGCCAGGCTCAGGTCTGCAATGTTTTTTTTTTTGTCTGTTTTTCCCACAGCAACGACACTTCCACAGCAGCAACTCCTGAGGGCAATGTTCCACTGGGCACCCTATAAATTTGTAAATAAAAATCTACTGCCACTATATGGTTGAACATCATTAGTAACTGCGCAAATTATATGGGAGTTTCTAATGTTAACATTAAGTACAAACTGGACACACTTGAGACAACGCCACGACATCAGGACTCGCTAAACGGGTAAAGGGGCGACAATCTCGGAAGTAGCATTAACATTAACATTAATACCGTCGTGAATGTGAAGAGCACGTCGCAATGCAGCTCCCATGTGCATGAAGCTGAATGAGCGAGTTGGACACGGGGAGGTTGACGAGCATTGGAGCAACTCACTCGGGGTTGTACCCTGATGCAAGGTGCTTGACCAGCTCGAGCCAGTTTGTGGGCACAGACTCGCGGTAGCGTTCCAGGTACAAGTCAGGCACAACCGTGCTCCACAGACCATTTTCTTTGGCAGCCAGCAGCTGGGAGGAGGAAAGAAAAAGAATGGGGTCTGCTGACATCACAGCAACACTCGTCTTTCTCCTGGTAAAGTTTATGGCTAGAAGAGGAACATTTCACTAGCCAATACACCATCAGCATGCCCAATACTGCCAGTTGTGCAATCGCAGCAGAAAGCACGAATCCATGGCCATGGTATTACAGTCTTGCATATCATGCACATTTTTTGTTTATTTAGGAATTGGGTCACCCAAGGTCTGTGATGTAAATTCATTG
Organism: Haemaphysalis longicornis; assembly: GCF_048455015.1. Lineage (NCBI taxonomy): Eukaryota > Metazoa > Arthropoda > Arachnida > Ixodida > Ixodidae > Haemaphysalis > Haemaphysalis longicornis. Next base: position 65,997,494 of record NW_027526335.1, on the reverse strand, counting down.
TGTGATGAAGACATTTCGCAGGGAACAAAGTAATAGAAAATCGTGGTCTGCAATCTCTTCTGAATACAGCAGAGTTGTATATTGCCTTAATACTAACATGCGAACTAAAATCAAAGCTCAATAAATATAACGGTACAAAATAAGCACAAGAGTTACACAGAAACTCGACATACACTTTGAAAATTGCCATTAGCAACTTTTTTTTTTGAACCCTAACCACACAAGAACATAGAAGGCAATTTTCTAACCTCTTTGATCCGGCTTACAAAGATGTCGACCTTCTGTGGCGTCGAAACATCCGTCTCAGGCAGCCGGGTTTCAGATTTTGCAGACGGAGATGAATCTGTAAAAAGCGGTCACAGAGCGGTTGCAGCACACCAGAATGACAGAGAAGGCTTTCCCCGTGATCTTAACGGCACGCACATCGGCATGATCGGCTACCATCCCCTATTCAAAGCAGAAATGCTGTAACAAGAAATTATTTTTGCATAAGCTTGCTGTTTATTTGTGTCGAGGGCAACATAATGCCTTTACCTGCATCATTTATTTTTCCCCCACGGTTTCCTTTTCTTTGTTTTGCTGCAACGCCAAGCACAGAAATTTGCAACCTGTGCTTCAACTGGCACAAACCTGCAACGATGCCACATTTTTGGCCATTCACGAGTCTCGCGGTTCCTTTTGTGAGCTTTGATAGACTCTGTTTATGCAAAGGGGACCCACCGAATCTAACAGAAAACATGTTAAGGTAGGACATCACCCTATGTAGAAAAATAGAAAAAAAAAAAAAAATTGAGAACAATTATTATGGCTTGATGATGTTTAGTACCGGGCAAGTGATGCTCTAATGGTATTTCAACGCCCTCAAAAAGCAATTAGAGTAGACAAGCACCCCGCACAGATGACTGACCGGTCGGTCACACAAGCAACTACCGAAAAGCACGCACAACACTGCCCTGGTCAGAGACAAGACCGGACACGAGAACTACCAAAGGTCAGCAAATCAAAACAGTGTAACCTCTACTTTTTATCCTCTTCCTTTCCTCCTACACTTCACCGCTGCTTCAGAAGCACTAAAGAGCAGCTCAAGAATAAAGGAGGAGTAAAAAGGGAACATCCAGCGAAACACAGCACGCAGACATGGTGGCAAGGATACGGTAACAAGATGCAGCGCACGGATAAAGTGATGGGGGATGTGCACGTGAGTATGGTCAGATGAATGGGTGCTCCAATAAGGGATGACTCTCGACAAAAAATATTTACATTACAGAACTTATTTCCCATTTCATCAAGCCTCACAGCCCAGGATGATAGTTCCCTTTCCCTGCGATGAATGCACTATGCGATGATGTGCCCCTACCTTGCACTCACTCATATCCCAGGCGGAAAGTGACCGCGCTAAGCTAAGGCAAAGGGCCAAGTTTCCTGCCCCTCTCTTTCACAAGGCTGTATCAGTGGACACGACATTTCCCTTCAAACCTGGCTTCACGGCGTACTTTCAGTAGTGGGCTTGTAAAAAGCGTGGCGATCAGTTTAGCTAAGTGGCTATTGTGACACCCGCCTCTTTTCCACTGAGCCGCACACAGGCCTGCGGTAGTGACCGCAGCTAACACGGTTTTCTGCACATGAACTGAGCTCTTCGCAACCCCAAAGGACTCACTTCATCATGAATGCATGTATGCATGCATGCATGCACACCCATACAGACACACACACACACACACACGCACAATGATGAGCATCGAAAGGCTTTCTTACCCCCTACAAACTTGTGATGGATATGATCCTTAACGAAAAATTCGTCGATAATCGATGACCTAACCCCGCCACAAAGGCACTCGCTACAGAGACACTCGTTAGTTGCGTGCCCTGAAGATGCTGCATACAACAGAATGGAAAACGGTGATTATTAGTGCAGGGAAAAATGGAATGCGGCCCGGTGACCACCCATCCCTAACGCTTTCCGTAACATACCCAGCGCACAATGACAACCCGCTATCAATGTATTCAAGCCCCATGGCAAAGCTGCTGGGCATGTCTTGCCATTTCCTATGCAGTTTCGGCACGTCGTATGGTTTTTATCCTCACGGCTGCGACTCTTTATTCAGTGCAAGATCGCCAGGACATGAGTGATAAAGACCAGTACAATTGCCGTGAACAATCTTGTGACTGCGTTCTAGCACAATCCCAACAAGGCTGAATGACCGCTGCTTTCAGTTCTAAGAGTGACCCTTACACAAAACCAGCCCAGAGCAGTGGTAAACTGCTTGAACCAGTCGCTAGGGGACGTTTTTACTAATGCTTACAGCGCCGTTCCACATGCTCAGGGTACCCACAATACTTGGGAAGCTGTCGTGTGTGCACTGGAAAGTGTTACGGAAACTGTTGGAAGTGGGCTGGGGCTGGGGAATTTCTCGCTCTCCACACCCCTCCGCCTTTCCACACCAACAGATCGGGTGGCGAGAAGAGAGAGGGAAGGAGGGGGGAAGAACACACCAGGCAGGAAAGACAAGCAAAAAGCAACACAGATGCACCAGCACAGTTCACCACAGAGAACACTGCTATGAAATGTCATAAAATTGGTATTTGTTTTGTTTGTACCATTGGTACTGTAATTTGTACTGCTCTTTGTGCTTTCCTTTAGTAACTCAGCTCCACATTACTAGGTCATACTCTCGGTGCATTACTCAGCATTGTCTCTGTTTGCATCTGTATAACTCTCACCTACCTACGGCACACCCCTCTAAAGGCACCTTGCCACCTGAGACTTCCAAATGAATAAACAAATTACCATGTTCTTTCTTGCGATTTTCGAGCACCCACGTCATTTTTTCAGAGAAGCATTTACACAACCTTCTCTTATCTTCTTTCATGTTTGTGATGCCCGAAGTCCTACTGAGATATAACAAACGCGCCGACACTACGCAGGCGATGAGGCGCAAGGGTTTAGCCCTTCCTGTGGCAGCAGCAGGAAGGAAAGTTTTAGCAGATCTGATGAGCGACTTGAAAGGAATAGGAGTGGGAATAAATAATATGAAGCTACCGGAGAGCTTTTTCCAGAGAATGTTTTTTGCCAGCTTCTTCCACTTCATTACAACGTCCACTTATACTCTTGTCTATAAAGTACGTAGTGTATTTGCCTTCTCAACAGAGCAATCTGCCGATACAAGTCGCCTCATTTCCGCGCTCTACTGCACCATGAAGGATGAGCAAACCAGCTGTGACAGACTAAGATACACACCAAGCAGTTAAAGCAAGACAGGACACAGGGAACAAGCAGTTGTTCAATGAACAATCACTGTTTGGCAGGCCGTTAAATGGAAGATGACAACACACATCCTTTTAGTACATAAAAAAAACTGCCTTTGGCGACTCACAAACCTTGAAAGACACTACGAAGAGATCACCAAGATCTACAAACTTTCTTCACTCACTACAACACCACCGATTGGGTCACTGAGAAGCACCAAAAACAATCGGAGTGTTCACTCTGTGCTACATTCTCAAGTGACACAATCAAACAGAACCAGAGGCTTCACTACAATCTTGTAAACGTGTTTCTTTATCCGAGGTAGATTTTGTCGACAGCTGCCAATCAGACAACAAACTAGTCCCTATGGCATCATAGGGGCCAGTTAGAAAAAATGTCTGAATTCCTGCTCATTCATCGGCATTCTCAAGTACTAGACTTGACTTGTGATGTCCCCACTAAGGTTTGTTATTGTTATTCTGTCACGACAATCTTTCCGTTGAACTGAACTTTGTCTTCATGATCCTTCTGATGTGACGCCCACTACCCACCAATGTGTCGCACGTGAAAGTTACCACCAAGGAGGGTAGGCAGGGAGGTGCAACCGGAGCTCAGGCAAGACAATCACCACAGCAAATGAGGGGGAAAAGTACAAGGCATGTAGTTGCAAATTGTGACACAAAATGAGTAGCACCAAGAGGCCAGGGCAGAGAAAAGGGGCATAGACAGGACAACCTACGATACCTTTGCTTTTTAGAGTGGTGCCACTCTTCAAAATAGCAGACGCTGACAAACAAATCTTTTCCTCTCTGCTATTATTAGGACTCAAACTGTTCGAACTGCCCTCTCAAAGATTTTTTTTTATAACGAAACAATACCAGCGGCTAAACCGCTTGCAATCGTGGAGACCCCGTGCAAATTTCAAGACATTCGTGAAAAGAGCTAATGATGTGTGCAACAGTTCCCCTTGAAATGATTACCAATGCAGCCAGTGAAAGCTATTTAACACTCTCATTGTTAAGTTTTTCCCACAGCTGCTCCTTGCCATTATTTTGGGTCACAATTACAAAATAACCACTCTATACAGAATGGTGATTACCCAGTGGCAAGGCAGAAAAATGACTAGAGAATACAACGTTAGAAGAATTTTTTTGATTTAGCTATTTTTGGTCATTTTACAACGCACTGAACTTCACTCCTCCCGTGCTCTGCGAGAAATGGCTCAGAGATGGTGTCAACTAAACACAATAATAATTTCCCAAAGCCTTCATTTGAGAAATTTGTTTCCAACATTGTATTCTCCACACATTTAGGTATCAAAAGCAAAAAAAATTTACATTTGTACCTGCTCCAGGTGTCGAGATATCCGAGTGTGAAATGCTAGCTTAGCGTTGCAAGAAAAGTGCAGGGTTCGTACAGGCTTCAAAAGCAAAAATTCAAGGGTTTTCAAGGACTTTCAAGGACCACAAAACACATTTTCAAGGTCTCCGACTAATGTTTTTTTCTGGGATTATTTGTAATTTTCCGACACAATGCAAAAGTTTTTTATTGCACAATATCTAAGCACATTAGTGCACATTTAGATAGGTGCTAACGGGTTCGTATATGCTCCCCCAGCTTCATTTTTTTATTTCATGGCTGATATTTAAAGGTTTTTCTTTTTTCTTGGTGTTTTGCTGAGACTGATTGATTTAAAAACATTGATTTAAAAACTTAGTTAATGCTGCGTGCATCTCCTGCTTTGTCAGCAAGAGTATCAGCTGAAATTAAATCAAGCAAATGTTGCTTCCAGGCAGGATGAACTATGTACACGTCCACCATTTTCACGTAAAAGCAAACGTCGATGGAGCGTATGAGGAACAGCAAACATGCAATGAGCAACCGTCCATAGACTAGATGGAAGATGCAAGATAGAGAACAGAAGCTGGCTTTCACTGGATTGTATCGTGATATAAATTGGATTGACAAGTGCCTGCTCCTAATGTTGCTTCAAAATAATGAAAATCTACCGAACTTGTAATTTCACGCAATACACTGAAACTTGATTGTTACAATGTTTTTTTTTTTACATTTGTTAACACCTAAAATCCACGACAAACACTTTAAATTCTTGTGAAAAGACAGGGCCATTGATTATCTCCGGAAAAATCAGGGGTTTTCAAGGACCATTTAAAAATTCCAGGACTTTCCAGGCCTTGAAATTGACACTTCTAAATTCAAGGGTTTTCACGGTTTTCAAGGACCTGTGCGAACCCTGAAAGTGTCATTTCACCATCGTATTCTGCGCAAACTGAGCTGTAGAGTGTACTTTAAAATGCCATTTACAATAAAATATCGTGCCTTATGATGAGGAAATTCGGAAACAGATAGAAAAATGGCCAAAGATGCCGCAAATGCCATTTTCCAGAAAATGTTTGGCCGTTTTTGGGCTTTACAAGGCCCGTAAGCCCCCTTAAAGCCAGTACTTGGCTTTGGGTGCCCCCTTTCCCTGTCACCTGCTTTCCTTTACTGCCTAGTGGTGAAGACAACAGGAAGGAAAGGGAACAAGGTGGCTCACTTTGGTGCAAGCCGAAAGAATGGGCGGCCTTGCGGGCGGCCTCCTCTTCCGCGTCCTCGGGCAATACTTTCTCTTCCGGGTACGAGTAGAAGGTTTGGCTGCCCACTTTCAAGGTTGCCAGGTACACCACGGGCCCCTTCTTGTTGGCCAGGCCTTTGGTCGTCTTGAAGAACACGGGGAGGCCCCGGCTTGCGCCGTACTCTTGAACAAGTTGCCGGTACGACCTAGCCACGGCAGGAGCAGGCGGCACTGCCAAGAAAAAAATTTGCAAATGAGCAAGGGGAAAATGACAAACCCTGCCAACAACCCCGAATTTATCATTGGATAACGAATAGGGAGAGACTGATAGTCAGAGAGGTGGCAGGGCTGTAAATGCCGTGCATGCGATCCTTGCGCTATTCAAAGATCATAACAGTAAGTGCCACTGACCTGCTGCCAACACCGAAAATGGCCGTTAAGCTAGTAACGTGACATGAGCTCCCTTTCTGCTGGCAAAAAAACTACCAAAGAACAGGTACTTTGCTTCACTTTTTTTTTTGTCTCATTGTCTTTCTTTCCCTTCCAGGTTAAAAGATGCTGCTCCAAGATGAGTGTATATGGTAGAATAAAGGTTGACTACTGCGAAGACTCCACGAAGATAGACGACGCAATAAAATGGTGCGGGGACACGAAAGGGTGGGGTAGAACACAGAAGAACAGCCAGCAAGTAGGAATAAAATTACAAAAGCAACAAAGAGATTAAGCTGCCATGAGCATAAGCACATTTCAACATCTTTTGTGACTGTACACTTGTTGATGGCCTGGGGGGGGGGGAATGTTTTGTTAAATCTGGCTCCTAGATATACCCAAATTTCAACAGTCATAAAGCTGTGAATGTCTGCTACTTCGCTATATGAAAGCTGTTACACTGAAGTTTATTCAATCAAGGTAGAACCATACATCAGCTTAAGTTAAGGACTTTCTCTCGTTTTTAGCCCGCGCCACGGAGCAAGAATATATAGGAGAGGAAACGCCCATTGCAGCCGGCGCGATCGAGCGACCAGATAATGTCACAATGATAACTACGGCGACCTACGGAGCTCCGCAGCTGCGGCGGCGAACAATTTGACAGCGGCACCTGGTTGGAACAATTTGACAGCGGCACCTGGTTGAATGTATTAAAAGCAATACTGTTGTTTGCAGCATTTGCCACAAGGCGTGAATCGTATGCGCTCGAGCTGCTGTGCGACGCGGGGACTGAACGCGCGTTTATCTCGGACGTAGCACGCGCGCGCCATAAATTGGCCGGTGCACTCAACTCGCTTCGAGCGCATCGCAGGCGAGATGAGGCCATGCGTTTACAGGTTTTACTTTTTTTTCCGGTTACAGGTTTGTATTTTGGGCTTGGTGCTCGCGCAAGATTGCTTACGCATTAAAAGAAAATGTCCCTTTTATTCGCTCGTACCGGCCGGTTTATATTTGACAGAAAATTAATCACGAAGGCGGGCTCTTCAGCCAACGGAAGTGCAGAAAAGCGCACACACTCTCGCTTCGGCCACGGAATGTTTCGGCGGCCCGGCGAAATGCCGACGCGATGCTGCGGCCGGGTTGGACTGGGCGAGTGTGACCAGAACGTGCGCCGGCCGTGGCGATGACGCGCACTTCCTTCGCTTGCCGCCAGATGCCGGAAACTTGACGTTCGCCAAGTGCTTGTGACGTTATCAGGCTGCCCCAGAAAGCTCAGTTTCCCCTCCTATTTTATTCTTGCTCCGTGGCCCGCGCCAAGCCCACCTGCTCTTTGCCACGTAAGTTGCACCACATGCCATTTTATTCTCCTCTTACTCCTTCACGCAACAAGTATTTCTCTCTACGAACAAACTGCCTTTCTGCAAGCCTCCTGAACTGATCTCGTTAGCTTGTACCCTGGTATCACTGCTGGCACCAAGCTGCTGTGCTACGGCGAACAAGCACAGCAAGGATCACCAGACTACAGGCACGCAACTACGGCGATGATTGTGGGGTTTAGTGCGCCGCAGCTACACCCGGCCAGCGGATTATAATTTATCCACCTGGGAATCTTTAAAGGGGCAGACAACTGATTTTTGTGGAGTGCACGTGTTCTTTAGGTCATATGAAAGCTAGGCGTTTTATACAGTGGGGTAACCATATGGAATTTCCAAATAAACAGGCAGAAAGAATTTTATTTTGGCAATAAACTTTCTGAAGTCTGAAAGGTAGCGCCATGTAGCGTCAAAACGCGACATAAACATACGCGTCCAAAAAACTCAGTCACTTTCAATGCGTACTTCACAAACTGCATAAAGGAATAGAAAAGGTTGCACATTATTGTTTTAGCTGGGGATGCGGTTCTAGATACCTCTTTTCATCTCACGTACAGTTAAAAGCATGTTACCGCACGGCTAACAGTCATGGTTGCCTGCATTCCTTTTGGCAGGACACGTGTGGCTGGTAGATCTAAAAGTTCCGATTTCCAAAGTTGCAAAACCGTTTCGGGTTAAAGTGTTTTACGTGATGCCCTTTCATTAGGGATAGAAAAAATATACTCAAAACACATCGCTATCACCTGCCTGTCCCTTTAACGTGTGCTGAAACCTCAACGCACCAGTGTTTTAGCTCTTTGCCTTCATTAGGAAAGCAGCCACCATGGCCGGGATCCAACAAGCACCCTAGGGCTCAGCAGCGCAGCGGCTTAGCCACTGGACCACTGCAACAGGTCACGCAACTAAGGCAAGTGTAAACAGGGGGTGGGCAGCCTCACCACTTGCAGCCGGTGGCGCCACCGGTGGTATAAAGTTGGGGGAGGCTGGCACGTGAGTAGCTGCAGGGACAGCGGTCACCATTACGGGCGCAGGAGGGGCTGGCACATGAGCGGCTGGAGGGACTGGGGTCACCGTTATGGGCGCAGGGGCGTCGGGCCCCTGTGGTGACCTCAGAGGGGAGCGCCACGGTGGAGAGGGGCTGTGTGCAGCCATGCCATTGCTACCAGCCCTGTTGGTCATTGCAGCCATCACCCCGTTGCTTTGTTGCTGCCATCTAGGAGGCACGTCATCCCGCACGGCATTCGATTTTGCTCCCAGCTGCTTCTGCACAAGGGCGCCAGGCAAAACGGGGCATCAGTAATGCGACTTAAGAGAGTCAGTTTGAACAAGGAACAGGTCATTACTAGTCGAATCTAGGCCCATCACAACAAGGACGGTGAAAATTTGCTAAACTAGGAGTTGCGAATGCTCCCTTGTATTCACGCAAGCCAGTCCATAATTACACATATGGTGGCGAAGCACATGCGTGCAAATATATAAATTTGCGAAACACTCAGTGTAGCGGAAGGACCTATCATGCATGATTAAACCTTGGGTAAAGCTGTTCCACCTACTTACTCATACGGAATACCTTACAGCCACAAATATGAAAGCACGCAGAAAATAAAACTGCTGTAAAATTTCCTGAACCCGATTAACAGCCCTGTCACATGGCAAACCTGATGTCAAAGGCAGATGTGGAAGACACCTAGGTTTGGCCTTCCAGTTTACACAGCAAAAGGAATGTAGTTTGATATCATCTTGCGGTGACAACCGCACTGGCGATGTTCTGCGGCATCTACGCTGCTATACTCGGTGACAACTTAAGAACAGCACCGGAAGTTGCCGCTGTGCCTTATCACCGTAGCCGGATGTTTCTCCGCGCGGCGCAAGTAGGGCGTTACTGGGAATATTTTGAACATGGCGTGAGCCGTTCACGTGATTTTTTGGACTTAATATGCTTATAAACGACTCCAGTGACGACAAACAAACTGCGTGAGACAAGGCAGACGATATCACGCATCCATAGCAAACCCCTTTCAAAACAGAGCGCACTGACGTCACTTTGGCGGAGTGATACACTACACGAGGTGGTGCCGTTCTTGAGTTGTAACCGAGTATAGCCCAGTCTCTCAATGCTTTTCTGGTCATGAAACTCCACTGTAACACTATGGGAGAGCTTCATGCGCTGTTTAAGGAGGCCGCACCGCGGCACTGGCGTTGATTGAAGGGCAGCCGGGGAAGTGGTCGGAGGGCGTTCGGCAGAGAATGGACGCTCACCGCGGTATTAGCTGTGCGCATTCGCTTTACTTCTCGTGGGCCACTAAAATGGAACTGGCATTTCACGAGTGCCGAAAAATTTCGTGTGAACGGTCATGCCGTTAGTGCATTCCTGCCTGCCGGTCTGCCTACAGAAAAAACGGCTACAAAATGCGTAGCATTCTTTGCCAAGTAGCTCCACAGCCAGGACAGTGTAACGCCCTGCACTTCCACAAAATTGCAGATTTGGCAGACAGTCCACCTTGAATCGTTATAATAGTGTAAGTGGAGATTTGGTTGGACTGAATCTTAAAAACCAATAAATAAGAAAAATAGAAAGAACAAAATTCACAAGAATGATTCAACAAAAAAAATATGCATCTTAAAGATCTGTCCAAGAAATCTAAGAATAAACGAACAAAGTCCGCAAAAGAACATAAAAAATATGAATACAACGGGGCAAAAAAGGTGAGCAGTGTATAGTACCCTGCATTTCCACAAAAACGCAGATTTGGCACAAGTTCCACCTTTAATTGTTAAAATTGCAGAAAAAATAGATAATTGGTCGGACAGAATTTTGAAAAGCCAGAAATAAGAAAAAAAAGGAAAAAATTTTTACAAAAATTACCTGACCAAATCAAAAATACGCATCTTATATATCTTCCCGAAAACCGAAAAATTGACAAAAAAATCCACAAAAGAACTTTCCAAACGTGGCTGTATTCAAAATCAGCCATATTTAGCTGTAAGGGACTGACACACTGGACAAGCGGCATACGAATGCTACACATTAGTAGGCAAATTTCTGCAGAAGTTTTCACTGTCTTTTTGACACCGACCTGCGTGCGAGATAGAAGCGTACCATTCCCCGAATAAATTTAGCAAATTGAGCTTTTATTTACTGCCCGTCCGCTTGTGTAAAAAAAAAAAAAAACAATCTTACATGTTGGTTGCCTTGTAATCAAGCACATTGCCGGACTGTAAAAGGAGCTCTTAAAACCACAGCCTTCGTGCTTTGCGGAGATTCTTCTTTACCACCCAGATGACCTTTGTTGTTGGGGGTTAATAGGCCAGAAATAACCTCGCCATATAAAAGTCCTCATCACCATATGCCTGTAACTATGCCAACTAAATATGTAAAAATGAGTGTATAAATGTTCACTGTGAATGGGTTTCGGTGAGTGCACGCGTAACGAGCAATGTACAAAGCCAAGAATTACTTTTATTAGAAATACTCCAACCAGCGTTGCCATTCTAAACTTGAATTCTACAACCAACCTGTTTCCATCAGAAATCAGAGGCACTACTCTCGAGCGTAATCTTGGTTTTATAGTGTTCACAATGCCAAAGCTTTCAGAGTTTTGAAAACGCACACTATTACATCGCACTGCACCTCGATTATGCGTAAAAGGAAAGCATTAAAAAAGGAGACAGAGAGCTAAAAAGAAATAATTGTTCCCCCTACAAACTTTCGCTTTCGCACCGCGTCGACATGTTTCCCCTGCTTTTCGCACACTGGTTCAATCCTAGCAGGTGTCAGAAATTAGTTCTGCATGTCACTCACTACTATATTCACCTCCTTGCGGGTTAAAAGAAAATGCCATAAACCTTGGCGCCTACAGCATGCAAGCACGGAGCACCGCAACCAGGTCAGTTTGGCTTTCGACGTGCGTAAATTTTCACTGGCCGTGTTGTGAAATCGATTTTCAAGGTTGAGAGCTTCAGCTGGACAAGGCGATGAGGAGCGTCGTCAAAGGCCAGGTAAGAATTTACAACATCTTGGAACCCAACTTCCCTTAAAGTCTCCCACGCACGGGGACTTCCGAGAAATTTCTCAGAATGAAACCCTGACAGTAGTCGACAGTTTGAGCATGCGTTCTGCCTGATACGAGTCCCCGTAAAGGCTGCAATTATAAGACGCTCCTGCCAGCTTCATTTTGTAGGAATAATTGAAGGTATAATTACCAACAACGCGTTTCTATTGAATAAGTGCCGCCAAAGTGCGTGGCTGCACACATGGCGCAGCGGCGGCTGCCCAATGCCTCCGACTGCGGTGGCGCCCCTTGCCTTTGTCCTTGCCCTTGCCTTTGTCCCCAAATGAAACTTGGGCAGGAGTTTCACAACTAGAAAAAGCATTGAAGGACTCTTCTGCTAGTCAGGTGAGAGGTACCAATTAACAGGGTTTTTCTGCACTTTTTGTACAAACCGTTTAATTAAACCAGGCATCGGCTCAGTAGTGTTTCAGTAGCACCAACTGCTAAACGTGTGTAAATGCAGAATATAAAAAGAAGAAATCTACAAAAAGGCCTCATTGGCTTCCACAACCTCCAAGCAAACAGTACAAGGTGCTCGTGTAGCATAAGTGCAGCAAACAGTACCCCGTGCTCCCTAGAGCACAGGTATATGGCTCGGCAGAAGCCAACCAATCGGTGCCCAAGCCCCATGCGTCACGGCAGTTAGAGCGGTAGAGCCAACGCACCAGCTGGGGCAAACCCCTTGCCGTGCCCCGGTAAGTCCTCCTGGGGGGCACGTGCATCGGGCTGAGAGAGGAAGCGGTGGTGGCAGGAGATGGCGACGGGGTCCTCCGACTGTCCAGCAGGTTCTGGTACCCTGCAAACCTCACACTCGGCCCAGTCCTCGGAGCAGGGAGACGGCTGGGGCGCTGCGCAGAGGACACGCAGACTGGACACTCCGGCCCCCCTCGATACGGACCACCAGCGAGAGACCAGTACGCAACCACCGCACTTCACGCTTGCCCAGGATATTCCATGAATTTAACTCTTTCGTTACCACGCCTATTCAAATCGATCACCGGTGATCGATGATTTATATTGCCTATTTCGACATCATGTAGTCGTTTCTCGTACACCTAATGCAGCCAGTGATTAGTCTAGGCACTGCCCTTTTAGAATCAGTTTAAATTTTCCCGCTCCGGCGACACTGAGATTTTTGGCGGCGTTTTTTGCGAGCTGAGGTGCGCGTATTTTTGAGGAAGGGGGCGTGGCTGCTGCACTTAAGAAAAAAGGATGCAGGTCATGGTTAGGCTGCATTACCATAATATATTTTTTTTTTTTTTGTCAAAAGGCTTCTGGCAAGTCAAATACCAAATACTGGGGTCAGCTTTGTAATCTGACAGCGTTGAGAGGTGATAATTACTTGAAAATGGCCCCAGCTATTCACTAATGATCTTTGGTTCGGACAAAGGGCAGCTTTATTCCCCCAAAGCTTATTTCTGATGGTCCCCCGCATGTCTAGCAAGTGTGCCTGACATTTTCAACCAGTTTCCGGCAGTTTCGGTTTCGTTTTCGCCTTGCGAAATTCATATTTGGCGCGACTACGCAGTTACCCAACTACAAGCCTCCGTTGCCCGCTACTGCTCCTCAAAACAAGCATGCCGCTCGCGCTTCCACTTTATCTACGCCTTGCTTCTGGGATAAAAGCTTCCGCTGAAAGTCAAACGGTAACACCAAGTCGTCGGGTATCAGTTCAGACGAGGAGAACGCTTCCAATTGGCCTTGAACACCGCCAACTGTTCACCGGCCAGTTTCGTTTTCATATGAGGGTATTTCCGGAGGTCTAGTGTCGCTTCTTAGTAGTACTGTCTATTCTGACAGTCTCCAACAGCCTTGCATTTGTTTCTTTTCAAAATCGTTAGGTGGCGCTGCAATGTAGTAGGCTCGTAGTGCTGAACTCGCTTCACAGCCCGACGGCGGCTTGGTGAAAGCTTGCTGGGCATGATTCTAGCGCATTGTACCTCATTCCTGCAAGCAGGGCTACCATAGTGAGTCAGAACATGATAATAAACCGCAAATGAAAGTTCTGACTGATAAGTGATCATCAGAACGTCAACAAGCATCCACCAAAGAGTTTGGTTCTCAACTCCAAGCAGATTTTTTCACATCGCTTGCTTGCCTTCAATATTGTGCCGGTCATAATCATTGACAAGGTGTTTTTACATCACGTGGAGGCTAATTTGGGCCTTTAATAATGTCACACCACCAGATTTCTTCTAGAGAACTATCCAAAATAGCAAAACTTGAAATAGAGGTTGGGCTTCACCACATGGCACGGGCACCACGTGGGCTAACATTTTCTTTTATATCTGACAAATTGTACTGCGCAACTCAATTTTTTTTCTAGGACAGGTTTTTGAAATGTCTACTTACAAAATGTATATTCTAAATTTTTTCTACTACAGGTGGTTTATTATACACAACTTACTTTTTTCTTTTTTCTTCGATGCGTGGAAAAAAATTTCGAATTCGATAATTTTTTTCGGAATCATTATTTAGGAAAACATTATTAAAACTGGTGTCGTTGGAAAGCGCGTGAAATAATCTGCATTGTATGTCACTGCAATGTGTGTCTAACCAATACGTATAGCATAAAAAATTGTTTTGTTAGACCCTTCAAAATTGGTCAATTTCCCGCGGTTACGAAAGAGTTAATGGGCCACGAAGACAAGTTTGATTCATTTGATTCATTAAAGAGTCTCCTTTGTCCTGGTAACAATCACACAAATTTTGCCAGACCTTCAAACAAATGATGGGAGATATTGGGCCTCCTTGATTATCAGTCCCCGATCGTCTGCAGACTGCCCGGGATGAGATCCGGCACTCTCTTTTCCCACTTATTAATATGGGACTTTTGGTCCAAACACATCAGACTGCCCGCGGACCGTTCAGGACTGGTAAATTGAGGATGCCCATTAAAGGGACCCTGCAACACTCTTCGTGCAGTGCAAGTAAACCTGCGCGACGTTTAGATTAGACTTCCAGGAACACCCGAGCCAAATATTACACGTGCACGTGAAGCGGTAAGCACGCAAATCGCCGTGAAAGACGCGGAAAAACCAACCGCTCTCTCTTCAATTCTCCTCATTATGCACCCCTGGCATGGCCTCTGCGACGTCATTGAGGCCATGGCTGTCCTATTGGCTGTCGCTGATCAACTTCGCGGCTAAATTTTGGCATTTCCTGTGACGATCAGCCGTCGTTGGCGCTGTGTATGAACCTCTTCTATGTCTGAACCTGTCCGCATGCTTTTGGCGTTTCTTTTGTTTTGAGTGCGCGCAGAGTTTGAGTGACGAACTAAATATTCTACTTTCAACGAGCCCACTCGACAACAAACGTTTATCGCTCCAAAAACGCCCTACCAGCCTGAGCGCTTGCTTGCGAGCAGGCCACCATGCCTGCTTTTTTGTGGCACCACACCGGAAATAGACCCGTCCACGTTACGGGGGGAAAAGGACGAAACTCCCCGGCCTGTGACATATCGAAGGCCGCCGAACAAACGCCGCGCGCCGCCCCCCTCTCCAGGAGAGAGCGCGCAGCTTTCGTCGCGTTGTCCGCGGTTGAGTTGAGAGGGAACATTTATGCGCTATTTTTCATCGCACGTAGTTTCGGTGATAGTGAACGGATTTTCATAATTCTTGCGGGAGGAGATTGCTGGGACAATAGACTTTATTTCAAAATACATTCCGAGTAGTCGATGTTAAGTGTTGCAGGGTCCCTTTAATGAAAACAGATGAAGCAGTGGCGAACCCACTCACGTTCCGGAAATTTCTTCATGAGATCACAAAACCTTGTCTGTGCGATTAGCGGCCGCCGACCAAAGTCACTACCCAGAAATATGACTGGGCGGTTGTAGTGTGGCCTATAGTTAAGATTCATCATTTAACTAGATCGGTGGCACGCAGTTAACACCCTTACTACTAGTTTTTTAGTGCTAGCCCACATTATGTCATAGCGTGACTGACTGGAACGGACCGACTAACTGTGGGAATGAACTCGCCTAAGCAATAACTGGGCTATGAGGCCTGCCGTAGTAGAGTGCTCTGGATTAATTTCGACCACCTGGGGATCTTTAATGTGCGCCGAAATCTCAACACAGGCGTTTTCACTTTTCACCTCCCTCAAAAAAGCAGCCACCACGGCCACGATCGAACCCACGTCCTTGGCCTTAGCAGCACATGCCTTGGCCACTGAGCCACCGTGGCGAAGTCACTGTAGCAAGAAATTGGATAGGTTCTGAATATTTGTCGAAACTTTTCCAGTTAAAAAAGCACCTTCCGTGGCTGGAATAGGGCTAACTTGAAGTTAAGTTACCAAAGGCCAGTTTTTTCTAACTGAACAAAGTTGCATTTCGTAGCCATCCACCAAACTGCAATAGTGGGAAACGTTCCGTCCACAGCATGGAAACGCAGAAAACACTTACCACAACAGGCTTGGTTTTGGGAGCAGCCCTCTGGTTGGCCACCAACTGGGACACATGAGCTGTGGATGGGTTGATGACAGCTTCCACAATAGGAACCCCATTGGCCGCTCTACAGAGGCAAAGAATGTGTTTAATTAGGCCGCCCCCAAACAGCTGAGGTTTTTAGAGTGCCCTAATATGGGGCGTTATGCCCGTTACACGTGCACTTTCAATCTGGACTGAAGCTCAGCGAGATTTACTTTTGAGCGCGCTTGATGCCCTTCTGCTGCTACGCGGCCTGTTTCAATCCCAATTGAGAAATTCCACTCTTGTACACTGGATGGTGCCGAAAACAACATTTTGCAGCCGGTGTCGAGCAATTGTACGCATCCCTAGCCACTACTAGCCCTGTGGCAAGACTGCCCATTATGGCAGGGTTGTAGCAACAAGTGTGACACATCATGCTAAGTGAGAGCTCTTGGTATGCATGCAATGATGGCATGATTCCAAAATGTTTTTTTCCCAGACTTCGCCCCAACAGCAGTAGTATGCAACAGGATGGAAAGTTGGGCGAGTTGGTAGGTCGACATGATGTAAAAAATGTGCGGTAGGACGAAATTCACGAGGAAAGGAACAGCACTCGTCCTGTCTGGTTCATTTCCTCGTGTATTTCATCCTACCGCGCTGTTTTTACATCAAGTAGAATGCAAGCTGCACTAGCAATAACCACTGCACTCGATACAGCCACGAGCAGGTGTGGGGATGCCATTTTTGAGGTCAAGTGGGGTTTACCGTGGTGTTGAGAGTGCACCAATACAATTTTATAAACAGAGGCACATATAACTACAAGAGTATTATCACACGCTCATTTTAGTTACGTTACTTGATACGATCTATGGTGTAATTTTAGGCTGTCACCTCCTACGGTTTTGCTCAGCACCGATAAGGTCATCACCGCTCCCACTCTCACTCAAGAAGCTCAATCGCCCTTGGGGAACAAGGATAGAGTCGAGCGCAATCGTGATTGAAACTGCCCATGTAGCAACTCCCGATCCAAATTAAGTTCCAGCAGTATCAGCTCAATTGCAATTAAAATGGTACGCGACGGGTATAATAGACCTGAATATGTAACAAGGCTATCAGCATGCTTGGAATGCACCACCACCTCAAGTTGTAGTCATACAATGTGCAGCCCATCCCATCTGTGTGAAGAAACAGTTCTCAGCCTTGGAAAACTTGACATGCAGCGAAACATGAAGTTCATGACAAACAGTTCAAAGGGACACTAAAGTGTAAACGCAAGTTTGCCTGTATCGGTAGATTAGAGTGCTGTGAATACAAATATAGCACTAGCACCAGCAGCAGTGACTTATTAATGCAGAGTGCCAAAGACGTAGGAATTACGGAGGTCTGCCATCTTCCCCATCTCTCTCGGCTCGCCGCGGAGGCAAGAGGTGGGAGGTCCCTCTCTCTCTCCCTGCGGCTGCGCATTTCCCCGTCGCGGGAGGATGACGGCAGGGGCGCTGCCGAACCCCTCACGTGACCGGTTTGTCCGGAAGCTCCGGGCGGGCTGGTCCGGGGCAGACAACGAAGGAAGGGCCTCTTTGGATACCAGCCATCATACGGAGCAGCCGTAAGTACGTGCTGCTCCTTTTTGGCCTTCCTTTGTCCGCCCTCGCGCCCGTTTCTCCCGCCCTGGCCAAAGTGGTCTTGGCGGTGGTAGAGACGCACCTCACGTCCATTATTGCAGTGCAATAAACGTAGGGGTTGGTGATTTGTGTCCTGTGTTCCTTGCTGTTTGCTGCCGCTACGCCAAGTTGGCGGTCCGTGCCGGCATTCAGTAGAGCTAGAGCACTGCAGCCGAATCTCGAGTGTCGAGCTAGTTCGCTGTAAGAACCTTGGTCCCCACAACGTGAATGCAGGTATCGCTGCCACATACACTTTCCCGCACCACACTTTGTGACATCTCAAATCTTGAAGAGTGAAGCGTGGTACTGGTGAAGCTTGTCTAGGCATTTTGCTGGAACACTCACGCTGCAGGGATATTTAAACAAAAAAATGCAGGCGGGAACTTAATTTCAGCTAGCCAGCATAACATGTGATGCGTCAATCCAAGCTTTTGTTCCAGTTTTTATTTCACTGAGACGTTTCACCTGGCATACAAGTGCTATCAACAGATGCATGCATGCGGATGAACGCAAGAACCTGCCTTGCGTACTACAATCGCCAGTGGCGAAATGATCTCATTTCTAGCACAATCGGCTAGACGCTGGGAAGCAGTGGCAGCAAACTTCATTGCTGGCCTATTTCCCCCAGGCGGCAGCACATCCTCAGAATTATGGCATACAGGGGCGAGGCTTGATGACTGCCTTAGCCTGGATGCCACCGTACCGCAACGGCTTTAAAGGGACAAGTTTGGTCCAATTAAAAGACTGCTTTGTCCCGATAACAATGCTCTATCTGTCAAAAGCTTGAAACAAATAACCAAGGTAAAAGCAGTGGCAACCCCTCGCCACTTTCTGGTGATTTCTCCATGACGTTCCAGAATTTTGAATGAGGGACTCGCTGCTGCCAACATAGCAAACAATTGCGAACTTTTGTCAACTTAATTATATCCAGGTTTAACTGCAAGGAAATTCGGAGGCACAGAATGAACTCGAGCGGTGCGGGACAGGACCGGTTGGAGTTTGATGGGAGAGGCTTTTGTTCTGCAGTGGACCTAGTGGGCTGCTCTGATGCTGATGATGCAACAGCCGGGTTTCCGGCTAAGGAAGAGAGGCCACCAGCTCAGCTGTTTTCCAGCCTTACACCACTAGTGAAAGCTGCACTAATCTTTAGCGATGGCCCACATTAAGCTACCATAGAGCGAATTTTGAAGGTTTTTCTATACTTGTTGCGTTTCTTTGGCTAAAACAATGCCTTCTGCCGCTATGTGAAGACGAGTGAGTTACCAAAAGCTAGTTCTTTCAGATTAAAACAGTTGAATTGGAATTGGAAATAGAAATGAAAGAGAAATGCAAGCTATATTTCCCAGCTAACAAAGCATCGTCGGTTGCCGAAAAAAAAAAAATGTCTACACAAAACACGACCTTTTTGCTAAACCAAGGTGTTATGCACTCTTTAGTGTCACTTTTCAAGATTCAAACTGTTTTTTTTTTTTTTCCAGCGCAATTAGGCAAGGCTTAGCGGAGGGGCTGCACACTGAGACCACCTGTGGTTCTTTAAAAAACCCGAAATTTTTTAAACAGGAGTCTTTCTTGGCGTGTGTTTTTCACATCTAAAAAAGACAGTGGGGGGGAGGTGGCACAGCAAGAAAAAACTGCAGGAAACAGAATTGCTTTTGAGCTAAACTGGTAATTCCAGCGAAACCAGCAGCTCGTAATGTCTATACAGCTTCCCCATGTCTTGTATCGACTTCTGGTGCCAACTAATACATGCCTGAGGTAGATTCCAGAAATTGGATAAAACAAATCTCGTGCGCAAGAAAAAATGCAGGGACACAAGCTGCAGTTTCAGGAACCAACTTCAGACAATACGGACCCATTAAATCGTAAGTATGCCCTTCCGCCACCGAGTGGAATTCCAGAACCTAAGAACACACATAAGCCCTTCATGCTTCAATGGGTCGTTCGTTTTAGTACATTGCACACCACCTGCTTATTTAGTCCGCAGGCCAGGCAATAAGTTGCTGCAAATGTCACCGAAGTAATTAAAAACAATAGCAAAGAAATACAGCCACAACATGACAAGAACTAAAATTAGATACAATGCTGCATAGAAAACAAAAAAGCGGCACTCACTTTCGTATGACAGCTGTGTTAGGTATGCTCTTAATGTAGTCGCTCAGTGTGCTATAGCCGAACTGTTCGTATGGTATGGGGCTGCCTATCAGCACTGTGTATTCTCCTGCGAAAGAAAGAGCTGCTTAGACTTCTTCAGAGACAAATTCATTAAAAAAATGGCAATAAAATGCACTAATTAAAGCCCTGAATGAGAGGCAGACAGGATTCAGGTTGTGCACAACACACTACACCCGCTGTAAATAGGAATTTCTCAATTCAACACTTCGCAGTAATGCTTTGAATGAAACAGCTTGCTGCGATGCCACGAAAAAAAAAAAAAAAAAAACAGTGCAGTTGCAGTCAAAAGTAATTGGAGCACGGGAGCTGTGACCGAACCCCATAGGAGCGCCATGTAGCTGCACCGGCTGTAAACAAAGGCAGCAGAACATGCATGCGCACCTGCCTACGGCGATAGCCCATGTATACTTTTCAACCCACTTATTTTAATGCTTCTTCGAGCGCTATTCGTAGTATACTGGTCTTAGTGACGGCGCTGATAGCAGATGCGGTATCTAGCAGCGTCGCTCACTTTTTCAGCGCATAAGAGCTGCTGGAGAAGCGCCGAAATCGCAGGGATACGAAGTGACAATTTTTCTTTAATATGTTTAGGTGAGCCTGATATCAGCGCCATCGCCAAGACCAGTATGCTGCGAACAACACTCGAAACCGCATTCAAAGAAGTGGGTTAAGAAGTATAGAGGAGCTATCGGCGTCAGTAGGCACGCATGCGTGTTCTGCTCCTTTAGTTTACCGCCTGTGCAGCTACAAGGCGCTCCTATGCAATTTGGCCACAGCTCCTTTGCTCCAGTTACTTCTGACGGCACCTGTACATGCTGTTATTACATTGAAGCCAATGTGAGGGACTATTCCGCGAATCTGTAGCCCGATCCAAACAAACAGCGGAGGACCTCCCATCAGTTAAGCGTTATTGAGAAGCGCGCGTCGCGGCGATAAATTCAGAAACGAAACCATGCATTCACAAACAATAACAAGATGGCGGACACGTTTAGGCAATGCACATGCACCAGCAAATTCAGAGGCCTTAATTTGCATCCCGCGGCACAACGATAAGACAATTGTAATTGCGTTAGTGCTCCTACTGTCTTTATTACTCCATCTCGTATTTTTTTGCGCTATAAACAAGTATTAGCATCTGTTACCTTGCAACTTGGACAGGGGGATTCCACCCTTTTCGCAACTCAAAACCGAGTGCAAAAACGTTTTCACCTCCTGTTCATTCTTGGTGCCCATGTCGAGCTGAAAATAGAACGAGACCTGCTCAAAGAACAACTCAAGCCAGTTATCCAGGCATGTGTACTCCTACACGCGCAAACGAAACTGGAGTGCGAAGCCACGTTTCGCTCGGAACACTGCGTGGTTGGAACACATACAATCAGGCTTTAGTTGTGCCAAGTAGCACAATGCATGGCCGCTTTGCCCGATGCAATGCCAAAAACAGAACTTCAGAGGTCAACGACCGCCAATGCAAAAAAAGTTTCGCACAAAAACAACGTCATCCGTACTTGACCAGCGTTCCGTAATGCATAAACGTCAAACCGCCAATGGAACGCGGAAGCGCACCCGTATGTTGCGCCAAGACACGAGGTCAATGCCACTTTGACAGCGGCGCAGTAACACCTCCAAGTACGCAGTTTGCATTTTAGCGCTTACCGAGTGGTGTCAATCCTTCGTTGCGTCAAAATTTGAGGCGGGTCATAGTGTTATGGTGGCTCCAGCGCAGCAGGTAGGCTTACAGCGAGTATGGTCGGAACATTCGAGGCTCATGAGCGGGGCTCCAACGCTGCGTTCGCGAATTCGTCTTGCTTCGTCTGTCGTTGCGTGAGCGTTCGTTTTCCCTCTCTCTTTACCCTCGTAATTAAATTAGTTGACAACCCGGCGTCGGAGATAGTTCCAGTTGCAGCCCGAACGATTCGAACGAAAAGAAACCCCCGCATCCACCACCTTTTCGCTCCGCCAATCCAGGGACTCCGCCGATCAGGTCAATTAGGATTTTTTCAAATAAAAAAACCTTTAACAATAAATCATACTGTTTGACAATGCGTAAATAAAATTAAAGCATATATGTGCGTATTTAATTAGTTTAGCTGTAACTTCACTTGACACGTAAAAGAGCGGGCAACTTGAATGTTTCTATGCGGTGTTTCACGACACGCCATGCACTCAAGTATGGCAAAAATTGAAAAAAATGTCCAAGAACTCGTTCTCATCGGAATACCTTTAATTAGAAGAGCGAGAGTTCTGTTTAGTTTGCAGTTACGGGCCATGAGAGGGCTGTAAAAAAGAAAAATGAAAGAGGGATACAAATTCGTCTCCTCGTTCAACTTCGAAAGGGAAAGTGTCCTTATCCCATACGACCCTGCGAGTCACAGCAGTAACAGAAATATAGCTAAACAATATTCGAAATTTGGCAGTGGTAACTCACGAAATCCTCCCTTGCAGTCACGCTTCGTAAGGTGCATGGTGGCAAAAAGACATGGTGTATTACTCCAGATGAAAACATTGAAATGGCCAGCATATTACTACTGCCAGCTACACCGGTCCCCAATCGCCGTTATATTCTGACATTACACAATTAATAACTTTCACAGATTCAGGGGCGGATCCAGGTGCCTACTTTGGATTGAAGGGGAAAGGGTACGTGGTTCTATAATGCTGATGGGATGGGGGAGTACGCAACCAGCCAAAATGTCATGATTTGTTCTCAGTTGCCCGCCCAGTGTTTTTTTTTTTTTTTTTTCAACACTATGGAGGCAACCGCGTGACCAGTTTAAAAAAGGCTCCCAGCTGCCGGGCTGATACTCTTTGAAAAAGCGATTCGCACGCTCCCACTAAGGCGGCGGTTATAAGTGAGCGCAGTTGCGTCACAAGGGGGGGGGGGGGGGGGTGCGGGTATCAGCCCCTCGGTAAAGGGGGGGGGGTGCCGCCACTTGCGCCCTTACAATGTGTAATGCCGGCGTCGAAAACTGGAAGACGACTGTAACGAGACCACAGCTTTGGCCTGTTCAAATAACGTCCCCACCAAAATTTGTTCCCTAGTACAATGGAAGAAAGCGAGTAGAATTTCGACATCCAGGAATGTCGCGGTAGTAGATGATGGGCGCGGCTTGAGGAGTTAATTGGCTGAAGGGTGGGGTGAGGCGAACACGGAACGATTCCTGGAGAGGGGGTGCCGTCGGTATGACTGCGACGCCCGTAGGGGTGTAGCGAGCCACGGCCGGACTTGACTCTCCTCCTCCCGCACGCTCGACTCTCTTCTTCCGGCGCGGGGGAGGAGAAGAGTCGAGTCCGGCCGTGAGCGAGCGAGCTTGTTTTATATGGGACGACGGCTAAAAAAGCCCTGTTGGGGCGGCGGACGAGAGCAGTACGGGGTGTTGCAACCGGGTGGGCCGACTCGAGCCGAGCTCTGCCGCCTCCGGCATACGTGTGGTAGCGTGGTTTGATGCGAGCGGCCAGCCGCTGTTGCAGCCGTGAAGAAGTCCAGAAGCCGTACGCTAACGTAACTGTTTACTTCATAGCGAGAGGTGAGCCGAAGCCAAAGAACAAGAGAGAGAGAGAGAGAGAAAGACTTTATTTATGGCCAGCAGGGAGTGGGAGGTCGGGATGCGCAGAGCCTCCACATCCCACCCACGTTCACTACGTCTTCGGGACTAGGCCCCGCCGGCGTCGGCGTGAGCGGTGCGCGAAAGGTACTCGGGAGTTCGTCCCTTTCCCCCCCGTCTGCGACTCGCTCCGCTTCTGCCTGGCGAGAGCAGCCTCGAGCTGCTGGACGGCTAGAGTTTGTGCGGCCAGGTCCGTCGAATATACGGCACTCGTTATGGTGTCCGGCAGCCGGCCGTAGAGGTCGGCAGCTTCCACGGGGTGCACTGCACAGTCCCACAGAATGTGGGCCAGAGTTGCGCGATGTTGCCCGCACACACTACACACGTCACTGGCAAAGAACAATGCCCCGACAGGCGAGGTAACAGTACAGCACTCGAGCAGAGTGACAGCAGTGATTCGCTGCTCAAGCAGGAATGGGATAGAGAGCTTGGGCGGCTTCTATTTATACCCAAAAGCGGTAACGGTCAAAACGCCAACAAGCGGCAACACGCTACGAACGTCACAGACACACACAACACTCTTTCCAGAGTTCCTAAGCAGTCAGTAGCAGCGGCGCGCGCTGATTCCGAGAGAGGGGAGAGAGAAGGACTCCGCTGGGATCGCGGGCCCCCTGTGTCCTTGAAGAGCATTGAGACGAGCCTCACCGGCAGCCGCCGTCTGGCCCGGGCTTGTCGAGGCATGAAAACATGAATCACTGACAAGAGGGGACCTGTTTCAAAGGCGCGCGCAGTGGCTTCGCTGCACAGCTGAGGAGTGATGCGGGAAAGTTCGGCAGCGGGCCGATTCGTAACAGGGGGCTTATGGTAAAGAGAACCAAAGAGTCAAAAGGTCCAAAGAGTCAAAAGATCCAATAATCACGTGACATCCGAGTCAAAAGATCCAACGGGCCAAAAGGTCCAATGTGGGTCAAAAGATCCAAAGTCAGAAGATACAACGAGTCAAAAGATCGAAAGCGAGTCAAAAGATTCAACGAGTCAGTAGATCCAATGGGTCAAAAGGTCCAATAATTCCGAAACCGTGTCAGAAGATCCAATGAATTATGGGAACCTTCGGAGCCACGGCTAGGATATGTAAGTTACAGCAGAGTCCTTCAATGACTTTCTGGTCATGAAACTTCGCCATCACGCTATGGGAGAGCTTCGTTCGCTGCCGCGCCGCGGAGCTGGTGCTGATCAGAGGGCAGCCAGGGGCGTGGTAAGAGCGCGTTTGGCAGGGAACGGACCACGGAGTAAGATAAAACAGACGCTCGCCGCCTTATCAGCAGTGCGCTTTCGCTTTACGTGTCGTGGGCCGCTCAAATGGACTTATCATTTCGTGAATGGCGAAAAAATTTGCTGCGAACGGGCATGCTGCTACTGCGTTCCTGCCTGCTGGTCTGGCTACAGAGCAGCGGCGGCCACCCGATGCCCTCCGATCTGCGGTGGCGCCACTCGCGGTAGCCTTTGTCCCCGTACGAAACGTGGCCGGGAGTTTCATGACCAGAGAAGCATTGAAGGACTCTGGTTATAGACTACGTCATTTTATTGTATTTTCAGTGTCGTTTTGCCGCCCATATCTGAACTTTCACTTATAAATGTAGAAGCTATGCACTTCTTTATTCTTTCTTTATTCAACATATACCTGCAGCGCCCGAAGGCGTTATAGCAGGGGGGTTACAGGTTCGAAAAAAACAAGTTTTCATTCACAGCAGACACTTGTACATTTGAAAGCCCTTTCCACTCATTTATCGTTTTGACAAAAAATGAATTTGCAAAAATTGCAGTCTTAAATTGCACGGCTTAATTCGAACCGAAGTTCGAATTAAGCCGTGGCTAATTTGGACGTTATGAACCCGACCCTGCTTGTTTTTATTTTTCATTATACTCCCAGGTTGTTCTCTTTTCTCGTTACTCTGTCGTTGAATACTATTACATTAGAATAATCTGGTAGTTATTGCTTGTGTAGAATGCGAGCTTCAGTGATGTCAACGAGCCGCGACCCCACGTCGCTCATATTCGGCTACGCTGCGCTGACTTGCATGATTGCTGCTGAAAATATTCCGGACGTATTAAATGTTCTTGCATCTTGCTAATCGAAGTCGATTACACCCACAAAAAAATCAAGAGTCGAAAATCAGTGCTACAATGCTACACTCTAGGAAGCTCGTTACCTGGTTTACAGGCGATCTGAGTTGAAGCACGTCATGACTCATGACAACCTGAAGCTGCTAGTTGCAGTCCGCGTGTTTTTTTTTTTTGTCACTCTCGATAATGTAGTGCCAACCCCTGTTCGTGTGGCTTCGCTTCCAATAGGTGATTTCTCCCTTTTGTAGAGCTAAAAAGGTACAGGGGGGGGGGGGGGGGAGGCTGATGATGACATCTGTCTCGGATAAGAACAAAGCCACGGCCAAATTATGACCAGTATGCTTTGAGGAAGAACACCTAAAATGACAAATGAGCTCTCTTTTCAGCAAATTACATCTATGTATGTTCCATAAAGCATTAAAAATGCGTTTGGTTATTTGAAATCACAAACACACTAAACACAATTTTCCTGGAAACGGTGGTGACGCCGGGATGGAAACGTCCGGCGGGGTAGAGAAAGTTCCCTTGGTAACGCATTGCTAATAAGGCATTCTGTGCATTGCGTGGAAGGGCACATGGATGCAGAATGCCAAAAAATTACCAAGCTCTTTGTCATTGAGTTACAAAGCGACTGGTTCCTTTCCTCAGCGAAGGCGATCAATTACGCAGCTGTTATCACAGGTACTCGAATGGTGAAAAAAAAAAAAAAACTTGCTACCTTCACTGATTTTTAAACAAAAATATGGTGATAATAAGTCGCTAGAAAGAGAACGATAGATGCAAAAATAATATAATCTCAAAGCTACGAAAATTCCGGCAACTATTCCGCCGATAAATAGGGATTCATTTGGTAATGCCGCATAACATTTTCACTGTGTTAAAATAACGCAGACTTACGAGAAATGATTATGATGGTTGGTGTTTACTGGCGCAAGGCCGACGAGGGCAAAGAGCGCCAGAGAAGTTATTAAATGAAAAGAAGTGATTCCCACAAAAGGTAGGTATAAAACGTGTAAACTGGACATAGTAAGATCAATAAAAATAATGGTGATGGCTGGTGTATAGGGCCAGATTTGATTATGCATGATAGAAGATGAGGTTTAAAAACTTAACATCTGACAAATACTTAAACACGCGTTTCACAGAAACCATGGCATCGTCACCCAGAAACAACGATGGGTGTAAGGGAATATGTTGTCTGTAGAGTTCTCTGAAGTGTTTGTGTCGTGTTGTGTCAAGTGCCTTGCATTGTATGAGTATGTGGACTACGGATAGGCCCTCCCCACACCTGCCACACAGGGGTCTTGGAGATCCCGTGAGCAGGTGCGAGTGCGTTACATGCGTATGGCCTATCCGTAACCTAGCTAAGGTAACTTCAATGTGCCTGTTGTGTGAGTCAGTAGTGTATTGTCCCAAGTGTGGTTTTATTACGTGTAGTTTGTTGTCTGTCTGTTCGCTCCAGTCTGCTTGCCAAGTTTTACGGAGTTGTTGTCTAATGTGTGGCTTGAGGTCTGTGTAAGGTAGTGTTGCCATGTCGACTGTGTTTCGGAGTGCAGCATTGGCGGCCATTTCATCCGCCACTTCATTACCGCCAATGCCAGAGTGGCCTGGCACCCAACACACAGTCACCCCAAGGTTTGAGGAATAAGCTACCATAATTGTTTTGAAGACAAATTAATGACATGGTTTTTTGATGACTTTCCGGATGATAATGCACGGACGACGCTCAGCGAATCTGTATAAATGACGGATGTAGGAATATGATGTTCAACTATGTGACTTACAACCAGAAATATGTCATATGCTTCTGCCGTAAAAATACTTGTATTAACATTCATTGTTCTACATACTTCGAAATTGGGACCATGCGCAGCACAAGACACTGCAGTGAACGTTTTAGATGCGTCACTGAAAAACTCTGCAGCCCTGTATTTATTCTGCAGGTGCATGAAATGCTGTAAAATCCCACTTCTTGGTGTCCTGTTCTTATTGTATTGTACGAAAGACAAGTCACATGCTACAGGACGAAGATGCCATGGTGCTACAAGATCAGTGTGAGATGATTTGAATGTGTCTAAGAAGGAGACCTCATGAATAGTCACCTCGTCCCTCACTCTCTGCGAGAAGGGAACGGAAATTGATGGGCGGTTTAAAAAGAGTTTAGTTGTGGACGTATCATTAAAAGCCGGTTTAAAGGGATGGTTATTAATTGCGGAGATTTTGGAGGCATATAGGAGGTCAACATAAGTTCGCTGGTACGCCAAGCACCATTTGTCGCACTCTGCATAAAGACTGTGGACAGGACTGGTACGGAATGCCCCACAAGACAGGCGAAGCCCCAAGTGAAGCACTGGGTCGAGCATTTTAAGTGCTGTTTTTGTGGCTGACCCATACACAACGCTTCCGTAGTCCAACCGTGACCCCACCAACGCGGCATAAAGTCGAAGCAGGAGTTGTTTGTCTGCACCGTATGATTGGTGAGAAAAAACTTTCAAAATATTCATTGTTTTGAGGCATTTTTGTTTGAGTCGTTTTATGTGAGGGATGAATGTGAGTTTCTCGTCAAACATCACACCCAAAAACTTGTGTTCTCTTTTTACTGGAATCGAGTCACCAAAGAGTTTTATGTCGGGATCGGGCAGGATGCCCCGCCTTTTTGAGAATACAACGCAGGTACTTTTAGAAGAATTAAGTTTAAATCCATTTTCATCTGCCAAGCGGGAAAATTTGTTTACCCCAAGCTGGACCTGATGCTCACAAATGGATATGTTACATGATTTGAAAGATATTTGAACGTCATCTACATACATCAAGCAGGATATGGCTGGCGGCAGTGCCTTTCGGAGAGAGTTCATCTTAACTATAATTAAGGTGCAGCTCAATACGCCACCTTGAGGCACGCCATTCTCCTGCACGTTGAACGTTTGAGAGTGCCGTACCGACTCTGACACGAAATGTTCGTTCAGACAGGTAACTGGAAAGAGTGTTCAGCATGTTACCTGTTACACCATAGGATTTTAGGTCTGCAAGAATGCCATAACGCCATGCCGTATCATAAGCTTTCTTGATATCAAAAAATACGGTCATGCAGTACTGTTTGTGTATAAAGGCATCCTTAATGTAAGATTCCAGTGCAACTAATTGATCGTTTGTGGATCGCCCTGCCCGGAAGCCTGCTCTCGAGAAGACCATTGTACTCAAGAAAGTACATGAGCCTCCGGTTAATCATCTTCTCGAAGAGCTTGCACAGGCAGCTTGTCAGGGCAATAGGTCTATAGCTTGCGGGAGAAGAAGGGTCCTTCCCTTCTTTCAGAAAAGCCACAACTATGGCCTCCCTCCAAAGCCTTGGAAGGTGCCCCGATAGCCATATTTGGTTGTATAGGTGCAGGAGTGTCTCAAGGGTGTCTGCGTGTAAGTGTTGAATCATAGTGTATGTAATGTTGTCTGCACCTGGAGCAGAAGGTTTACAAGTGGCAAGAGCAATCTTCAGCTCATGGAGTGTAAATTCACAGTTGTATGCAGACTTTGACTTGTTCTTGTCGCGTATAGGCTTCTTTTCGGCAGATGTTTTGTGTTGCATAAAAGTGTTTGTATAGTGCGCAGAACTAGACACGTGTTGGAAGTGTTGTGCAAGTGTGTTAGCCTGATCTTCCAGAGTGTCCCCTGTCGTGCTAACCAGGGGCAGGCTATGTGTGTGTTGTCCTTTTAGTTGACGTATTCGGGTCCATACCTTGTGGGTGTCCGTGCATGAATTTATGGATGTGAGAAAGGCGCGGCAGCTCTCCCTTTTTGTCTCATGGCGCACACGCTTACCTAATGCCTTCGCTCTTTTGAAAGAAATAAGGTTAAAACTTGTGGGATGTCTACGGAGGATGCCCCACGCCTTGTTCTGGGCCTCCCGCGCACGCTTGCAGTCGTCATTCCACCAGGGCCTTCTCGGGTTGCGCGGGGCCCCAGAGGCCTGGGGTATTGACTTTTTGGCGGCGGCGAGAATGTGCTCCGTGACGAGCTTGGTTGCCTTCTCTACAGGTAAGTGTGTTATGTCTGTGTAGTGTAGTTGAGATGTCTCTGTGAATGTGTTCCAGTTTGCTCTTGCTTCTATAAACTTGCAATGGGAAGGGGAACTGCTAGGGCCTTTATCTATGTATGTTAGTGAGGTAGGGAAGTGGTCACTACCATATGAGTTAGTGCCAACATCCCACTCAAGTGATGGAAAGAGTACTGCAGAGCCAATGGCCAAGTCGAGGTGTGAATAAGTGTTGTGTGCTATATTATGGTATGTAGGCTTGTTTTTGTTAAATAGGCATGCTCCTGTAGATATTAGAAATTTTTCGATTAGGCGACCTCGGGCATCTGTGCGGTGAGAGCCCCAAAGAGTATTGTGTGCATTGAGGTCACCTATAAGAATGAAAGGTTCTGGTAGCTGATCTACAAGGCCCTCGAAATCGGAGCTTGAAAGCTGGAAATCAGGAGGGATGTAGATGGAGCACACTGTTATTAGCGTATTGAAAATTATGGTTCTAATGGCAATAGCCTCAAGGACAGTCTGTAATTGGATAGGGTGGCATGCCAATGATTTTCGGGCAATGATGGCCACACCACCTGAAGATGTACCACCACCAGCCCTGTCCTTCCTAAATACCATGTAACTATTCAAGACATTTGTCTGTTTGGAGTTTAAATGTGTTTCTTGTAGATACATCACACTTGGCTGATTGGAATGCAATATTTCGTAGACATCATCAAGATTGTTAAGGAGGCCTCTACAGTTCCACTGGATGATATTTTCTGTTCCCATTATGTACCTTTAAGAGCTACTGGAATGTGTGTGTGGGTTCATGTTTTGTCTATCGGGGCTTGTATTCTTGGAGCGGGTTTCTTTGGCTTTTCTGTTGGTTTGGACGCCGCAGCCCGTTCCTTGCGGAGCGATGCAGACAGGAACGGTCCGACGTCCATTTCCTCATCAGATGTTCGGGGGGTGTACGTCCGGCGGACTGGGCCCCCTGGACTTGGCACCCTTACGGGTGTCTTTGGTTCCAGCCGCAAGCGCCTCGGGCGGGGCAGGCGGCGGGGCTAGCATGGGCGCTTCTGTGGGCCCTACCGTGTCCATCTCCTCCGTGCCCTCAGGTGTCCCTAGGGCCGGTGGAGAGGACACAGTGAGAGCGGCAGAGCTCCCAGCGGCGATCGCACTCGCCACATTCGCTGGAGTCGCCACACTGGGCGATTCCTGACTACTCTGGACTACCGAAGGCAGTCCGGCAAGAGACGGGGCCCCCGCAGCCTCTACAGGTGTTGTAGAGGCAGCAGGTGGCTGCTCAGCTGGGGGTTGGGACAGCAACACGTCAGCAAGAAGGCTGCACTGTGTTGCCGTGCTGACCAAACGCCGCCCCAACCCCCGGCGGGCGGCGTCTGCGTACGATGTGGCCGAAAGCAGCTTGTGCTTTTGGCACGCTTCTGGATAGGAGATGTTTTCATTTACTTTTATGGGAATTATTTCCTTTTCGGCCTTGAATTGTGTACACGCACGCGAATAAGCAGCGTGCGGTCCGCTGCAATTCGGGCACTTCTGAGTGGTGCTTTCACAAGCTTCTGAGGAGTGACCTGTCTCAGCACAGTTGGCACATGTCAACTTCCCTCTGCATGATTGGGTTCCATGGCCGTATCGTTGGCACCTAAAGCAGCGCCTCGGATTTGGGACATACGGTCGTACGTTGCAGCTAAGAAAACCCACTTTGACCTTTTCTGGAGGCGTTGTGCGATCAAACGTTAGGATTAGATGCTTTGTCGGAATTTCTTGGTTTGCTCTCCGAATTACGATTCGTTTTACTGCAGTTACATGTTGAGGTTGGAGCGTCTCAAGAAGATCTGCTTCCGTCTCAGACTCTAGTTCTTTCTCTGATATGACTCCTTGCGAGGAGTTGAGGGTCCGGTGTGGTGTCACAGTGACAGTCAAGTTGGCCAACGTCGTCTTTTTCAGTAGGTTCTCACTCTGATTTTTCCTTTTTACTTCGACCAGTACATCACCTGATGCGAGTTTCTTAGCATCATAGTCTGAACCAACAACAGACTCAATGCACTTTGCCAACAGAATTACAGACTTCTTTGCAACAGGAGTGGTTTCTGCAGAGTGAATGACAAGAAATTTGTGGAAATGTTCTGGTTTACCTTTAGCTAGTACTTCGGTGCGGCCCCTTTTAGGGGGGCGATCATTGGATTGGGGGGATAAAGAAAAAGCCATGCGATATTGAAAAAAGCAGGGGACGGGGGTACTTCCTTCGCTCGGTTTACCCTGATGCCGAGAGAGGTCCCGGAGCTCCCTGCCTTGTAAACAGACAGGGAGCCCATCCGCCGGAGCTTGACCTGGGCTCCGACGGCCACCGTTTGTGGTTTCTGCCCTTCACCTTACAACTCGTAGCCACGGTAGATTACAGCAAGAGTATGGGGGCTCGGGGTCCGCGGTGTCGCCAACACCGTCACCAAGATTACTCAAGGTGCCCCGTGCGGGGAGACTTACGAGAAAGAACACGTGTAACGAATAGGTACGATTTTTGCGCCTGCAACTGTCACGACGCACACATGTTGCTGCCTAAAACGCGCGCTTGAGTTGTACAGAAAGCTCCGTGTACCGAAAGGCCCTGAAACTAAAATGCCCTATACTAAAAAGACCGGAGCCGGTAAACGACATTGTTAAAGGGACACTGAAGTGATATGTAAACATTGCGGGATTACTAGCGCAAATTGTAGTCCGGAGTCCCCAGGCCATGTTTCGACCACTCTAGGCGCGTTTACGCGATTTTATTTAGTAGAAAAACTAATTCGAAAACGCTGTCCTCCTCTCTTTACGCTCGCCCATTTTCTGTGGCGTTTTCGTGTGACGTCAGGAGGGGATGAGCTGGCAATTGGCTGCGCCACGGCTGCGCTACTGCACGGCTCCCCGGCCGACAGAGTCAGTCGGCCCAGCGTTTCGTCCGCCGGCCGCCGGCGGGTCGTTGCAATCAAGGAGGTTAAAAAAAAATTGCTTGGTCGCAATTCGTTCGCTTAGTTGAAACGAAGCCAGGACACGTTTGTGAATGGAAGAATGTGCCTTTCTTTACTTGGTTTGTTTGTACACTGTATCTAGCTCCAAGTCAAGGTCGCTTCACACAAGCGCTGCACATGCGACGCTTCGCTGACTGGTACGCCAGTAGGAAAATATAAGGCCTCTTGAAGGCGGGAGAAGAGTCAGCGAAGTCAATATAGGTACTAAGCAAATAAAATCAACTGATATTTTTACCGTACAGCGTAAAACTAGGGCGCGGGAAGCACTTTTTTGCGCTGGGCGAACAAGCACAGCGGTCAGCAGCACGACTACGCATCTGCGAACGCTTTTCCGTCTACGAAATGCAATTGCTAGACGTGAGCTACTGTGGAAACTCGGGCGACGCTTACTGCACGATCGCAGTACAACAAATAGTCACCTAAGCGGCTTGAAATGCCAAAACTAAATAAAAGTGTAAACCGGTTGTACAATATATACCCTATATTAGCAAGGCATTTCCGTCCCGCGCCGAGACAAAAAAAAAAAAAAGTGGCCTAGCAGTCTGGGGCGCAAGGAATTCACCCCAAATGTTTTGCGAGTCACGAGTTCGAATCCCCGCGGGTACGTGCTTTTTTTTTGTAAGTTAACTTTTTTGTTTTCCGCCGATGTTTTCTATATTGAGTTCACCTTTTTTGGGGCCGCAACGTTCATGGCTACACGAACTAGTTCACAAAACGCGCGCAGGCTGGCACTGGCGCGCTAGCGAGTTGTCGTTGGCGTACTGTTGCCATAAGCACCGACTGCTTGCAGGCAGTGGGCACAGGCCAGAATGAACAGACCCTTGGCCTGGTGCGAACACGCTTTTTACGATACAGGCATGAGGGAGGCAAGCTCCAAATATGGGGGAAAAGCGCATGACATTTGGGCGTCTGCGGGTACGCGGAGGGCGTTCATGCACTGCGTAGGTCTCGGCTAGTGAATGCTACGACTACAAGCCGTCCTGGCAGGCTTATCTTGTGCATTTTACAGCCGGGCAGAAGCGCGCTACGAGGATTACTGAGATATTGAGAATGCCCATCCAACAAAGCCATTGATTATGTTTTACAGAACCGAAACCGAAACCGAAACTTGTGTGATTGCTAACCTTGGGCATCGTCCAATCACGGCGCCCCTCCTCTCAACGTCACAGCCTTAGTTGGTGCGGCCGCCGCAAACCGCGCATGGTAGTTTTTCTTCTTTCTCGCTTTGTAAAATAATTACCGATTTGTCAACCGGATAAACGATGAAAAGTGTGCTAATTTGAGCCAGTCTACGCAGTGCAAGCAAAAACGGGAGCTTGACAAATTCACTTCAGTGTCCCTTTAATGTGCGCTTAACCACTGGGATAATTTTCTATACCCGTGACGCAAAAATACTTTTGCATGAGAGCAAAATGCATACAGTTGAAAGATAAACTAGCATATGGCTTAGAAATTGGTGCTTAGAACGAATGAATACGCTCCTTGTATGGAAGACGAAGAGGTTACACAACTGTAGTCTTGACTCTTAGCAAACAAAAGTGCACCAAGGTGGGACCCATACGGTGACTAGATCACTTCACTGGTCTTAGCCGCGTCAAAAGATGCAGGTCAGAATGTCTAATATTGGACCTCTTGACACGTTGGACCTTTTGACTCGCCTTAGCCGCGTCAAAAAGGTCCAATACGAGTCAAAAGATCCAACGAGTCGAAAGATCCAACGGGTCAAAAGGTCCAATACGAGTCAAAAGATCCAACGAGTCTAAAGTTCCAACGTGTCAATAGATCCCATATTGGACCTTTTGACTCGATGGATCTTTTGGCTCTTTGGATCTCTTGACTTGGAATCCAGTACGGGGGGAGGGAAGGGGTTAAGGGGGAAGCATCAAAGCCAACGAGACTGGCCATGTGTCCTCGGCGGTTTTCCACGTGGCTTTTTTTTTTTTTTTTACGCGCATGAGATGTGTACGGGCTCATGGTTAATGTTTAGCATTTTCTAGAGTCTTCGCGGTGACGCGTCAGAGACCGTGTACCCCGGTCCGGTTGTCATATTTTCATTTCAGAAGGAAACCAAGCTAGGTGAAAATGACTTGGAAGAAAAATGTGGAAGCTTGAATATTGAGGAAGCGGGGCATGATAATTAAAACGAAATTAAAGTGAGTGTGAAACAGGCAATTAATGTTGGTGCGGAGGAGTTAACTGTACGAATTGAGCCTGTGTCGGGAGGAAGGGCGCAGATGGAAGGGGGGGAGCTCAAGGGTCTAGAGAGACAAATGGGTTGTCGCTATTTCCCGTGGTTGCACCAGATTCCTTCAGTGCTTGCACTAACCAACCAATTCGCGATCCAAGCAATCGCGAAGGATCTGAAATCGGGGGTTGATAGCTCATATTTCATTTTTTATGTCGTTGACTTTCCTTCATCGTGCCCAGCGACGCAGCCAGCACATGGTGATTTCACGAAGATGGCGATATATGGAAGGGGCGTATCCCATGCGGCCCCGTGTAATTAAACTAAATAAACATAATAAACAGCCCGATAACGGTCGAAGAGGTAAAACACGCGATAAAAAAACTCAAAGAATAAGTCACCGGGGCCTGACGGGATTGTAATTAAACTAAAATAACAACGGACGAGTAGCTTGTCGAACAAATTATGCAAAAAAAGAACAGTTATGTAGGCATTTATTTTGTTTACCTAACTGTTAATCAGGCAAATCTACGTTTTTTTTTTTTGTTTCATTCTCCTGTAAGTAAAAGCAATATAGATGAGTATCTGCGTTGCGCACATAAATAAAGCGGGTAGCCTTGTGTTCCGGGTCCGGGCAGTTTATCGAACGCCGTTATATCGAACGCCGTTTTACCATTGAGGCACAGCCATCGAAGCTTTTCGGTGCTTTCGAGAGAGCAAGGACCACCTCTAAAACAATTTCCGAGGAGAATCACTCTGGTAGCATTGCGAGTGGGAGCGGGGAGGTGGCGACTGCCTTCTGTGAGTACTACGGCAAGCTGTTTTCCTTGCGCTCGAAGCTTGACGATCCTCCACCGGATGTCCTTGGTGAGTTGCCCACGGTGCCAGAGGACTTTAGAGTCATAATAAACAGCCCGATAACGGTCGAAGAGGTAAAACACGCGATAAAAAAACTGTCAAAAAATAAGTCACCGGGGCCTGACGGGATTGTTTCTGAATTCTACCAGGTATTCCGTGAAGAGATCAGCCCTGGATTCTGGTATTCGATAATATCCAAAACACAAAAGTGCTGCCACCTTCAATGCGAGGCAGTAATTTGGTCCTCATACCCAAAAAATCCGTCCAAGATATGGTACCGCAACGAGCTAGGCGCAAGATCATCTTCTACTTCTCCGTAGCTTGTTTCCCGAGTCCGAGCGTGCTACTGTCATCTTTCGGCTTGTACCTGGCACATGTCCCAATGTGATACATAGGCTATTCACGAACTCTTCCTCTGCTTAGCCTCTTCAGCTAAAACACCGTAGCTTAACCCCCGCGGCGGAAAGCGCCATCTCGGTGCTATTGGCGGTGAGCACGACCACGGGCGGCGCTGCGGAGCGCGGCCTCCGTGACGTCGGCTTAGGGATTCTCGCATTTGTCGTCTGCTTCACTCGGGCTCGCTCTCCCTGCTGTTTCTTTGCGCTCGGTTGCCGTCTGATGCTTGTCCGCACCAGATTTTGCGTGTGCGTAACTTTTTATAATAATAATTGACCTAAAATCGCATGCAGTAGCTCAAGGGGCGAGTTAAAGTATAGTTTTTGATACCGCTAAAGAAGAAACATTGCCGGCGTCGCCCCATTTCTTGCGAAGCCGGTCCTGTGCGGAGCTCGAAGAGTCGGAGCTATGCGTCAGCGTCTGTATTAAGCAATCTTTCGCAAAAAGGAAACAGCCAGCTGCTAGTAAGCGACAACAGCGAAAATACAAGGCCAAAACAAATTCTAGTCCTTCGGGGCTCTCGGCAGTGGCCTAACTAGATAGGATGGCGCCCAGGACAAATATATTTTCGCGCCCCTCATTTATAGTGATCATTCATATAAATATATTATTATTATCATTATTATTATTTTTATTATTATTATTATTATTATTATTATTATTATTATTATTATTATTATTATTATTATTATTATTATTATTTGGCCGGGTTGTCAGCTCTGACACACTAGGTTCATCTTGGCAGTGCTATTTTTCTTCACTTATCGTCCTGACGTGTGCATTGACTTCACCGAGCTTGTTCTTGTTCCTGGTTATTCGTGTATTGTGCTGATACTGCGACTGTAATTATCGTAGAATGTTTCTTTTTCTGCCGTTTTTATCATTAAAAGTTGCCATATTCACTTCATGCGTCCATTTGAAATTGAAAATGTACGCTTCCCGAATCTTGTAAAAACTTTCTTCTTTTCACTCACCCTTCCGTATAGTTACGCTTATTGTAAGATGTCTTCTTGCAACTGACCAGACATTACAGTTTCTATTGATTGTGTAATGTTGCCTAAAATTACACTATGGTATTTTTATTCTTCTTTGAAGTTGTAGTTTCTTCTTATTTGTTGCTCACTCACTGTTCTTTTGCCAGCTGTTGATGCATTTCATTGCTGTCTTATACCTTGTCTGTGCGCCAGCACGACTTGATTGTGTAAAGTCGGTTGGATTGCACTATTTTATTTCTAATCTTCTTTGCCGTTTTTTGTAGGTCTTTCTTTCTCTCTTTTTTTTTTTTGGCTCACTGAGTGTTTATTAGCACATTGTTGATGTACTACAGTGCTGCATTTTCCACTCTGAGTGCTCCAGCACGAAGGCCTCCGCTGTTCCTGGGCACTATAATAAACATTGATTGATTGATTGATTGATTATTATTAATTATTATTATTATCGTCGTAGTCTATGTTGAAAGAAGGCCATCTGGCTGTTTTGGGAAAGCGAATGAGTGATTTTTTGATTGATGGTTCGCAACAGTGGACTATAGCCGTCTTAGCATATATCATCGGTATTCAATGGCGTGGAATGTATGCAGGCAACCAAGTGTGCGCCGCCATATCTGTGGCCAAGCGTCTGTTGCTAGGCGACGTTGCGCGCACGGCCCGCAGATCAGGCACCCCTCATCTCCGTGCAAGCGTGTGAGTGCGCCCGTGGCCTCCGCGATTTGCTGCCGGCGGCCCGCCGCTGGTAGCCGATCGCGAAGGCCACGGTGCGCCGTCACTCGTTACGTCGGGCTCTGCGGGATGGCGGCACTTGTCCGTGCTAAGCACGACTGTGAAACACATGACTGTATTTCACGTTACGAACTTTTCGCCGAACACAAAGTATTGCGTCGAGTGCACTGTGAGTGCGATTAATAACATCTCTGTTGACGCCACAGTTTAGAATCGGATTGGAACGGAGCAGATGACGCACGCCGGTGTCTTTTTTTTTCTTCGGCGTGCGGCCGCAGTGGCCCAGGCTGCGCCGTGTCCGTGGCGCATCGGCCATGTCTGTGGCCGTTTCCAGTGTTGCCAAGCGAAGAAATTGACCGCTAAACTTTTCAACGAATACCGTCTATATTCATCGTACCATACCACAAGGTTCGAAGTCCACAAGGTTCGAAATAAAAGTGAAAGAAGAAATGGACCTTGTCGGTCACTGGTTCTCATCTCGCTTTACATAAAATGGGACTATGAAATGTATTGCTCAAGTCATTTATTGCAAATTTCATATCTACATTCTATGCCCACATTTTTTTATTAATGGTAATGATGCGTTAAAAAACTCATCCCGGCAATCCCTGTTGTCTCCTCGTCGCATATCACTGCCGTTTGTGACGCCAGTGGTGATGCTCATCGTCAGCAAGTTGCCAAGAAAAAAAATTGGCTACAATCCACTCTGCGAACGTGATTGGAAAGCAAAGCTTTAAACGACACCCACAACAATTGCCCATGCGACGTCACTTGGATTCACACACGTGGCTCTACAAAGAGTGAAACAAGAGATTCTGCCCGCCGTTTCCTAAAATTCGCGGGGCGGCGTCAGGAATCAGCAGCGTCGGCCACGGCAGCTAGGCCTAGAGCGGCAGCTGTAGCCCGGCCGTGAGCCAGCGGAAAGAAAACGGCGAGGAGCGTCTTTCGAAGGTTGAGGCAGCGCAACCTAGCCATCCTAATGTGCTAGCTCGGGGATGAGGCATGGAATAGAACCGCTGCGGCAGGAAATAGAACGCACCCGCCGCGGTGGCTCAGTGGCTAAGGCGCATGCGCTGGTGAGCACGAGGTCGCGGGCTCGATTCCCGGCCGCGGCGGCCGCTTTTCTGATGGAGGCGAAAAGCAAAAACGCCCGTGTGTACGAGATTTCGGCGCACGTTAAAGATCCCCAGGTGGTCGAAATTAATCCGGAGCCCTCCACTACGGCGCGCCTCATCGCCTGCGTTGCGTCGGCGCGTTAAACCCCACAATCAATCAATCAGGAAATAGAACGCAACCGCGCAAACTCAGGAGCGTAGCGCCTTCCATTGAGCATTCGCGGCGTGTATCGTTTTTGATGGAACACGACCATGATGGCTTGGTGTGAATATAAAAGAGGATCCCTAAAATCAACTGCACGTGGTTCACCTGGCGGTTTAAGAATACCTGCAAAGGATCAATCTAATTGCAAGGGTGCAAATTTTAAGAGCGCCGCCCGCCCCACCGCCCGCTTCTGGAATACAAACGAAAACAGAAGCACATGCATACATGCAGCACGCACACCCACTGTATATCATCTGGGGTTGACTTCTGGACTCCGTACATAAGTATTCATACATCGTGGCGCCGCCTCGTGGCAAGGAAAGCAGTAAGGAAAGCAGAAAGGAAATAAACTGCTTGAGCAGCCCAATTGCAGCAAACGAATAGTGCTGAGGGAGACAAGGACGGACAGAGGGGGTCATATACGGGGCCCTATGCCGGGGGGTGCGCGGGGCCCATGTGTGACCCCCTCTTGTCGTCCTTGTCTTCCACACGTCCACCGAGCGATTTGAGGCCCTGGGCCTGACAAATAGTCTGGACGAACTCATCGAGGCTCAACGGCTAGGGCAACTCGTACGGCTGACCTACAGCACAACGGGGCGCCACATACTCGACTCGCTGGGTATAGCTCACCCCCACAGTGCGCCTACTAGTTTCGCGATCCCGTCAACAATACAGGAAAATATTCAGGTCTCTCCGCTCCCGCGTAATATGCATCCTACACATAACAAGGAGCGGCGAGAGGCCAGAGCCCGTGCCCTGCAAAGACGCTTTGCGAAAGTCGAGAACGTTGCCTATGCGGACGCGGCTGATTACGCTGGTCGCGAGGCAATGGCCATAGCGGTGGTCAACAATCAGGGCAACCCCATCGCCTCCTGCTCTATCCGCGCGAGAGACTCGGTGGTTGGAGAAGAGGCAGCCATTGCTTTAGCCATGGTTGCCTCCACAAAAATCAAGACAATCATCAGCGACTCCAAATCCGCAATTCTAAATTTCTCACGAGGACACATATCAAGGGAGGCGTCCGCAATCCTCATTTCTGGTCTCCACCTCAAAAACCTGATAGGCAAGATCAACTTAATTTGGACCCCCGCCCACTCCGGCCTTGCAGGGAACGAGTCTGCGCACGAAGCCGCTCGAGGCTTTACCGACCGAGCGGACGGCCCTTCCGATGCGGAACTCGTCCCAAATCAGGCAGGGACAGGCTGTTGTCGTACAGTGATATCATCGGTCATTACCGTTTAGGCCGGGCCCGCTTCCCACCCGCACACCCATCCCTCAGTAAACGGCATTCGGAGGTCTGGCAACTGCTACAGACCCATTCGTACCCAAATCCCCTAGTGTATAGCTATTGCTACCGAGGGCGCGCTACTCCCCTCAGTGTCATAGAGGTCAGGAACGAGCGGACCTGGCGCACATGTTATGGCAGTGTCCGCAGGCGATCACAAATGGCCGCACAATCACTAACAGTGAGCAGTGGGAGACCGTGCTGCTCAGCTCCAGCCCGGAAGATCAAGTCTGGGCCGTCCAGCTGGCTGAGGACGCTGCCAGAGCCCAAGGGCTCACGGCCGACGACTAAGCTACACAGCTGGCAAACTGAATAAAGTTTACTCTCTCTCTCTCTCTCTTCATTTGGGCGGCGCCGTTGGTGCTCAGTTGAAGCCGTTGCGAAAGGACAGTGTGTCCACGCGGCGCAGAGACAGTCCCGCGCTTGTATACAACTGCTTTCATTCTGAGGAATCGCTTTCCTCTCACCCTTGCGAACAATTTTCTGTTTATTAAAGTTCCATTTGGCTTTTTGTACCACACTGGAACAGCATTACGGCCATTTGTTCTTTCTCTTGCCGATAATGGTACAGTGTTTATGCTTTCATTGTCCGCAAGATGGCGCTGAACACAGTACATCAGTGGCGCCATCATACCAGCCAGTATATTATCTCTATGATACCAGCGCTCCACTGGCTCTACTCTGTCCGTGCGTGGCTATGTCGAGCGACACAAGGGTAAACAACAAAGTAAATAAACATTTAGAGGCATTCATGAAAGCTTCCTCACGCGCATCTACGTCCAAAACTATGCACATGTTAAGCACGCGTTTATCTACCTATGAAAACATTTAAAAAAATACGTAAAGAGATATTTTTCTGAGCCCATACAACGAACACTCATCGTAGTTTCAGCAGTTTTAGGTAGGGTTTTGCTGGACAGTTGTATTTTCTAATACCTGCCTCTACAAACCTGAATCTTCGGGCTCTTGAAGCCGTATATCCTTGGCGTCGCAATATACGCACGAACGTTTCGCCGCGACTTCGAACACACAACACCGACAACGCGCAATGGAGTTTACACGGGTAAAATTCGCTCCTAAAAGTGGAAGACACGTCGCCTGTATTCTCTTCACTACAACTGCTAGGTGATACCAGTTATGCCTTGACCCCGACCTAAAGCTGAAGAAATGAAAACGTTTCCAGCGCCGTTGGGACGCTGCCGTCATCGAATGCTCTCGCGGGGGCCAGGGGCCCCACAGAACAGGACATTCTGGATTGGTGGAGCGATCGGGCACGCACACGCACGCACACGCACATACACACACGCACACGCACACGCACACGCACGCACTCTATCTCTCTCTCTCCCCTGAAGTCGTCTCGTTCTCCTCGTAAGTGGGCTCGCAGGTTTTCGTCTTTCTATTAGATGCGGCGCATCTCTTGCTCTGAGGCATGTCCCTCCTGCGTCGGCGTCGGCGGCGTCCGCTCGCCACCTGCGCATGCGCGACTCTCCTCCGCTCTTCTCTCCGACAGCTGTGCGCAACGCTCTCACTCCGTCTCATTATCATAAACAACAGGTGCGTGCGCGCACTTCTCTCGCTTCGCTCCGCTCCCGTCGTGCAAGTGCGCGCATGCGCGACTCTCCTCCGCTGTCTCCTCTCCTTCAGGCGCTGTGGCTATAAAGCGGGTAGCGCGCTGCGCCGGTTCAGTCAGCGCTCGCTCTCGTGCGACTTCGCGTCACTTTGCTTGACGACTGCGTGCTTGACTCGATTCTTCCGATGAAGACGTGATGGAAGCGACGGTCCCTTCAGCGAGTGGTGTG
The DNA here is from genome assembly GCF_048455015.1 of Haemaphysalis longicornis. NCBI lineage: Eukaryota > Metazoa > Arthropoda > Arachnida > Ixodida > Ixodidae > Haemaphysalis > Haemaphysalis longicornis. The sequence goes on along the minus strand of NW_027526335.1, from coordinate 65,955,309 downwards.
ACACAATCCAATACCAGCGTCACTCCAAACGCTAAAGTAAAATTACGCCCATCGCCCCGCGTATGAGAACACCCGCATGTGATGGAATGCATCATACGCGTTCACAACACGTTTCACCCGATTTAGAGAATCAACCCAATGGAAACGCCAATTGAGCCCCCCGATGCGTCGCATCACATCAGGGTTCCCTCGCGGGAAGATGGGCGTAATTTTTTTATCTTTTAGATGCGACGCTGAGAGCATCTCTTGTCGGCGGCCCCGTCCTTCCTGCGTGCGTCCGTCGTCGTCGTCGGCGTCCGCACTCTCCTCCGCTCACCCCCCCCCTCCTCTCCGATAGCGAACTCTCTCTCGCGAGGGGCATTGGATTGGATTCGATTAGATTGGCTTGGCTTGGCTAGGCTGGGCTTGGATTTGATTTGGATTGGATTGGATTAAAGTGGATTGTGTTGCGTCATAGCCGCGGCAGACGCACTGGCGCCGGCGCGTGCCCAGGTGAGAGCGAACATTCTCTCTCAACATCTGCGGGTGTGCGGCCCAGCACGCTCTCACTCCGCCGGTGGGCGGCGCTGCGCGCGGTGCTGCGCATGTGCAGTACTTTCTCTCACCGCGGTCTCCTCTCCTTCGGGTGCGCTGCGCATATAACCGCTGTGCCGCTCTCCGGCGGCCTTTCGGTCGACGGTTGCTCTCCGCTTGCGCTTGAACCCCCCTCAGCGTCGCATCACACCAGGGTTCCCGCGAGGGGAGGTGGGCGTAATTTTTATTAGGGAGCCGCCGTTGGTGTTCAGTTGAAGACGTTGCGAAATGACGGTGTGTCCGCGCGCAGCGCGGAGAGAGAGAGAGAAATAACATTTATTTACACATCCGGCGTGTGGGAAGTCCCCGGCCTCGCAGGGCGCGGATGTTCCCTATCTTAAGACTACGGCTATTAGAGTCCGATAGTCCCAGAGCCTAGACCTCGAGGATGTTGTGCTCCAACTAGGCGACAGGTACTCGGGTGCCTCCGCGCCCGTTAGACGGGTCGTCGGCTCCCTTTCTCCGCTGCTTCGCCAAAGCTTCCTCAAGCCGCTGGATGGCCCTTCTTTGCGTCTTCGGGTCTTCGGAGCGTATCCACGCTCCCATCTCTTCGGGATACGTGGCGTCCTGGCACTGCCCGTTCAGACAATCCCGCGCTTGAGTACAACTGATTTTTGTGTGATCAATCGCTTTCCTGCAACCATTGCGAACAATTTTCTGTTTATTAAAGTATCGTTTGGCTGTTCGCGAAACATTGCAAATGAATAGCGGCCATTCGTTCTTTCTCTTGCTAATAATTCACACTGCGCCGAATGCCATGCTTCGGCACGTCGTCTTCTCGCGGTATTCAAAAGTTATGCCTTCGTTGTCCGCAAGATGGCTCTGAACGCAGCATATCAGGGGCGCCACCATACCGCCACACGAGGCCCATATATCGCCAGCACGAATTTGCGGCACTGCGGGATCTGCCCGTCGCAGCAGATACGGCTTTCGCTTCTGCTTTGCCTTTTGTGGCTTTCTTTTTAAAGTGGCTATCGAATGCGTTCATTGCTTCCACTGAAAGAAAGCCGGCCAATAGCCGCTACATCGCTGTAATGACGTAATTCCAGCGGGCAAAGAGCTCCAAGACTGGGAAAGAGAAGGAAATCTTTTGAGCAAGTTTCTAAGTTATCTGATGGGAATAGAGCAGTAATTTTTGGCTAAGGTGCTTTGCGACCCCCTAATATAAGCACTTGGTGTGTTGGTTGACTACGTTCCGAAATCATTTAAGATTTCAAAAAAAAAAGTTGAAAAGAAAGTGTTGCAGGGTCCCTTTAAGTGGTTAAACAACGTTTACAATGGTTTCACTGTCTTCTCAAGCAAATCAGGTTATCAACTACGGAAGTGGTCAACATCACAAAACTCACATCGTGCATCTACTTTAGCACGTGCGTGCCGCACTGGAATGACTTTCACCAGAATTTTAACCACGGCCTTTCCTTTTTAGATGCGACTGGATCTCATTCACTCGCCTTGTCCCTCCATACGGCGTTGTTGTTGTCCGTCCACACCCCTCCCCCAATCTCCTCTCCGATAGCGAACACTCTCTCGCGAGGGGCATTGGATTGGATTCGATTGGCTTGGCTTGGCTTGGATTTGGATTGGATTAAAGTGGATTGTGTTGCGTTATAGCCGCGCCACGTTGCGTCATAGCCGCGGCAGGGGGTTCACGGCACGTTTCACGCGATGGGAGAATCAACCTAACGGAAACAACAACGGAACCCCCTGTGCGTCGCATCTACACAGGGGTTCCCGCGAGGGGAGGCGGGAGAAATTTTTTCGTTTTTGGCTAAAGTAAACGCAGTAAATTTGCTTCCATATAATGCTCTTGCAGCCACTCCCTCTCAGCCTACATGAGAAGTTTTATTTTAGTTCCACCGCAGTTTCCTGTGCATTTTTCGATGTCCCAGCATGCTTCCATACACACTAATCAATCAAGGCAGTGCTAAAATTTTTTGGCACACATTGCAAAAATAGTTTCAGTTATAACTAAGAGGGGAGAAACATTCCTACAGTAAACAATATACACTATACGTAGGATATAATATACAATATATAATAACAAAACAATATACAATCGACAAAGGATTAATAATAAGCAGAGTTCATCCACTTGATCTGCAAATATCGTCTGCGTGGGTGACGTGGCAGTTCCTTATTTAAAGACGCGCATTTCATTACGGAATGCGGGAGGCTGTACAGAGACCGTCAGAGACGATGCCGTACTGTCGCCAGCGGTGGTGGGTCCGAACTGGACATGGCGTTCAACTGCAGTTCCGTCGCGGATGCCGGGATGAGACATCGGTCCAGTTTCTGTGGTCATTAAAGAGAACAGGACGCTCTCTGGAGAAACAAACAAATGAACAAGCAAAAAAACGAAAGTAACACAAATCTCTTTATGCTTGTCACATGCGAACGTGCTAGGATTCCGTGCCTGGCACGGGACTTTTATTTCTTTTCTGAAAAAGAGGGGGGAACTATTTTATTGTTTGTGTGAGAGGGGGTACACAAAGAAAATAAGTGCTAGTAAAATGGACGCACGTAAACTGAAAGCGCCATACAATTGCATTTTTGTGACCTGTTAAGCGTTAAATCCGCTAGCTGTGTCTTGCGTTGTGGAGTAGGAAAAGAACCAGTGAATTCTCTGTAAAGCCCCGAAAGCAGTTAGCGCGGATATTAGATGATAAGACTAATTTGCGGCAGTACTGCGGCCGCCTGACCCCGTATATAGCCTCTTGCCCCTGTACAATGTTTGGAACTCTGACGGAAGCATGTTTACAGACACAACAGGGGTACAATGCATCTCGGGGACATTTGAAACCGTAAAATCTGAAATCCCAGGGTTTAAATTTCCGCAAGTGTCACTCTTCCAACACCCTGCAAAGGAAGTGAAATGTTGAAAAGTAAAATACAACACGAAAATATCTATCCACGCTAGGGAAATGACTATAAAATAAAAAAAAACGGCATTCTACTGCAAATGTCGAGTGCATTCACCTCTCAAAACACGAGCGTAACATAACTCAACTGGGACAACCATAAGGCCCGCACACCCCTGTCCCCTGTCCCCAGAGAGTCCGTAAGAGGGCACTCACGGCTTGGTTCTTGATGGCCTCCAGCACTGCCCAGAGGGGCACCTGGAGGGCGCCCGCGATGATGAGGCTCCAGCCGACGTAGCACATGTGCACCGGATATGCCACGGGCCCGATTCGGAGAGAACTGCAGCCGGACAGCATGTTCGTCACCAGGGTTCCCTGTGTACATGGCACACGCGGAGGGCATAGCGAATCCTCAGCGAGCACTCTTAGCCGTACTGCGTGCTTTGCTTGTATGCAAACACGACAGTGTTTTAGTCCCGGATCCACAGACATTTCGCTGACGCCATATCCGTCACGGAAGTGACGCCAGTACAATGAAGCAAGCGGCCTGTAAAGGGTGCACCCCTGCACACAGGGTCTTCTTGCGGGGAAGCAACCTTCAGTACTAAAAAGTACGTTATACTTGGGGTTGTTCGCTTTCGGGTTTTATATTTTAACACGAAAGTGTTTTATGCCGGTTTAAACTAAAATTTCACTGACGTCATATCCGTCACGGAAATGACGCCCGTAAACCTTTGCCGAAGCGACCCGCCAGCAGGGCGTCGTTCGCCAAACACACCCACAAGACAGCGGCCGACCCGCAAATCATGCTAAGCTTCAGATTTCGCTGCGCATTTCGCTTTCGTGTTCTACTGATTCCAATGACAGAGGAATCGACCACAGTTTTTTTTTTATTTATCCCGTCTTGGAATTGTCGTCGCAGTTTTTTCTATCCTAGGTGAAATTTTAAGCAATATGTTCTTAACTCACGGCCAGCACGGTGGGGATGAGGACGCACCAGGCGGCCTCGAGCTTGACGGCCGACAGATCACCGTGCATCAGCAACACGTCCAGCTTCAGGTGCTCCAGCCCTGCATCGGTAGAAAGCTTCGCTTATAACGCTGTCATCAAACGTTGTGGCCTATACGAATGGGCAGGCGCTGTGAATCCCGGCACTATGCAACCGAGAATACCTGCCTAATCACTTTAGTTCGCTTTCTCCTCATAATTGTTTCAAATTTTAGAATTATTGTCAACATTTGCTCCACCATAAACTGTAGCTTATTAACAGTGTCTGTTTAAAACGAATGTAACGTCATGTTGCCAAATTAAAAGAAGAGAAAGAAGAAAGAAATAAAAAAGGCATGGGCTAAAGCTAGCTAAAGAAGATAGTGATTACGTATGAAATTTCAAGTAATTTCATTTAGTGGCGCTAAAAAATCTAGAATTCAATTATGCCATCAAACATAGGGCAGCAACTAGAAAACTAAAGAGAGAAGAGATCTAACGTACTATTTAAAGATGAGAAACTAATGCACTATTCAGTCAAGTTCAGCCAAGGTTAGTATGAACCAAATAACAGTTCAGTGCGGTTTGCTCTTCAAATAGAAGTAACATTTTCGCACTGTTTTGTGTGGGTGAATCGGAGATGGCACGCCTTCTTCGGACTCAAACTGTGAATCGTGCTCATTGTACCATAAAAAAAGAATAGGTGTATAAAACTTGCAATAAGAAAACGTACGAACAGTGCCTGCTACCGCAACCGAACGAAACCCGTAAAGCTGGTTGCAAACAACGAGCAAAGAATCAGATAAGATCGTTCTCTTGCGGTGGTTCTATTGCTTTTGAATTTCACAGGTCGGTGTAATAACAGAATGAACAATAACACAAATATCATTTCACCTCGTATTTAAAGGAAAAAAGTGCAGTTATGGAGAAGATACTTATAGTAGGCACAGGCAAAAGAAACTTGGAAGTGAATTTTTCCTCCCACGTTTTATTTTTGAGCGTACATTCCCGTTCAACTTTCGAGGCAGTTTGAGGAGAGTGTGTGTGAATACACACACACACACAATCTGCACCCCTCTTATGCGATTTTCGTCTGCGCTTGCTGCCGAAGCACTGCAGTTTCAACGGATTTCAGTTCGACAAAGAATATTTAGTTCTTATGATTGGGGCAACTGAGGGAAGCGCAGTTCTCCAACATCTTAATTTCTTAGAAATTTAAGGCATATGCACCTTTTGATTATTTTGTCGCTTCGGTAATTCTCCTGAGAGCCACCAGAAGGCGCTAAGAATATTTTCTCGCATGCAAATGATTTTCGCACCGTATATCCACATAATGGCCAGCAGCTCGAAGAGGGCCACGTAGGTGAGCAGGAAACCGACCACCTGGCTGTCCACTAGCTGCACCAGGTACAGGCCACCCTGCGGCAAGCGCGGGAAAGGCGCATCTTGCTCAGTCGGAAGTTGCTTGCACTAACAGGCGCGAGCGTTCTGCAGGAGGAGTCAGTCGCATAACATTATTACGTTCAATGATTACAAATCTGTATCACTCACTCACTCACTCACTCACTCACTCACTCACTCACCCACTCACTCACTCACTCACCCACTCACCCACTCACTCACTCACTCACTCACTCACTCACCCACTCACTCACTCACTCACTCACTCACTCACTCACTCACTCACTCACTCACTCACTCACTCACTCACTCACTCACTCACTCACTCACTCACTCACTCACTCACTCACTCACTCACTCACTCACTCACTCACTGTCCTTTCGGCAATTAGCGGACGTTAACGCGGAAACACCAACTCGGTGAGTCCCGCCCTTCTCCCCCACAGAGCACGCTGTGAGTGAGTGAGTGAGTGTGAGAGGGAAAGAGGTTCCCAGCCTGCACCACATATGTATCGCAGGGAAAGAAAAGGAAGAGGAGGGGGTAGAAATATGGGTTGAGGTAGTGGTAGAAAGGTGGTTGGGGCAGGAAAAGGCTGGGGTAATGGGGAAGAGAAGATAGATCTACACCATCGACCACCGCCCAGGAACGGGCAAAGCTATCAGCGGGTTTTTTTTTTTTCAAGAAAAATTTTTGTTAGAAACGAAAAAAAATCTGAAAACTCTACAAGTATTAAAATAAAAATAACAAACACTAAACGTTAAGAACACTTTGTTCTAAAAATTGATCTTCACTGTCGACTTGGATGCTTAGTAGACGTCTTGTCTTGTTTGTTCTTGTTCTTGAACTTTACTTGATTCTTTGATTCTTTGATCTTGGCTTGTTGATCTTGTTCTTCATGATTTGTTCGTGACCTGACTTGACCGGGGATATTGATCTGTTACGCCTGATGGTTTGTGATTATGTGTCGAATGGCAGCGTACCGTACCCCAGTGACGAAGGGAAGCCCCAGGAGGAAGCCGAGGACGCAGTAGAGCATTAAGAAGGGCCGCCGATTCCGTTGCACCGCGAGCAAGCAGTCGCCCCAGTGGGTCAGCACGACGTCCGCCAGGGAGATCTGCGCACAGGAACGTGCGAAAGTATGCCCTCTTAGAGCCGCTGGTGCAAAAGCGCAGTCGATCACGGCATTAGACGTCTACTTCCTCCTCAGCGTATGCATTCACCTAAACCCACAACAAGTGATATTTGTGTTTTCAAATTACACAGGCCCCGGTGGAGAGAAGTGCTAAATATTACGGTCATACTGATGAGACCTTTGTGACCCTAAAGGGGTGTTTCTGTAATAAAATGGATCACCTCTCGCACCTGTCAAGTTTGGCTACAATAGGAAATATTTCGCCACGTACATTGGACAGCCCCCTCACCTGCGAATTCGTGCCGGCAATGATGACGAGAACGAAGAAGAGGACGGAGAAGACCCAGTGCACAGAGTACTTGCTCATCGCCACAAAGATCACGCTCTGGCCTGCGTTGCGTACCGTAAAAGAAAACGAAGAAACTAAATTGCCTTTTTCACGATGAGATGTCCCGATAAACAAGTCGCATACATTACGCACAAGTAAATGATCTTCTGATAACTTTAGTGTCCCGTATAATTGCTAACATGCCTGCTATACTTGAAGCGTAACTGCGACTAATTTGTGACATACCGCGTAAAAGCTCACCTACGATCGCCGGAAATGATTTCTCGAAAGCCTTTTATTGGCCTTTGCACTGCATTCTAGCACTGGCCACTCAGCGCAAAAGATTAGCCTTACGCTTTGTGTCGGGTACTGTATTGTTTTGCATTTGTTCAACAAAGTTGACCACGGCTGTCAGCCGCGTGCCATAACCCCAGTTAACAAAAACATAGGAGATAATTGCAAACAATGTGACCCCAGCCTTTCTTAACGCGATAAAAACGTTATGGTGGCAATGTAACCCATGAACAATAGAAAGGGGACATTTTTTTTCGAAGCCCCACGTTTGGTTAAAGAAATACCAATAACGCACCCGAGTACTAAAGAGTGCCTATGGTTCATTCCAGCGATCCCCCGGCAACTTACGCACCATCATCCACACGACAAAGTGCGTGACGTCAGGAGTATTATCGAACTACATTAGCCATCTTTCCTGCGCCTGTGCACTTGCGTACCTGTGAGCACATCTTTTACCGTCCATGTGCTCTGATACATTTCATAGCGCAGGCACGGCCGCTCGATGGAAACAAGGTCTTGTTTCCATCGAGCAGCCGTGGCGCAGGCGACAGCACATTGCGTCTACGTCTAGTACGAACAGTTTCACAGCCGAGCATATTTTCCGTCTGACATGCAAGTCTGAGCGGAGTGGCAGGGCAAATGTGCATGCAAAAAATACGCCCGAGAGCATCGAGCGGCCGTGGCTCAGGTAGCTAAGGCCCGGCCCCCTCGATGGCGCAGTGGCGGCACACAAGCGCTCTGGTACTGCAACCAGCCGACGCGCGAGCCTCAAAACCCGCTCTGCTGAAGCTTTGCGATCTGTTGCATGCATGGCGCACAAATATATGTGCCCTACGTGTGCTGAGCACGTGCCATAGAATACCTCCGTGCACAATGTTCTGGACGGGAATGTTGAGGTTCAGCGCCATCCTGCCCAGCGACGAGAACACGATGGTGGCGTACATCAGGCTGGCTGCCACGGCCATAAGGGTGACCAGGAACACCACCCTGCAACGAGGTGTGTTCGGCCCGTTACTCTGAGCTACCGAGGTCTTAAAAGGTTCGACCTAATTGCAGTGAGTTCATCATACATGTGGGACACGGCCCACCATCGTGACTCCCGCAGTTAACATTAAGTTTATTCAAGCCATCCTGACGTATATCCACCACTGTCCACTTGACTGCAACCATGCTTGGTAAGGGCATTTGCTGAAGGATTCCCAGAAACCTCCGCCAACCTGCTTTCTTAGTTTCTGGCGTCAGAAAACTGTCGTGCGAAAAATTAATGACAGAAGTCGCGTTTGTGCATTTATCCCTAGCCCGCCCTAGAGTCATTGGTGGTGATCTGTCAAACGTTGGACATAGACTAGCGTAATCCTTGCCTCCGGCCTATGTTAGACAGCTTGTTGCAGTTTTAAAAAAAGAGGTTTACTCTGATGCGCGAACAATATATGGGTAAATGAGTTTATTTCTTGCGGCCACAGTTCGTCGTCCCGAATGCCACATTCAAGTGATGCCGTGACCGTGTGTACGGGGTTACCTGTGCACGTTCTCGAAGTAACGGCAGAAGCTGCCGAAGGTGACCACTGGCCCGTAGGCGATGCCTAAGGTGAACAGCGTCTGCTCAACAGCGCGTGTCCAGACCTGCGTAACCAAGAAACGTTTGCTGATGGTGCAATTCCTTCATCATGGACAAGGAAGGAGGGAAGGAGGAATTGGCCGAGCAATCTGCTGCGCACTCCAATCCTATTGTTGTAGGTACAGCTCGGCAAATTGTTCGAGTTTGTATATTACAGAAACAATCCACCAGAATCAGGCCTCCTTTCTTGAGTGTTTAGGCAGCTTGCGGTCGCTAAAGTCCAAAAGCTAATGGGTAGGTAACGAGTCGGCCTTCGTGATGGTTTAGTGCAGTGTGTTTATTCTAAAATCTATAAGATGCTGGTCAGATTTTTTTACTGCCAACACCAAAATGTACATAATTATCAACTCGCGAGAAAACGCCGTATTTTTTGCGAATTTTGTGTTTGCTCACAATCTTCCTGCATGGGGATTCACTAGAAATCTGTCAAACTTGGCTGGCATCATTATTCGGAATCACATTTACATGATTTATCCAGGTTGAGAAATACTCTCATGGAGTCCATTGCAGTGGCAAAACGAATTCGTTCGCCTTGTTATGGATCAGCTGGTTTTATTGTGGAAGCATAAATGGTCCATTGATCGAGCAGCCGGCGTCGGTGGTGTCTGAGGCAGCGAAACGGCTCCGAAACTAAAACGCGACTGCGGAGCATTCTACAGTACGTGCTTCGCGTTAATAGAACTGTTGTGAATCGCCCATCCCGACCCTGTCACCACTCTTTGGTCTGGGCCCTCTCACCGCAGCCACCACTGTTGCGACTGGCCAACCGAGCGCAGTCACCGGTGTAGCGACGTTGCCTTGCTCCGTCCGCTATCGACGCGGCGCAGAGCAGAGCGATGAAGTTCTCGAGCCGACGAAAAGTTGAAGCAACATTTATATACAGTATGTACAAGGGTAACAAAACCGTGACATGGCTCGCACAAAGGCGGCAGCATGCCTCCCTTCGGTGCCTCCAAAATGTGCCGCGCTCGCTGTGCTTCCGGGAGGGTACGTTTTATAACCCCCTGGAGTCTGTTGCAGCCCCGAGAAGTTTGAATCGCTCCAATCGGGACTCTCGCTGGCCGAAGTTTGAAACCCGACGAATGGAGGCGAATCGGTTGCGTCAGCCGAGCTGCCAGGACGGGGAAAGAGAGGGCGACACAGCGGCACTCTCTCCAGGCATGTTGTTCCGCGTCTGCTGCCGGATGCTCGCCCCATGCATGATTCAGCCGAGCCGCCACGACGGGAAAAGGAGAGGCGACTCTGCGCCGATGCAAGTTTGGGCCTGTCGGCCGCGGGCGGTTTGGTCGAGGCACGAATCGGCCACGCTGCCGGCGCGTCACCCCGTGCAGCGAATTTGGGCTGGGCGCTCTGGCACAACAGAACACCAGAAAAAGACCGCACTGCTATAGGTAACGCCTGGGCATCCGCAGGATTACGTGGAAAGTGGAAAGTGCGGCCGGCAGCGACACATCATCAAGCGTGGCAACGCTTCCCTTACCCAGCGGCGCAACTGTCAACCAGGGAGACAGGCTGCTCTTCCTGGCAATAAAATTATCAGCGATATCATTCAGGTTATTCCGCTTTACAGCGAACATGCTACCATTGAAACCCTAAAATTAACCCGCAACGATTTAATTGCAATACTCGAAAACATAGGCCACCGCAAAACTTGAAAGCTTCACTCAGAATGCAAGATTACAAGGAGCACTCAGTGGCGTTCAGTTAGACATACTGTATGGTTCTGCGTTCACATCTCAGAAATATGTGTCGTCAGATATTTTCTTTCATTCGAACCAGTCGAGTAAGGTCGCAAAATTTTGTGGAATTTGAGCCTGACATGTGAATTTGTCCCTCGGGTAAAATCAAACATGAAAACAATGTTACGAAATATTTTCTAAGTGAATCTTCGTGAACGGTGATTACTTTTTTTTTGCGTATGTGTGCCTGTGTTCTATTGTAAATTTGAATGTATTTACTGTAACTTGTCTCATGCACGTTGTAGGATGTAGTATTGTGAAGTGTATTTTGTGATGTATGTGATGTAGCATGTAAGTTCTAGAATGTAGTGTAATGATGTATTCTTTTTGTATCGGCTATGCATTTCTTCTTTACGCTTGACATGGCGGTTGTTATGTCAGATGTTTACCCCACCCCTGTAACAGCCCAATCAGCCAACAGTACCTGGAAATAAATAAATAAATAATAAATAAGGTAGCGGCTTGGTCCTAGGTTTCTATTTTTTTATCCCGCAGTACGATCTTTTACAACATTCTGTTACGGAGAGCCGGGTTCTGTACTTATGTCGCACGAGAGGGGAGTTAACGCACGGTGATGTCGAGCAGCCGCCTCCAGCGTGGTGCAAGCATGAACCAGATTCCGATAGCAGAGCCTTCTTTCCACAAGGTTTCCACCATGAGCAGAACGGTAATTCCGACCGGCAGCAACGTCAGCATTGACAGCCGCTGAGAAAGAAAGAAAGGAAGGACGGAAGGACGAAAGGAAGGAAGGAAGGAAGGAAGGAAGGAAGGAAGGAAGAAGGAAGGAAGGAAGGAAGGAAGGAAGGAAGGAAGGAAGGAAGGAAGGAAGGAAGGAAGGAAGGAAGGAAAACTTAATTACATCACAAAACTTCAACACTTCATTACGCACTGACGATGCTTTCAAGCAGCAATAACGCGGAGGCGTCGGGCTGATGAAACACCTCTTCAACGCACCGCTCGCTTGGAAATTATTTGCGTAGTGTTGCATCACCGTGTTCGAAACAGCACAGAAGATAAACGCGAGGGTCCCTGTACCATTGGTCATGAATACATATGTGGTTATGCGTCATAACTGCACACGTCATTTATATTGGCCTTACTCGCAATGAATTCTCCGAAATCATCTTAGTTCATAGCATTCATATATAACTCCCTACAGGCTCGTTCGTATTTGGAGCTTGCGACAATTACGAATCCCACAGCTGTTCCATGTGGTATACGGGGGCCCGATAGGAAGAGCGTGAATGGAATCCCCATTTCCTTCCTTCCCTCGTGGGCTCCTCTCCACCCCTAGATGCCCTGATCTTCCTAAAGCCCGTCCATATACTCCAAACTATAGGGCAATCTCTCCTCTGTCTTCATTTTCCAAAGTCTTCGAAAAGGTATTGCATCGATACCTTTTATAAGCTATGCATCCACTAATTCATTCCGACCAACACGGCTTCATGCCCGGAAGGTCGGTAGATTCAAATCTTGCCTGTTTTCTAAACGACATCGGCCCTCCAGTACTGTCTCGCCAACAGGTCGATACAGTATATTTTGACTGTAGAAAGGCCTTCGACATTGTTAATCACGATCTACTACTTCGCAAATTGTCCGCATACGGTCTTTCCCTTGAGTTCTGCCAGTGGTTCGGCAGCTACTTAAAAGGCAGGTCCAATTGTGTTAGTTACAAAGGCGCTACTTCCCTGTCCTTCCCGATGACCTCAGGGGTACGTACCTCAAGGCTCGACACTGGGCCCTCTCCTTTTTAACATTTTTGTTAATTACATACACCCCGCTATTAAGCACTGTTCGCTCTCCCAGTATGCCGATGATATGAAGCTCTATCGCACTATTTCTTCACCTTACGATCGTGTACTGCTGCAAAATGACATCAACGCAGTTTCTGCATGGTGTGACTGCAACTATTTAAAACTTAACCTCTCGAAAACCATCGTAATATCATACACTCGCAAGTCTTCCCCACTCACTTTTACGTACTTGCTGCTCGGTGAACCTGTAAAACGCGCTACCGTAGTGCGCGATTTGGGTGTAATGATGGATGCGAAACTGCTTTTTAACGCGCATGTGAACTATCTGACCAACTCCTGTCTCCGTACGCTTGGCGTAATTTCCCGCGCGACCAGGGATTTCACCGACCGATCATGCTTTGTTTCACTGTATCGCGCTCTCATTTTGCCCAAGATCGACTTTGCTAGTGCAATTTGGAATTGTTTAAGCCCTTCGTCCTCCCTTCGACTAGAAAGGATTCAGAAGCGCTTTACTAGAACGGTATTCACCATTCACCTATGAGCCGATATGAGCACGGTGGGCTTCTGAAGATCTTGAATTTAGATGAGCTATCAGCGAGGCGCTCCAGGCGCGACCTGGCTTTTCTGTTTAATTGTATTCACTCGAAGTTCGACTTCCCTTGCCTCGTAAGCTCTGTCCATCTGCGAGTGCCAAGCAGACCACTACGGCCGCATGGATGCTTTGATGTAGACAGATCAATGAGTGTGGCACCAGCCAGCCGGTGCCAGCTCACCTATAACTAGTCTGTTTCTATCTCCTATAGGCGTTTTTTGCAGCGATTTGGTACTGTTTAAGCGCTCTCTGAAATGTATGATATTTTGAATACGCATGCTGTGGAGAGATCGCTCCTGCACTTCTCTCCCTGCTCTCGTGTTTCCTCACATACAGCGCTACCTTGCCCAGGTTCGTACGTGTTCTCCTGTGCATACTCCAGACACGTCCTCCGAGCCTTTACCGTTCAAAAATGTTTGTGTCTCCTTAGATAACACAACACTTTTGTATATATCTATCTGCACTTCCACATTTGCCAATTTTTGATTTACACGCTGCCCATATTTGTACTGTTTGTATTCCTTGTACCCATGCATCTATGTATGTTGCCTGTTCGTATTCTTTGTACCTATGTGTGCGGTGCATCACCCGAGAAGGCCCTGTGCTGTTGGTGAGCACTTCAAATAAATAAATCACGGGCAGAGGCGGCGGACGAGAGCAGTATGGAGGGGCTTTAGATCTTCCGGCGGTCGCTGCCCTCTCACAGTGTTGCCGATTTCATAGACGGGGCTTTTAGTAAACACTTGCCCGTAAAATTGAGGACAATATCAGGCGCTTAAGTGGACTGTGTACGCAGACGTGTGCTTCGAAGATATATCTCGAGCTCTTCAGCAGCAACGTCTGGCAGCGCGTGTTCAGGTCAAAGCTTGAGCAGAAAAGGCAGCCTTTTGATGGTAAACGAATTTCATTGAGAATTTTTTCCATGGCAATTCAGAAAATAGATAAATGCAAAGCGTCTGCTTTACGCCACAGAGGCAACTCCAGATGGACACCAATTCAAAGGAAAATCATAGCGCTTGCGTAGGCTTTTGAATAAATTAATGAATGGATGTCAGACAGTTGCGCAGCTAGCAGAACATAAATATATAACGGGAGCTGGCCTATATTTGGGGCACTGTTGCAAACTAAGCATCAGATCGAGAGACGCGAAAATATAAGAAAATGGCGAGGTAAATTTCGTCGGAAAAGGTAGGCAGAGAAATGGGAGCGCCTCGATTATCCTGGCAGAGGCGAGCGGACGGTTGCGCGGCACGCGGAAATTCACACCGTTCCTGCGCTTGGGAACTTCGCTTAGATCACCGCAGAGTACACAGGTTGGAGGTAAATCATTGCATTGGCTTCCATGATTCGCCGCAACAAAACAACCCTGGCAGTAGTCGCATACCGGTCCCGTGGTGCGCAGTCCAGACACGAGGCACATGAAGAGGAGGACCCACATGAGGGCCAGGCAGAGCGCCAACTCGAACTGCACACCGCCCACGCTCCACGACTGCCGGTGGTGCGGCGACATTCCCACCGACGTGTGGCTGCGCGGGGGAGTAGAAAAGACCGCGACCCATTCCAGTCTGTGAAAGTGGAAGAGGTGACACAGAAAACATTTGTCCCGGCTGGACGCGGTTAAACCCAGCTTGACGGGCCAGAGCGCGCAGTGGAGCGCACACAACTGCATGCACCAGAAGACAAAACAGACGCTGCTCGACGCAGTCGCCAGTGTAGGGGCGAAAGCGCAGTGAACTTGTATGCATCCAGCGCCTCCCCAGTCTAAAACCACAACAGGAATACCGCAAAAACCTAACAAGAATTCCTGTCGTACGACAAAAAACTTTTACTACAAAGCCATCTGTTGTTACGACACACATTTCTGTCGAAACAACACAGTCAATTTTCTCAACGACAAACATTTCTGTAGTCACAACATAACTGCCATTTACGGTATACTCTTCACAATGGGCAATAACATTTAAACCATGTGCACCTACTGATGAAACATCAGGATCACGACAATACAGGAATTCGGCGCGACGGGGCATCAACATCACGAAAGGAATACCACATACGACAGAGCATCACAATCACGACATGACAAGTATACGACAAGACGACAGTACGACAAGCGAGAACGCAACAAACTAAAGAAATTTTTCTTATTTTTTTTTCGACTTTGTATCATTTTTCTGACCGCACGCGCACCTTATCTCCATCTCCACACGCCTTTCATTGGAACAAACAAGCGATTAGGCGCTTTCACTGCGCAACCGCGCGATGCACTGGCTTGACCTTGGCGGAGTTTGAAGGTCAGATAGACGCTACGAGAAATTAGGCGTTTCTGGGTTCGATGTAAAATAATAAGCGTCGCTTGAAAAGCGCCAAATGTATATTACACACTAAATGCCAGCTTAGCTGCGTAACTGCAAGGCTCCCGTTTGCGCATGCACTTATAAACTGCAGAACGCCGAACGCATTCCGCGGAACATAGCCTTAATTACACGCCGGCACCTGTTCCTCGGCTTTGACATTGCTGCAGGTACTGTTAACAGTTTGGAGATTTGCGGCTTTGTCACCATTGACTAGCCACAAATACTTGGAGTGGGAAAGCGGTTAAACTTTGAAGAAAGAAACGCGGACAGAAAGAACGACGACACAAGGCGTTAGCGCAACTATCCTGTGTATGATACCTGTGTAGATTGTCCCATATTAGGGCAGTAAGACGTATACAGGTCGAGGACGCACGCATGATAGTGTACTGCTATAAGATGGAAAAGAATACGCTTCATCAAACTGTTGGCAGCAGAAAGTGATTGGAATGTGTGTATTTCCGATTCGCGATTATATCAACCCACAAAGATGCGCACAGCTAGTGTACCGCCATGTTCATAAGCAACGCCGCCATTTTTCTTACTAATTCTAGAAGGCCTCCCAGGAGAGAACTTACAAGAAGTGCTCGCTCATGCTCTCGGTGACGTTGACGCAATCCATAACAACATCGTCGTATCTGAAGGGCCTCAGATAGTGCGGTTGGTGTGACCGGTTGTGGGGTCCCCGTCGGGCCGATTGGTGCGTAGTTCTTCGGTCTACGACGCCACACACACGCTGCGTCGGATACATACTCGGCTCACTTCAACACACTCAGCTACCACTGCGATGCAACGCGAAATTTCACGGGATAATTCCCTCGTACCTTGTCAATCTTGTAGCAAGTCTCCAGCTGATGTTCCCAGAAGCCGTAGCAGCCGGACAGAGGGGTCAGCTTGAAGTCGGTGAATGCCAGCAGCAGCTGAAGCAGCGACTGAGCTAGCATTGCGTGCATGTAGGCGCTCACCAGGAGGCTTACCAAGCCCGTGCACACCTCCACGCCTGTGTCAGCCGTACAACGTACAACATTCGCAGCGTTTATAACGTAGACGCTCGTGTACAGGCTTCAAGGGCAGCCTGCTGCTGCGAGTGAGGCTCTTCCGATGTAAACAGGAATTTGGTTTTTGCAGATATCGGGAGTAACGACTACAGGCGACAGAACACGAGTACGAGAAACGCGTTATGACAGTGAACATCTCCAGAGCATGCAAGACACGTTGTACCGGTAGTCTAGGTTTTATGTTACCTCAAGCATGCCGGAAATTTCCTTGGCACTAACTTTGGGTTTGTGCGCTCTCTCTGTTTTAAACTTCATGTAGTGTCCCGGCCTCTGTAATGCCTTACTGGCGCTGTTGATATATATATATATATATATATATATATATATATATATAAATAAAAAAGCAGTGCTGACATGTATAAACCGTGCTACCTTTGATAATATCTTGGAAACGTTTTACCAACACATACGTCATGTTCATGCTTTTTGTTAAGAGCATGAACGTCTTCAAACGTCTTCAAACAAGCGACGACAAAAAAAAAAAACGACGCCAGAAAGTCCGTCAATGTTGGCCAACATATGCTGAGCGTATACAAGAAACAGCGCATCTTGCCTCTGGCGAGGGGAACGCATCGCGTGACGGCTCCCGGCCCGAAGCGCGTGTACTGGCCAAGGATGATCTCGAGGTAGAAGAGCGGGTAGCCCACCACCAACAGCATCACCGTGTAGGCCATCAGGAAGGAGCCTGGGGCGGGGGAACAGGGCGTAGGCATTAACTCTCACCTGTGGTTCACGAACACCGTGCACGAGATAAAACACGCCACTTTTCAAGCACAGCGAATACTAGAAAAGTACCGCACGGGGAGGGCAATCTTATGGCACGTAGGCGATCCACCCTATCGCAGACGCCAAGAGCAGGAAACAGACCTAAACCTTCCGCAACGATCCCACACCAAGGCGCTGCCCCTTCCCAAAAACATGCATCCGAACATCCACGCAGAAAGAAGAAAGGCCCGGGTCACTTTTCTTCAAAGTAAATTCGAACATCACGATAATACCGTGTACGTCGATGCAGCGAAGTATGATGACGAAACGGCGGCATTAGTGGTGCCCACCCGTGAAGGGGACATCATTGACTTCATCAACATGCGAAACACCACCACAAAGCACGCGTAGACTGGAGTCCTCCTTCTCGAGATTCGCTGGGGAGAACGAAACGGCCGCGGCCTCAACATCATTACCGATTCTCAAGAGGCCGTGGGAATGCTAGTGGCAGGAAGAATACGACTTGCACTTCGAAGGGTACTTCCGGAATCCCTCGAGATAGCTCAAAACATTAAATGGACCACTGGACACGAGGGACTGCCGTGTAACGAGGCGACAAACAGGCGAGCGTGCGAATTCCCTCACCACCCCTCTGTGACCGGCGCCTTACGATACCCTAGCACCACTACGTACGGTGAACACATACTAAATGCCAGAAAAGAGCGGGCTACGTATCCAATCCCATACCGTGAACTAACGGCAACCGAGGCCCAGATGCTACGTAATATTCAAACAAATACCTTCTTGAATAAATCTTGCTGGGCGAAGATTTTCCGACAACGGCATCCCGACTACACAGACGACTGCAGGCTATGCGGAGAGACTGCTACCCTCTTCCATGCCACGTGGGCCTGCCCACATGTCTGGGCAGGGGCCGAACACCAAAAGGACCCGCCACTGACTTCACGAGAATCAGGGAGGGCCGCCCTCGTCAGCCCCGACTTACAGATCCAAAAGGACCTAATCAGCCGGGCGAATACGGGAGCAGAAGCCACTGGAGACCTGGACAAAGGGTTCCACCTGTGATTCTCCCAGCTTTTTCTCCCCTTCCAACTTTCCACCATCTTTACTTCAGTAAAGTTTATTCAGTCAGTCAGTCAGTGCTAGTGTTCGCACTTTGCTTCTGGACGGACTTCAGCCGTATTTTTGTTAGGGTTCATAATAGCCGTTCCCTAAAACGTAAGCTATGACTCGACAAACATGTTAATGTAAGTGACCGTGCCTCTTATGTCAGTTGGTCAGTGTTGTGTCAGACAAGTCCAACACGTCCGACGGCTGTGTTAGGTAGTGGCAGCCGGCAAAGTGCCGCACTTACTGCTTCGGTGTTTACGTGTTCTTTTGTAACTTTAATGATTCACCCCACAATTCTTACAGCTACAAAAATAATGTGCCCTAAGTTTAAGCGCAAATAGCTCGTCTGACAAGCTTGTAAGCCCTGCCTAAGTTGCGTTTGCTTTTGCCGGCTCCAGCTGCTCGCACAGCGGGTATCATACACACTAAACTTTTTTACACCCTTTTGGGCCGAAAAGGGTGTAAAAATCTTGTCCCATGGCTAACACCCTTGAAAGGTGTTTTGGCAAAAAAAGGGTGTATGGATGAAAAAAGGGTGATGAGCTCAACACCTTTAAAAAAGGGTGTTGAGGATGCTCAACACCCTAAAAAAAGGGTGTGGAGTCTCACACCCTTTTTTTTTAGGTGATGGCATGCGCAGAGGCAACGTCAAACGGCGGAGCGCGCAGCATTCAACACAAACAGCCAATACGTACAAGTTACAGTTGGAACACGGGATGCAAGCGGTACAGGGAGTGCATACTTACTTAGCAATACATGTGCTGTTCTTGCTTTTATACCCAGCAGAGGAAAGCCCCCAGATGGAGTCGGTGGGCTTGTCGCAAAAAACTGATATTTTAGCGCTAATTTTGGAAGTATGGATTTTACTACGAGAATATAAAAATCAACACGTGGATTTGCAAAAACTTTTTAATTACGCGGTAGTTTTTCTGATCCGTAACTTAAAGAATTTTATTAAATATCATACAAATCTTCCCTACCACCTCAACACCCTTCAAAAAGGGTGTTCATTATTTCAACACCCTTTTTCCCAGAAGGATGTAAAGCTACAAATTAGGGTGTTCGAAACTAAGAACCAGGGCGTAAAGAAAAAAAGGGTGTGAGAAAAGACCGCCAACGAAGAAAAAAGGTGGAGAGACCTCCAATTTTCGAGGCATTTTGTACCTGTTTACACGGGTGGACTGAACATCATTTTCTACAAGCGGGCGGGGGTTGTGCCTCACGATGTTTACAGCAATATGAATTGGCATAATTTATTACCAGTGAAGCTCTTTAAGCTTCAGGAGGTAGTTTCGGCAACATTAGCAAAAACATACAAAGAAAAAACTGGGGCGCCTGTAAAGGGTGCACCACCGCAGATAGGGTAATATGACAGTGAAGTCGGCTTTCGAGCTTGTTAGAGTGTGAGCACAAGGGGCGTATGCGTATCCGCACCTCTTACTGTACCATTTCAAAGGTACTAGTCTTTTTTGGATTCTAAAAGGTAAAAAAATTCGGGCAGCTTGCAATAGTGGTGCAAGACTGGAGAAACAGCAACGCTGGGGGCCGACCTACCTTGTTTCCCTCTTGGATCTCCTGAAAATGGGGAGGGGGGGGGGAGGCGGGCACACTGGAACAGACTTGTAAAATCTGGTTAAATTTGGCCTCATCCCTGAGCGGTCATCCTGGCTTAGCAAGAACAGTGTAAACCTTAGCAAACATAACAAAACCTAGCAACACCGGAAGAAACTAGGTCGACCCCCAGCTCCGCTGTTCTTTTTTTGCAACTGAACACCTATTTCACACCGTTTCAACAACCTACAGAAAGCCAAGCGTGTTGCAGTTCGTAAACATCCTTTTCGCCACACGACTACAGTCTTCTTAATTTTGAAGGTTCAAATTGGTGTTTCACGTGCCAAAGCTAAACTTGGGGCATGAAGTGCACCCAATAAGGAAACGAGCGATCATTGCATAAGATCAATTATTTTTTTTGTTGCGTTTGGAAATTTCTTGCGAGTAGAGGAGTATATGAGGGGATTTCTTCTTCTTTACAGTGCTATTATGCATCCGAACATGGCCTTATTCAATGAACAGCTGACCACCTTTTCCACACCCTTTCAACACCCTAAGAAAAACCAAGGGTGTTGAAGTTGATCAACACCCTTATTTTCAAACAAAAAGGGCGTAGAGCTAGAAAAAGGGTGTTGAGACTCAAGAAAAAGGGTGTAAAGCCCTCCCAACACCCTTTTTCCACCTATGCTACGCCCTTTTTGGCTAAAAGGGTGTAAAAACGTTTAGTGTGTATGTTCTGTTGCGGGAAATGAGCTGGTGGGTAGCATGGCCATTCACTTTTTGTATGGCCCCTTTAAGCCTGGTAGATCTGAAAATTCTGCTTTCAAACGTTTTTGGGCCCTGTCAGGAAAAGCGCTTCGCTTCGAAGTGCTTTAAGTGATGTCATTTCATTTGGGATAGATAGCATTTGCTTGCCGAAAATCGGTCTGTCCCTTTAAGCTGTCCCCCGCCTGTTTCGGTGGTAATTGGACTATTTTTTTTATTTTATAGGAGCGTGAAGGAAGGCTAGAATTGAGTGCAGCACCTCCCCCGTTCTCGTACAGGACCTTGGGGAAGCGCCAGATGTTGGCCATTCCGATGACGATGCCGGCACAAGACAGGATCAGCTGCAACTCGGTGGCCCACATGCGGCGCTCGGGAAGCTCCGGCAGGGTGTGTACCTGAGACCGGCACCAATCAAGATTACCGACATTGCCTTTGCAAGACAACTTGCAACTTCAAGCTTATTTGCGATATTAGGCAGAATATACAATTTCGTTCGACGCAAAACATCCCAGCCTTCACTGAGGAATTAATGCTTAAGGGATTCAAATTACCCGCTTGCTCAGTGCCGTCTAAATGGCTTCGTGAGAGACTCGGAGGACCAGTCAAAACCGCCAAGTCGTGAGAAAGTTGATAACGTGTACCAAAAGCAGTGAACCTAGCCGGGCTTTTTCCGTATTGAAGAGACCCTGCAATCACTTAAATCTTAAGCTCTTGAATCATTTAAGATTTAGAAAAAAAGTTGAACAAAGTGTTGCAGGGCCCCTTTAATGAAGCTGGGCCGTGTGGCGGCGTAGCCACGCGCTTCGTTTCCGTTTCAGGCACTGGAGGGTGACTGAGCCCTCAGAGCTCACTGATCAGAGAAAACGGGGCTTTCTAAATGCTGAGTCTGTTTCAAGAGCCACCTAGAGATGGCGCAGCGTCCTCGTCACTCATTGCATTCGCCTTCCCGTGCGTTTGTGCGCTTATTAGTAACCTTTCGCTGTTTTGGATTTCAGCAACTGTGTGCATGAAGTATAAGCCCATATAACTAATTTATTTCCATTTATTTGCTCCACATCGACCAAACAGTAGCCTTACGACGCGTCAGTAGTGCGGGAAAGTTGGCGTTGAAATTGCCGCGAGCAGTCGTGTTTGTGTGCTGCTCTCACGGGTTTTTTAAATAAATATTTTTGTTGATGCCACCACCCCTTAAAAAAGCACCATTAATACTGCAGGATCATGTGAAACAATTACACTTGTGCGCACAAAACAAGCTTAAAAATGAAGCAATTCTATGACATCGGCTGCTTATATGAGCAGCTTATTTTATTTTCACACATTTCAATTGTATGCACTTCATTGGCCCTGCTGTCGATAGTGTTGGTGAAAACAGAAAAACGTTCGAATTTTGGATATGCACGTCCAATCGTGCTGAAAATGACGGTAACAAAAACAGCCTTTGAAAGTTGTTACTTTCAAAGGTGTTCTTTAATAGGAGCCATGCAGAGCGGAAATACTGTGTAATAATGAAGGAATGCGGTAGTTTTTCTCCGGTAATATTCGGTATCATTGCAATAATGAATATTAGGTCAATCGAAACTCAATCAATTGAACGTATACTCTGCCGTCACTGCTAAAATCAAGGCGCATCTTTTGATTCAGTCATGGGCGAAGCGATTTGCTCATTGCTGCGTTTTTCCCAACGGCCTTGTTACTTATTCTTTGCAACAGTTCAGCATTGAGATGAACCTGAGAGATTGCTGGAGCGCGACAGTTAGTCCCGTATTTTTTCCCGTGGTGAAAAAAAAATCTTCCACAAAAGAATACCGGCAGACAAGATGCTCACCATGTGTTCGGGGACATCTGCACCGATTGCTCTGCGCGTCTCCTTTCGAGGAGATCCCGTCGGTCCTTTCCGTGGTGCCTGGGAGATGTGGGCAAAATATAGTTTGGTGTTCGAGTTTGTGCAGCAACGGTACTTCTCTGTTTTATCACTTGCGAAAAGTTAAGCTTTTCAGCTATGACTGCTGCCCCTTCTATTGTAGCTAAAAATGAAATGTTTGCTAT
The DNA here is from genome assembly GCF_048455015.1 of Haemaphysalis longicornis. Taxonomy (NCBI): domain Eukaryota; kingdom Metazoa; phylum Arthropoda; class Arachnida; order Ixodida; family Ixodidae; genus Haemaphysalis; species Haemaphysalis longicornis. Next base: position 65,932,422 of record NW_027526335.1, on the reverse strand, counting down.
AATCGAGACATTTTTGCGCCTATGCAAGTAACAATTGAAGTATAGACGATCTACCTTCTACTTTAAAGTTACTCTCGCCACATCAACCCCGCCGGAAATTCGACATCTGGACTTCTGGCAATTTCTCACTGACGGGCAACAACTTCGCTTGTCAGCAAGACTGCGTCCTCTTGTTCCAGGCTCCCGAGGAGACCACATCGTCCATCCCTCTCATCAACTATCAAGACATAACGCAATATTACTGGTCCGACAGACTACCCGGAACTCTACCTCATATTACAATACAGTGCGAGCACAATCCCAAACTTCCTTTTCTCCGATCTCCTCTTCCCACCCCTGAGCAGTGGGAGAACCTGGTGACCAGCGGCCATCTGGACGTCCAGCAATTCCTGGCATCTAGAGCGAAGGCTTTCTGCTCACATCATGGTGTCCCGAACTAGGAAACCGCTCCCACTTCAGCAAGCTCAACAAACATTTCTATCTCTCTCTCTTCTCTTTACGAAATAAGCTAGATTTGCTACTTCAGGTGCGACGTTGTATGGAAGATTAGAAAATTTGGACGCAGTTTTTTGGCGCCGCAACGTGAGGGCTCTATCAAAGTAGTTAAGACAACATAAAATGTGCGAATAAAACCATAAAAACTAGCAAAGAACTCTGCACAAACTTCACTGCAACTATTAATTACGAAATTTTTGCGATTAACAGACGAGAACTAAAAAGGCGTGCGAGCGTATCTAACAACTGGCTTATTGTTACGGAAAACAGACTTATCTGTGCATTTCCTACCAGTTGTTAGATGCTCTCGCAATTGTAAGTGCTTGTTTCCGCTTGTTTGGAACAACAATTCTATCATGAATCAACTCCAACAATCATGTGATCGCTGCAACGACACGCCGATAGCCGTTCGTGGCTATAAATTGTGGGAATCGTGTAGAACCGCACCCGCGATCCCGAGGCGGCGCGCGTTTCGGGAGAGCCGCTTTCCGATGAAACCGGTCCGGCGCTCCACTGGTACGTCGGCGTCCCCCGAGAGATGGCACCACCGGTCCGTGCGGGACATAGGCGCACGGGAGGCGCGAACGTGTGCGCGCAGAAGACGGAGAGAGTCTAGCTGGAGGCCCGGTCGGGGCAAGATGCAGCGGAACGGCGCGGCGGTGACGGATACACGTATCTCAGGTGGAAAGTGTTGTTTGTCGCGCGCCGTGAGTGCCTGCCTCCCGTTCGCGGTCACGACCCGGACGGCGTTATTCGTGAAGCCTTGTGCTCGCATGCTTTGGGATTCCCCAAATAAACGGCTGTGCTTCGGCACCACTGTCTACTGTGTTCTCGTATCGGCGAACCTCGCTGGGCTGCCGTAGGCTCGGGAGCCCGCGTGGTTGATACGCCGGGACCTAGCGTGGTGGCCAACGCCGGAGTACTGGCTAGGTCGCCCCGAGGAACCCCCATATGTCCCACAAAGTGTACCAGCCATAGACAACAGATATTCATCTGAAACAATAACTTGTTTCTGGGCGAGTTGGTAGATACGTAACGAAAATGTTTAAGTTCTAAAAAGGCGAACACACGAAAGGCGAACGGACAAGTACTGCTATTGCATCGAAGTGCCATGAAATACATAGGATAGCAATCACCAGACGAGCCGTGCGCAGAACTTGACAAGACACATTGTCAGGCTAAGCACGGGAGGTATCAAGCGACTTTAATCCACATTCATTAAGATTAACGTGTCGTTGACACAATCAGTTACTTCTTTTATGTGGCATGCATCGCGAAGTTTATGAGTTGTTCGGTACGGGCTTCTAGGTAGAAACCGGGGCCAAGTAAGCCGCGAACTCTGGGAAAGAAAAATGAACAGAAAGTTTATTAAAAAACAACTTCGAGTAGTTCTTCAGCTGTGTGACACTTCAGGGCATGTTAAAAAAGCACACCTGTCGTAAAAGTAGCACGTAACCCTCAACAACGGTGTGCCACACGCACGCAATATCCCAGGTAAAGTTTCGGCACGCAGAAACTCAATTATGGTCAGCCTTACCAAGTAAGATTATTACATTAGGCAACGCTGAGCCGCGCCACCTCAAATGCGTTGCTCCTGATTTACGATTGATGCTTCCACCCCGTGCCGTTAATCGAACTCTTGGCGACAGAGGAGCTGGGTGCGTGGGCAGTTTCTCCCCGGGCTGTGAAGCCCGCTCTCCGCTTGTGCTAGCAGTCATTTTTATCTCAACGAACACAAAAGAGGAGACAACAGGAGAAAACGTTCAGCGATCAGCACTAAGCGATCAGCTGCAACTAGTCCAACGGTAGGCATTGTTGAACTAAGCCCGCAACCTTGGGTTACTGCTTACCTCGGCATGTTCGGTAGGCCGCACATCGGGCGTTTTAGAGCGGCTCTGTGGTGTCCGAGGAGACCTACGCGCCTCGCCGGCTGCAGCCTTCGTGTTTACTTTGTCCCCCTGCGAAAGATGACATAACGAGAGCTCCAGTGAAAGCCATGTCTTTACTTCGAAAACACGGCTCTTGGGGCCGCAGTACTAACATAAGGTTTAGTCGCTCTGCTCCATGTGCTGCCTAACAACATTCTCTATCTGTGGCATGCGCACAAAAATAAAAAAGAAACCCGAACTTCAGGGCTGGTAAGTTCACACAGCGAATGCCCCGGCGTGGCCAAAACACCGCTCTTCCTCCGAGCGTGAAAATTTTAACTGGGGCATGCTTCAAGGGTCGGTCCTATCTCCGACATTGTTTAACGTAGCCATGGTAGGACTATCCGAGAGGCTCGATAAGATAGAAGACCTGAGATGCACCATCTACACGGACGACCTCACTCTGTGGATCAACCGTGGTAGTGACGGGCACATTGAAGATATACTACAGCAAGCCATAGATGAAATTGAAAACTACCTAGAAGCTTTGGGACTCAAGTGCTCGGCCGAAAAATCCGAGGCACTGTTCCTCGTCCCCGAGTACAAGCGGAAAGCGAGCAGGAACAGCCACAACATAAGACTTAAAGTAGGAGGACAGCAAATCCCCGCGAGGGACAAGATCAGAGTACTGGGGCTTTATGTCCAGGGCACCGGCAGAAACACGGAGACCATACGTTGACTAGAGAATGCGGTGGAAAATGTTTGCAGAATGATGAAACGCATCTCAAACAAGCACGGGGGGATGAAGGAGCCCAACCTCCTCAGGGTGTTTCAGGCCTTCGGTATCAGTAGGATCCTTTTCGTAGCCCCCTACATGAGGCTGACAAAATCCGAGAAGAATAAGTTGGACATAATAATAAGAAAGGGAATCAGATGTGCGCTAGGTCTTCCCCCGAACACGTCAACGGCCAAGATTCTTAGTTTGGGCGTATCGAACACTTTAAATGAACTCATAGAGGCGTCAAACGCATCTCAACAGCAAAGAATGTTGGGCAGCAGGACGGGTCGCAAAATACCCGAACTAGCCAAAGATACACGCGATATACCAAAGTCGATCAGGGAGAAAATTAAGGTAACACCCACGCCCAGAAACATGCATTCCGCGTATCACGAAGCTAGACGAAAGAGCAGAGCCAAAGCCCTGCAAACCAGATACGGTGGAGAGACGGACGTCCTTTACACCGACGCAGCGGCATATCAGAGTAAAACCCCTTACGCAGCAGTAGCGGTTACTGAAAGCGGGGTCCCAGTCTCGTGTTGCACGTTACTGAGTAGGGACGCGACGGAGGCCGAGGAGGTAACCATTGCCTTAGCAATGACCTGGCCGGAAATTAGAACGATAGTGGGCGACTCTAAATCGGCCATCAGAAATTTCGACCGAGGGAGGATCTCCAGCGCCGCTTGGAGTATCCTCGCAAACGTAAAAAAACTTTACAACCGAAGAGGTAACGTTAGTGTGGACACCAGCTCATCGGGGACTCACTGGGAATGAGAAATCACATACGACCGCCCGAGATCTTACAGTCCGGGCGACCGCCGCCAGTGCCGCCTCTGCTGATGTCCAGTCGTTGACCTCAGCCTTGCATGCCGAACCTCCTTCCCAAATGACGGCGAACGAAGGGCCGAGTGACTACACTGAAACCACGCAATATTATAGAATGAAGGAGAAGATAGTACCTCCTGCGGATCTGCAGCTAAGTAGAAAAGAGGAGATTTACTGGAGACGTTTGCAGACGGGAGTTTTCCAGAACCCAGTCCTATCCTATATAGTAAGTGGCATCCCAAAGTCGTTGATTCAAGATTTAAGAAATGTAAGGGTCGAGTGGACCTCGTCCACATGGTGTGGACTTGTCCTTCGTACAAGAAACCGCACCGAAACGTAGCATCCTGGGAGGCACTACTCCTAAGCCGAACCTCCGAAGCCCAGCGCAAGATCATCGGTCTCGCCGTAGAAGCCTCCAAGTCCCAAGGGATACCGGCCGACTGATGGGGGGAGGGAGCACCTAACGCTCCCTTTTTGACTGGTGTGAAGTAAAGTTTTCACTGAATGACTGACTGACTCACTGTAGCGAAAGCTACAGTACGCTACCTCAGGAAGTCTCGCGGAGTGACCAGTTTTGACCTTGAGAGCTAGAGGCCAAATTACACTCCCTTTCGCAAGCGCCCGGATTGGAGCAGCGCCCGATGGCGGGGAGAGATAATCGAGAAGGGAACGGAGAAGGGAACGGAGAAGCGTGCGGGATCCGTGCCGCCACCAGGCGAAGGAAGGCGAGGACGCCGCCGCCGTAGCGATAAGTCAGCGTGACGAAGAAAGGCGACGTGCGCGCAGAGTCGTGTGCGATGGAGTAACATCCAGGAGTAACACGCTACTGTTGCGTCCAGCTTCGCAGCCTTCAAGTCTTACGCGTTAATGTGAGCTTCCTTCATTTTTTTTTTTCGCATCATTTCACGAGACATCAAGTGGTTGGTCTGTGCATTGAACACTGCAAACACTGTCCTGTAGCACATTGCTTTGGCATTTGAGGCCCGTTCAGACAATATAAGCCGCCATTTCGGCCAATTTTTCGCTCGCATGATCTTGTCGCAGTGGTGAGAGAACGATGATGGACCGACATTAACCGAGTTGCTCTCTTCTGTCGCTCGCTTAGTCGCTCAGCTCACTGAGCGTCGCCACGTAAGAACGGGCCACCTTTAGGAGGAGGCAACTGGAAATGATATTCTAACTCACCGCATTAAAAAAAATGTTTTTAGGTTTGCAGGCAAGCGAACAGCTACTAGAGGGATAAGACCCTACTCTAAATTAGTGACGCAGTTCCTCATCCGCTTTGACAGTTGTTACATTTAACGCTCAGCATATAATCTTCACAGTAACAAGGAAAGAATGCGTGCCATGAACTGAAGTGGGCAGATAGCGCCTTGTGGCCCTATAGGAGTGAGTCGTGATGGCGTTTTTATGGCGAACAGAGGTCACGTTCAACGGTTCTGGGCTCACATGGTTTTCGAGCACAAACCCTGCTTCGTAAATTTTTCCCGCGCTTTCCTTATCAATGACGTGGTTCCGATCTATACGTAGCTGGGGCCAACCGCTCCTCTCCTTCGCCGCGCGCTTTTGAGGTCGTGGATTCGTCGTACTTTCCTAACCACTCCTCTTCGTCGGGAGCCCGCGAAATGCTCATGCGAACCACCTTGCAATGTTCAGCATGCGAGCATAGTAGCACGACACACACTCCATGCCCTGCCTCTTGCGCATATCTCAGCGCGTTTTCAAATTGCGCGCCTTTCCCTCACCATGTAGCGTGTCTTTCCCCATCGTGAACTCAGCTCTAGTCACAGGGCATGCGATGCGCGATAAGCAGCCTTTTTTTTTTTTTTTTTTTTTGGCGATGCACACCATTTCCCAACAAAGTTCGCAAATGGCTGCACTGTAAAAAGTTGCACGGTTGCGGACAACTCCCTCTACCCCTTCCGCCCACCCCATTTACTGTTTTTAAGTGCCATTCTCCAACAGAGTTGCTGACGTCTCTTACTACCTATCCACTATGGTGGTGTAGGCCTACTCGCTTCTCTGCCACGCCGACTACATCTCAGACAGTGCAGTCATGCCGGCATGCAGGCACGCGAAATTCCAGTGCGTCGCCTAATTGGGAGCACCGGATGAAGACACACTGGGCCCCCTCGATTATCAGTCCCGGATAGTCCGCAGACTGCCTGAGACGCGATCCGGCGCTCGTTTTTCCCATGTATTCCTGTAAGGCTTCCTGTCCGAGAGCAGTCCTCGGACTGCCCGCGGACCGTCCAGGACTGGTAAATCGAGTGGGCCTACTTTATGTGTCCCCTAGGCCCACTGTCGAGCACAACAACTTAAGGCGCTAAAAAAAAAAAAAAACTAGTAATAGAAGGACACACCTTGTGCGCCAGCTTGACGAGTCGTGCAAACGTCTCGACGAAGTTCCGCGAATTTCCAGTTGCCTGGTTGGTTCCCGTAGGAAACTGATATTTAGAGCTGGTCCCTGCTTCGTGTTGCACTGACAGCCACTTCTTCTTCTCGCTCTTTTCAGCACGAGCAGTGCCTCCGGCATCCGATGGCAAGGAGGGATTCGTTCATTGGTTGGAGCAACGATTGACACATAGCCATTGAGAGGATTGGTAGGAAAGCTGGAAAAATGATTACGCTAGGGTGAATGCTTTTCTGTAAGAAGGAACAAGGCGAAAGACCTTGATGCCCAAAACTTTATTTTTTTTGTTCAGATTGTTAAAACATGTTTATGATATAAAACAACTTCTGACATCACAAATATGAAGTCAGAAAAAAATTTGGTTCATTAGGACGGACACAAGGACACACTGGGAAACACTGGGAACTGGATGCCCATTTATCAGCTGAACAAGAAAGCTACCCTGATCAGCATGATTTATGGCTCAAGTGAAGACAATAACGTAAAGTTTGTGGCTGTCATTTGTACTAACAAGGAAATTGCACAATTTCGCTTACCTGCCACTAGCCTATTGAGCCCCCGTGCTTGATGCGAGTTGACACGCATAAACAAGACTTCTTTTCGCACACGAAAGCACGTGCTGCTAGGTTTTTTTTTTTAATTTTTGAAGGTTCGCGGGAACCTTTGTCTGCCAACATGTGTTGTTAAGTGTCGAAAAAAACCACAAAGCGCGCGAGAAAAAAAATATTGTTTGAGTTGTTGCTCCTGAGCAACATTGGGCACCAAAGGGTTAAGAAAAAAGGAAGCAAGAAACGGCCTAGTAAAATGCAGAGTCCTTCTACTCCGTGAAGAGCGAAGTCCAGCGAAGCTATGCTGGGTTTTAGCTATATTGGGTATTTGCTATGTTGAATTATACGGACAGTGGCACCACCTCTATGTCACAGACGGAGGACGCACACAATGGAAGGGGGGGGGGGGGGGGGAGGACAGAGACAAAGACAGCGCGGCTAAGTCAATCACGGCGCAGGCTCTAGTGCGCCGCACAGGTAGCCACCGAAGAGTGCGCCATCGCGCAATCTCATGGGAGGAAGACACGTCGCGCGTGTCGAGGAGAGAGAGAGAGAGAGAACAACTTTATTGTGTGCCCGGTGGGAAAAGGAAGAAGTTGGACTTGGATATCCTCCTCGGTCCTCTTCCCCCTTTTAGGCGGCAGCCAGGAGTCCTTGGACCCCGGGCGGTGTCTTCAGCCATGTATACAAGACTTTGGAAAGTGGTTGTGGTGGTGGAGGGGAGTACAAAGATGACTGCAACCATACTCCCCTCCGCATATGGCCATGTTCCACTGAGCAACACACAATGTAGGGAAGCCAGCTTACAAAGACCAAGCTTGCGCCGATTTTCCCAAGGTCGACTTCACTTCTGAACAGAAGTGCATTGCTAAGAAGACAATATTTTATATCAATATGCGCCTTCTAATATCAAAATATGGAGGCCATACGACCACTTTTCTCATTTTTATGTTTTTTTTTCATACGCTGAAAATTGTTGGTATGCGCTCGTTCTGTTGCCGGAGACGATCAGCTGGGTCCTAGCCATACGCAGCTTCACTGTAATACAGAGTCAAAAATAAAAATGGATCACGTCTAACACGTTTAAACCTATTCATGAGTGACTTTGCACAGCAGTGTTTTTGTGGAATGTTGCGTTTTCCTGAATGTCACAGCGTGTCGTCTTGGTATACCTACTGAAGTGGAGTCGCCTTTTCACTGGCGCTGAAGGGCATTCGCAGCCGGCGTGCCACCAATAGCGAGACTGAGGAAACCAAGCACCGGCGAAGCGGCCGGCAAAGCAACGTTTTTTTAAATGCAGAGCATTTCAGTAACTCACGATGTCACCCGCGTTGACGTCTGTAGTCGTAGTCCGCACCCCTCCCCCTACACTATATATATAAAAAAATACTATCCGGCGCCCGGTTTCGATCCCTCGACCCTGCGGGCGGAACGCAATGTACATGGTGCTCTACCCACTGCACCACAAAGCCGACACAGAATGGGAGGCTACGAACGCGCCTTATATCCTTGACTCATTCAAGCTACGTCAAGAAGCTGCTGATACAACGCATTCACTACCACCAACTCCCCAAACACTAAACGTTAACGCAATACACCCACCCCCTATGCGACGCATTTACTCGAGTCCCCCTCGCGGGGAGATGGGCCCAATTTTGTGTGTGTGCATTCTGTGTTTCTGTACTGAGCCAGCGCAGTGCTTTCGTATGTCTATTATCCCGGCAACCGTCAGAATTACCGTCAGAAATTTCTCACGGCAGTCGCCTCTCATTGGCTAAGCACGCTACGCGGACATTCTACGGGATAAATATTCCCTACAAAGCCGTGTTTGCAGCTCCCCTTTAGCGCTGTGGTATCTAATACTTGGTTTTAAACGAGTAGGCTCAGGTTCGAATCCGACAATGCGATGTTTCTTTTTTTTAGCTTTCAGAATTTTTCGGTCATCGTGATTTTGTTAATACTTTTTCACTCTGGTTTTTACTATATCAAGAGATCGACGCACAGGACTTCTAGAATGGGCTGAATTACGTTTAATATAGGTTGTGTTCTGTGTCGTTGGGCTGTGTTAGATTAGGTTGGTTGCAGTTTGGCTGGATGTGGGTAGGTTACGACGCGTTCTGTTAGGTTACGCTAGGTTCGGTGAGGTTCTGTTATGTTAGGTTATGTTAGGATGTAATATTATTCAGCACATTTTAGGCCAGCCACCTCTTACGGAAACTGCCGTGAGAACATGAAGTTCCGCCAATGTACGGGAAAGTTCACGTACATGAAAGCGCTTTAGAAACGCAAGACGAGCTGACTCTTCTACAGCATAGTTTCTCACCTCTTGCTTAAAAAGATCCCACTGTTGATATAATGAAAGGTCAGCTATTGCAAAAGTGCTGTGTAAACACTCCGAAATACTTCCGCAAAAGATTTCATCAGCCAATAAGGAGACGTTGAGCTTTCATAGATCCCACTGAGGCAGCACACCACGCGGCTTTGACCTGCCGAAGTAAACAGACAGTGGTCGGCGAATAAAGTAGGGCGCACATTGTAGTCGGGAATCCCAGAAACTTCTTCTGCAGAAATGTAAATTTGATCCAGGTGTGCATTAGAGGTACACTGAAAGCGAGGGAAATGAACGGAACTCCCTTTCCTCTCTGCAACATCCACAAGACCCTGCTCGTGCACTAGATTAGCCAGGGTGGCCGCGCTACGGTCATAATGCACGCCAGGCCTAGAAATATCCTGCACACTACATGCACAATTAAAATCCCCCATGAGGAGGACTTTTCTTTGCGTGTGTATAAAATCCATAAGCGACAGGAAAAACGAGGTACGCTTACGACAGTTCACGGGTGCATAGAGTCAAAAACACGCCACTCGACACCTGCAACGACAAGGTCACAACAAATAAAACGCCCTGAAGTATCGGTGCAACACGAGGAACAGGAAAACCCTATGCCGTTGCTGGTGAATACGAAGCATCGCCCAGACAAGCTTGCTGAGAAAAAAGGCTCTAATGCAGCCGATGTGTCCTCATCTCCGAAGAGTTTTGTCGCCTGAATGGCCGCAATGCTCAAGTCCATCGGTTTAAGGAGGCGCAAAAGCTGGTACTGTCGTCTCATGTTCCTCAGGCCGCTCACGGATTAAATTAGATGGTGCTTGCATTAAATTGGCTGGCACCTGGATTAAATTGAGCGGGAAAACCCGTACTCAAGAGAAGGCGCCACCGCCCCTCCGGCGAATCACTGCTTCGCATTTCGACAGCTTTCACGTTGAGTAGGACTGCTTTAATTTTTTCTAAAAGGTCGCGCATCGTTACAGGGAGGAGCTTCAACAAAGGAGGACAAATAATTCTATACGATTCACGCGTTCTGAAAGCTGATTTTTTTTTCGACGTGTCACTGCGGAAAATAAACGGTCGGCTGGAGTCCACTCAACTGGCTCAATTAAAAAAAGACATGATTTACACGGAAGTGCAGGCTGCAACTGCTTCGTATAAAAATTTCGCGGCGTTGCTGGCGTAATATCGTACCAGAGACATCGGAATAGGCATGCGTTTACACGCGAGTGTCACCCTGGTAAGCTTATGCGTCCTGGCCATGACCACCCATGTGGATCCGGCGAATTCAGAGAACCGGCCAACCCGGTACGACGCCGATCTATTTTGAGAGGAGGACCACGGAGGGTGCTGGCCAGCAGACCGCCGCGCACTTTAGCCACACTGGTATTCAAAAATATTTTTCAGCCCCCAATGTTTGTAAAGAGGCCGAGGAGATTGCTGACAAATAGCCTACCGCATCTTTTCGCCACACTGGGGCGCATTGAAGATGTTGGCGGTATTGGTGTCTTCGAGTGGCACCATAAATTTGAAAACACTCCTCATAAAATACAAGATTCGCCCTGTTTTTTTTTTGAACCTGCTGTGCCTCAACATGGCGAAATGTTTTTCTTTTCGAAGGATGCCAAGATTTCCAACTCGAAATTGGAAGCTCGGTTTCTGCTTTCCCTAGAAGAGACTTAGAATCCTCACAAAACAGTAGAAAAACAATGGATGTGTTTTTAGTCTGGAAAACCAATAGTGATTAAGAAGACCCCTAATCTCCACCCGCAATTGTAGTTACAATGCAATTACTTTTAAGGCTGATGTAATAAATTACTTTAGAGCCGCTCTAAGAAAAATGTGATGTAATTTGCGAGACACATTCGCCTTTAAGCCGATATATCACGAAGGCAATTAAGCTCACTACTCTTCCAAATGACAGTCACTTTGAAAAATGGGCCAGCGCACCGCAGGAGGTTATTCCGTGTCCGATTGGTAACAGCTACGTTAAGCATGAATGATGGCTAATAACAAGGTTTAGCCCGCGCGTGTCAGTTATTAATTCAACAGCATTACGTGGCCCGTTGAACGGAAGGGCCGGCGTTTGCGTCAGCTTCGGAGGCAATCCATATCCCGTGGAGACCCGCGCCTGCTTGAGGCACGTTTGAGAGAAGAAACCAACCTAAAGCAGATCGTATCATAAGTGAAATAGTAACACGACTGGAACTGACCTAGAGAGAACTAAACAACCAGAAATTTCATTCATAATGTACAAATTTGCAATACATAAAATGCGTGATAAAAGGAAATGTGTTTCAGGGCAAACAAACGAATAAAAAAAATAAAAAAAATGAACGGCGCGACTGTGGGGTTTGAACCTGACTCGACCGAATGCTACACAGAAACGGATCCTCTACGCCACAAGATCAGCCGACCCGCGATGATTTAAACAGAACACAGAAAGTGCGTGCTTATATATTTAAACGTGCCCCCAGATGGCGCAGTGCGCCATTGGCGTCCAAGATGCAGCGACACCAACATCGATACCTTTCCGAATTACTGCAAGAAATTCGGCGAGACAGCCACTCTGTTCCACACCACATGGCCCTGCCAAATCTTATGGGGAACAGGCACCTGAGCGCAGCCTAGCACACTGGATACATGGGAGGCGGCCCTGGCACGCACCTCTCAAGAGACTGCGGGACCAACTCAACCTGCTGGAGAGAGCGAAGACAGGAGCATTCGCCACTGAGGCCCTGGACCTAGGGTTCCACCTGTGAATTCCACTACTTTGAGTCGCCTATCCCCTCCCACACTCTTCACATTTCTCAATGATGTTTGCTCAGTCAGTCAGTACCTGGTACACGAGCCTTGGCTGTAGTACGGAATGCACTAGAAGACAGGCAATCATCCAGCAGGCTCTGCCAGACTTCTGAGAGATGCGGCGAACAACGCGGACCGTTTTTTCGGTTTTCTGTCGAGCAGATCAGAGCCGCTGAACTGCGGACCCTGAGGCCGATATCTCTAAGCCCAGAACCCGACAGTGTCAAACAATGGGAATGGTGGTACCATTCAGCTACAGTGCGATCGGAGATACTGCAATGAAGCGACGTCCCCAAGCGTTGACAACTGAAAGTGCAGCGGTCTTCTCTTGAGAGAGGGTTATGCCCGCATACTCACACCATTTCTGGCAGTCTGTTAGTGCCTGCTGAAGGCACTCGGCTTGTCGTGACAGGTCTGGATGGACTGTCCATACAGTAACGTCATCCGCGTGCATGAGGAAATAGAGGGCTTGGATAGTGGTAAGATGCTAGGCTAGCGGCAACAAGACGATGATAAAAAGTAGCAGAGACAGACCAGAACGTTGTGGTACGCCGCGTACTGGTGTAAAGGAGTCGAAACTTCCAGCGTTGATGCGTATGGAAAACGAGCGGGGTTGGATGAAGTGCCGGAAAAAGCTACAGAATTTGTCTGGGAGGAGAGGCGGAAATAACTGAAGACCTCTAAGATAGCACCATGATTAGCATTGTCATATGCCTTGCATATGTCTCTGGCTATCACAGTCCTCCCACGGCGAGAATGGCCTCCAACCAAAACCATGGCTGACAGATACTCCAAGCCATCCTCAGTACCAAGACGAGGCCTTAAAGGAGCCATGAAGAGAAAACACAAGTTTGGTTCATTCGAAAGATTGCCTCGTTAGAACCATAACGAACCCACTTATAACGCAAACTTCGTTCAAATAAGCTACATAATTAGGAAAAAAGGAAATGACCATGCGACCCACCAGCTCATTTTCCGCAACAGAACCTATGATGTCACTCGAGAATGCTCAGCGATTGGCGGAGGCCGGCAAAAGCAAACGCATCTTAGGCAGGGCTTACAGTTTGCATAGTGAGCTATATGCCCGTGAAACATACTGCACATTCTTTTTATGACAAAGAACGGTGGAGTAAACGGTTGAAGTTCCGAACGAACACGCAAGCATGTGCGCCAATGCATACGAAACTACCGCCGGCCGAACTCGACATCTCGCCGTCGCGCAGACGAATTTTCGCGTTCGAGGCTCTTAGGGGCCAACGAACCGTTCCAGCACGTACAGCCGCGACCTTGCTTGGTATCTTAATCTCTTGACAGGAGGTTGGCCGTCATATCGCCAACCAGCAAAGGTAAAAATAGAAACGAGGGGAGTAAGGAAAAGCAAGAAGCGACGAGATAGTGCCAGTCGTCGCAGAAGTTTCGAATGGTGTTGGCTTGCTGTTGTCGTTACGAGCTCGTTTCCAGTTTACAACCACTGAAAACTTCAGTTTGTTCGAGTACTTTACAATGAAATTTCGTTGCTGCGTTTTGAAATGCCCATGTAGTACCGGCAAATCGTCGAGGGGGTGCGACATCCCCGCCGGTGAAGAGATCTCCTTTCATGTGCTGCCCAATGACGAACCTCGGCGAAGCAAGTGGCTACGTTTTGTGAACTTTGCAAACGGAGGAGAAAGGGAGCTAAAGGAAGTACGAGTGTGCTCGCTTCATTTCCGACGAAGTGAATACGGCAGGGACCTTACGTGAGCTCACTCTTGGGACATGCTGGCGCTCGTCGCCGACTTCGTCAAATCGCCGTCCAAGCGCTCTGACATAGAGAAAGAAATACTGCTCTGACCTTGGGGGAAAAAATGCCGTACACACCGCGCATTGACGCTCGTATCTTTCTGGTCGGAGCAGAGAGCTCGCGCGAACGGCTTTCCATACACGACACCGGCCAACTGGCATAAGCGATACTGCTACTGAAATTGAACTATTATTAACCGTAATAAAAATACGGCACATACGTACCAGTCTGTATTCGTCCGTTTCGACGGGGCTGACGAGGCAGCGGTGCCGACGGCAGGGCGTTCGTCTGTTGTGGCTATCGCGGAATGGTCGCTTTCCCGTCCACCGCGTATCCCACAACTCCTGCCGCTCGTGCACTTAGAAGCATTGAGCGTTCAAGTGGTGTGAGGTTGCTAAATGCAAGCCCGAGCTCCTCGGCGAGAGTTTTGTTCTCCGGATCAGGTGATTCCATGACTAGGGCTGCGGGTGCACAAGGTTTTACTAGTATTTTTAAAATGGCCGCCGTCTCGGTTTCAGCACGATTTCCGGTTCCTGTCTGACTCCCGCGTGTGGGTGTTATATAAAGTCAACATACTAAGTATCTGTTTCATGGACCGGCTCGTATGACGCCATTGTTCACGTCACGAAATGTGCAATATTAGCGGGAGATTTAAAATTTTGGCTTAAATTGCCTTATTTCTCAGTGAATAAAGCATCATTTGCTTCCGGGAAAGCGCTTGGGGTACTATGAAACACCTAATCTTTCGAATAAAACAAACTTTTGTTTTCTCTTCATGGCTCCTTTAAACCTATTTGCGCCGGGTGGTAAATTGAAAGGTGTCAAGCCACCACTGACGACGTGTGGCAATTAAGCATTCGCTCTAGCAGCTTGCACAGCGTAGATGTCAAGACGATTGGGCGCAAGTTGCGAAATTTATGTGGTGGTTTCCTTGGCTTTGGGATAGGAACAATAGCCGCCCGAAGCCAGGATTTAGGGAGTTGACCGTACAGCCACACCTGATTTAAGAAGTCCATGAGCATCGGGAGAGCTGAAGTGGACTTTGGCTTTGGACTTTGGCGGTTTGATTGCTTTGATTTGATTTGAGGACTTTGATTTACCTGAGTTTCCACGAAGAAAGCTTCGCTTTTTGATTATCTTTCTCTTAAGAAAGGGGCAGACCTAAGAAAAGCCAAGTTAAAGAAAGTGAAGATCAGAACCTCTGCTGTTTCCCCAGTCTTCGCATCACAATTGCGAAGGTTGCCGAATTTTTAGCAACTCTCCGAGAGGGAACATTTCCCCATGGGCTGAAATTACCGTTATGGGGAACAGCTTTGACAAAGGTTATAGCAGGGACGAAGATTAATCACTAAAAAGGTTGACTTCGGCACAGTTGTGGCTTCGAAAGCAGGACAAGTAATTTCGAATGATTGGCGTGCACTGAAAACGTACCTTACTGACTCTCGACGCGCGACTGCGAAAAATAAACGGTCAGCGGGAGTCCGCTTGCTCATTTAGAAGGTAGATTTACTTGACGCGGAAGTGCAGCTGCTTCGTACAAATATTCGCGGTGTGGTCGACGTAATTTCGTACAAGGCACATGAATATAGGCATGCGTTCGCTCGTGAGTGTCACTCTGGTAAGCTTCGGCGTCCTGGCTCTGACCACCTATGTGGGTCGGGCGAAGGCAAAGAACCAGCCAGCCCGAGATACTGCCGATCTTTTAAAGGTACGAACCAATTGGCTCCTTGTCAGTGCACAATTGAGGCGTTTTGTTTTTCGAAATCAGCCAGATCCAGAAACCGAAACTATGTCAGATAAAACTGCAGTGGCAAGAAAAGCTCGGCAACTTCCCCTGAAAACTTAGGTGGCAAGAAAATAGGTGAGATAACGCCCTGCAGACGTGTACGTAGATCGTAGTTCGTATCGAAAATGAGCCAGATCATGCTGTGGCACGGATCAAAATGAGCCAAATCTATTTGCCCTTTGCTTTTGGCTTGGCTGCTTGCTTTTTGGCTTGACTTGGCTTGCTTTTTGGCTTGCTTTTGGCTTGACTGTTCGGGCTGTTTCGTGGGTATTTTCAGAAGTTTTTTTTTCTTTTTTGAGCTGGCTTATCATGAATTCAAAAGGCATTTAGGAGATTAGTGAAAGATCTGCTCCCAGATGTAGACGACACAGTGAGCGGAATGAGAAGTGAACGAAATGAAACTGAGGGATGTGAAACAAATATTTCGTGTAGTCTCCCCCGTCCTTACGGAGCAAATGTGGTTATATTTATTTTTGTTATCCCATATTTACCATTGTAGTACTTAACTAATTTGGTCTGTATGTGGTCTGCGGTCTAGTATGTAGTCTGTGACATGCCAATTGAAGCATGCTTGTAGAAAAAAGCTCGAGAAATATTGTGGGCAGCAGACGACGCAGGCAGTAGAGAGTGACCTATTATGAGTTCTGCAGGCAAAACAGACCAGGTCAAAGCACTTCGTACGCCACGCACGTGTTATGCGAGGGACAGTCACAGTGTGTGGAATTAAGACGTCAAGATTACCTGAGCCGGAATGTGCGGAACAGTAGTTAGGGCACAGCTATACAACAGCTATGCAACAAGGAACCAGCTATAAGTGGCAGCGATGGCCTTTCTATGCAGGGTGGACGCGTGCTGCCGAGGGGTAGGGGCTCGCTCATGATTCCGTAATGTTGGCAGTGCTTGAGCTACCTGTTTCATTATCCCCAGCTTTGGCCATAGACGCCGGAGTAGAAACGGCAAGCTGCGCCAGGTATGGATGAAGATACACTTGGTTTACCTTTGTTGGAAAGTTGGTCTGACATATACACGGTGTTTTCTATGCTTGCGCAAATACCGATCAGGCAAATATTCCTTCCATGTAATAAAAATACCATCATAGTAGCGGGCAGACAAAACTGGGAACATGGGCCTAGCAGACCGTGTGTAATAAGTCACGAAGCTGGCAAAAGGAAATTACTCAAAAGCTATGCCTCTAGCAGAAGGCTTAGCAGAAGCAGCAGCGGCGATAATAGTGGTGCCGCTATGGAGCAGCAGCGGTATATTGCTGCATACCGGAAGCGAGTGTGAAGATGTCTACTCGACAATCATACCTGCGCTTAGATTAAAAAAATCTATACGGGTCGTTTCAGAGTAAAAGATTCCATGGATGCTTTAGACTAGGCAAACCTTCTCACTCACGCTCCTTTTAGTTTTCAGGTACTTGAGATGTTTGAGTACTGTATCGCAATCTTAGACCAAGATAAAGATGGAGACCTAGATTGCCTGTCTGCTAAGCGCACGGAATTTGACAGGGACGCTGGCAATGCGTCGTACAAGTGGATGTACGGAGGACGTAATGGCCAAGATCGGTAAGACCAAATAGCCTTATGCATCGCATCAATCGTTGTATGCGCACCGCGTGGAACGGCGAAGCGCTTTTTTCAGGACGACGCGCATATGAAGAGAAAACGGTGGTCTAATGACGAACGCGTTATGCGATATTGCGGAGTTCCTGGCCCATTAGACAGCTATCAGAAGGCGTGTGTGGCCGCTGGGTTTCGGTGGGCGGTAATGCCTCGTTCGGAAGCCGCCGCGACAGTTCATCGTATGAAGCGATGCTAGCAAGTGAAAATGATTTTTTTTACCACTTGCGTTTGTCCCCTGAAAAGCAGTTACACCGTTGTAACTGTGCTTCCGTTGTATACCGCTGTAACTGAGTACAAGCATTTCCAGCGTACTACTCAGCATTCCGACGAGTGAGAGTAAAGTCCCTTCATCTGCTTTAGATCAAAAGACTTTAGGTGAGAGTAGCGTGCGCTTAGGGTTCCCGTCAAGAATGAACCAAGGAACAATGTTTCGGCCACTGAAGCCACTTCTCACGGTGGGTAGGAATGAGATACCACAGGGTCTCGCACGGAAGACCTTCAACCCGACCCCCCCAAAACGGCCACCTCATTCTTGCTGGATCCCACTGCGCATGTGAAGGATACCGACTCCTGCTAACTACGAGGGAAGGAAACTTCCTCAGTTAAATACTTCCGTTGCACCTGCTCGTTCCTTTGTCTACCCTCTCTGACACTCCCCAGCATGTCACAATCGTCCCGAATCATACGCTAATCTAGAACCGTGACTCTGCATTTTCTCCTGCCCCTTTGCAGTTCAATCCCCATATTTTCCACACCCTCCTCCTTCAACGTGGCGGACTTAGCTAGCCTCGGACCAACTCACGGACCTGTTGGCGTTGGTGAACCTGGCCCAGGACATTCTCGACGCTTAATGTTGTGTTTGAATAAAGTTTTCCTCCTCCTCCTCCTCCTCCTCCTCCTCCTCCTCCTCCTCCTCCTCTCTGTGCGCTGTGACAAGTAAAAAAAAAGGCTTTCCCACGTAATATTTTAGGCAAAGCTCAATACCCCAGGTGCAAGCCTAGGAAATGCCTTTTAGCGTCCCTCTGGCCTTGAGGAACAGCCAAAATCAAGCAAGCGCCGAGTGCAGTTTCGCGGCACCGACGTAAGAGCCACCGATTGCGCTCTGGTGGCCGGCCGAACCAATTCGCGGTGCCCGCGAAAGGGGCTCGTTGCTTGGTCTCCGCAGAGAAATTCTTCGAAGAGCACTTTGTGAGGGACGAATTCGGAATGGCACGCAATCAAAACTTCTCTTCACGTCGATTCCCACGCACGTATTTGTCATTTTTTTCTTCTCTTGGTCTTTGCAGGCAGTCTTTCACGCTTCATGTGGCTGTGGGAGAAACACCGGGCACATATGTCGCTGTGATGGAAAATGGTAAGTGTGCCAGTGGAAGCAGCCACAGCGCGTATTGAATTAATGGCGGGGGATATTCTGCCTGATCGAAAACATACCACGCAGGTTTGTCGCATGAGTCTCATTATATAACGTCACTGTCGCGGAGTCGCTGCAAAGGTCAACATGAGTCGATGTAAGCACGTTCAATAAAGGATGCGGTGCTACTTTCTCTATGACCGCTGCCAGACCCCGTCGCGAGATAGCGGAGATGCTGGCGATGTTTTTAGGATGAAGCAGTCACCTTCCGAAGACTACAAACTAACTCCTACCCACATAACACATGTCATGTATCCCATTCTGTACCCCGCCATATGAGTCAGTGAGGGAATAAACTTTATTGTGCCCAAAACTAGAGTAGGGGAGGGGCGGGATGGGATGCTCCGCGGGTACTTTCCCATCAGATGGTGGCCAGGAGCCCTTGGGCCGTGGCGGCACCCTCAGCCGATTGGGCGACTCGTAGTTGGGACTCCGCGGCGCGTCGGAGCTGAGAAGCATTGCCTCCCAATGCTCCAAATTATTATTTATAAGTGTCCGTGTTGTGCCTGTTGTACAAATGGGGTGCTTTGCGCAGGCCCAAATGATATGATGGAAGTTAGCTTTCGCTGTGCACCACTGGCAAGAGTCTTTATAGATGTCAGGATAAAGGTGGCTGTAGGCAGCGGTGTTGGAGAATGTGTTAGGCTGTAAAAGCCTCCATGCTACAGATTGCCACCTGCTAAGGGAGTGGTGTGGCGAGGGTACTCGAGGCGGTCTCAACGGTAGGGATTGGTTATTTCCTTATATGTGACTAGCCTGTCCTTGCCCACCCTCCCTCTCCCCCGCCCTCCTATGTTGAGCACACGCTCGGAAGAGTCGAGGTGGCATGCGAATTCAGCCCCCAACAAGGCACCCTGTATACAGGTGGTATGGGAGTGCCAGCAATCCCCAACCCTCACCCCTAACCCCTACCCTACCTTTGAGCAGGGTGTTTAGCAGTCGACCTGCTCCAACCTCTCAGACCAGCGACGATTTGGGGCGAAGGGTCGGGTGGCCAGCACGGTCCAAGGCATCTCGGGCTAAAGAAGCCTCTCACCGGGCGGGTGCACTCGATCAGACAAATAAGGTTTATTCATCATTAATTTAGGGTACAATAGTATTATTATTTGCTCCCAAGAGGCTCACCTGGTTGATTTGGCAAAACAGCTTCTAAAGCGAAGCTTTCAGCTTCTCACGGATGATTTCCGTACGCGAAAACGCACTGCAGAGAAGCCAACTTTCTCTGACGATGATGATGATCGTGGGTGAAGTGTGGAAGAATTGAAGCGCTTCGCTGCGAAGCTTGGCGACCGCTCTGTTAGGTCCCCTCCGCTAAACATTGAGGAGCAGCACGTGGAAGAGGTGACACAGGCGTGCGACGGCGTGACGTATGCAGGCCTAACTTCATGCTGTGACTTGAACGCCGACAGCCGTTACCCACAGCTCGACGTACGATCAGAATGACGCTGCTCGGCATGCTGTAAGGCTGTTAGCCGCAGGACGTTAGGTCTAACGTCACATCTTTGAGTTTTAGCACCTTGAACCGCCACGCACTCGAAAAAGAACTCTATGCCGGGAAAACTGGTTTAAGCTATGCGACGGCCTTCAGGCTACTGTATCGACGAAAAAGACATGGAAACTACTAAGACACATAATCGACCCACTCAAAAGCAGGAACGCCAACGCAAGAGATCTTACAAAAACGATAAACAAATAAGATGGAAACGTAACGCAACTCATCCATGACGTCACGGATAAATACCTCAAGACAGAAAGAAGCAACACGACCCCACTCAGGTATGAGGGAGCCGCCAACACAGAAATGGACGCAGACTTCATTGACCAGGAGTTTGCTGCTGCCATCGAGGAAAGCAATCAAGGCAGCGCGCCGGGAGCCGGGACACCATCACGTACAAACTGCTCAGAAACCTCAACAACAAAGACCGGATGTAACTATTCATGCTAGGCAATGAGGCATGGGAGAAAGGAAAGCTACCCCAATAATAGAAGGACGCAGACGTCCGCTTCATTCCCAAGCCAGAGAAACCGCCACAAGTGGACAACTTGCGGCCCATCTCCCTTACGCCATGAGTAGGGAAGGTGGTGGAGCGCATGATATACAAGAGACTCCAAAGAGATCTAGATAACACCGAACAAATTCCCTCGACCGAATACGGCTTCCGAAGACATGTGAGCACCCACGATGTACTGCTTCAGTTAATGAACCGGTGATCAAGAAGGCAAAAAAATCCTGCACCACGAGCCATCTTGGCACTCAACCTAAAAGGGGCGTTCGACAACGTCACACACGAAAACATCCTCCGTAACCTAAGACAGACGGGCTGCGGAGAAAGAACGTTAAATTATATACAAGACTTTCTGAGCAATCGTACCGCTACGATCAAGATAGGCGACGAAGAAAAGTCACCTCCCATAGCCCTGGGAGACAGAGGAACCCCACAAGGGTCGGTACTCTCACCGCTCCTCTTTAACCTGGCACTTCTCCCACTTCCGAGCCTGCTCCAAAAAATATAGGGAATAGATCACGCCCTCTATGGAGACGACATCACAATCTGGACGTCACAAGCAGGATCGGAGGGGTGGATGGAGAAAACCTTACAGAGGGCGGCAGAGACCGTGCACGAATACGCAAAGACGTGCGGCCTCAGTTGCTCTCCCCAGAAATCAGAACTTCTGATCATCAAACCAAGACGTAAGAACGGCGAAAAAGACAGCATACGTATCACTAACTAAAGTTTGGGTTTGGGCTAGTTGGTTCATAATTAGACTGTGAAACAGCGCTTTAAACGAGGACAGCGAGAGAAGAAGACACAGACACCAGCGCTAGGGTCTGTGTCTTCTTCTCTCGCTGTCCTCGTTTAAAGCGCTCTTTCAAAGTTTAAATACGTATCACCCTAGACATCGCCCACATAGACCAAACCAACCAAGCCTGCATCCTCAGAGTCATCTTTCAAAACAACGGAAAGTCAGAGGCATCGCTCTATAAGGTCGAACAATCGACAGATCAAATCATCAATATGATCAAGCGAGTAGCCAACAAAAGAAGAGGCTTCAAGGAGGAAGATGCCTTGACACTGGTACAAGCGTTCATCACGTCACGCATACTGTACACGGCACCTTACCTCAAACTACTTAAGAAAGACAAGGATCAGCTCAACGCAATCATACGAAGAGCCACCAAAACGGCGCTGGGAATACCAATGCATTCATCAACGCAAAGACTCCTTGGCATGTAACACGGTAGAAGAAATAATCGAAGCTCACCTATCAAACCAAAGAGTCCGACTCAGTCAGACACCGACAGGTCGACAAATCCTCGCCAAGGTAGGATGGTAAAAAGCAGAGAGTAAAGAAAAAGACCGCCTACTTGAAGAATGGGCCAACAGAATAGAGAGTAAACCCTTACCCCGAAACATGAAACCAGGACGCAACGATGGCCGCCGAGCAGCGCGTGCAAAGACCATCGCAAAGGAAATAGACCGAGAAGAAGATTACAGAACGCTATACACCGACGCAACAATACCTAAGGGCATCACAAGGGCCACCCTGGCGATAACAACACGGAGTGAACTCGTCACCTGCGCCTCCATCAGGACGTCCAAGTGGCCAAAGAAACCGCAATTGCGCTTGCACTAACACAACCACAAGTAAAGAAAATAATCACGGATTCCCAAAAGGCATATATACGCCAGCTACAGAGCGGGTTGGGTGCCTCTCGAAGCACTTAAAGTACTGAAGAACTGCCGCACTCCCACCAATGGAAAGGTGG
Organism: Haemaphysalis longicornis; assembly: GCF_048455015.1. Classification (NCBI taxonomy): domain Eukaryota; kingdom Metazoa; phylum Arthropoda; class Arachnida; order Ixodida; family Ixodidae; genus Haemaphysalis; species Haemaphysalis longicornis. The sequence goes on along the minus strand of NW_027526335.1, from coordinate 65,909,993 downwards.
AGCTTATATGGCACACTCCAGGTTGGAGGGCAATGAACTAGCCCACCAACTCGCCCGAGAAATGAAATACCGGATAGAGGAGTCAGAGCCGCACGCCATCACTATAGCGACATAACGCAATACTACAAAGAACAAAGAAAGCGGTTCCCTGACCCACACAAGTCACTGAACAGAGACCAACAATCAATATACAGACAGATACAGCTAGGATAGATCCTTTCCCCACCCTATCCTTCAAAATAAGATGTTTCCTGAACGCTACACCCGAAATTGCCCCTTTTGTAAAAAAGAACTCGGCACGCTCCGCCACATAATCGGAGAATGTGATTTTAACAAAACCACCCCTCAACCATTCCCCCACTGCCCCCTCCCTCACCGAGCGATGGGAGGCCTTGCTGATCAGCCCCACTCTTCAAGACCAAATCAAGCTGGTTGCCAGGGGACAAGAGGCCAGAGAGGCATATGGGTCTCAAGAATAGGGAACCAGTCCCATCGACGACGCCGGGAGAAGACGCCGTAAAGTCGGTTTCAATAAAATTATCTCTCTCTCTCTCTCTCTCTCTCTCTCTCTCTCTCTCTCTCTCTCTCTCTCTCTCTCTCTCTCTCTCTCTCTCTCTCTCTCTCTCTCTCTCTCTCTCTCTCTCTCTCTCTCTCTCTCTCTCATAGTACCTTAACCAACAGGTACTGGTTCACGCCGTGCAACCCAAACCCAAACGTTAGGCCGGCGGAGTGCATACATGATACACGAGAGTTGATGAGGTTACACTAGAAAAAAAGGTGATTACCTCCATAGTATCCCAGACTCGCAGTGGGGAATTGGCCAACCAAAGAATCCATCATAAGAAAGCTTCGCTTTCAGCCATCACCACGTTAGATGAAGGGGTGCATGATTTTTAATCTTAATTGTTTTGGTGAACGTAATCAGAATTTTCAAATCTCGAATGGACAGACAAATCACCGTGCCTATTTTCTGCGGATTTTTTGCAGAAGAAGACAATCCGTTTATAATGGATGTTGTTTATACCGACTACGAGAATTGCGTAGTTGTGCAACTGCCCATCAGGAACAGGGAAGGTAAGACGGCATCCGCATACAATTTAAGGGGTAATTGGACGCTGTGTACCAATTCGCAGTGCAATGCAGAGAGCGCTAAAATCTAGAAAAGTACATTTAAGTAGGTTTGAAAGCCAGTTTGACTTCGTAAATTATAAAAGTGCTTTCGTTCTTGCAAAACGTCCTTGACGGCCTAGAAAGTTGCGGAAATGAATAAACGAAATTTTGCGATGTAATACCCGTGCCACACGTACACGAAAAATGACATTAAGGGCTTAATGCCTTAACTTTTAATGCCATTAATTCGCTGCTACCCGCAAAAATCTAATGCCATTCGCTCTAATGTAATTTTGGTTTAAGGAGTTCCGCACAACTCATTTACCTTCACGAACACTTAAAATCTGCCTACCCTCGAACGCGATGAGCACCAAATGAAACCAACGAAACTCTCAGCACCAGAGTGCTGACGCGGAAACGTAGCTGAACTTCGAAATAATGTGATTTTTTGTGCACCCTTGGTGCCGCAGTTTTGAAGAAGACGAAGTTCACTAAAACAGCGGCAAAAAACAAAACACCGTGTCACTCGTCGTGCTAAATTTTTCGGATTTGGCTACCACTGGCAGGCGATGGCAGCTGATGAAGCCACTTTTAGAAATTGCTCACACCATTTTTAAGAAAACAATGTTTCTCATGACGTTTTCTTTCACAAAAGAAATTACGTCCACCTCCCCTCGCGGGAACCCTGGTGTGATGCGACGCTGAGAGGGGTTCAAGCGCAAGCGGAGAGCAACCGTCGACCGTCGACCGAAAGGCCGCCGGAGAGCGGCACACCGGTTATATGTGCAGCGCGCCCGAAGGAGAGGAGACCGCGGAAGAGAGAGTACTGCACATGCGCCGGCGCCAGTGCGTCTGCCGTGGCTATGACGCAACACAATCCAACACAATCCACTTTAATCCAACACAATCCACTTTAATCCAATCCAAATCCAAGCCACGCCAAGCCAATCCAATCCATTCGAATCCAATCCAATGCCCCTCGCGCATGGAGGAAAGAAAAGGTTAGGAGAGGCCCTGACGTCACATTTGTGAAGCCGAGTCCCGCCATGACTTGAGCCCACGGAGCCCAGCACTCTATCCCATCATACTTTGCTGTCTCCGGTTTGATTTGACTAACATGGCGTCGCCCTGCCCTCCCGCTTCGAAGCGAAAACAGCTTCGTCGCTAATTCCTCGCTGCGATATCATGTTCTAAGCTGTTGATTTCGCCTTCAATTTGCCCATTCTAACCCTCACCCAAAGTTTCAATCGAAAAACGGCCTTCGTTTTTGAGATACAAGGACGATTTTTCAGCTCTTAAGCCTGGCAAAGTAGCGTTTGTCGTTGTCATAGCAACAGGCTCGCGGGATGGCGAACGCAGACGCCTCCGACGGCAGAGTTTTCAAACTGGCCTAATTTAAAAACGTCTGTCGTAGCGACTGCGTTGGTTTGCAAGCGTAGCGAGGCAGCGACATACCAAGCGCCTTAAAAATGTGTCCGTTCTATTTGCCCAAATTTGGCCGCCGCAGTTGTAAACGAGTAAGCAACATTGTCCATGGGCTCAAGAAAAATGACGTAACTTCCTCCACACTTTTCGCAATGCATTGGGATGCTAGGGGCCTCTCCTGAGTATTCTTTCCTCCATGCCCTCGCGAGAGAGTGTTCGCTATCGGAGAGGAGATGGGGTGAGCGGCGGAGAGCGCAGCTCACGCGGCGAGGAGAATGGGGGAGGGGTGGACGCCGACAACAACGCTGACGCCGGATGCAGGGACAAGGCGAGTGAATGAGATGCAGTCGCATCTAAAAGAAACATTTGTAACCCTTGTAAGATGTTTTTCTCTACGTTAAAGACTTCTAAAATATGAATGAATTTCTCTTTTTGGTAGTGATCACCATCATGCCTAACACATCTAATGCCCTTGCGGTTTCGCGTGTAGCACTGCCATTTTTTGTGTGCGTGTGGCACGGGTATTAGGTTCTTTGGGAAAAAAAGTGCTCATGGGAGGAGATAAGGTATCTTCACATGAGTTTCAATTTACTGTGTAAACGAGGAGTTCCCACCTCTTCCAAAATGCACCATTTATAGTTTGTAGCATATGATACGAAGGAATCACTTTTCGTTGCTAAAGAACTTGTGATGCTTTCCAGAGTGCATGTTGTGGGCAAGAGCCGGGACGAAGGATGGCCTTCCGCAGAGCTGCTTGGATCAGTTCGCTGGTAATTGTGAACTAAAGGTCATGGTATTTGACGAAAGCTGTGGCGAATTGTTCTGAACGCACGCCGTTCAGTTACTGACGCTTACAGCAGTTTATCTCGCCGATGACGTTTTTCTTTGCGCAACGCAACGAACAAGAAAAAATAAACCATGTGCACTCGTTTGTGCGGCTCGTTCTTTACTAGAGCGATATATCTGGCTGCGTTTCATGCCTAGTTATATTAAGCGTATCAGCGCGGGCAGCGTATCAGCAAAAGCAGCTGCAATCGCAAAGGTTAAAAATCAGCGCCTTTTACCATACCTCATTACAAGGGCTAGAAAGTTTTCGAGCCATTTCTTCATTTCTAATATTTTACACTAAATTTGAAGCAAAGAGCTCCTTACTCTTTTATTGTTTTCTTATTTTTTGTGACGTCACCGGAACTTCTGCTACTGCAGCGTTTAGGGGGCGGGAAGGCGCTTCGCGCTCGGCAGTAACCTTACAATGTTCTGGTAGTAATGTTACAGGTGTGAAGGGGTGACGTGCAGAACAGGGGCATCAACTGCTGTGCGCCTTGCTCACAAAAGCCCGCTCCCCGCGCGCGGCCCTCATCCACCTAAACAACACCTTTTGCCCGATACGTAGACTCATCAGCACCGGATACATGGACACGACGTGAAAGGGTCGAGTCGGCTGGCGGGTTCAGCTACCTCGCCTCCCCCGCGTTTACATGAACCCCGTCTAAAAAATCGAGGTAAGAGGAGCGGCGGGGCTTCCGGAAAATGAGATACCGTATTTTCACGATTCTAACGGCCACCCTCTTTTGCTAAGCGGTAGCCTGAATATTTGTGTGCGCGTTACAATGGGGATCAAAACAGAAAGAGGCTTTAAATCGACCAGCAGCATTGCCACATGGAGGCCTCCCCAAAATCCAACTCAATCCAATTAAAAAGAACAGTCCGTCAACACCAGGTGAGTGAATTTCGGCGCAATAATTCCTCAATGGCATGCCGCATTCCTTGGTCAGCTGTTGCACATTTCTTTGTGCTGCTGTAATTAGCCCGTAACGCCTAGAATTATGATGATCAAGACACTTTAAATCGCAAACAGCTTTAATTTTGCCCGCTGTAACTTTATTTCCAGCAGGAGCTGAATAAGGAATCTTATGAAGCACAGGCATTTTTAACTTCCATAAGTGCAGCTTGCTGGGCCAGTTGGTACATATCGACGGATGGGAAACTAGCGAAAAAAAGACGCAAACACGAGGTGAGACGAGACAACACAATGCAGGCCTGGTTGTCTCGTTCTTTTCGCTAGTTTCCCATCCGTCTATAGCTTCCACAGCTGCATACGCCAAATAAAATCTCCTTCCAGGCACGTGGTGTCATGTCTTTTTTCATCTGCGCGGTACAGTCAGCGTCAAATTTTTTTTTTTCGAATTTTCCTGCGCGAACTTACTTGCGCGTTATGATTGGGGGCGCGTTAGAACCACGCAAATACGGTATTGCGCTCCTCGTGGCTCGCCGACTCATCCGGACAGACGAGCCAACCTACCCCCTGCCTCCGAGTCGACTGGACTCGCGGCGACGGCTTTCCGACCCAACCCGTCCGCTTATACATGAAATGGGGGAGGGGGGTGTTGAGTCCAAAAAACCGACTCAACGCACCCTCGTCGGGTCAATGTAAACGGGGCTATCGTTTTCTTCGGACACCTTTAAGCAGTCTTGGACGTCTGCTGCCGCCGCTGCGCTGCGTGCGGTCTGCTTATGCAGGCAAATATCATCGGCTCCCTCTTCACACATCCATGGCCGGCGATCCCATTTTTTCCGCCACCGCCAATTACTGCAGACCACTACTTGCTTCCCCAGCCACACCGTGACGAGTCAATCTTGTTTGCTGCATGCGGTGAAGTGATGCGCGGTTTTCTTCTCTGGATGAGGAACATCTTTACTGTTAACAAAGCACCAACCAACCAAAGCACGACCGCCAGGGGGTGGAGTGTTCAGTCCGGGACCCCGTACGCCTTGCCAGCCTGAGCTATACAGGGCGCGCCTCCAGAGCTCGGGAGATTTGGAAATATTCGGTGTGGGGAGAGGGTGCTTTTCCGGCGGAGAACGACCCAGCCAGCCTATTATTCTCTGCGTGACGACATTTCGCCACGCATTTGAGTGTCGGGCAAGACATGGTACTTGGGATAATAATAAGGAACCACGCAAAATGATAACGCACGCGTGTGGACTCCCGCGCTTAGCTTACCCTAGGGGGCCATCGCTTTGGGGGCTGCACCCTTCCACAATCCTCCCGACTGAGGCGCTTCGTTCCATGTAAGCGTCCAGTCGTCGGACAGGCATTGAGTCGTGAATTTTTTTAAACAGGCCATGCAGACAAAATGCAAGTTTGGTTCATTCGAAAGATTGCCTCATTAAGAGTAACACTGACACCGCTTTTAACGCGAACGTCTCTCAAATAAAAAAAAAAGAGAGTGGTCATGCGAAGCAACAGCTTATTTCCCGCACTAGAACCTATGACGTATTAGGGGCCCATGGGCGATTGGCTGCGGCCGGCAAAATTCAACTCAAATCAAACACGGATCATAAGCTTGCGGAACAAGCTATTTGCACTTAAATTTAACGCGTATTCTATTTATAGCAGTAAGAATGGTGGGGTAAACAGCGGAAGTTACGAACGTCCACGTAAGCATAGATTCCCCAGTGCGAACTTCGCGCACTAAGCCGGTTATAGCAGCACAGCCGTCCGGCGCGTTGAGCTTGCACTTGCCATTTGGCGTAAGCGACATTCTCCTCTGTGACTTTGTTTGTCGAGGATTGCCAATGTTTCCGAAACGAGTACTATCAGCTGTAACAAACATTATTCAACCAGAAATCCGGTCAAAAACAAAGCGAAGGAGGACAGCGGTTCCGAGCGATATATGCTGGCGTCATCTAGGAGGACTGCAGCAAACAAGGCGTTCCAGCGATCGCTGAAGCCATAGTCCGCATCATAGGCGTGCGCACAGGGGAGGCAGAGGGGGCGGCCGCCCCCCCCCCCCCTAATAATCTGAAGGGGGGGCGCCAAATTCGCCCCATGCCTTAACTCAATCGAATCTGTCCCGTAGGGTTATGACCACGTGTGTGTTTTCACGATCATGGCAGCCGAAGAACCCTCATGTTGCCTTCCAAAAGCTGTTTAATTTCAGCCCCGGAAATGCGGGGACTAAAATCAATTCGCTGTGAGAAACGTTATCATTTAATTCGCATATTTGCAGCTACTGCGGAGCTTGTCCTCCTACTTGTCCTCGCCAATAACGTGCCTAGTACCAGAGTCCTTCAATGTTTTAGCATTGAAGGACTCTGCTAGCACTGAGCAAAATAGCCGCGTAAAAAGAGTTTCAGAACAGGCAATATTACCTTCTGAAATTCTTACGAATTTCAAAAGCTAGCGTTGGAGCGGTACGCACTGGAACCACGTTGCAGTTTACATATAAGACAGATGTGCACATGTCATATGTTTCTGTGCTTTAGGGAGGATGGAAGTTCTTTCGGCAGCGCGTTGTGAAATGGATGCCGCATCCGCCCTGGGACTTGCTCGCTTTGCCGATGTTACACATGAAAGTGAAGCTTCTGCCCAGACATATTTGTATGCGTTGCGATTCCGTTTCATTGGAATAAAAATTTTATAACAATTGCTCGTCTTTCCACAGCGTTCTGACCGTTAGGCCTTGAGTGGGAGGAGGTCGGGAGTTCCCAGGGGGGGGGGGGGGGGGGGGGTGCTCAGGTAAGACTTCGCCCCTCCCCCCCTATACGAGAACCCTGCGCACGCCTATGGTCCGCATACTTAAGTTCACTTCAGTAGTTTCCTTGGATACGTAATATCATTCGTCACGAAGTACACGATTCAGCGGGAGAATCAAAATTATGGCGGCCCCTATAATAGCGGCACGCTCGAAGGATATAAGAGTTATTAGGCAGTTTTAGCATATCGTTACCGTGTTTGCGTTACCGTTTACCGTGTTACCGGAAGCACTGGCGACGATGAAGCATGTGCCGGTAAGTTACCGTTCGCGGTAACTCTCAGGCTGCGCAGTCTACTCCCGCAAACACGGTAAACGGTAACGTAAACACAGTAACGATATGCTAAAACTGCCTATTAGAGAGTTTTAGCATAGCGTGCTCCGTCCGCTAACGCTACGGCGGCGGGTAGCGGGGCGCGACTGGAGAGAGCAAATTCGTCACGGTGGGGTGGATTAGTTCCGCGCGGCCTGCCTTCGCCATGCCCGCTCTTTCCCACCGCTGAGGGGCAACCTCCTCGCACTCCCCGCGCGCGCATGCGCAGTCCGGTCCCGCTACCCGCTAACCTTTGCGTAGCGTACGGGAGCCGCTATGCTAAAACTCTACGCTACGCAAAGGTTAGCGGGTAGCGGGACCGGACTGCGCATGCGCGCGCGGGGAGTGCGAGGAGGTTGCCCCTCAGCGGTGGGAAAGAGCGGGCATGGCGAAGGCAGGCCGCGCGGAACTAATCCACCCCACCGTGACGAATTTGCTCTCTCCAGTCGCGCCCCGCTACCCGCCGCCGTAGCGTTAGCGGACGGAGCACGCTATGCTAAAACTCTCTATTGTTCACAATTACGTGACGTACCAGGGAACACGGCACAGACCGGTAAAATTACAGCCCCCCCCCCCCCCCTTCCGGCTACGCCCCTGCACATGGGCACACAGGGACGTTACTATTTCACCCACCCGGGCTTCTGGAGAGGACCACAGAGATCTGTGCTGATCAACAGCCTATCCTTTTGCCCGCCTTGGAAATCTTGAGATGCAGCCACCAATGCTTCTACACGGGACCTCGGAGAGCGTTGACCAGCAACCTTTCGCACCCTTTAGCTACACTGAGGTGAAATATTTCAGCCACCGGGGTTTCTAGAGGGGCTGTGTAAATGTTGATAAACACCCTACCGCACCCTTTGGCCACACAGGGACGCAGTGAAGTTGTGGGAGGTGTTGGCATCTTCGAGTGGTACCATAAATCATAAAAACCTCATCATTAAATACAGTAAAGCCCTTCCTTTTTTTGCACCGGTGGGGCTTCAGCATAGAGGAAGACTTCTTTTGGAAGGAAGCCAAGATTTCTGACACGTACAAAACTCTAAGCTCAGTTGCTGCTTTCCCTTGAACAGACCAACAATCCTCACACACAGCAAAAACAGTGCCTGTGTTTTATCCAGGAAAATCAACAGTAATTCAGAATGCCATTACTCCCAAAGTTATTTTAATTGCAAGCACTTGCCTTTTCAGCTTAGGCACGTTATTTATTGCTTTTCGGCCATTTAAGAAAAGCAATTAGTGATGTAATTTATCGTCTTAGCAAAAGTAATTCCCCATATATTACCTGAAATGACCTCGCCATGTGCTCTTAGAGCGAGGTATCATTAAAAAGTTTACTACGTTTCCAAACGCCAGTCACTTTAAAAAGTGGACTGGCGCACCACAGGAGGTTATTTCGTGTCCTGTAGGTAACAGCTGCGGTAGGCAGAAATGATGGCGTGTGGCAGGGCTTCATCCGCGCGTATCGTGCACTTATTAATGCAAGCGCAATGAACTGTCCACTGAGCAAAAGGACCGGCGTTGCTGTTGACGTCAGCATCGAAGGCCGGGGACGGCTCACACGCGAATTCGAAGGATTCCAGTACGAGCTCGGTTCGGATTAACAAATACTGTGGTGTCCCACAAGTATACAGGGTGTCCCAGCTATCATGCACCAAGATTTTAAAAAAGAGTAAAGGCGTAACTCGAAGAAAACCTAGTGCATAATGTTTGCAGTACTGTGAAGAAGCGGAGAGTAATTTTTTCGTTAATGAGACTTAATTAACTAATTGTAAATAATTATCTAACTCGAGAAATACTGTCCTAATCACTAAAGTGTCAATGAGGCACTTGCAGGTAACCACGAGGGGCATCTAACTGCGGTATTTTCAGCGATGAACTAATTGTGTACACATTTATTCTGACTGATAAAAGAAACCCGCGAAATATGAAAAATACCACGTGACGGCGCCTCCGCGCGCACCGTAAAGCAACGCCTTCAAACAGGCTGCCTCTGAGTTAGCCAGAATGAAATAGACAAAAGAAAGAAAGAAGAAATCGCGACCGAGTTTGTTCCTTATCTGCACACACGTCCCGCGAATCTTGTTGCTGCTGCTCCTTCCATGCATGCTATTATCAAGGTGATGCGCTGTCTCTTCGGGATGGTAACACGCGAAGCAGTTGCTTTCAATCAGCTTTGCTTGGGGACGCTGCTTTACAATGCGCGCGTAAGCGTCGTCACGTGGTATTTTTCATATTTCGCGGGTTTTCTTTATCAGTCAAAATAAATGAGTACGCAATTAGTTCATCGCTGAAAATAGTGCAGTTAGATGCCCCTCGTGGTTACCTACAAGTGTCTCATTGACACTTTAGTGATTAGGACAGTATTTCTCGAGCTAGATAATTAATAACAATTAATTAATGAAGTCTCATTAACGAAAAAATTACTCTCCGCTTCTTCACAGTACTGCAAACATTATGGACTAGGTTTTCTTCGAGTTACGCGATTTATCTTTTTTTAAATCTTGGTGCATGATAGCTGGGACACCCTGTATAGAAATAAACGTATACGAAGCTTTCAATGTTGCTTACATCGTCATTTATGTCATTGTTCTGAACCGCACAAAAGAGGTATAACTATTTGAAATGATTGCACGGGCGTCACGGCAAAACTTTGTTGAGACGAAAGTGCTTGTGTCATTTTAAGGCAAAAGCCTTAAGTGCCCCATTATTATTGTCGTTGTTGTACAGTCAAGAAAATAGATGCCGTGGCAAAAAGTAAATCAATATAAAAAACTGGCGAAGCTTGCACTAATACGCTAGTTACACGGCGGAAGTAACCGCAGTTACGTTTAACCGCGTTTACGTTTAACCGAAGTTACGTTTAACCGCGGTTGTCGCCGAACTTTAACCGCGGTTGTCGCAAACTGCGGTTTTGGCTGTTACACGCGAAATTTCACGTGCGTCGACAGCGGTCACTTGGTTGTGAGCGTAACAAAAATAAATTAAACTTTTAACCTCACGATAAAAACAAAAGAGAAGCAATGCAGACAAAAGGAAACATCGTTAAGACAGTTGGTGGTGGTGATTTATGAAGAAGGCAGGTAAGAGAAAAGAACTGGGGATATTATTGAATTCAACGGGGAGTTCACCCTCATACAACCCAGTCCAGGGAAGGGAAAGGGGGTTCAAAGGATAGGAAGGCAGAAAGAGAGGGAAGAAAGAGCTGAGTGGGGTACAGTCCAAGGTAAATATAAATGGTAGCGAAGGTTCGGGCAAAAACCGGTTCAGAACCTATTGCCAGCGACATCAGCATGGGGGCTTATGGGAGTGGCGATTGAAGCGCGACTAGGTGAGGAGGGAACAAACACTAGTAACAAAAAACCGAGTTTTGTTCAACAATAAAACAACAATTATATTTTACGAACTATATTTATTTCTGAATCACATTTATTTAAGCACAGTATGTAAATAATTTCTGAAAATGGTGTTCATTCTCAAAAATCTTTTTTGTAGCGCCATCTGAAGAACAGCACATGTCATTGCTTTGTGATGCAGTCCTTGTAGTGTTCGGAAAGGCGCTCCTAAAGTTCGTCTGCTAGGAAACGCCCCTCGCGTGTTTTTGGTGGTGCGCATTTGCATTCGTTTTTCCTTGTTAATTTGGTGTGCACTTAATTTTTGCTGTGCGTGGAGTTGCGAGGTGCGTTGTATCGTCGGTGAACACGTTTAGTACTGTGCCCGGCAGGCACGGTGAACTACGGGACGATGCTGCCAACGGTTGGAGCGGAGCGCTTTCGTCGGTACCTACAGAAACGATGTGCTGTACAAGTTGCAACAGCAACTCCCGTACACCTGGCGCTTTACTGCACCATTTTCCTCTCATTTCCACAGGTAACGCGAAACTATTGTACTGCTAATATGTGCACGGGGGTTGTGTAAGGGGACGTGGTGGTGCTTCGAAAAAAATGGGTCTAAAGCTTTGTTATGTCACAGTTATCTCTTGATTTCACCTCAGGTTGGCTCGGAGTAAGTGGTGTCAATTACTCTGAGGACATCTCAGCGTAGTACCACTCGAATTTAAACGAGTCGCTTTAATTGTCTATCTCAGTGTCTTCTCTATTGCATTACAACGCTTGTAGTGCTCGTTGCTTCCCGCACTTGTATGCGCAAGCATTATTTCCATCGCAGTACTGTGCTGCGCTGCTGCCAGATCTTTCCTGCTATGTGCTTTTACATACTGCCGTCGCTTTCGTTTGCATTGATCCATTTTTCCTCTTTTTACTTATCTGTTGCGACACTTGCCTAATAATGCAACCAGGAAATTGCAGGCGTGAATGCTGAGTGAACTTCTGTAGAAACCCTTGTCTACTTGATAAGACGCCGGGACAGCTGCAGTGTGCTCGCTGCACTTTCGTGAATCGGCATTCCTGCGGCCCGGTTTTCTACGTCAAGATGCAGTGCCTAGTTCTTTTCTCTTGTTTCGAAGTAGTTCTGCTGTTGACGCTTTCATTGCTCATAATGCTATGTGTTACGGGTAAAGTCAATTTTTCGGCGCGTAAGGAAAATCATAATGCATGTAGTGCCCACGAACATTTTGTACTTATTGTATACGTGCTAATTTTGTGCAGTGTGGTAAATTTGTTTTATGTTCATCCTGGAATAAAATTCAAATGTCTTGATTATAGCATGACTTTGCGTTATTTCTTCTCTTAGAACAGAAGTACACAAACTGAGCAAGCATTATGACCTTGATCTATACTTAAGGCACGCACGCCTACCTGCGTATGTGCGACGCAATTAAACTTAGCAGAGGCGTTGGTTGAAATTGGTATCGGGGTAAGGAGTGGGCACGTTTTTTATATAAAAAGGGGGCCGGGGAGAGTGGTCAAGTGTCATTTTGGGCTCTGTATCCCAAGGCAGAAAAAAAATTCCCGCCGGGGGGGGGGGGGGGGGGGGGGGTACGTTTGCCACCCGCTGCAATCAAAATAAACAACTGATTGCTTTTATACAGCAGTGGAAGGCATCAATACAGAATAAAGGTTCAGAGAAGATGCAAGATGCTTTTATAAACACCGAGGCGAATCATACGACAGTATGCTAAAGTGCGTTTCTCTAGTCACGAGTATAAGCTGGCGTTGACTTCAAGCACACACGCCAAGGGCTCGCCAACTTGCGTCAGATGGTAATGACATGAGCCCTCAGCGATCAGAGTCCTGCTAAGGCTATTTTGAGGTCAAATTTTCCCGCTAATGCCACCAAAATGACGTCACTTTTTGACCGGATCTTGCGTCACATCCTGTTTATTTTTTGTTCCGCCGGAAGTGTTCCCTCCTCACACAGATGGCGCTAAGCCCCATGAGCAGCTTAAGAGCCGCCATTTTCTGAACGTATGGGCTTCTATGGAAGCTTCGCTACCAGTTATATTTACCTTGTACAGTCTATGTAGCGTTCGTCTCGTCCCTCGGCGGCTACAAACGATGCACAAGTCCTGTAACAACCAGGAAGTTGAAGAGGTGCTGAAAGACCTCCCGTCGGAAGGCGTCCGGACCCGTTGGGAAAAGCGGCAGTCTTCTTTGAAGATCAGCTTGTTTGCGACGAATTCACCGGCAGTTCCATTGCAAGAACCAGATTGGCGAATCCGAAGCAAAGATGTCATGTGGGTTCGTGCTACTGCTTGCCATTATGGAATTGGAAGGTGCGCAAAAATGAAGATGATGTATGTCCGAGTCCGGTCTCTTGGTTCGGAGATAGTTGCGGCATTCCTAAGAGAGGCATTATTTGTTTTATTACCTCTGCAGTAATCAGCTCGATAATATGCTTGAGTTGGTCTTCTTCCAAGTGTACCATGCGTGAGCGATCTGACGAAAAACGTGCTTCTGCACCTTGTCGTGTAGCATGAAGAGCATCAGCATAAGCACGATGTAACCGTGCCTGCTTTGATACCGGCGTAGGTTGCACGAAAGATGCCGGCAGTGATAACGGAGCGGCATTCCCTGTAGTACCCTCAGATTGCGTGGTATGTTTCTGCGCAACGCACCGTTTCGCTTTGCCTTCCCTGTCTCCTGCCTTCGGTAATGACCGCCTTTGAATTGGCGGGAAGTCCTCCGGAACAACCACAAAAAGGTTCTGAGGCTGATTGTATACTAGCAGGGGTGGTATACGCAGTCGCGGTCGACGTTTGGTTGCCACGACGAAGCTCGACACGGTCCACGCTCATTTCATCGTGACACTCGGATACGGCGAGCAATGCCGTCTCTCAGGCTTTTGGTACCCTGTTGCCGAGCAAGGCATTTCGAGTATGTGGCTAGGTGGTGACCGCCGCAGTTTCGGCATACTGGTTCTGTAGGACGACAGGCCTCGAGATTGCCATGTGCGGGGCGATCACAGAAGGAGCACCGGCGCTGATCGACGAGGAGACACGAATTTTTCCTGTGTCCGATTTTGTGACAAGTCTCGCATACGAGAGCTTTCGGGTGATAAGGCGCTGCCGGTAGAAGTGTGCTGAATTTTGCGGGGTAGTCTGGAGCTCTCAAATATGATTAGATCGGCTCCGTTCGTGCCCATGGGCCTGGCGCTGATTATCTTGCATGAATAGCAGTGGAGGTCAGCCATAAGCTGTTCACTTGTTAGCCCGTTTGCACGATATATTACACCACGAATCTGGCCGGGGCGAATGGTCTCATATGCCTGCACAGGTGTCGCCTTACCGGAAATGGCGAGAGACTGTAGTCCAATAAGGTGGTCACGGGCATGCGTATATGCGAAACGTATACTGCGAACTGGTTGCTCCGTTCGAGAGGCCTTAACCGAAATCCTTAGTAGAAGTGGATTTTCTGAAGTTCTTCGGCGATAGCTCCGTGCAGCGAACGTGCGGGGAGTGCGCCTAATTGTCCCGGTGATGTAAGCTTGACAATCACAGTGTGCTTAACATTGAGTGGATCGGTAGCTGAAGCTTTTTTCTTTCGCCTGCCAGGCTGCCAATCCTCTTCGAGATGTTCATTGTCAGTCAAAAGATCGTTTCTACCCCACGAGGTTACCGTGGACGCAGAGGCAGAACCCCGCGTTAGAAATTGTGCGTCGGCGTAGCGAGCGTTTGAGACGGTCTGCGAGCGGACAATTGCACTGCCCTTATCTTTGCATGTGCGAGAAGTGCATTATTCTATCCTGGGTAGCTTGGCACATTTCGAAGATGGGAAAAAGTGCGAACTTGTACCTGAGAAGGATAATTTCAAGGCGCATTTTTCGTGGACAGCACCGAGAATGGGTTGGAAATGGGTATCGACGCAACCATTTCGCAGGATTCATCCTCCGTCATGATGCTTTCGTGGGCTTCAAGCCCAGTGGTAGGTTGAGAATCTTGCGACGCGTTATCGGCGTCGCTGCAAAGCGATGTTGCCGCCGCGTCTGGCTGAGGCGGCCTCGGAGCCATGTTGCAATCGGCGGCGGGCGTAGCCGAACAATCGGGTTGGTTTTCTCGGGTGGTATCCGACGGAGGAGAGCTGAAGACGTTGTCCACAGAAGGAGAAGGTCCAGGTGATGGGGGCCCATACATTTTTTGATGCATAGCACAAAAATGGCCGGGCCAAAAAGCTTGAGAAGCTCGGAGCGATGCGAACGTGCGTCCGGTCGAGCCAGCTGCTTGCAGCGCCCCCCGCCAAGCTCAGTTTGTGTTAACCATGGCTAGTGGAGCAACCGCAGTTTCATTAATCCTAATAATCGGAACCCAAATATATTTAGAATTAAAGGGGCTGTGGGCTGGTCAAGCTGCCTGTGAGCAGTTTTTTTCTCGCCGCCCTCCCATCTACTATGTATGATGGCAAAATAAATGATTTGATTTGATTTGATTTGATTTGAAGAAATGCTAAACAAAATAGCAAAACAGGTCAAAATAACGTTAACTTACATTAAACGTCACAGTGGCAATGTCGGTAACGAAATAGCGGACGAAATGGCTAAAATAGCAGCAAAATATGGCGAAAAAATTGACTGGCCTATTTCACTACAATTTATCAAAAAACAGCTCAATATTAAAGGAGCCATGAAGAGAAAACACAAGTTTGGTTCATTCAAAAGACTGCCTCGTTAGGATCATACTGACACCACTTTTAACGTAAACTTCGCTCAAATAAGCTACATAATTAGGAAAAAAGGGAATGGCCATGCGACCCACCAGTTCATTTCCCGCAACAGAACCTATGATGTCATTCGAGCCAGCTCTGCGATTGGCGGAGGCTGGCACAAGCAGACGCAAATTAGGTAGAGCTTACAAACTAGCCGAACGAGCGATTTGCGCTTAAATTTAGGGCACATTCTTTACAAAGCAATAAGAATGATGGGACAAACAGTGGAAGTTACGAAAGCACATGTAAACATAGAAGTACTGATGCGTACTGCTGTTCGTACTGCGCACAGCATGCTTGGTTTAGCTGCACGGCACTACGGGGCTTGGGGTTGTCTCAGACGACACTGGCCGCTTGACGCAAGCAACGGTGTCTTACGTGACCACATTTGTCGAGCGAGCACTGTTTCATGGAACCAATATTTTCTCCCAGAACAAAAACAAGCCAGGTTTTAATACGGGCAAAAACAAACCAAACGCTTGCCACGGTATGGTGGCGCCATCTTGGTTCGGGTAACGTAAAGAAACGTGGGGACAAACCGACACCGCTGTACAGGGCGGAGACAACCTTTGAACGGTCCCGTGCCGCCGCAATTGGGCCAACGCGCTCAACGCGTTGTTCTTTATGATTCAGACTTCTTCACTATATGATTCAGACAATATGATTCAAACTTCTTCACTAAACCGCGTTGCGGCGATAATTTTAGCGCGGTTTTGACACAATTACTTGCTTCGGCGGCGAGCGAGCGACCCAAAATGGCGGTGCCAGCGTATACGTGTCTCTACCCTGTACGGCGGATGCGTGAATGAAGGTATTCTAGGCTGAAAATCGGTCGGTTCCTGTGACGTCATTGCAGAGCCCGAAAACAAACAATTTAGCGGGAAAATCAAAATTTTAACCTAAATTGATTAATTTCTCAGTGAATAAAGCATCGTTTGTATCCGGACAAGCGCTGGGGGCACTATAAAACACGAAATCTTTCAAATAAAACCAACTTGCATTTTCTCTTCATGGCTCCTTTAACCTAAGAAAACATTGGAATGTTGAGTGGCAACAAGAAGGAAATGAAAGCTACACATTCCAATGGATAAAGAATATTCACAAAATTCCGGACCACTTTCAAACCAACTATTACACGTCACAGTTTATCACTGGACACGGTATATTTCCGTTTTATTTTCATAGGTTCGCCATTACAAATAATAACATATGCAAATTGTTCCTACCAGCAGACAGTTTCGACCCCTATTTGCAGGACTGCCCAATAACAAACAAACACAGAGAACAACTTCTTAATATCCATAGAAATTATCTCGTAAGAAGGAAACCAGAGCTAATAAAACATACAAAAACATTAAAAATTTTAGAAAGAATGACAATACTAATTAACGGTAATATTCAACAATACTAACCCCTCAAATATTTTGTCACAATTTCACACACACGCAGAAACAAAGTCAGCGGCAAATAACGCGATAATAACTTTTAGATCTTTTGTATTTATCTGCGCTCTGTAGTGAATCATTTTCTGCGTAATTGTCTTGTTTAATTGCCTTTTCACATTTTTTTTTTATTTTAAATCCAAACATCCATTTTCAATGTATTTAATTTACCCGTTATACCTCGGTGGAACAGGAAGGGCTTCAGTTCATGAGCCCGTTTAATAAAGTCATGTAACGCAGCAAACTTCGGTTTTGTCTAATCGCGGTTTGCCTAAGCGTGGTTAACTGTGCCCGTGTAACTAGGGTATAAGTCGTGCAAGGCTTGAACCATAGCGAAGCTGCAGGACTTCTTCCTACGTGAGCACTGAAGGACACATCACCACTCATTTGTACAAGTTCTAAATTATTTATTTACATGTTCTGTCGTCGCTTTGCACTCTGTAGTCACCGTCATACGCATGATGTCGTCGTGTCCTTCATGCGAAGCATTACATGCGCGGTAGCGCTTGACGACAGCAGGGGCGCAGCGGCGGCACTTACGTGCACCGCGCGCATACGCGGCGTTCCTGGAGTCGCGTCGATGTTCCGTGGATCAGTAGGTGTTGCGCCAGCTGTGGCGCTGTTGGTTGCTAGGCAACGCGATGCGCTCCTTGGGGGTTTTTGCCAGATTTTTTTGTTTGTTTTTGCTAAAGACACTGCGCGTTCCTGGGACGGTCGGCGGTCGCCGCAAGGCACGCGCTCACGAGCGCTCGGAATTTTGTAGCGTGAGCTTCACTGGCCGAGGTTGAGCAGTTTCCCGTGGCTCCTCGAGAGCCGTGCTGTGCATGCGCGCGGAGCAGTGCCGTCACACAGCGCACAGAACGTTGCTCGCTGCCCGGCGTGTCTCACACACCCCACGCGCCCAGCGTCTTCGCCGACCTCGGTTCCGCACGTGGCGGCCAGGTTCGCTTGATGATCATGCGAGGGGTGGCCGGGTGTGGAACCGATGGCTCGTGCGTCGCAGAAACACCGGCGTGCGCCTGTGGAACCAAATTAGCTCTGGGGTGATTGGTTACGCTGCGCCGGAGCCGCTTGATAAATATACATGTGTCACATAATGCGTATACCGTGTGTGTGTAACCGTGTGTGTGTCATTGAAGCAGCAGTAAGCATGATAATCAAGCTAACCCTAGACAACCAGGAAAGCTAAGAATAATCAGCTGAACTACGTATATCCTTACACTACGTATATCCTGGCGTAGCCGAGCTAAGCCACTGGTAACATTTATTTGTTCTTGTTATTTTAACGCGTTATATGCGTTACCCGTTACGCGCCACACATTACCGCCAACTAGCTATACAGCAGCTCCGCTGTTAAGATTAGATCCGCAAGTGCACGCGTCGCTGCAAATATCGTCAAAAGACGGCAGTTATCTGTCGTTCCTGCCGCGCAACTGCCTCTCCTATCTCAATCGCCTACTCCTCATTCTGTTCCCCTGCTGACCCCATCCACCCATTCGGGGTTTGCGGAGGTCCATTTTGCCGCGTTATCACTGCTGGCACGGAATCGGTCGGGACTGTTGGGACTTAGCGCTCGACTAATGAGCGCGAGGCTCGGAGGTAGCCTTGTTTGTATTTTGTGGTTAATAAATTGTTTTCAAAGAGTTTTTTTTTATTTGCTCTCACCAAAATCGACCATACATCTACATTTAATTAAACTAACACTGCAAGCATCAGTTATGTGTTGATGTTCGTCCTCAAATGAGATTAATATTCTCTTGTTGTTGAAATATGCTGACACTATGGAGCATCTTTCTAGATATATTAGAATGAAAATGTTCTGGCCCCCTGAACGTTGCAGCACGTAAGTATAACAGGTACGTAGCAGCCGCGCAGAACCCTGCTTTTAGGGAAGCTGTGGTGTGCGCCAGTTCGTTTTCTGACGCAATTCGCTCCGTGAGGCGAAGAAATGGAAGGGAAGAAACTAATGCGATGTTGTAACAAATAAGTTCTTAGAAGTATCGCCAAGCTTTCGACTTTAAAGTTCGCAAGCAGAATTAAGTGTCCCGAGGATGTTTTTGTTCGCTCGTCACGATGTTCGTCGTATTTCATTGCCACCACGCGTTGCTGCCTTGACTCAAGTATTCGAGACAGCATACCAAGCTTACAGTAACCATCTGTGCCACGTTTCGCGAAGACGTTCTTGTTCGGCGCGATACTTCTTTCGGGCCTAGATGTCCTGGACGCTGCGGGGACATTTTTGAGCCATTTCGCTGGCGCGTGTTCACGGGCTCTCTGGGCGCAGCGTTCGGCATTCATGTAAGGTCCCTAAAAGTAATTTTAGGGACCTTACATTCATGGTGATCATCGTGCCATCTGGTGGTTTTGTGAGAAACCCATGAAGCTCCTTCCCGCCACTGGAGCAGCGGGCAAGGACGGGCTGCTGGGCACGAGAGGCGCATCCGGCAGGGGTAGCAAGCATGCAGCCCCCACAAAGGCCGCGAGAGAGGCAAACAAGTTTCGCTTTTCCAACACAGGTATATGCCTGTTTTGCTAGGCAGCACCAGTTGTAATGCGTAGAGTGCAGCTGTGGATGTGCATTATTGCGGTACGTGTTCGGAGGCATATCATAAGCACTCTGTGCGCTGACCTTGCACAGAGGTGCAACAGTCATCATAACTGGCAGCGCAAAGCTGGATGGAGCAAGCAGCGGCGTTCAATTGGACATACCTGCTTTCCCATTCACAACTCACAGGTAGTGTTGTCCTCGGACTTTTGTGCAACTCTCCGGTGGGGAACATCGGCGGACTAAAAGTTTTTTTTATAAGGTCGGGCAGCGTTACATAAAATTGCTTTTAAAAAAAGAGAAATAATTTTATACGATTCAGGCCTATTGGAAACATTTGACTTCATCTCGACCTGTCACTCAGAAAAAACAGGGAGCTGGAGTCTGCTGGCTTAATTAAAAACGTCGACGTGATTTCGTAGAAGGCACATCAGTATAGACATGCGTTTACTCGCGAGCGTCACCCTGGTAAGCTTCTTCTTCCTGGCCCTGGCCATCGACGTGGATCGTACA
Source organism: Haemaphysalis longicornis (assembly GCF_048455015.1). Lineage (NCBI taxonomy): Eukaryota > Metazoa > Arthropoda > Arachnida > Ixodida > Ixodidae > Haemaphysalis > Haemaphysalis longicornis. Next base: position 65,890,011 of record NW_027526335.1, on the reverse strand, counting down.
AAGACAGGGAACCGGCCAATCCGGTACGCTGCCGATCTATTAAAGGTACGAGACAATTCGCTCGTAGACAGATCCCAATTGATCCTTTTGTATACATTGCAGCGTGTCCGCAGATCATCGCAAACTGCAGCGCATTTCTTCAAATTTGACATTTGCAATAGCCCCATTCTTACCGTCACTTTAGCTGTGTGCGGGATATGACAAAATAGGCATCCTTGATTTTACCAGTCCTGGATAGCCCGCGGGAAGTCCGAGAACTGACCTTGGTCGAGAGGCTTCTTAGGAATTCATGAATAAATTTAGCGCCGGGTCGCGTCCCAGGCAGTCCGCGGATGGGCCAGGACTGATAATCGAGAAGGCCGAATGTATCCGAAGATGAGCTCCATTGCTTCCAAATGCTTCTACGAACACGTTGGCCTGCACGTGCTCGCCTCTTAAGATACAGAAGCAACTCCTTGGGTATAAGGCTTTTGTACACGTTTTTTTTTTCGTTTCTTTGGAAGGGACACGAAGAAAAAAAAACAGAACTCTGCTCAATTTGAAAGAACTATAGCCTTTGGTAACTCACTCAGCTGCATTGCAGCTACAAAAGACGTTCTAGTGCGCATCACTTTGGTGGGCGCTACTGTGGTTTGACATCGGCGTCGGCGTTGTAACCGAGCGAATGAAGACAGAAAGAAAACGGCGGAGGAATTCTGGCGAAAGTGTGAGAAGGAGGCAGTGAGATAAGCTGGGCGGTGGCGACGCGCTGCGAGATGTCGCCATAGCAGCGCGTGCCGTCGTGCGCTCGACGATGATGTGCGTTCACTTCCCTGACGCAGTTCGCGGTCCCTTCCTGAGACGCAGTTCGCGCCGCCGGCGGAGAGGCTTAAGCGCGAGACACATGCACGACTACAGCATGCGATTGGAATGCGACTGATCGTTACGACGGTCGCCACGACTAGTCGTACGCGTGATTTTGAGACAGATGGTCCGATGCGCGCGTGCGATATGTCGTCGGCGTCGCCCCGCACACTGTTTTCTCTTTATAGTTGACTCCCTGTTTAGGCGCACTCCGGATGATTTAGATACGTACAAGAGAAATCCGAGCAGGCAAAGAAAACATTATGAACCTGAAGTAAAAATGAATAATGCTATCACGTTATAAATTGAATTCTATATGTTGAGTAAAGCGGTGCGGGGACGTCTAGCACCGCCTATTCCGCCGGCCAATGCTGTTGGTAGCGCTGTTAACATGTGTCTATCAGGTGTTTGTATTCTCGGCGGAGAGGGCGCGGGTCTGCGGCGGCGGCGGCGGCGGCGGCGGAGAGCTGCTCCCTACAAAATACTGGGAACTGCCACTACCGCCTCATCCAGGCTTTGAAAGAAACTTTCACAGTGTTGTCATTATGACGACAACTTAGGGCTTTCATTGGCTGCGGCCGTACAATGGTCGCAACGATGCTACGATCGCATCTGGCTCGCCAGTCGCATGTCGTGAGCCTCCCCCGGCAAGCGGCGCCAAAACCGGTCCTAACGATCGGTCTTGCTGCACACTGGAAGCGATGTTGAATATGTCTACTTGACATTGAAACCGGAGGTTAGATAAAAACGCCCCAACGCGTCCTTCAGAAGTAAGGTATTACACACTTTCTACGAGGCAATACATCCTGCTCGTGCTCTTTGTTTTCAGCAACTTGAGACGTTTGAGTATGGTTTCGCAGTCTTCGACCAAGATAACGATGGCGACCTAGACTGCCTTTCTGCTCTGCGGACGGAATTCGACAAGGATGCTGGCACTGCGACGTACGTGTGGATGTATGGTGGACGTAATGACCAAGACCGGTAAGACCAAACAACCTTACGCGTCGCAGCATTCATAATCGTTCCACGTACCGCATGGAAGGGCGGTGTGTTTAAAGGACGACCCGCATAAACAGTACAACTCCGCTTACACGTTCCTAGCTGTAATGTTTTCCTGGCTATTTCTTACGTCGTAGTAGAGAGGCCCCACCAATATGTTCATGGACAACAATGTGTCACAATCCCACGTGATAAGTCGTAATACCACGCATTCCGGCTTTATACGTTGCGATTATAGGGCAGCAATATTGCAAAATATAGCTGAAGTGACAAAAAAAATGTGCGGCAAAAGTTAAAAAAATTCCCTCGCACTTCCCCGAGGGGGAGAGTGTATAAGTGCGAATGCACGGTTGTTGATTGCGCGATTACGGTGGATATCGTGATCCTGGAGTGGAGAGGAGGCGCCCAACACCCGCAGTCACTGAGCGGAGAGAGGAGGAGGAGAGTAGCGCCCGCCGTTACGGCGAGGGCTACACGAGCGCCCTCACGCGTCGGAATGCGGAGCGCCCGCTACGCGAGCGAGAGCTCTCCCGCCCGAAGTGGAGAGGAGGCGCCCAACACCCGCATTCACTGAGCGGAGAGAGGAGGAGGAGAGTAGCGCGCGCCCATCTCCCCCCGTTGCTAGGGAAGACGAGGAGGAAGACGAGGAGCGCGCATACCCGCATCTGTTGCTATGCGGACGACGGCGGCGGACGATTCAGGCTCGCTTAAGAAGTGCATTCGCACTTAAAAAAAAAGAACACCGGACTGCGTAATTCCCAGCTTCCACTGTTGGCGCACAACGGAAGCACCGGAAACGAGAGGGCACGGCACAGCACCTGTAAGCTTTGTCATCCCTGTCACGGTCACAATTATCTCTGCCCTGTTCTCAAGGAAAAGCAAACTCGGGACCGTGCCGGTACACCTTGCTGCACGTGTTTTCTGCTAGTGAGTTTACTATGTTTCGGACTTTGTTTGCCTTCGCCACGGCCATTTATGGCGTCAAGAAGCGGAAAGCCCTATCGCTTAAAGACAAACTTGTCATTCTGCGGGTAGTCAACAAGGAACCGATATTGGAAAAAATACGTATCGCGATAGTGTTTTGACTGCTACTGTTGACTTTAAACTCAATTGTTGAACACAATCGAACTGGACGTTGTACGAGGTTACGTGAACCACTTCTGCGATGAAACCAGCCACAAGGTGGTCTGTGAATTGGAGAAAGACAATGGCATTCCACAGGCCCGGAAGAAGCGCCAGACTTGTATTAGAGATGTCTTTAAACCTTGAAAATGCCAAGTAAAGGTATCTTGTGTTTGAACCATGGCTTCGGACTTCTTTATAATGCTTAACTATAGAGATACATGTTCTTGCCATACTGAGGGCATGCATGTTCGTGCTATACGTTTCCCGGCCACTTTGAAATTATCCTTGAAAGAGAAAATGTATAAGCGGGGCTCTACTGTAAAAGGAAAGTGTCGAGTTCTAACGGCGAAAGCGCCATGCGACGTTACGGTGTTCCGAGCTCACTCAGTAACGATCAGGAGGTCGTCAAAGATCACGAGCGTGCGACCATTCAGTTTCGCTATGCTGTAATGCCTCGTTCAGAAGCCGCCGAAACAGTTCATAGTAGGTAGAGAAGTTAGCAAGTGAAAATGATTTCTTTTTGGCCACTCGCGTTTGTCCCGTGAAAAGTAGTTTCACTCAGCGTGTAAACGAGACCCCTTCGGCATCTCGGCGCTGCAGGACAATGATTGGCCGAGAAGCCAGGACACACAAACAGTAAGAGCCTAGTACCCTGCTATCTTGAGCTACAATGTCCCATGTTATCCGCGCACCTGAATGTTAAGTTGAATTCTATAAGCATTCCCAGTGCACTTGTCAAAAATTCCAACGTGTGAGAGTTGCGTGTACTTAGGGTCACCGCCAAGAGTGAACCACGGGATAAAGTTGCCGCTACTGAAGCCACTTCTCTCGTGTACCGAAGGCCTTCAATCCCACACCGCAAAACGCCCGCCTAATCCTTGCAAGATCGCAATGCGCCTGTGAATGACGCCAACTCCTACAAACTACGAGGCCAGAGAACTTCTTCTTTGTGCAATGTGACGACCTCAGAAAAAAGGCGCCCCCTGTGCAATATTTTTCTCCTGATCTTTGCAGGCAGTCTTTGACGCTTCGTGTGTCTGTTGGAGAAACAACGGGAACATTTGTTACTGTGATGGAAAACGGTAAGTGGCAATGGAGGCCTGGAAAGACGGAGTTCGTATTGCAGTCATGCCGGCGAAGATATTCTGCCTTGTAAAAGTGCATTCTGTGTTGTAGTTTCAATGTGCATCGAGAGTAATGGAAAGCCACAACCTACATTCAATGTTCAAGATCGCAAGGTTCTTTAGTCTGTTTCGAGCACTCATTTGAGCCAATTCAACGAAGGTAGACGGACCGAGGTCCGCTTTCCAGAAGTATAGTTCTTGCATGTGGCCTAAAATTGGTGATTTTTATGCTACTGGGGCGAAAACATTTTATTGCGAAAGTATCAGTTGACTCGATATAGGTCGACGATCGGTTGGATCGTCGCCGCCTTAACGAAGACATGGCAGGCAAAATCGGTGTGTTCTAGTTTGAATGTGCATCGTGAGTAATGGAAAGACACAACCTACATTCAATGCTCAAGATCGCAAGGTTCTTTAGTCTGTTTCGAGCACTCATTTGAGCCAATTCAACGAAGGTTGACGGACCGAGGTCCGCTTTCCAGAGGTATAGTTCTTGCATGTGGCCTAAAATTGGTGATTTTTACGCTACTGGGGCGAAAACATTTTATTGCGAAAGTATCAGACATGGCAGGCAAAATCGGTGACTTTTATGCTACTGGGATGATGAAATGTTTATTCTTGCGGAAGCATCGGTTGACTAGACATACGTCGACAATCGGTCGCATCGTCGGCGCCGTAACAAAAATATAGCAGGCAAAATGGCCAACGGGGTGAGGAGGAGGATGAGGAATAAACTTTTATTTAAGAGTAAGGTGATTGTGTCAGGGGCACCCGCCCGGTGAGAGCAGTTCTTAGTCCAGGACACCTTGGAGTCTACCGGCCTTCTTCGCTCTCTCCACCAACGTTTGCTGGTCGGAGAGGTCAGAACTGGTCAGCATCTACACCCACTGCTGAAAGGAGGGATTGGAGAATTAAAAAATGCGAAGCTTGGACTAAGTCGCGCAAGGATTGAACCACAGCGAAGCTGGAGGATTTCGTTCTATGTAAGCACTGAAGGACACACCACCACGCATTGCATTAGGTTTAAAATTGTTTATTTACGCGCTCCGTCATTGCTTTTCACCGTGGTAGTAGCAGTCATCGTCATATCTCAGATTCTCAGATTCTCAATATTCTCAGATTTACGCGGAATAAGTTTGACGGTGATTAGCATGTCTTAAAACTCAACGTCAGGGCTACCTAATGTTGAGCCTACATAAGTGTTACTGTAGCGGTTGGCCAAGGCTCTCAGTCACAGTGACGGAGAGAAGAACGGGAACGCCAGAAAAAGATGATGACGATGATTATAAAAGGACGCGTTATTTCCAAATCGATTCGCCGATGTTCCCAGGCACAGTAAAGGAGAAAAGAGAAAGACACAAATGAAAAAGCCATCGATGTGTGGTTTCTTGAGCGAGTTGGAAAACGATGGCGACAATATGTAAGCACAGGAGGTGCGAATGACACGCAAGGAAGACGATAGTGGCCCCGTGTACTTAGTGTCCACTGGTACGTGTGTCCTTTGTTGCAACTGCGCCTATTTTCTCCATGATGATGATGGCTACAAAGGTGCAGGTGTTTTCAGCATCTGCCGCGGTAAGCTTTTCACGCACTGTGCTGCATCACCTAGCGGCGCACCAGTCCCCAGAGATCCAGGGCGCTATCACGTTGCCCAAAATGCCGACAAATATGTCCGACAATGAGACGCAAAGGTTTTCGCGTTCTCCAGGTCAAGAGGAAAGCTTAGGTGTCCTCGGAATTTTTATTCTTTCTTAAGGCTACACTTATATTACCTTTCTCTCTCTGAATAGCCTTACCCGGTTCACTTGGCAAAACTGCTTTTAGATGCGACGCTCAGAGCATCTCTTGTCGGCGGCCCTGTCCTTCCTGCGTGCGTCCGTTGTTGTCCGCGGCGTGCGTTCGTTGTCCGCAGCCACTCTCCCGCTCTCCTCTCCGATAGCGAACACTCTCTCGCGAGGGGCATTGGATTGGATTCGATTGGATTCGATTGGCTTGGCTTGGCTTGGCTTAGCTTGGCTTGGCTTAACTTGGATTGGATTGAATTGGATTAAAGGGGATTGTGTTGGATTGTGTTGCGTCATAGCCGCGGCAGACGCACTGGCGCCGGCGCGTGCCCAGGTGAGAGCGGGTGCGGCCCAGCGCGCTCTCACTCCGCCGGTGGGCGGCGCTGCGCGCGGTGCTGCGCATGTGCAGTACTCTCTCTCTCCGCGGTTTCCTCTCCTGCGGGCGCGCTGCGCATATATAGTGCCTAGAATATAACCGGTGTGCCGCTCTCCGGCGGCCTTTCGGTCGACGGTTGCTCTCCGCTTGCGCTTGAACCCCCCTCAGCGTCGCATCACACCAGGGTTCCCGCGAGGGGAGGTGCGCGTAATTTTTCACTCTTGTTTCGGTGAAGGTTAATCGGGATTTCCAAATTACAAATGCACAGGCAAGTCAACGTGATTGTTTTTTTACGGATTTTTTGCAGAAGAAGACAATCCGTTTATAATGGATGTTGTTTATACCGACTACGAGAACTGCATAATTGTGCAACTGCCCATCAAGAACAGAGAAGGTAAGGCGACATCCGAATACAATTTGAGGGGTAATTAGCCGCTGTGTTCACATGGCAATATTGAGAACGAGCGCTAAATATAGAAAAGGCTGTGGTTGATTCCCCTGTCATGAGAATCAGTAAAACACGGAAGTGAAATGTGCAGAGAAATCTGCAGCTGAGCATGATTTGCGGGTCCGTGGCTGTCTTGTGGGTGTGCTTGGCGAGCGACGTCCTGCTGGCGGGTCGCTTCGGCAAAGGTGTTCTCGCCTCATTTCTATGACGGATATGACGTCAGCGAAATCTTGGGGTGTCGCGGCATAAAACACTCCAGTGTTAAAATATAAAACCCGAAAACCAACAGCCGTAAGTATAGCGCACTAGTTAGTACGAAAGGTTGCTTCCCCGCAAGAACACCCTGTGTGCAGGAATGCACCCTTTACAGGCCACTTGCTTCGTCGTACTGGCGTCACTTCCGTAACGGGTATGACGTGAGCGAAATCTTGGCGTATCCGGGAATAAAACAGTTACAAAAATTGAAAACTAGTTCTAATTCGCCAGTTTTAAAGGTGATTTTTGCACTTGCACGGCACCCTTCAGTGCCTACAAAGTTGTGGAAATTTAGAAAAGACAAAATATTACGATCTTAGGTTCCTTGAGAAAGAGAGTGCACACAAGGCGAGATAAGATATCTGTACATTATTTTACCTATTGCATAATCGAGGAGTTCCCAGCCATTCTAAGATACACCATTTAGTTTGTCGCATATGATACGAAGGAAAAAATAAATTAACGTACTTCTGATGCCTTCCAGAGTGTATGCTGTGGGCAAGAGCCGGGACAGAGAATGGCCTTCCTCAGAGCTGCTTGGATCGGTTCGCAGACACTTGTGAACAAAAGGCCATGGTATTCGACAAAAGCTGTGATGGATTGTTCTAAACGCATGCCGTTCAGTTACTGACGCTTACAGCAGTTTATCCCGCCGATGACGTTTTTCTTTGCGCAACGCAACGAACAAGAAAAAAATAAACCATGTGCTCTTGTTTGAGCGGCTCGTTCTTTCCTAAAGCGATATACCTGGCTGCGTTTCATTTCTAGTTATATTAAGCGTATCAGCCTGGGCAGTGTATCAGCACAGGCAGGTGCAATCGCAAAGGTTAAAAATCAGCGCATTTTACCATGCTTATTAGAAGGGCTAGAAAGTTTTCGAGCCATTTCTTTATTTCTAATATTTTACACTACATTTGAAGCTAAGAACTGATTACTCCTCTGTTGTTTTCTTATTTTTTGTGACGTCACCTGAACTTCCGTCACTGTACGTTTAGGGGACGGAAACACGCTTCGCGCTCGACAGTAGCCTAAAAGGGAGGGGTTAAGAAATGGTGACGCGCAGCTGTGCGCTTTACTCACAAAGGCCCTGTCCCTGACCTAAACCACACATTTTGCCCGATACGTACATTCATCGTATTCTTCGGTCACCTTGCGGGAGTCGTGGACGTCTGCTGCCCCCGCTGTGCTGCGCGCTGTTATGCTTAGACAGGCATATATCATTGGCCCCCTTTTCTTTGCCCATCAGTGGCCAGCGGTGCCACTTCTTCCGCCGCAAATTACTGCAGACAAGTACTTGCTTCCCCCGCCACACCGCGACGAGTCAATCTTCTTTGCTGCGTTGAAGTCGTGCGCGGTTGCCCTCTTCCGAGGAGGGGGACAACATCTTTATTTAACAACATGAGTGTTCGAGCTAGTTGGTACTCCATAGTGCAAATTTAAAGCGCAACAAATTTAGACAAAAGACGAATGTCCTTGTCTAAAGAGCGCTTGTCCTTGTGTCGTTCGTCTTTTGTCTAAATTTGTTGCGCTTTAAATTTGAACATCTTTATTGTGTGCAGAGCACCCACGGAGTCTCCCAGGAGGTGGAGTCCTCAGTCCAGGACCCTATACGCTTTGCCAGTCGCTACAGCACGCTCCACCAGCCGAAGAACACGCGTGAGCTGGACAGGGCGCGCCTCCAGCGCTCGGGATAGTCGCAAATATTCGGTGTGAGGAGAGGGTGCTTTTCCCGTGGAGAACAAACCAGCCGGCCTTTTATTCTCTGCGTGGTGACATTTCCCCACGCATTTGAGCGTCGGGCAAGGCATGGTATTTTGGAGAGTGATAAGGAACCACGCAAAGTGATAACGCACGCGTGTGGACTCCCGCGCATAGCCCATAGGGGGCCATCGGTTTGGGGGCTGCACCCCTCCATAATCCTCCCGACTGAGGCGCTTCGTTCCATGTAAGCTCCCAGCCGTCGGACAGGCATTAGGACATGAATGTTTCAAATAGCGACACACCCGAAGAATAAGCGCTTTTGTTTACAATTACGCGACGTACCAGGCGTAACAGGGAACACGGCACCAACCGAAAAAAGTGCAGTGACGTAGCCGGGGGGAGGGGGGCAGCGTAGCACCCCCTCCCCCCGGCTACGTCACTGCACTTGGCCACACTCGGACGCTACTATTTCGCCCACCCGGGCTTCTGGAGGGGACCACAGAGAGTGCTGACCAGCAGCCTATCCTTTTGCACGCCTTGGTCATCCTGAGCCTGCAGCCATTGCAGCCACCAGTGCTTCTACAGGAGACCTCGGAAAGCGTTGACCAGCACCCTTCCGCACCCTTTAGCTACACTGAGGCGAAGTATTTCAGCCACCGCGGTTTCTAGAGGGGGCCGTGGAAATGTTGACAAACAGCCTACCGCACCCTTTGGCCACACAGGGACGCAATGAAGATGTGGGAGAGGTTGGCATCTTCGAGTGGTACCATAAATCCTAAAAACCTCATCATTAAATACAGTAAAGCCCTTCCTTTCTTTGCACCGGTGGTGCTCCAACATGGCGGAAGACTTTTCTTTTGGAAGGAAGCCAAGATTTCCGACACAAAACTCGAAGCTCAGTTGCTGCTTTCCCTTGAACAGACCAACAATCCTCACACACAGCAAAAACAATGCACGTATCTTTAGCCGGGGAAAGCAATAGTAATTGAGAATGCCATTACTCCCAAACGCAATTGTAATTTCACGCACTTACGTTTTAAGTCTAGAGACGTAATTTATTGCTTTTGAGCCATTATGAGAAAAGTTATTGGTGATGTAATTTATCGTCTTATCAAAAGTAATTCCACATCTATGACCTGAGCGTATACGTTGCCACATGCGCTCTGTAAGCGAGGTATCATGAAGGCAAGCTCACTACGCTTCCAAACGCCACTCACTTTGAAAAGGGGCCTGGCGCACCACAGGAGGTACCCCGTTTCCGATTGGCGACAGCTGCGGTAGGCAGAAATGATGGCGTGTGACAGGGCTTCACCCGCGTGTGTCGCTTATTAATGCAAAAGCAATAATTCAAAAGCACTGGGCATTTTACTGAATGCTTTCGCGTTCATCTAAAGGCTGGCGTTGGCGTTGACGTCAGCGTCGGAAGCCGGGGGCGGCTCCCACGCGAATGCGAAGCATTCCAGCACGAGCTCGGTTTGGATTAATAAATATTGACGGGTCCCACGCATATGTTGCAATCGCCGTAAATCGAAGCTTTCAATGTTGTTTACATCGTCATTTATGGCGACGTAAACAACATTGAAAACTTCGGTTTACAACACTGACGATGATTTACATCGTCAGTGCTTTGAACCACACAATGGAGTTCAAATAGAACCGCTTGAAATGACTGCACGGACGTCATGGCAAAACTTTGTTGAGACTAAAGTGCGTTTGTCGTTTTAATGATAAAACCTTAAGTGCCCCATTAATCGAAAAGTGACGTGGTCGTGCGGTTAAGAAAGTGACTCCCGCAGCAAAGAGTAAATAAAAAAAAATGGACGCGCATGTGTACGCGTCGCTGCAAATGTCGTCGAAAGAAGACAGCCTTCTACCGCCCCTGCCACGTAACTGCCTCTACTGTCTCATCCACCCACCTCTCACGATGTTCCCCTCCTATCTCAGACCACACATTTGAGGTTTGCGGAGTTCAATTTTGCCACGTTCGGATTGCTGTCACTGCATATGTTGGGACTGTCAGGACTGAGAACTGGGTCCACGAGCGCGAGGCTCGGGCGCCAGCCTTGTTTGTATTTTGTGGTTACAACCTTGTTTTCAACGTGTCGTTTTCTTAATTATCCCTCGCAATAAAACGAGCATACATCTACTTTTCTTTTAATTAAAAGAACACTGCAAGCATCAGTTATGTATTGACGTTATTCGTCAAATAAGCCTAATATTCTCTTTTTGCTGAACTGTGTTGACAAATATGAAGCATATTTCTAGATCTATTCGATTAGAAATGTTCTGCCTTTATAAAGATTTCCACCAAGGATTCTTTCAACTTGAACCGGGTAGCTGATTCGGGGGACAGACAGACAGACAGACAGACAGCAAATTTTCTCGTTTGAGTAGCCCAAGAAAGACTGCCGTCTCTAAAAATTCCCCGCATTTCCCCGAGGGGAAGAATGTGAAAGTGCGAATGCATGAGTTGAATTTGCGCGGTTCGGTAATGTTCGCGAAAGAGAGATCACACACACACACACAACTACAAAGAAAGAAAGATGCATTTATTCACAGACACCTATTTGTGTTGTCGTTGTACTTGATTGCTAGAGCGGATCTCAGCTTTGAAATTTCGTGTCAGTACTCCTTTAAGCGGGTGCATTAGCCCTTCTCACGCCCGATTCCTGGCCAATCCCCCACGTGGGTATGTGCCATGTCAGCGGCCAGGCAGCGCGCGCCCATCTCCCCCCGTTGCCAAGGAAGACGAGGAGATTCCTGGCCAATCCCCCATGTGGGTATGTGATGCGGACATCGCCGGTGGACGCAGGTTCAGGGTCGCTTAAGAAGTGCATTGCACTTAAAACTCGTGTGTGATCCGAAGGGATTTTGACCCCGGCCCTCACAATAGCACCCCAGTGCCGACCCCCTCGATAGTAATCTCCGATTCCAAAGCGGCCATTCAAAATTTCGCCAACGGCCAGGTTTCGCCACAGGCATCCAAAATTCTCAGACGCCACCCACCCGACTCCCCGGTGGAAATTGTCTGGACTCCGGCGCACGCTGGTCTCGCGGGTAATGAGGCTGCCCATAATACGGCTCGAGGGCTCACAATCCGAGCCGGGGCAAGCCTCGAACCCTATCACGGGGCCAGATCCGCCAGAGACAGACTTCTCACGTACACAGAAATAACCGTGCATTACCGCCTCGACCGCCGTAGGTACCCCCCGGCTCACGTCAAGCTAACTAATTCCGAAGAACACACGTGGCGTCTCCTTCAGACGAACACGTTCCCCAATCCCGCTATACTCCACCGAATCCACCCTTCATTATACCCTTTCCCAGAATGCCCTGCATGTGGAGCCCTCGCCACCCTTCCCCACATCTTTTGGGGGTGTCCTAAAGGTCCCTTTCCGCTAATTTCCTCCGATGAGCAGTTGGAGGAGGCGCCGGGGAGCTAAGACATAGAGGTGCAAACCTCCTTGGTCACCAGAGCTGCCGATGTCGCCGCCCGGCACAAGCCAGCGGCCACAACCGTCCCCTGAGCCACATGAAGCTCAATAAAAATGTTTTCTCTCCTCCACCAACCGTGTTCGTCGTGGTGGAGCACTAAACTGGCGCACACCCACTTACTGGGATTGGCCAAAAGATTTTTGTTCCTCATGAAAATGGATCAGATAAGGCAAAATAGGAGAGCAGAAGGAAGGATTTAGTATGTTGATTAGTTTTTTTCCAAATCTCAAGAGAGATTGGGAAAAAAAGAAAGAAAGAGAAACGAGAAAGTGGAAGAAAAGTCAACCTGATCGGAATGGTTTTCCCACGGAAGGCGAGCCGTCTCCGAACTGAAGTGGATGGCGTTGCACAAGTCTCCATGGCAGTGGTCCAGCTTCGTTCCCTAAACGACAAAAGCCCTGGCAGAGTCAATGGCAGTCTAAGGCGTCGCAGTGGAGTCACCAGCAGCCTTCTCCGATTATTAGAAAATCGGCGCCAAAAAAGGAAGAAATCTTAATTAGATTGAATTTCGTGACAAAAGTAGCACAAGGGAGACGTTGTCAGGTCCACCCGGTATAGGCATTCATTAAGTGAGGGGACACCACAGCGAAAGGAGGTCAGCGATACTTCGCACGAGCGAGTTTGACAGAGTTTTCTTTTCCAGCGGAACCTGAGGTGTTCGGGTTCAGGAGAAGTGTACAGCCTGTGATCAGACACGTCTTGAGCCAACAGGAATTGGCGATAAGAGCTAGCAACACGCAAGCGAATGGGGAAGCACCTTCTACAATCGGTAAAGCCAATACCATTTTTGCTAACATATCAGCGGCTTCATTAACAGCTAATCCACAGTGGCCAGGCAGCCAAAGAAGCCTAACTTCCCGCACATGAGTGGAGACGCAGGAATAAAAGAAATGGCAGCATCTCCACTCCGCGGATGATGGCGAGGGTGCGGAGTACGGGGACTCGAAATGACATCCAAGTTGCGCCCCGAGTGACATCCGATTTGCGCCCCGACCGTCATTCGATTTGAGCCGTGAGTTGCACCTTGATTATTCCCTAAATATGTGCAACTCACGGCTCAAGTCGAATTTCGCTTGGTTTTCGCTGATGGTGGTGTGCGCACGGATGGGCGCGGACGGACATTGGGAGGTCCTAAGGTACTCCGCACCGTTACAGGCGAGGGAGTAAGCCGTTTGACTCCCGGGTACTAACTCACGGTCGTAGCCCAATGGGGATTCTGCTTCCGGTTACGCTCGTGAGCGGCCGCAGGATGCTTGGCTCCGCTGGAACGGTTAGTCCGACCATGACTGGTCGCGGAAACAGGCTTTTTAAACAGGACGCTGACGATTACCCAGTCTCGCTGCCTACGTTACTGAAAGGACGATGTGTTTTGAACACAGTTTTAAATGCAGAGCATTTCAGTAACTCACGATGTCACCCGCGTTGGCGTCCGTAGTCCGCGTTCGCATCGCTCCCCCTACACTATATAAAAAAATAATACTTGCCGGCGCCAGGTTTCGATCCTACGACTCTGCGGGCGGAACGCGAGGTGCACGGTACTCTACCAACTGAGCCACAAAGCCGACACAGAACGGAAGGTTACGAACGTGCCTTATATCCTTGACTCATTCAACCGTCGGCCAGAGGTGCGCCCTCTCCCCCGCGTCCTCCTCGCCTTCTCTCCGCTCGCAACGCCCTCTCTCGCCGCGTTCGGTTCGGGCGCACAACAGGTGGGGGCGTGCGCAACACCCTCTCTCGCCGCGTTAGGTTCGCGCGCAAGAACAGATGGGGCGCTCGCATCGCGCTCTCTCGCCGCGGTCGGTTCGCGCTTAAACCACATGTCGTTCGCGCGCGCTGCGGTCGCTAACATCTGTGGCGTGATCATGACGTCAGCATCACGCGTTCGCGTGGTGGCGATTTCGGCGCTATAACACTCTCTCGCGAGGGGCATTGGATTGGATTCGATTGGATTGGCTTGGCTTGGATTGGCTTGGATTGGATTGGATTAAAGTGGATTGTGTTGGATTGTGTTGCGTCATAGCCGCGCCACGTTGCGTCATAGCCGCTCCACGTTGCGTCATAGCCGCGGCAGGGGGTTCACGGCACGTTTCACCATCGACTTCATCGACAATGTCTACGCTGGAAGACAACAATTACAACAACAACAACCAATACGTAATCCATACGACTTGCAGGCGCGCCCCCCCGCAGAAATGCTCTGCATTTGATCGTGCCCCTCGCGAGGGGGATGTTTTTTTATTCATGCTGACGTACGTGATCGGCCTTATCGAGTGGAAGAATTCCGGGACATGTTGGCTCATCTAACTCTGCTCCCCGAGGTGGTTGCCTTGGGGGCGTATCAGATGAATTATGTGTGGGCCGTCACCTTCAAGGACGACGCCGGGGTTAAGAGGATGCTCTCGTGCGACGACATCAGGGTCAAGGAGCGCCGGTGTATCGTCATCGACCTCGCAAATCAAGACGTGCGCCTCAAGATACACTGGCTCCTTCACAATGTTCCGGACAACGACGTTCGTGCGGCGTTGGCACCGTACGGCCGAGTCATTGACGTGTCCCGGGAGCGCTGGCGCGTCAGGGGCGTGCAGGACAAAGGCTCGACGACGCGGTCGGTGACGCTCAGGCTGAACTCGGGCGTGCGAGCCGACGACTTGCCGCACCAGCTCCGGGTTGCAGGTGAGCAGACGCTCGTGGTCGCACCTGGCAGGGCCCCGCAGTGCCTGCGCTGCTCCGGCACGGGGCACATGAGGCGGGACTGTAAGGTGCCGCGCTGCACACTCTGCCACCGTTTCGGGCATGAAGCGAGCGAGTGCATGCGAACGTCCGCGAAGGTGGCCGGACGGCGAGGGGACCCGGAACGCGCCGAGTACATTATGGACGAGGGGGAGACAGAGGAGGTGGCAGCAGGGGGCGGCAACGATTCTGTGGTGGCAGCTGCACCGCAACAAAAGGAGAACTCTGATAAAAAAGTGCAGGCCCTGGTCGAGTTTCCCGCCTTGGCCAGTGCCATGCAACCCGAGCAGAGCGACATCCAGACGGGTGATGCCGAAGGTGGAGGCCCGGTGAACGTCGAGGACAAGGTGCCCGGTGCAAAAAATTTCCTTCCCCTTCAGGGAGCGGACTTCTCAAATGGCCAAAACAGACGACTGGGCGAGTTGGTACATTGTCTTGCTTGGTAACAGCGCAAATAAAACAGGACACAAAAGGAAGAAGGAACGGACACAGCGCTGTCCGTTCTCAAATGGAGACGACGACGACCAAGCTTTGCCGAAAAGGCCGCGCCAGGAGAAAGTGGGGATGCAAAGAGGTGGGGACGAATCTGGACCTGTGAAGGTGTCTGCAATGGGGACTTCGTCGAGGCGCTCGAGCTTCAAGCCAAAGCCGAGCACGCCCTACGACAGAGGACCATGCCATCTGCATAAACATATGTATGCCCATCTAGTGAATAGGTATGAAGCTCAAAAGCACATTGAATAACACTGGGGAGTTAACAGACCCCTGGGGGATTCCACGCGTCTGCTTATACTTAGAAGAGGCGTAGCCATGGTGATTACAGAAAAAAAAAACTGTTTTCCAGAAAAGCCGCGACCCACGCGGTGATGTACCCCGGGAACGAATAACTAGCTATAGGATATCTAGAAGAATGCCATATTTCACACTGTCGTAAGCTTTTGAGATGTCAAGAGTGACTAAAGCTGCGATCTGATTATTCAGTCGAGCCCAGCGGATGCGTCTTTCTAAGTCTATATTTGCGCCAAAGCTCTAAACCAATTCATCTGCAGTTAAGTAAGCTGTTGAAAGTTGACACTAAAAAAATTGTTAATACGGAGAAGCAAAACGCCCTCAATTACTTTAAAAAGAGGGGATGTCAGTGATATTGGCCTGACGTTATCAATTGTATATCCAGGCTCCGGTTTCTTAAGAAAAGGCAAAATCTTGGCCAAACGCCATTCAGGAAGTTCCGCGCGTTTTTAAGAGAAATAGTAACTACAATGAACAGATCAGCAGGAGCTTCATTGTACAACAACTTAATCATCGCTGTGGTATAATACCGTTTGGACCAGGCGCAGATGCTGGGAGTCAAGAAATCACACTATCTAGTTCGCCTATAGAGACCTCTGCAAAGTCAGCCGTGGCGACATTTCGACGGCCTGTCGACGGAATACTTGTCGCAAACCGCAGCTGTATATCACAAGCTATGTTCTCTAAAAATTCAACGGTTTCTTCTGGCGTGCCGATTCGGAACGCCAGAAAAAACCGTTCGGCACACGAATAGGGCATGCCAGGGAGGGTGCGTTCGGAGAGGGGGAACAGGATTTCCTGGTCCAAATAAACTTAAATAACGGTTGCCTACGATTTTGTTGTGATAGGGCTGAAAATTGGATAAAAATTTCCTTCGCACGTGATACAATTCCCTTAAAAGTTGCTTGGTAAAATTTAAAATATACCCAGTTGGCTGGACTCTGATTGTGGAATAGCTGCTGCCAAGCAGCTTTTCGACGTCGGAGGTCTCTAGTACATTCTTCATTCCACCAAGGGCTATGAGTTGCTATGGACTAATGAGGCCGTAAATTTTAATCGAAGTATAGAATCCTTAATAGCTACGAGAACGCTTTCGGTCCTGTTGTTCTGCTCCATATGTCTAAAAGCTGAGATTGCATTCCACAGATCCGAGGAGAACGTAGTAACATTTACAAACAAATGTACTCTGTCGCTTGATATTTTCGCAGGGCAGACGATTTAAAAAAAATGACACCATCTTCCCGTAGGGGAACCCTAAGTAGCATGCAAAGCAGCCATGGGGTCGATTCAAGTGCCCATTAGTTTTCAGTTCGTCGTTTCCGTGAGGTTGAGGTACGTAGCTACCGTTATATTTACAGTTTGGTTTCCATGGTAATTACCACACTTTTCACTTACCGGAACTACGAAATGGGAAATTGCGTTGAGCCCATGGCTGTTTCGCATACTACTCAGGGTTCCCCTACGGGAAGATGGTGTAATTTTATTAGATGCGACGGGGCTATGTCCCTCCCTTGTCGTTGTTGCGCCGTCCACACTACTGGTCACCAGGGGCCAGGCGGCGAGAGCAGCATATGGATTCCCGTGAACAGGGAACCACCTCCGTCCAGTGTGGAGTTCGCAACGAACGACTCTTAAAGTTTCTTCTCTCTCTCTCCACACCCCCACTGCGCATGCTCGGCTTGCTGAACGCCCGGTGGTGTCTTACCCTTTAATGGCTCCTGGAGCGACAGTGTTACCGGTGTCTTCCTGGGCCGGCCCGAGATGAGTCGAGCATGCGCAGTGGTGGTGTGGACGGCGCCACAACAAGGGAGGGACATAGCCCCGACCATGAGATGCTGGAGCGACAGTGTTGCCGGTGTCTTCCTTGGCCGGCACGAGACGAGCAGGCTTCCCCTTAAAGGGCTCCTGGAGCGGCAGAGTTGCCGGTGTCTTCCTGGGCCGGCGGATGGATGGACGACGGACAACGGACGATGGACGACGGAGCCGAGAGCAAGAGATGCTTTGCATCTAAAAGTACAGGGGTAAAGTTTGTTCCGTCGGTGGTGTTGGTTGTGTCGTCGTGGAGGAGGTGTGAGGCACCCGACGACAAGACGAAAGAGGTAGATGATGAAGAAAAGTCTATTTACACGTATGTACAAGTATTTACAGAAGACGTTGAAGCACGAACACAAGACAAGTCGCACACCGGGTTAAAAATTAAAAGGCGCCGCAGAGCACAGGGAGTGTATCGCGGCACGATGACGGGGGCCCGGAGGCCAAAAAGGTGCCAAACCGCCGCACGGTTGGCTGAAGAGGAGCGTAGGGTTCTGGCGCCCATAAACCGCCACGGGAGCTAGTCTTCGTGCGACCGCTCGCAGTCGCAGCTCTCGATAAACTCATTGAAGTTAGCGCCTTCGGGCGCCGAGCTGTCCCCTTCGATCGGTTCGCACTCAAAAGCAGTGAACTATTTGAGGGCCTTGACCTCCGCCTCCCCCTCTTCCCCCCCCTTCCGTCCTAAGGCAAGAATGGCAATCCCCCGATGCATGCTCAGAGAACCAATATCCACAATGAGAGGGGAGACATAGCCCCGTCGAGGACCATTATACGGTCACTGTTCGTCTCACAATCAACTGTTGACCACGAAGATACCAGCACTGAGGTCGAGACTGAGGTGGTCAGTCTCGGTGTAGGACACACCGAGACTGACCACTTATAAAAGTTCGACATGTCGGGTATTATCCCCTGCCCATTCCCACAGACGCTTCCCTGGGGCGGTGTCAGTCCTAAATCGGCAAGACACATTATGCGAGTTGCCTCCCCACACAACCACAGCTTTCTGGCTAACCGAAAAGACCGCATCCAAAGGTCTCACTTCGGAAAATCCGCGGGGAAAATACGCGTTTATCAACGACAAGGGCCGGCATCCCGGCAGAAGCAAATCAATGTGAGGAATCTCACATTCTGAGGACAAGGAGTCTAAAGTCTTAAACGTATTACGACGGAAGTTAATATATACCAATATCAGTAACCCGCCACCGCGACCTTGACAGTCCAGGCGGTAGGTTCTGTAGTTATGGAACATAAAACGTGCCGGAGGCCAACCAAGTTTCTTGTAGAAGGATGATTTGAGGTGAAAATTTAACGGCTAAAGAATAAAGATCTGAAGAAGAGGAACGAATCGAGCGGTAAATCCATTGTAACACTTTGAGAGAAGCCATGATTAGTTGATGTTAGCCTCAGTGACTGCTCTAGTTAGGATGTCTTTTGGCGTGTTGTCGCGTAGCTGGGCTTTCCTATTTTTTGAATTCGCAGAAGGACCTGGTGAAGGTGACGTGCCTCTTTTGTTGGAAAAGGTCACATTCACGTCCTCCGTCGATGTTTAATCACACGAATCGGGAGGCAGCGGAACTGTGGAACAATCGATATGTGGGTGGCAAGCGTCCTGGGAAGCTATTGACGACGGTCGCTTCTCAGTAGATTGGGTGTCCGGGGTTATCTTACTTGTGGAGGGAAGAACAGCTGGCGCCGGTGCTGCACTCGGCGATGGCGCTCCTGCAATCACTGTTGGTTCATTAGCCGTGGTGTTGGTATGGGAGGGCGTTACCAAAGAAGCTGCATAGGCTGGGGAATTGGAAAGCTCTGGGGAGGAGCGGCGGGTGCTTGAGGAAGGTTCAGTGGTGGATGAGCTGAGTTTGGATTTCCCTGCTGCATGAAAGCGAGCATGCCCTCAAAAGCTTGTAACAGCTTATAATACTGCGACAACATCATTTTCATTTGAGCTATCTTCGCACGGGGCCAGCGATAGACACAAGTTGTCGTCGTTGTTATTACTTTATACGCACTTGGGGGATTGGCCAGAAATCGGGAGCGTTGAAGCACAATGTGCCGGCTTTACAAAATTCACAAAACCATGAATATCAAATGTAAATGTTGTCTAATAATGCGTGCCGCGTGCCGCGTGACCCCTGAACGTGGTATTTGTAGGCACCGGACACTGAAGTTTTCCCGCGACGGCAGCGCGGCCTCTCGCCGCCGCTTAACAACTTTGGGTCGGTGGATGTCGCAACCGGCCGTTCAGCGCACGTGAAAGCGCGCGCTGCGCGCGCGGTTCGACGCTGTGTGGCGTAAGTTTTTTAAGAAACATAGTTGGAATGGCAAGTTGCAGTGTCCTAAAGGATCAAAATGCCGCACAGAAGAATTTGTGGCAGCGCCGCTACTGCTGCGTGAAGGACTGCGCCACAATCGCGAAGGGCAGCCTGGCATCGTTTTGTACAGGTTTCCCGGGAAGCCGTGGGAGAAGGAGCGTCGTAAGGAATGGATTTCTGCTGTGCGAATACACGCGAAGGGCCATAAAACTTTAAACGTTTGGTTTCAGTGTTTCATACACATCGCAGACTTCGATATTTGTGAATCGCATGCCGTGGTTTTTTGCATAACACAAGGTATTAAAATTTCCGCCACTATTGTTTTATCAGCAGTAACTTTTTTTAGAGACATTCACGGCACCGAATGGACGCCAAAAGGCGACGCAAGAATATGCTCACAGCACTTCGTGTGGGGTGCCAAAAGCAATGTCAAGACGCATCCCGCCTACTGCCCTACTTTGTTCCCCGAAGTGCACAAAGTTCGGCCTCGCATTCCAATCGAGAGCGTGGCAAGATATCAAAGGCAAGGTGGCATTCACACGCGTTATTTGACTCCTTTATGTGTTTTTATTTTATCAGGTTTTTATTTTTTAACCAGTGAAGGTGGAGGAGGGAGAGATACTTTAATGGAGAACTTTGAGCCTGAACAAATTCAATCAAAATTAGCGGCTAAGGCGACTCTAACATTACTCACAATAAAGAAGCCGAAACTAAACGCAATCTCCGTAAAGAACCCGCAGCTCGATCCGACGCATCAGCAGATTTGAGACTGGGTGTAACTGGGTTTTGGTTACTTTAATCATCAGCTAATAACGTTCAGAATGCGTTGTTAATCAGTGCCAGCACCAACCGAGCTGAAGGAGGGCCACAGAAAAAGTAACTGTAGTGTGGTTGAGCAAACAGAGAAAACAACAACACAAACACGCCCCTGTCGTGGAGTGCCGTTGTATACGCTGGACTCACTTTATTAGGCCGTGATACGCGAAAAAATTGGTACTGACCTGGAGAGAAGCGCTGTAGATACGCTTCCCTTGCTGAGAATGACACTTCGCAACGATGTCTGTCCCGTCAATTTCTTTCACGGCGTACGCGTGCCCGGCAACGTTCAATTACTGTCCCTTCTCGCGCACGCGAGGCCGAAACTAGTAGTCCCGCCCCGTAATTGTCCGGAAACCGCACAGAAGCACTTGAGACACGGGGAAACTATTCGCCGGAACAGTTTTAGAGCACGAGGCATCTTTCAAAAACAATTGCAAAATCGCAAGAACGAACAACCGAGAGGTGTCGAACATTTGAACGCGCGGCCGCCGCCTGGCTCTCACCGACCCATATTTTGCTCAAGCTTCCGCGGGGTGGCGCTCGGTGTACTTGCAGTGACCGGTCCTTGCGCAAGCCGACGCAATTCGCGCCGCAAGAAGGAGGAACGAAAGCTAAGAAGCGACGCAAATGCGATGCTGCAGCAAATAAGTTGTTTAGAAGTTTCGCTAGGCTTACACCTACAAAGCTCGTAAGCAGAATTATGTTTCCCGAAGAGGTTTTTGTTCGCTCGTCACTTCTAGGCGAAGTTCTCACGATGCTGGTCGTATTTCTTTGCCACAACGCGTTGCTGCCTTGACTAATGTATTCGAACCATCATACCCAGCGTGCATTCGCGGTCTGTGCCACGTTTCGCTGTTCGAAGACGTTCTTGTTCTGCGGGACATTTATTTCGTGTTTGGACTTCGTGGACGTTGCAGGAACATTTTTGAGAAATTCCGCCAGCGCGTGTTCACGTGCTCTTCGGACGCATCGATGGTTGTGGCATTCTCGGAGATTCGCGTGACATCTGGGGGCTTCGTGAGAAACTGAGACAGCTCCTTCTCGCCACTGGAGAGGCGGGCGAAAAGGGGCTGCCGGGCACAATCGGCGCATTCGGCCAAGGGATCAGCAGCCAGCAGCAGCACCTCGAAATGCCGCGAGAGAGGCAAATAAAGCTTTGCTTTAAAAACACAAGTACAGCTCTGCGCATTTGGGCAGCCCCACGTGGAAAGCCGAGAATTCAGCTGTGGACGTGAGTGCGGCACGTGTCCGGCGGCGCATCACGCCCGTTGTACGCTGACCTCGCACAGAAGCTCAACATCCCCAATTACTCGCAGATCAAAGCAGGAATGTCCAGTCAGTGGGGTTTAATTTGACATTAATGCTTTCCCATTCACAACTCGCACGAAGGATTGTCCTCCTCCTCCTCCTCATCATCATCATCATATCTACGCCCACTGCAGGGCAAAGGCCTCTCCCATTAATCTCCAATTATCCCGGTCCTGCGCCAACTGCGACCAATTTATCCCCGCAATATATACACTATTGTCCTCTTACTTTTGTACAACTCCCTGTGGGGAGCACTTGCGAGCCAGAGGTTTTTCTATGTGTGTGCATCGTTACGTGAAACTGCTTTAGCAACGGACAAGTAATTTCGTACAATTCGCGTGTACTGAAAGTAGCTGACTTCCTCTAGACGTGTCACTGCGAAAAATAAACGGTCAGCTGGAGTACGCTGGCTAATTTAAAAAAGATACACCTGCCTGACACAAAATTGCAGCTGCTTGGTCGGGCCGTAGTCGACGGGATTTCATACAAGGCACATCAGTATAGACATGCGTTTACTCGCGAGTGTCACCCTGGCAAGCTTCTGCGTCCTGGCCCTGGCCATCCGTGTGGATCGGACAAAGGCATAGAACCGGCCAATC
Organism: Haemaphysalis longicornis; assembly: GCF_048455015.1. Classification (NCBI taxonomy): domain Eukaryota; kingdom Metazoa; phylum Arthropoda; class Arachnida; order Ixodida; family Ixodidae; genus Haemaphysalis; species Haemaphysalis longicornis. Next base: position 65,867,492 of record NW_027526335.1, on the reverse strand, counting down.
CGGTACGACGCCGATCTATTAAAGGTACGCGATAATTGGCTCCTTATCAGAGCACAATTGATCCTTTCCTATTCGCAGCCTGTCCGCAGAGCATCGCTGAGTGTTAACAGCGCCATGTCTTCATATTTGTTTTTACAATAGCTCCATTTTTTCGCTCCCCTTAGCTCTGTGCGTGAAATGGGATATTGGGCACCCTCGATGAGCCAACCCTGAATAGTTCGTGGGCAGTCCGAGGACTTCCCTCGGACTGGAGTCTCCGGAATAGCCGGTATTCAATGGCGTGGAATGCATGCAGGCAACCACGTGTGCGCCGCCATATCTGTGGCCAAGCGTCTGTTGCTAGGCGACGTTGTCCGCACGGCCTGCAGATCAGGCACCCCTCTTCTCCTCCAAGCATCCAACCGTGTGAGTGGAGTGCGCCCACGGCCGGGCTAGAGCAGCGGCGTGCGCGCGTTGGTGGCGGAACTTTACGTCGAGACTGGGCTGCATTGTTCCCGCCGCCGCTGCGAAGGCCGTATCAACGCATCGCGCGCCGCCGCTCTAGCACGGCCGTGGTGCGCCGTCCCTCGTTACGTCGGGCTCCGCGGGATGGCGGTACTTGTCCATACTAAGCACGACTGTGAAACACATGACTGGGTTTCACGTTAGAAACTCAACCTCACCGAACTCTAAGTATTGCCTCGAGTTCAATGTGAGTGCGATTAATAACACCCCTGTTGGCGCCACCGTTTAGAATCGGATTGGAACGGAGCAGATGACGCACGCCGGTGTTTTCTTCGGCGTGCGGGCGCAGTGGCTCAAGCCGCGCCGTGTCCGTGGCGCATCGGCCATGTCTGCGGCCGTTTCCAGTGTTGCCAAGCGAAGAAATTGACCGCTAAACTTTTCAACGAATACCGCCTATACATAAGTAAACCGATCGTCGGACAGCGTCCCGGGCACTCCGCGGACGGTCCCTACCTGATAATTGAGGATGTCCAATGTATCCGAAGAAGTGCTTCATTGCTACCAACTATGTCTTCGAACACGTTGGCCTGAAGTGCCCACCTTTTAATATAATGAAGCAATTTCTTCGGTATAAGCCTATTGAACACCTTTTTCCGGTTCCTTTAAAACGAACATGAAAACAAAATACAACTCTGCTCAACTTGAGAGATCTATGGCCTCGGGTAACTCATTCAGCTCCATTACAGCTACGAAATACGTTTTTAACCAAAAATTGTCAAGAAATGTTAAAAAAAGGCTTTACAATTTTGCGCTGCAGTGACGCAATATGGGTCGGAATTACATTAGATCGGCCAGCATTAAAAACGCAGTTATTGGTGTGTACGTTAGAATTTAATTGACACCATCAAAAGTAAATAAAGGTCATGTCCTTTGGCGGTGGCTTAAATCGGCGGCGTTCAAATGCACAAACAAGGTCCTTTGACGTCTCTGGGAAGTAGCTAAGGAGGCGCCACTGCTCGATATGTTTTCCTTAATATCTCGATTATTTGTTTGCAGTTCGCGATAAAAATTGGATCACTGTGATCTGGACAAAGCACTATTTTCAATGAAACAAACTTGTATATTGTCTTAACCGTCTTCAGTAATAACTATGGTCTTTTTTTTCGGTCAGCTTCCTACTTTGGTTACTGAATGTCATTAACCGGAACGTATACACCTAGCCATGAGAGCAAAATGGGGCATGTAAGCCAGTGTCAACTGAGCGGGTAACTACAACTGCCGCCCGGCCCAGCGAGCTTTCAACTGAACCGACTCAGCACCGTATTGGACGGTGCCGTTGGGTATTTCTCCCAAAATTCTCGTCGACTAAGGGGCCGGAAATATCGGGTGAGAGTCGTTTTGTAACGTATGAAATAGCACTTAACTCATCTATTTGAATAGCGACAGATAAGCGGGAACCTTAAGGACAACACGGGAATCAGCGTGCTCGAGAAATTTGCTACTCCATGTAAGAGGGAGCGTGGAGTCCTGGATAAATTTCTGACCACCGCGGTATGCGCACCATTGCGGGTGGTTAGATGGGCGGGCAGTGAACGAGACTTGGTACGCAAGAAACTGTCGGGCGCAGTAAAGTTTCGTCGCGTACGCATGCACAACACAGAGGAACGAGACCGGAGGCCCGTGGTTGGGTGTTTATACTTTGAGTGGGGGCAAACTATTGGCCCAGAAAGTGATGGGAAACGTACAAGGGAGATAAAAACGAGACTTCAACGGGTGCTGAGCAGATGGCAGCATTATAGCGTGAGAGAAATTCCCTGCCCAAGATAACAGCATCAGGACAATTTTGTTGCACGATGAATTCAACAGTGCACATGATGTTCTGAGTAACGATACGGGCCCTGCACGACAACAAGACGAGCTATTGGCTTAATGTACTGTGGATTGGCGGGGCACCAACAGTACCCCTAAAGGCGGCGCTATACCTTTTCGACTTTAAGGGCACACGTCGGCTTGAGTCGCAAAAACAGCAGCTCGTGCGTAAGTTAAAGCAAACGGAGTGGGCAACGTTTTGGGGTGAAAAAGGAGGGCTTGTACGCATCGCGGACGAAGCAGCTATTGCGTCCGGAACATTTGCTGTTGTCCTCCTTGGTAACTGTACGCTGTGAAATTATTTAGATATATACCCTTGAAGGGAATTTCCACTGTTTATAACTACCACCTTTGCACCCTAGCAGAAACACAAAATAATATTTATAACGTCCATTTTATAACGGCCTTATAACCCGAAATGCGGCGTGTAAAGGTGCTAAGGGGAAAGTTTTTCTTACGGCTGTAAATAATTTTGCAGCTTAGAGCAACGTATAGCCCCACGGGGGGACAGCGAGCGGCGACGTCGGGATGGTGCAGTAGAATCGATAGTTAGGCTAGTTGGTTCTTGCGCTTCGTCAAATAGCGCTTGAAGACAAGGAGTAAAGATGAGACACGACGGCCGTGAATGGCGGTCGGTACAAGGGGTGTGGCTGATGTAAACTTGCGCCTTAAGGGGACATAGAATGGGATCTGCGGCATGCCATACAGAGGGGCGCTAGCGTGCTTGTAGAAAGAATCTCAGTAAATGTTGTTGGTGAGCAGCATACCACGGCGGGAGTGGCGAGCAACAGGGAGTTCTGCAGGCAAAACAGCCTGCGTGGGCTACAGCGGGCAGAAAACGTCGAGATTCAACTTGAGTCGGAGTGTGCGGCACCGTTGTTCGGGTATACAGTAGGAGCGGAGGCGGCACTGTTGGGGACAATAATGAAGCAGGCGCAGCGGGGCCCTCCCTATGGAGGCAGCACCCTCGACAGGGGCAGGAACTCGCACCCGCTGATTCTGAAAAGTTGGTAGAGCTTGAGCTACCCCGTGTCTGAGCGTAGGCGCCAGAGTAGAAAGGACTATGACATGCATGGATGGAGGGACACTTGGTTTAACGTTGTTGGAAAGTTGGCCAGGTTTAACATTGTACCCTGTTTTCTCTGCGCAAGTACCTATTTTACTTACATTTAATAAAAATATCACGGTAGCGGGCAGAAAAAAACTAATATGTACTAAGTATACCGTGTTCAATAGGCCGCGACGCAGGCAGAAGGAAACTAGTTAAAAAAGCTATGCCTCCAGCAAGAGGCTGAGCAGAAGCAGCCATACCGACCATGATGGCAGCTGCAATGCAGTGGTGTAGCCACACAATAACGCAGCGGTGATAGTTGCTGCATACCACAAGCGATGTTGAGGATGTGTATGTTGGTAGCGACCCCCCCCCCCCCCGCCCGCCCCCCCCCCAGACAATAGGAGAGTAAAGTGGAAGTCTGGACCTGTTGGTTCATGATGTTCAGGAAAAAAACCAGTGAAAGCACGCTGTAAGGGAGCCCTATACACGCGCCTTTTTTTAAGAGCAAATCATTCGATATTTTTTTTATGAATCAGAACATACGTGCACCCGTGCTACTTTTTGCTTTCAGGTACTTGAGATGTTTGAGTACTCTATCGCAATCTTCGACCAAGATAAAGATGGAGACCTAGATTGCCTTTCTGCTCAGCGTACGGAATTTGACGAGGATGCTGGCAATGCGACATACGTGTGGAAGTATGGAGGATGCAATGGCCAAGATCGGTAAGATCAAACCACCGAATGCGTCGCAGCCTTCATGATCGGTATACGTATACCACGTGGAAGGGCGAATCTCTTTAATTTAAGAACCACCTGCATATATAAAAAAGAAAGTGGCGAGTTCTAGCGGCGGAAGAGCCATGCAACGTTACGGTGTTCCCAGCTCATTCCGTAACGATCACAAGGCTGTCAACGATCACAAGCGTGCGACCATTCAGTTTCGCTTCGCTGTAATGCCTCATTCAGAAGCCGCCGCAACAGTTTATTATAGGAAGCGAAGCTAGCAAGGGAAAAGGATTTCTTTTTGGCCATTCGCGTTCGTCCAGTGAAAAGCGCAGTTACACCGTTCTAGACGCGCTCAGCGTGTTAACGAGACCACTTTGGCATCTCGGCCCTGCAGGACACTGCGAGAGCGAGAAGCGAGGATGGACGCACAGAAATAGCCTAGGACGCTGCTATCCTTCGCTAAAATTACCCCTGTTCTCCGCGTACCGGAATGTTACCTTGATTTCTATAAGCATTCCCACTGCGCTTGTCAAACGTTCCAACGTGTGAGAGTTGCGTGTGCTGTCGCCGCCAAGAGTGAACGACGGGATGAAGTTCCCGCTACTGAAGCCACCTCTCTCGTATACCGAAGGCCTTCAATCCCACACAACAAAACGCCCGCCTAATTCTTGCAAGATCTTCATGAGCCTGTGGAGGGCGCCAACTCCTACAAACTATACGAGGCCAGATAACTTCCTCTCTGTGCATTGTGACGACATCAGAAAAAGGCGCCCCCCATGCAATATCTCTCTTCTGATCTTTGCAGGCAGTCTTTTACGCTCCATGTGGCTGTTGGAGAAACACCGGGCACATATACTGTGATAGAAAATGGTAAGTGTGCCAATGGAGGCCAGCAAAGATGGAGTGCGCATTACAATCATGCCGGGAAGGTATTCCGCCTCGTAAGGGTACACTCTGCGCTCCAATTTGAATGTGAAACTTGAGTCATGGAAGGCCACAGTTTGTTTTGTATAGTCAAAATGCCCCGAAATACAACTTGGTTAAATTTGAAATAACTACCTTTTGGTAACTCACTCAGCTCCATTCAAGTCACGACAGACGTTTTTTTAAGCGAAAAAGCGCAATAAATAATGAAAAACTCGAATTTTGCGCCAAAATGAAGTAATGCGGGCAGGAGTGACCAGCGCTAACACATTTTTATTACTTTTTTACCTACACGTTCTCCTTCAAGTAATACGATATTACAGAACTGGAAGCCCCACTGCAATGACCCAATTATGTTTCTTGGTGGAGGCTTTGGTATGTGGCAGCCAATTGCACAGACAAGGTTCTGTGACGTCATAGAAAAGTTGCCGGAAAGTGGCAAGGGAGTCACCACTGCTTCACATGCCTTCTTAAATACCTACATGATTTTTTCCAAGTTTGCGATAATATTGGTATTTATCGGGAGAACTCAGTCTTTTTAATGAACTGAACTTGGATTTTGTCTTCACGGACCCTTTAACGTTTTCAGAGCCCTCAAACGAGCCAATCCTGCTTGAAGCCTGCTTGGCCAGAAGTACAGTTCTTGCTCGAGACCCAACAATTGGTAACTTTTGGGCTACTGAGCCCTAAGAACTGTTATTGCGAAAACATTACTTGACTCGGCAGGTCGGAACTCGGGCGTCGTCGGCTCCGCAGCGGTGCTTTGCCGGCAGAAGGGACAAATGCGCGAAAAATAGAAGTAATTGAGTTGAGCAGATAACTAATTGAATTTGGGTTCGAATGCGAGTACGACACGAGGCCTCCGGAATACAAGACGAGCGCTCATCCCCTACGACGGCTCTATGGCGTATTCTTAGTACCGTGTATTAGAGACACGTACCGAGGCTTACACGAGTAATTGAGCATGATAATTACAGATGTTGCAATTAGGCGATTAGCAATGCACGCTCCCGCTACACTGTCATCAACGTCGCATATTTTCGTTATTCCGACGCTCTTTTTCTTTATTGTGAGCGTGCCATTCCGACACGGTCGAAGCGGGGTTTTGATTTTCTTATTCAAGGGTGCAGTCGTGTTACCCCCTCCAAGAGCTCTACCCTGTTGATTTGGCACAACAGCATTTTTACTCTGGTTTTGGTGAGCATTATTCAGAATTTCCGAAACACGAATGCAGCGACAAATAAAAATGTCAGTTTTCTACGGATTTCGTTTCAGATGAAGACAATCCGTTTATAATGGATGTTGTTTATACCGACTACGAGAACTGCGTAATTGTGGAAATGCCCATCAGGAACAGGGAAGGTAAGACGGCATCCGCATACAATTTAAGGGGTAATTGGACGCTGTGTATTCATTCCCACTGCAATACAAAGAATGAGCGCTAAAATATCGAAATATTATGCAGAAATTCAGAGAATTGTCTAGTAATGTGTAGCATTCTTATGCCTCTTGTCTTGAGTTTGAGCTCTTTACAGCCAATTTTTTTTTTCAAAGTTTTGTTTGACCGATTCTCTATTTACGCTATTATAACGATTACAGGTGAAACTTTCGCGACACCTGCATTATTGTGGAAATGTAGGGCGCTATACGGCTTGCCGTTTTCCGTAATTTTTTTATATTTTTCTTATTTTTTAGTTTTTCAAAATGTTGTCCGACCAATTATCTCGATTTACGTTATTATAACGATTACAGGTGGCGCTTTCACCAAATCCGCATTACTGTGGAAATGCAGGGCGTTACACGGTTCACCCTTTTTCCTACTTTTTTATATATTTTTGCTTATATTTTTCAAAAAACTTTGTGCGGCCAGTTGTCTCCATTTAACGATTGCAGGTGGAACTTCCGCGATATTTGCATGTTTGTGGATATGCAGGGCGTTACACTGTCCTGGCTGTGGGGGTACTCGGCAAAGAATGCTACGCATTAAAAAAAAACACATTTAAACGAGAGCCTGAAAAACCAGTTCCAAATCTTAAATTCCAACGGTGATTTTCGCTATTACAGAACAAACACCCTTGACTACCTAAGAAGTGGCAGGGATTGTCGAAAAGACAAAATATTACGATCATGAGTTCTTTAACAAAAAGAGTACATATAAGGGGAGATAAGAATAACATGAGTTCCAATTACTGTATAAATGAGTAGTTCCCAGCCATTCCAATATACATAATTTAGTTTGTCAGATATTCTCTGACAAAAAAGAGGAGAGAAGTCTGCGTTGCTAAACACCTTTTGATGCCTTCCAGAGTGCATGTTGTGGGCAAGAGCCGGGACGGAGAATGGCCTTCCGAAGAGCTGCTTGGATCGATTCGCAGATACTTGTGAACTCATGATCCTGGTATTCGACGAAAGCTGTGATGGGTTGTTCTGAACGCAAGCCGTTCAGTTACGGGCGCTTACGGTACTTTATCCCGCCCAGGGTGTTTGTCTTTGCTCAACGTAACGAACAAAAAGAAAAGAAATTAAGTTCAATGGCTTGTACGGCTCGTTCTTTCCTAATGCTATTTATCTGGCTGCATTTCACGCCCAGTTATATTAAGCGCATCAACACGGCCAGCAAAATTCAGGGTGGGTAAAAATCATCATGATGAGTGCAATAGATGTGCTGCAAGTACTAGAAACCCCATGCGGCGGTTTAAGTCGCACTCGAAGGTGACGCTGTAAAACTATATACAGAGACACAGATAGCCTTCTTTGATCGCGAACTTGGTTTTTTCCAAGAAGGCAGAGTTAATATTCTTGGCCAATGGCACGACAAGACGACGTTCACAGTGGGATTAAAGGGACCCTGCAACACTTTCGATAAGCCCTTTCTCTCTTTCCTTCGCGTCTGGAACCAATATGGCCTCGAGGACATACCGTGGCGCCACCTACGAGTGACGTCACTTGTAGGACGCCGGGTTATGCTGTCGTCTGCTATAACACATTTCCTGTGCTTATGCGACCGCACGTTTTTGTTGTGGCCACCTCGTGCCACCTCCTCGCGGTTTTGATGCAAGCAAATTACAGAATAAAGTTGTCTACCGACCAAATAATCCGGGCAAGCAATCAGTGACTCGTTTGTTCCCGACGACACCACCGCGGCTGGGTAGTTGCTACCATCGCAACCGACAGCTCGTACGCGGCCAGCTAACGCCAAAGACGATGCAATTATTGCCGAGAAAAGTACGCTGTTAATTCATTATTAAATACTTGCGACGTGACATGCCCGAAACTGTGTGCGCAAAGAAAATAGACCTCGTAACAGCGACGGAAACGTGCCGCTCAGTTGTGATCTCACCATGCGTACTGCGCGCATTGCCTGGTAAATGAATGACTACGTGAGACCAGTGAGCGGATTGCTTCGCCGCACATGCTTAAAAGTGCTGATACGATCTGCACTTTGGCTTAAGCAGTGCCTATTTCCCCTCCAATGTGTTTTATATATTTATGCCCTAATTTGAATAACGATCACTAGTACTCTGTATGCTGATATGTTTACTTTTCGCGACAACTTGTCCGCAATGTACGAATGGTATTAACGCGAGTTTTCAACGCCTTCTAGCGGGTTTAGGCGTGGTTACGTTTATTTTTAATTAAGACCTCTGCAACACGGGCGTTTGTCTGTTTACAATGAGCCCACGCCTTTCTCTAGCAACAAGTTCGAGAACTCACGACTGGTCACACAAGGTGCGGTTGTGTACGAGGCGAAACATGTCGTGGGGTAATGGGGAGTTTAAGAATAGCGGAACCAAGCGTTGCAAGGCCCCCAAGAAGTTAGGGGAACCCAAAGCAACACGCTTGCGCGCGGCGAGTTTTAGAAGAAGGTCTTCTCCAACAGCTATCTCGCCGCCGGTTTCGGATGCGCGGAGTCCGATGTTGGGAACCGCGGCAGATATTTCATCGCCACTATCGTTGCAGTCGAGAATGACAGTCTCTAACACAACTTTTCACCACACTGTCACCCCCTTTCTTGTATGTTGAAGTTTGTATCAGCGGTGACTGCCATTTAAGCGATCGATGATCAAAATAACTGCCATGGCCTCAGCCGATTTTTGCGGGCAGGTATCGCACCCATCGGCCGCACGCCGCACCGTGCGCGAACGGGCCGGCGGTGCCAGGACCGGCGTCCGCGGCCGGTCGGCGTAGATCGCGGCAGATATTTGAGCATCGCTTTGAAAACCACAGCTGATGACACTACGTAGCACAATTCTTCACCACACTAACATCCACTTTCGCGAATGTGAAACTCCTTTTCCGCGATCAGTGTGATTTTAAAAAGCGGCAAGGTGTTGCTGTCGCGACCTGCGTCGGTTCGAGCCGCCGGCGGGCAGGCACGGCGGACGTGGGTGCGGAGCGTTTCTGCGAGCAGTAAAAGCTTAATGATTTCCTGCTTCATTTATTTCTTGCGAACGACAAGCTAAATCTAGATACTTAGCTCGGTGATCGTCGTAGCCGAGCTAAATGTTGACCGGCGAAACGAGCCGCAGCTTACGTTTACACCGGGTTCGGTCGCATACGTCCGCATACACCACCACGCTCAAGTCGTTTCCGGGCAGCCTGCCATGGTTGACGCGGTTATAAAGTCCCCATGAGGTCAAACTACGCTTCACGCACTGATAATTAACTTCAAACGCCCAAAATTAACACGAAAATACACTTAGAAAGCGCGTCCTAAACAAAATGTCACGCGCTGCAAGCCAAATACGCAGCAAGGTAGGAACGGGATCCTACAAGTGACGTCAAAACGATTGCAGCGCCGGCCTCTCCAGTGGTGGCCCTCGCGACCAATAGTTATCGCCAGCACGGAGCGGTACTGCGTGATTTGCTCGTCGCACCAGATACGCCTTCCATTTATGCTTTGTTTTTGTATTTTATTTTTAAGGTTTCTATCGAGAAGCTTTCATTTAAGCAACTGAAGGAAAACCGGCCAACAGCCGCTACATGGCCTTAGTGACGTAGTTAGAGCCGTCGAAGAATGTCAAGACCGGGAAAAAGTGAAAAATCTTTTGAGCGAGTTGACAAGTTATCTGATGGGCACAGAGAAGTAATTTTTGGCTGAGATACTTTGCGACCCCCTAATCTAAGTACTGGGTGTGTTGGGTGACTACGTTCTTCAAGCATTTAAGACTTAGAAAAGAGTTGAAAAAAGTGCTGCAGGGTCCGTTTAAGGTTGTTTTTGGGTGTCTCTAAGCCGTGTTACGTGCTGTTTAGTGGCAAGCTTCCGCTCACGCTGATGTTCTTTAGAGTCTCAAGAGCCATGTTTGTTGTAACGCCAAGATGGCCACATGATGATCTGCGGGCAGGAGCTTTATAAAGGCACTGCTGATTAGAATAAAACTTCCGGGGGTATCCGCTAGGTCGATTACGTTTTCTTTTCGAGGTAAACCTTAGTTGACAGATCAAGAGTACATGGAGTTCAGTGGCGCCAAAGAACCGGTGCACGCCGTGCATTGTAATGTCCCGGATAAAATATAAGGAAGATCGACGACATGCTCTTTAGGGATGCTTCAAGCCCGTTTCTGTAGCTTTGGCGCGTGCAGTCACTAGTCGGCGCCAACTCTCCACACTAAACTTTTTGCAGCCTATTATTATATAAGTGCATAACTATCTTGAACCATTGCGACCATCCCCGAAAAACGTTTGGGCAGAAAGAGTTGTTATAAGAGCGAAGGGTGTTGCCGTATGATATTTTGAGATAAGTGTGGTGAGGTAAAAATTTCACTGCGCTGTACAAACACCCAATGTGCATTCAAAGTGACCGACACACTCACAATTATTTCCAATACTGTATAAACAAGACATCAATTTACGGAGAGGGAGTACTTACGTTACATAATATAACGCCTGCTTTCTGCTTTTATAATCAATTAATCAGCGGGCTCGTTGCAAATATCCGCGTTTTAGCGCTAATTTGCGCGGTATGTAACTTAATTGCAGTATATACAAGGCAGTGTGCAGGCTTACAGAAATGGTTCAATTGTATAGGCGAGTTTAAAAAATGGTGTAAGATATATATATATATATATATATATATATATATATATATATATATATATATATATATATATATATATATATATATATATATATATATATATATATATATATATATATATACTCGCACCCGTGCTACAGGTGCGAGTCCGTCAATGAGTGGATGTTCCTCACCGCCCAACAATGAGCGTTCTTTGCAAACTCAGTCTTGGTTCTCCATATCGCATCTGCAAAACGTATATATTCAGAAATTGAATGCCTACTGCGAACGTCCTTTCTTATAGCATTGGACGTTCGGCTGTTATTTTAACGTCCCGCGGAAACCCGTGGTGCCTTCGGAGGTCGCTCCACAAATTGCGTGAGTAAGAGAACTATGAAAAGAATTTTCAATTCTGTGTTTACTGGGAACATGAAATTAGAGTAAAATATTTATTGATTCTTCCAACTTTCCTCGGCGAACGCCGGCTGAAAATACAGAAATTTCGATATTTGCCTACTCATGCGTAAGCATTCTTACGCATTTAAACAATGTCAATAATCATGCATTTTTTGTAAAATGAAGGCGTTACACGGTTGGTGCTTTTTCGCGATTTTCCAGTATTGTTTCGGTTTTTTGTGGGGGGGGGGGAGGGTTTTTTTTTCATTTTGCTTCATGTTGTGAGGATGGTGCGGAACATATGTTTGTTGTATTTTGTTTGTTTATTTTTAGTTTTACTTTCATCATTTTTTTGTATTTTCTAGTTTTTCAAAGTTTCCTTCGGCCAATTATCTTCATTTACAATTAACAGTGCTAACTTTGCCAACGTGCATTTTCGTGCAGATGCAGGGCACTGTGCAATGGGTGCGTGTTCACAATTTTCAAATATTCGTGTTTAGGTCTGTGTTTGGGGAGATTTTTATTTTTGTATCCACCTTTGGAGGGCACTGTATAACACTCGTATTTTGCTAATTTCTTTTTGTTTCTTTTCAGTTTTTATTTTTGTATTTTATCGTTTCTTAAAATTCCCTCCGACCATTTATCACTACGCTATTATAACAGTTACATGTGTTACAAAACACCTATAATGGTTGACTGGACGCGAGCTGGACAAACGGGACAAAGCCAATCTCACTTTCTACTTTTCATCGTGCTTCGTATATTTAGCGCTGTCTTTTGTTCAAAGACGAAGTAAGCCTTGCGCATTAATTATTGCAACTCTACAGTAGGCAACCTCTGCTGACTAATGCAAGAGTTCACCTGATCAAACTGAGACCACGGTATTTTTACGCCTGATAAAGTCCAGATGCACAAATGGCCTTTTTTGGCACCACCATTTGTTACACGTAGGGGAACTCCACACAGGCAGGGTGCTCTTTTTTCGCGTAAGGTGTAGAAACTTCTTGGCCTTTTTCCTTTTGTTGTGATGGAGTAAAGCTTCCCTAGAGCGCCAGTCATCATCATCATCAGCAGCAGCAGCAACAGCCTACCTACGCCCACTGCAGGGAAAATGCATCTCCCAAAGATTTCCAACTATACCAACGCGCGAGTAAGACCGAGTAAATAAAATTTACAAAAAAAAATTTGCTGCCTAGAATCCCCAGAAAAACAATGCTAAGAATGCTCTGTCCAAGAAATAAAATTTTCGGGCTTTCTGTATTTTTCGTTGGAAGTGTTAAACTTGTAACTCAAGCTTGTGCATAGCTTTCGTAACTTCGCTGTGGTAGGGGAGTTAACAACGCACAAAGGTGGTTGCCACACTGGTCTGCAATTAAGGCCAGGGAATCCGAACGACATCCGACGCTACTGCAGACCGCGATCATACTTTTTTCTCCTTTACATTTGCAAGATCTGGGATCTTCCTTCCATGTGTGTATGCCGGCGTGTACGCGAATGCATGAGTGCGTTAACGATCGCGGCCGCATGATGGCCCTGACCGTGTGCGGTCTCGCTTTATTATTGTTGCTGCTGCTTATAGAGCTGACAACGAGAGCTGCTGCTTATAGAGCTGACAACGACCGATCTTGGGCGCTGTCACGACGACAAAAGCGGCCGACACGGCAGGCGCGCTATCGGGCCCCTCACGGAACTGCCGAGTGCTACGCGCACGCAGTGGCACTGGCGATGACACGCTGAGAGCTGCAGGGAGGCGTCCACGCGACAAGGAACGATACCGCGTGCCTACGGTCCTCGATCTTGAGCAGAGGGGTTGTCGGCGGGACCAGAAAGCGGAAGGCGGGTGTCGACAGAATGACGAAGTCTATAAGGCCATCCTCGGATAAGGAAAATGACGATCTCCAGATGCCGTAGACGATGCCGTAGCGGACAACACTGAGATCTAGCTGCATTGCATTTGCTTTCGTGAAAGTTGAGTCTTGGCTAACTGTCAGGAAACCATTTCTTTTGTTGTGGTTATTGTGGACCGTTAAGAGCTAATTTTTGAAGGTTTCGTTAACGCACAGCTCCTAAGCACGCACACACACACGCACACACGCGCACACACATGATGCGCACGAAACAGTTCTACCTGTACAAGACTGCCTCTGCATTGTCAGAAAGTTTACATGGAAGCCGGTTTGTTTCAGTGCGATCTCATTTTACTGGGCCAGCCTGTCGCGGAAGGACTGTCTATATTGCTTCGTGTTCTAATGACACGCACACCAAGTCTTCCTAGCCTGCAACAGTCCATAGATAGAATGAAAATGCGTGGGAAGATAACGGATGTCAGGAATGATTCATAGAAGATTACAAGGACAAAGCACACAAAAACTAATTTCGTCGCACTTTTAGTCTGCACACGCAGTCTGTGTCTCTCACATAAACAGCTAGGGATGAACACTGGGATAGCTCTCGGCGATTAAATGCCTCTGCGCCAGAGAATTCCAAGGGGTAGAAATTATTTTCAAGCTTTTAGCTGCACCGCACGGACTACAGCCGCCGCTCAAGCTGGACTCAACGACTTCTTTTTTTTCACTTACCGAAATGAGTGAAGTACAGACCTTACGATGCGGGACGAACATATTAAAAATGAGAATTTTTCAAACGGCTACACTTGTTTCAAAAACTAATTCGTGTAGTCGTTGTCCGTTTTTCTACTTTATTTTCACTTAGGCGTCGGATGTTATAAGTGTTTTCATACTGCACCTGGCGTTTTTTCCGGTCAGCGTTGACTGACTGAGTAAGCTACGCCAGCGGCTTTTCATTCGTCATTGCTTTGTTGCCTTTTTCTTTTCTCACAGAAGACTGTCTGAGCACCACGCTGTAGGCCAGTGGCTGAGCAGTACTGGGGGCCCTCCTCCAAAACTTGGTGTCTTACCCTGGCCCTGTGCTTATATCTATCTTGTGGCATGTGGGTGCAATTAGCACTCGCCCGCCGCCTATGCCTACGTTTTGATCCAACAACGTGAAAGCAGGTTCGCTCGGTGGAAAACTTTGTCACTTTCTATCAACACAGACGTCCAGAACGCCTGCGCCGTCGCAGCAAGCGTCAGTTGTGTCATTGGCAATAGCGTCCGTACTTACACTAGGCACTCGAATCAGGATATAGGGCTACTCCGCACGGCACATCAATGGCTACTGCGCAGCTTAACACGTGGTCAGTGCGCAGGTTTTCTGTCGCAGTGGCCATTTTAAAGCGAAGCTTTAATGTTCTCGCTGATGCGTCTGTAACGCGAAACGCCGGGCAGGAAAGTCAACTTTCTCTGACGATGACGATGAATGCTCGTGGTTGAAGTGAAATAAAAAAAAATTAGCAGTGGTTTAGCTCGGCTATGCCAGGATATGCGTAGCGTGAGCTAAGGTTCAACTGGTTATTCTTAGCTTCCCTGGTTGTCTAGGATTAGCTTGATTATCATGCTTACTGCTGCTTCAATGACACACGCACGGTATACGCACTATGTGACACATGTGTATTTATCAAGCGGCTCCGGCGCAGCGTCACCAACCGCCCCAGAGGTAAGCTGGTTCCACCGGCGCACGCCGGTGTTGCTGCGACGCACGAGCCATCGGTTCCACACCCGACCACCCCTCGCATGATCATCAAGTGAACCGGGCCGCCACGTGCGGAACGGAGGTCGGCGAAGACGCTGGGCGCGTCGGGTGTGTGAGAGACGCCGGGCAGCGAGCAACGTTCTGTGCGTCGTGTGACGGCCCTGCTCCTCGCGCATGCGCAGCACGGCTCTCCAGGAGCCACGCGAAACTGCTCAACCTCGGCCAGTGCAGCTCACGCTACAAAACGCTTCTTTATTGTGGCCGGGATCGAACCTGCGTCTATCGCGTTATGAAACGGCGTCTATCAAATTGCTATATTTCGACATGGTCGAAGTGGTTTGGAAAACTGAGACGATGAGGACAGAATCCGTCACGAGAAAGCTTCGCGTTCAACCACCATCTTGGCTAGACGGAGCGGTGCATGAATTTTTTTATACGTGCGGCGCGTTTTCCTGTGAGAATTTGCTGTGTTTCCCCTTTGCATTAAATACTTGAGAGCCCGCGCCGTTGTCGGGTCACTCGTGAATCTCCAGTTTCACGAAGCTAATGTGGTTACTGATACGTTAGAGCCCTGCTCGCTAATCGTGCATCACGGAGTGCGCCTCCCGCTCACGATAAAGCGCGCCTGTTCCGTTGACCAGCAAAATACAACTAACCAACCAACGCGCAACGCCTAGGTGAAAGGCATAGTGCATGTACAGTTGTAACGGCTGCGGCGTATGGAAAGTGTTTGGATAAGCAACAAAACAAAAGTAGCAATAAAAAGCAGATGAAACCGTTTCCCCTGCAGTTCCTGAAATGTACGGCCGGACTCCAGCCCCTTCTCCCCTGCCTGCGCAGGACGCCACACGAGCGTGCATAATGCCAGCACAAAGGTCGGCTCTAAAGTCGAAGGTCATCCTAACGGGGTCGCCATGTGTGGTGGTCAGTTTCGGCGGGGAGTTCGGGGACGGAGTTGGACGGGCCCTCCGCGTGACTCACCGTGCGCATCTGCTTTACAGAAAGCACGGCAGGGGGGCGCACGAAGTTTCGCCTAATAAAGGATGCACGCTAGCCAGGTGCACTGAGATGAAGTAGGCGCGTTCAACAGATAACCCCGGTCGACTTCCGATTTGAATGTTCCCATTGCCATGACAACTGTGCTCTTTCGTGGGTTAATTGTTTGGGCTGTTACACGACGCCCATTTATTTCGCTAAGCGCCCCGGTAGCGATTACGACCACCACGGCCTGGAATCGAATTCGCGGTCTGTCGGGCGAAGAAACGCGCCAAATTCAGAACAAGCGTGGTTTTTATTAAAGGGACCCCGCAACACTTTTCTCAACTTTTTTAGAAATCTTCAATGCTTGCAGAACGTAGTCACCCAACACACCTAGCGCTTAGATTAGGGTGTCGCAAAGTATCTCAGCCAAAAATTACTCCTCTATGCCCACCAGATAACTCGTAAACTCGCTCAAAAGATTTTTCTTTTTTTCCCGGTATTAAAAGATTTTTCTCTTTTTCCCGGTATTACGTTTGTTCATCATCACCATCCCGGTATTGACGTTCTTCGACGGCTCGAATTACGCCACTAAGGCCATGTAGCGGCCGTTGGCCGGTTTTCCTTCAGTTGCAGCAATGAACGCTTTTCAATGGCAACTTTTTAAAAAAAGTCCCCAAAAACAAAGCCGAAACGGAAGGCGTATCTGGTGCGGCGAGCCAATCATGCAGCATGCCACTCCGCGCTTGCGATAACTATAGTTTTCGCAGTGGGTCCAGACACGAAGGAAAGAGTGAAAGCGCTTATCGAATGTGTTGCAGGGTCCCTTTAAGGCCCAGTGATTGTTTTTTTCTTTTTTTCTTTTTTTCGCAGATGTCGATCGTTCCGGTCCGACGGCGTCCAAAGAAGTGGGCTTGGCGAAAACGAAGCGACACCCTCCCCCGACTTTCTAGAAAAAGAAAAGAATACGCTGGGTTTCTAAAAATACGCCTTCCTTTCTGGTTACCGTCAAAAAAAAAAACCTTGCTCGTCAAGTCACCTCGGGCGCCGACCGCTCCACATCTGCGTCCACAACGAACCCCGAACCACGCTTGCTTGCACGCGCGCACCGTGACACTCGCTGTGCAGGCGGCGCTGACCCCTCGTTTTCGTTAGGAACGTCCATACTCGATCAGGATGGTTTTTTCCCCTTTATTTTTGGAAAAAGCTATATTTAGAAAGGGTCCAGCTGCGGTATCCCGCCCACGCACGCGACCCGCCAACGTGGACTCTGTGACGTAACGAAAGCGTCGTGCGGGTTTCGTGTAGTCACTACGCAGTGGGCAAGGTCAGAGAGAGAGAGTAGATCTATTGTTGGCGCCGGGGCAAGCGACGATGCAGGCGCCCACGATAAGCCTTTTATGCGCGTCCGCCGGCGTACGCACCGTTCCTGTGGTTGATCGCCTCTCTCCCTATCGAGTGGACAGCGGCTGGGCGCACTGGACACTATATACGGCCACAGCAGCCGGACCGACCACCCACGCAGATGGCTGGCGGCTGTCACTTTCCAGTTCCCCGTCTCTTTCTAAACCAACGGACAGAACCAAGGAAATACGCCCCCGTGGAACTGGAAGTGGCGCTATACGCTTCTAAAACTGACCTTCCCTATTTGCGCGGGAAAAAGAGGAAGAGTTTAGAGACTCTTTTTCAGCCCGCACAGACGGGGCGAGTGCGTCCGATTAGTTCGGCGGTTTGAAACGGCGCTTCATGTATAACAGCGGGATTAATCACTCGGCGGTACCTCCGGAGCGGGAAAGACCAAGATATGCCCCTCACGGCTCTTTGAGGTGACCATTCACAGGTGAGGAGAAACGAAGGCGACGACCGAAGCTTGTAGGCCAGTCCCCGGATGTGTCGAGGCCGTTGCTTGACGAACAGCAGACAACCAGGAGAAGCTTCCTTGCAAGACCAAAACCAGTTGCGAATTATCTTGAGAGCTTACAAGGGGCTCGAAAAATAAGAAATCTGCAATCTAGAGGTCCTCCTACGCTGCAATATGCAAAGCAGGCCAGTAGGCAACCTGGCAAAGAAAGATCAACTTGGAACTAAACGGACGGACGGACGGACGGACGGACGGACGGACGGACGGACGGACGGACGGACGGACAGACAGACAGACAGACAGACAGACAGACAGACAGACAGACAGACAGACAGACAATTTAGCCTGCCGCAGTTAAGACCAACCGCCGGTAGAGAGGTTCGGAACGGAACCCGTGCCCAGTGCGGTATACGAGGCTGCAGCGTTAGTCGTATCTGATGACTCGTGATTGATAATGACCGACTGCGTCCGGGGTCACGCTTTTTCAATTATGCTATTTTTTTTTCTGGCAACCAAAAGTTCTGCTGACAATGGCGACACAAGACTTGAACGTAAATGAGTCCCGAAGGCTGCAAAGGTACTAATACCTTGTGTATTTAAAACTGCAGAACAGAAATAGAAAAGTCGTAAACCCCAGAGCAGTTTTTTTGTGCACAGATAAACATAAATACGAAGTCCGCACTTAGCTGCATGTGCATACTGCAAAAAAACGTGCTCTGCATCTTCTTCTTTTCGCGTATCAATAACAAATAAATACCAAGCTGAAAGTTCATAAACGAAAGCGGCCTTTTCAGCCTCGTAAAGTGGAAGACAATGGACATTTTCCCGCTACAAAAAAGGTCGCCCTTGATCTTGCTGCCTTCTCTTTCGCCCTCGCAACGGCATGTCTTCTGCTTGCATGCGCATATCGGCGAACCTCCCTCTCCCCTAACCCCCCCTGGCGAAGAAGCCATTGTTCCTGCCATGCCCCCGAGGCCCGAGAGTGGTGACCCGTGGCGAAGCGCGGCTTGTTGGGGCCATTTGCGAGTCGAGACCCCGCGCGATCTTTCTCTCTCTTGTCGCGTACGCGTCCCCCATTGTTCCAGCACAATGTCAATGGCGGGACATTAACATTCTCGCACACCACCCTCCCAGCGGTGAGCGGCTTTTAGCGCCCTGCCCAAACCGCGCTCGTCTATGGCGTGGGAAAAACGTGCGCGTTCACTGAAGAAGAAAAAAAAACCAAACCAAATTAAAAACAAAAGAACCACGCACTTCCGATCACGTCAACCAATGCACGTGAAATCCCCAATCTAAAAAAAAAAAATCCCTCCAAAATTCAGACAATTGTCTACTAATGCGTAGTATTCTTATGCCGCTACGCCCGCCGCAGTGGCTCGAGCAGTGGCTATATATGGCGCTGTGCTGCTGAGCCCAAGGACGCGGGTTCGATTCCCGGCCGCTGTGGCCGCCTTTCTGATGGGAGGCGAAAAGCGGAGACGTCCGTGTATTCGAGATTTCGGCGCACGTTAAAGATCCCCAGGTGGTCAAAATTAATCCGGAGCACTCCACTACGGCGCGCATTATCGCCGGTGTAACGTCGGCGCGTTAACACAATCAATCAAACCATTGTTGTGCCTCTTCCGAAGTGGCATAACAAATAAATTGTTATGCCACTTCGGGCAGGTGCACTGCGCTGTGGCGTAGACGACTTGCAGAAGTACTACCAAGACATAAAACCACATAGAACTCAGGAAGCGGCAGTGAGTTGCACAAATAGCCAACACACTGAACCGCATACACTAGGAATATGTAGATACTTCGCATGCGCATAAAACAGATACCCTGAAATATCAATACGCAGACCCCGAATGGGTGGTGCGCATACTAGACATTCATACCTTGTGAACGTGTCCCCACCACCAGTTTCCGATTTGTGCACACAACGGCTTTCGGTCCTTCACGTTTTGACAAAATTTTGGCATGCGATGATGCAAGAAAATCACATTTTCGCGCATTTAAAGCTTGCACAGTATACCTTTGCGTCATTCAATGTTTTTTCAGGTCACAGTCCTTCCGGTTTTAGTCTTCGCTTTTTACCTTGTCTTAGTGACAGTGCATTTGAAAACTCATAATAGCACGTGTCCCCTCAACCCCCTTCGAGAACTAGAAGGATTCTGAGGGTCCCTTCGAATGCGCAAGCACCCTCGCCTCCCTTGCTAACGCAAGGTGTGTGCGTGCCGGGTTTTGGGCTCCTTTCACTCCTTGCCGACGTCGTTGTCCCCTCTCAGTATCAACGTCACGTTTTAGGCTAAAATCCGTACACAGCCACATATGCACATCACATCACACCCCATCACATCACATATATATGTACTACATCACATTCATGCCATTGAAAGTTTAGCCCCAAACATTGAATTCCGAAAGACCAAGCAGCTCGAATCGGGGAGCTTTTGAGCCTCAGATTCCCATGTGCCTTCAAGTTACGCATATTACTGCTGTCGCCATCAGCTGGAAGGTGTTACAAGCGAAATGATGACCTCAGATGGACGACGTTGAGGAAAACCGGCTGCGTTCTTAAATTTGGCGATGGCCTTCAACCGACTCCGTGGTTTATTGATTCGCAACGCTGCAGTTATGCTCGTCAGATGCGGCGAGATCGTAGGGCACCTCCTCGACTCATTGGGGCTCCTCAATTTACCAGTCCTGGACGGTCCGCGGGCAGTCCGAGGACTGCATGCGTTCGGAACGGAAGTCCCACAGGAATACACTTTATTTATTTATTTATTTATTTATTTATTTATTTATTTATTTATTTATTTATTTTTATTTATTTATTTATTTATTTATTTATTTATTTATTTATTTGTACCCTCAAGGCCCAGAGGCATTTCAGGGGGGAGTAGGTTACAAGGTTGTACACAAAACTCGAAACCAGCTAGCAACAAAAGTAGTGAGCAGATAAGTACAAACATAGATGGGCCCTAATCATACAATGTTAGCTAGTGCTGCACGAAACTGATGGTTGTCTTCGATTGCGGCGGTCAGTCCAGGAAGGCGGTTCCAGTCTTGTGACGTCCGAGCAATAAATGACTGAAAGAAGGCGTTAGCGTTACATGATATTGTTCCTATACTTTGTGTCGGTGGTCAATACGAGAAGAAATATATAAGGGAGGAGTAATTAACTCATTGCATAGGTTAGAATTATGGTAGTAAATTTTGTGAAATAGACCGCGGCGAAAGTGTTTGCGGCGGGAAGTTAGAGAGGGTAATTGAAGCAAGTTTTTCATGGACGTGACGCTTGCCGCACGGGTGAAATTGCCGAGAATGTAGCGTGCTGTGTTGTTCTGCACGAGCTCGATTGTGATGTCACCAGATAGTCATGGCTCGGGTCCCAAATGGATGATTCACATTCGAGTTTAGAACGAACCAATGATTTATACAAAAGTGTTTTTAAAGAGGTGGGTGCAGAAAAGAATTAGGCTGCGGCGAAGGTAGCCAAGCATGCGATTGGCGTTGTTAATAACGGTATTGATATGAAGCGACCAGGTAAGATCAGTTGTTATGTTAATTCCCAGGTATCGGTACGACGTCACGGGTTCAAGAAGAGTGTTGTTAAGATAATAGGAAGCAGACGAAGGGGCTGTTCTTGAAATGCGTAAGACTTTGCACTTAGTAGTATTGAGGTCCATTAACCATTGCTCACACCAGTGAAAAATTGCATTAATGTTTGATTGCAGTGCCCTGACGTCGTTATCGTTGTTAATTTCTTGAAAAATAACACAGTCATCAGCAAACAAGTGAATTTTGGAAAATAGAGCACCGGATCGCGCCTCGGGCAGTCCGCGGACGATCCGGGAGTGATAATCGAGGAGGCCCATTGTCGTAACACTTAGGAAAACTTCGGTGGTTGCGGGCAATGCACGGAAGAAAGGAATCGTATTGTCCCCAGTGGCGGATTTGAAGAGGGGAAGGGGGCGCCCCCCTCCCTCCTAATTACCTAAAATGACTTAAGAAAAATACGGTTTCGGACGCCCATAAAGGCCTCTTGGCTAACCCTGGGCTCGAAAATAAACGCGATTGATTTTTATTGCCATTGATTTTGTTTTTTAGGAGGTCAATGAAAATTATTGTTATCGTTATTATTATGATCGATCATCATCACTGCAAAAAAATTCCCACTGCCCCCCCCCCCCCCCCCCCCTAGGGCGTGCGAACAAATCCGCCCACAGTCCTTATGTAGTCTAGCTTTCACTATATGCTCAGCCCGCCTATGAGGAACTGTAATGTCCATGAAATGCTTTTTGATCTTGGATTAGTTACAACGGCTGCAGTGGCAACCAGTTTCCATTATAGGGGAGCTCAACTACTCCCTAGGTCTTCAACAAATTCTGATTTATTTATACTGCGCCCCCCTCCCCCCTCCAATTCCTATCCCACCCACTCTAATACACCGTATACATTCCGGCAACGCTCTCACTCCCGAAACTAAAACCGGGATTTCGGGGCCATCTACTTATGCAATTAAATGTGAACAAACCCATTTTGCCAAAAGAAATAATATCTGAAGCAGTGGTGGGGAAGACATTTCTGTTTCTGTTAGAGCAGGCATTTCGTGACATGCTTCAAGGAGAAGAGAGAACGCGTGTTTTTTTGCATGGTATTTTACATGTAATAATTTGATTAGGCATCTTGTTCAAAACCCTCTTATTCACTACTCGCTGTTAAAAAGTTAACAACCGGTTCCCCCTCATCGGCTTCACAGCATGCCACATAAGCGCTTCGGCAGAATCAACCTAACAGAAACAAGTGATTACGGTGCTTCTCTAATCTCGTGCACGCACGTGGGAGTCTCGTTTTTCCGCGCATCGAATCTCCTCCCACGCCCCGACGAGCTCGGGAGTGGGGTGGGTGGGGGGTAGAGTGAACTAGAATACTAGTGAACTAGTGAACTAGACTATTCTAGTTCACTCTAGTGGGGGGGGAGGTTGCCTTTCCAGCACCCACGGGGCTGATGCAGCGATGGCGCAGGTCATGCATCAACGTCACGCGACGAATGGGAAGAGCGGCTCTCGCGAGCTTTCGCCAGGGAGCGCAAAGCACCCCGCGGCACTTTTACCGCTTCCATAGCACGCGTCTCCCGTAGTGGGCTAAGTGCAAAGGCGAGGACGCGTCGACCTTGGAGGCCAACGAGTCAGTTCCCACCGGAGGCCGTTTATGGCCCCGTGGCTCGTCTGCCCGTACGACAAGCGTGCGACAAGCAGGCTTCCACGAAAACGCCGTGACAATCGCCGTCGCTTCTGCTGTTCCTTGTTTACCGTCAATCCACGCTCTCTCTTCACTTTTATGCCGTATTCTTCGTTGTCTTCCAGCTCTTCGGTTCAACGCGTCCTTTCTGTCAAAGAGCCCTAGCGCTCTTGGTTTCATCTTTTTTTTTTTCTTTTTTTCCCGTGTTTGGTTCTACCAGAGCGACGTTCCTCCTTGTTTCCCTGCCCCTCACTTTACTTTTTTTTCTTTTTTTGTGCTCGTTTACCAAACTAACGCTTTTTTTTGCGCTTACGGAGACGACAAAGACGCGGCAATAAATATCCGGAGAGGAGTGCACCTACGGGATGACAGACACGCACAAAGCGCCCTTTCAATGTGCGTGCTTCGCGTCACTTGCTTCGTTCACGTGGTTTCGCGAAGAGAGACGGACTAAGGATGCGTTGGCCCTAGGGATTCGTCCCGTGGTACCACGTCTTCTCGCCGAGGTGGCCGCTGAGCGCATGATGACAATCTGCGGCCCGGTTTTACGATGCGACGAAGAAGCCCGCCTGCGGAATGTCTTTATAGATTATAGATACCAAGCAGCTCGGGCGACGTCGGGGCAAGCGTGCCCATATATATATATATATATATATATATATATATATATATATATATATATATATATATATATATATATATATATATATATATATATATATATATATATATATATATATATATATATATATATATATATATCAAGGTTGCAGTCGTCATTGCCAGTGCTATTCGGCTTTTTTCGAAATATATAATAGGGCCGAATGACGTGTGCTTGTCACGTTTCTTTGATTCATTGATAAATAAGCGAAAATATAAGTCGAGAAAAAATCCGCCGTCGAGAAAAAATCCGCCGAGAAAAAATCCGAGTCCCTCGTCCCGTATCTCTCTGTTCTGCTACATGCATTACGAGGCACTGGCTCCAGCAGTTCGGATATGCCAATTGCTAACCCCGACCTCCGACCACGTTCTACGTGGCGGCCGCTGGGAAAGAAGACGTTCTACGTCTCCCGCGGTAGTCGAGGGGCGGCGCTAGTTGACCGGCCTCAGAGCTCTTGTAAATATAAACCCCCGCTTTAAAGTCGAGAGAGAAGCCGCTGTGGGGATAGCGTAATTGGTTAACGCACCGCACCGGTTATGCGGAGATGTGGGTTCGAGTCCCGCTCCCGGAAAACGGCGGATTTTTTCTCGACTTATATTTTCGCTTATTTATCAATGAATCAAAGAAACGTGACAAGCACACGTCATTCGGCCCTATTATATATTTCGAAAAAAGCCGAATAGCACTGGCAATGACGACTGCAACCTTGATATGTATCTTTACCGAGTCCCTCGTCCCGTATCTCTCTGTTCTGCTACATGCATTACGAGGCACTGGCTCCAGCAGTTCGGATATGCCAATTGCTAACCCCGACCTCCGACCACGTTCTACGTGGCGGCCGCTGGGAAAGAAGACGTTCTACGTCTCCCGCGGTAGTCGAGGGGCGGCGCTAGTTGACCGGCCTCAGAGCTCTTGTAAATATAAACCCCCGCTTTAAAGTCGAGAGAGAAGCCGCTGTGGGGATAGCGTAATTGGTTAACGCACCGCACCGGTTATGCGGAGATGTGGGTTCGAGTCCCGCTCCCGGAAAACGGCGGATTTTTTCTCGACTTATATTTTCGCTTATTTATCAATAAATCAAAGAAACGTGACAAGCACACGTCATTCGGCCCTATTATATATTTCGAAAAAAGCCGAATAGCACTGGCAATGACGACTGCAACCTTGATATGTATCTTTACCGAGTCCCTCGTCCCGTATCTCTCTGTTCTGCTACATGCATTACGAGGCACTGGCTCCAGCAGTTCGGATATGCCAATTGCTAACCCCGACCTCCGACCACGTTCTACGTGGCGGCCGCTGGGAAAGAAGACGTTCTACGTCTCCCGCGGTAGTCGAGGGGCGGCGCTAGTTGACCGGCCTCAGAGCTCTTGTAAATATAAACCCCCGCTTTAAAGTCGAGAGAGAAGCCGCTGTGGGGATAGCGTAATTGGTTAACGCACCGCACCGGTTATGCGGAGATGTGGGTTCGAGTCCCGCTCCCGGAAAACGGCGGATTTTTTCTCGACTTATATTTTCGCTTATTTATCAATGAATCAAAGAAACGTGACAAGCACACGTCATTCGGCCCTATTATATATTTCGAAAAAAGCCGAATAGCACTGGCAATGACGACTGCAACCTTGATATGTATCTTTACCGAGTCCCTCGTCCCGTATCTCTCTGTTCTGCTACATGCATTACGAGGCACTGGCTCCAGCAGTTCGGATATGCCAATTGCTAACCCCGACCTCCGACCACGTTCTACGTGGCGGCCGCTGGGAAAGAAGACGTTCTACGTCTCCCGCGGTAGTCGAGGGGCGGCGCTAGTTGACCGGCCTCAGAGCTCTTGTAAATATAAACCCCCGCTTTAAAGTCGAGAGAGAAGCCGCTGTGGGGATAGCGTAATTGGTTAACGCACCGCACCGGTTATGCGGAGATGTGGGTTCGAGTCCCGCTCCCGGAAAACGGCGGATTTTTTCTCGACTTATATTTTCGCTTATTTATCAATGAATCAAAGAAACGTGACAAGCACACGTCATTCGGCCCTATTATATATTTCGAAAAAAGCCGAATAGCACTGGCAATGACGACTGCAACCTTGATATGTATCTTTACCGAGTCCCTCGTCCCGTATCTCTCTGTTCTGCTACATGCATTACGAGGCACTGGCTCCAGCAGTTCGGATATGCCAATTGCTAACCCCGACCTCCGACCACGTTCTACGTGGCGGCCGCTGGGAAAGAAGACGTTCTACGTCTCCCGCGGTAGTCGAGGGGCGGCGCTAGTTGACCGGCCTCAGAGCTCTTGTAAATATAAACCCCCGCTTTAAAGTCGAGAGAGAAGCCGCTGTGGGGATAGCGTAATTGGTTAACGCACCGCACCGGTTATGCGGAGATGTGGGTTCGAGTCCCGCTCCCGGAAAACGGCGGATTTTTTCTCGACTTATATTTTCGCTTATTTATCAATGAATCAAAGAAACGTGACAAGCACACGTCATTCGGCCCTATTATATATTTCGAAAAAAGCCGAATAGCACTGGCAATGACGACTGCAACCTTGATATGTATCTTTGCCGAGTCCCTCGTCCCGTATCTCTCTGTTCTGCTATATATATATATATATATATATATATATATATATATATATATATATATATATATATATATATATATATATATATATTTCCACATTTTCCCCCTTCCTTTTTTTGCTTCCTTTTTTAGTTTCGCAGGGTCTGCGGCCATCCGTACCAATCCATCAACCACCACATCAACATCCGTAACCTTTGTTCCCGTTTGCATCTTTCTGACGCATGGCCATTAAAGATAATAACTATTACGGTACGAACATCAAATAAAAGAAACGCGCTATTTCATATCTGAGCGCCTGAACGCACAAGCCGCAATAAGCTAGAGCAGCTGCGCGTTAAGGCAATTTATTAAAAGGGCGGCTAAGGCTGCAAGCGTAGCCTCGATCCCGACCTAATCTAACTTGCACCTCTTATCACTCATAGTCACGCATGCAATATGGGCCCTTTTCCAGGCCCCGCTCACCAGCCCTCCTCCTTCTCTTTGCCGTACACTTCTCGCGTTGATCCCTCGGAAAAAAAAGCGCGCACTCGGGAAGATTGCCGCGCTGATGGAGCGACGCGTCTCAGCCGAGCCTCGAGCTGCCCGCACAGAACACTCGGTTTCTCTCCCAGCGCGCAGAAACCTCTCGAGCGTTTCGCCGCCCCGGGCCACGCACTTTTCGGAAGCAGAGAAAAAAGGTGCGGTCCCGGAGGTCCTGGAACACGGTTCAATTGGCCGCCGCTGCCCCGAATGTTGCGCTTACCGGCGCAGAGCCCTCGCGTTCGCGGGCGCGAATCTCCGGGATGCGCGTCGCACTGGACCTGCTCGGAATGCGGAGAATGCGCCCAGCGCCGCTTTCGCTTCCGGAGCTCTTTCCGCACCACCGGCGTGGAGCGCAACGCCCATAAAAACGGAAGGGCGACGTTTCGGCAAACAGCACAGTCACCCTGTTTCGTCGACATGCGGGGCGTACACGTAAGAGGCTGTAGGAGTCAAACATTTGATACAGTCATGTCTCGTTACTATGGAAGCCTTCGTTCCCCAGACAAATCGTCCATAATGTGAGTTGTCCATAATAACGAATCAAGGTCAAAAACACAAACAGTAAGGAATATTAGTTTAAGGAAAGCTAGTTTTGGGATGAATCGTTTAAGGAAACACAAGGGAAAGCTCGGTCCGTTTACGCTGAACACCAGCCATTGCTTCCACCGAACTGACCAGAGAAGCCTTGCCTTTTATGCGCGGCTAATATGGGCACGAACTATTTTTGCTATTATCGTCCTGTTATCTTGTCCTGAGCCTCATGACTTGCTCTTGCCGGCATATGCCGCACTGGACAATCTTGTTTGATAGGGAAAGGGTGTCACCCTGTCGTGCACTACCCTAGAGTGCTGTTCGCTGAACACGAGTGTTCTCGATCTAATTCTATGGTACTGGAAAGAAGAGCGTTCCGAGATAAATGCATGCTTCGGCAGAAAGTAAAATTCCTGGTACGCGCATCTTTTCTATTTGTTGCTTTGTGGACCCGTTTCCATAATAACGAGACAAAAGTGCATGTATTTACCCGTTTCGTCCCCAAAATAGCCGCCCACAGTCCGGACTGAGGGTTCCTATATTAACGGGGCAGAACTGCATGGCGGGAGACCGGTGGTCGAAAGTTTCGTCCATATTGCGGGGTGTCCATATTAACGGGGTCCATATTAACGAGACATAACTGCATTGACTACGTTTTATTACCAGCAGTGAGGAAAGTAATGAGATGGCTAATGCGCGTTGACCGGGCAGTACGTTAACCGTCAGGCCCGCGTGCAATGCATTCTCCGTACAGAGGATTCGGCCTTGTTAGTGATCCTTGGTTTGAATGCGGGCAGGCATCAATCCGCAGTAAGGACCACCACATTGCGTGTGTGCGTGTGCGTGCACGCACGCTATGGGGGTAACGATTAACGGTTGCCTGTTAATCGTCTGCTTCAGGGATTCCTTGTCGTAAGTTGAGGCTCGCGGAAATTAACTCGCATCAATCCTAAAGAGGCAGGAGAGATTATAATATATACAGTCGAACACGGATATATCGAACTCCAGGGGGATCGCGAAAAAATTCGATATATCGATAATTCGATGTATAAAATACGCCTATCTAAAGATTATCTGACAAATCCGCACATCACTGAGAGTTTTCTGAAGTCGTGGAAAACGGAAGTTTATCGTTTTAACCCTCAAATCACGGAAACTCCGAACCGCAGCATGATGACCACGGCACTTTATTTATCATTGAAATGTCTGAGCTTCGCTTGTTTTTTCTTCTGCGTCGTAAAGGTTGCCAAATTGTCTTCAAGATTACAAACACGCACAAATGAGAAAATCAACGCTGTACACTGTGCCACAACAGAGGCTAATAGCGCTGACGGAACCTCGGCTGCAATAGGCGGTTGGGAACGTTGTCAGGCACTGAGTGCCGTTATCTTCAGTATCCCAACCGAACACCTCCCCATCTGGAGGCATGCAACGAAGTCGCTTTGCATCCGACACGCTCCGGAATAGCCGCGGCGGGTTGTGCTGCATTCGCCTTTACGTCAACGTTGATGCGTGCATCGCCCTCAAAACTACTGCGAGGAATTCCGAACGCCTTTTCAACCAACATCTTTTTACCAGCCTGCGCCCGACGAATTCCCGCCTTCGTTGCTCCGAAATGAATGCCTTGTACAAAACAAACATACAACGCCGCATCGGTCCCCCTGCACGAGCCACCAAACAGCTCAATCACAGAAAAAGGGTGCCTCCGGTCAATTTCTTTTGCTCCTTTATGTCCTTTCGCCCCAACCACTATCCGCGTTCTAGCTATCATGGAGCTGCCCCTCTTGCTAGCGTGAAACCAGCTGTTGAAGGCCATCGAAGCGACATATGCCGCGGACGCCGCCTCTGTCTCACCAAGCCAGGCAGCTCCTGCGATGAGTCAACATTATCATCAACTCCACCCCTTCAGAGGAAGCAAACTTTCAGGGGCACCTTCGGCGCGGAATTCGATATATCGAATTTGCCCGTGATTAGGAGTTTCATACACGCGCACAACAGCCCTATACTTTTGCATGGGATTTTCAAGGGAATGTTTGCACTGTTCGATATAGACAATAATTCGATATATCCGTGTTCAACTGTGTGTATATATGTATATATATATATATATATATATATATATACTCATGGAGATTTCACATCGCCTGAGCAAAACTCGCCGTTATCTGATATAATTTTTCTCTGTTTTTTTTATCATTACCCGTGGTTTCGGGAGCGTTGAATTGCTACACGCAGGACCACTACACCGCCCGCCGCGACGGCTTGTCGACGCATCTCCGATCAAGACGCTCCGCGATTCCGCGTTCGCGGGCAAACAGACCCAGACAGTGCAAGAGGCGCGCGCGCCCGAGAAGAAAGAGAAGAGAAAGGTATGCCATCTGCAAAGATGGACACAATTCGCTTGTTTCTGAATTCGGCTCGGCGCGCCCCATTTCACCGAAGCCACCCCGAGCGTGTCTCCGTTTTCTTCCTATTATGCTACGTATAGTACTGCACTGCGCGCGGACCAAAAATAGGCGGGCGACGGCGCCGCGGCCCCCCGCCTGCACTCGAGGCGTTCTCGAGGCAGAGCGTAACGACGCTCTGCTGCAGACGATAGCACAGCGATCCATGCCGGCCGCCGGCAAAGTCGAGCGTCCACGGCAGCTAGCGAGCGCCGACCTTGCAGGGCGTTGGAGCGGAGAGCTGCCGTGTGCGCTCGCGTATGCCGCAGCTTCTTCCATCACTTCGGGCGCAGGGACCCGGCGGCCCGTGACGGCTCTCCTCGTTTTTTCGGACGTCGCCGCGTTGAATGAACGACAGTGTTCGAGGAAAACACGCGTACGTAAACGCGATACAGGGAAGGAGGTGACGCTCAGAGAGGTGCATGCACGGCTGGCTGCGGATTGTTTAACAGCATATATAGCGGGAAATGGAGACAGAGAGTTGCTTACCGTGCCAGGGCGCGTAAAGTTTGCGTCTGCACGGTACGCATCTCAGTGCACGTCGTCCAAAGATGACGGATGAAAAGGTCGATAACGAAGCTGTGCTGTGCAGTTACAGATGTGGCTACCGAGAGGCGCCTCGACTTGTGAAATTTTGCCTAAGTTCACTGATTAGCAAAGCGGCGTTTTCTTATTGGCGCGGGCACCTCGTTGCCAGCGTCACTATGAAGCACTGCCCTTTAATGCAAAGAGCTCACAACAGAGTCGAGAGCACAAAAAAGCATATTATTCTGGTCCAGGCTATCTTAGCTCCCAGACATCGCCTCTTTAAGCTCCAATGACGATGATTTCGACCTCCTTGCGTCTGCAAATTTCCTTCATCAGTACGCCTAATCCAAACTCGAAATACAGTCCATGAAGAGGAATAACATGCGCAACACGACGCCCGGTGCGAAGACCATGCAGTGACTTGACTGCGGGGGAGGAGTACGAAGCGAGGACCTTATAGACTGCTTTGAAATTCACAAGTTTTAATACTCTGTACAGTTGACAAGATTCTATAGAAGTACACATAAACTTTGCGTGGCGCTGTCTAGGGATTTTATAGCCACACTGTATTTAATAAAGGCGCGCTCACAATAGCGTTTTGGCGACAGGGCCTAAATTTATTGGTCTATGTGTCTGCCGAAGATCGTGACGCTGCTTACGCATGTGAAAATTTCAGCCAACAGGTATATTTACGCACAAATGGAAACATTTTGTGCTACGTTAATGTATCGCAGTCAAGCTGGACGGTGGTGGTGGTGGTGGTTGTGTGGGATAAGGCGGGGTTAGCCTGGCTGGATATGCCGGCCATTGCTCCGTCCAAGCTCCTCCTAATTAGTCTGTCAGGGTCCCTTCACCACGAGTCTACCAGCTCCTTCTCCTGAAGGAAGCTTAGTAGAACGCGCGACACGTCTCTGCGCAGCATCCAATGTCCCCTTGGGATGACGATGTGTCCCAAAGTGTTGTGTGGGGCTGCCAACTTTCGAATCGCTGACAGCAATTTGCGGTCCTTTCGGCATCAGGCTCTATGCGGTCCTTTCGGCAACAACCCCTATCACTGCACATGACGAACACAGAGGCGATCGCACGAGGTATTCGCTGAGCCCGTTTGGATGCGGTACAGCAAAGTTGCCTCCGATCTCGTAAGTTCCTTTGTGACGCACGGCTGATGATAGGAATCTCCCAAGGACTTGAAAGGTGCGAGTACTGTTCGCCTAAAGTTGTTCCAGTGATCGGCGGAAACTTTGACAGTCGGTTGAAATGACAGCGCATCCTGTGCCATCCGATCAGTGGTCTCATTGTCCTTGACGCCGACATGGGATGGAATCCATTGAAACCGCACATTGAAACCCTTGCTGCTGAGTTCTTGCACAAGCCGTAAGAAACGCTGACAGACACTTTATCGTCGGAATCCTACACAGCGAAAGTTGTGGTGCTGCTTTCGAATCAGTCAGAATGACAACTTCCTGCGTCTTGCATGCCTTAAGTTTCCTAAAGCAGCCGCGATGGCAATGCACTCGGTTTCGATGGAGGACACTACATGATCTAGGCGTGCAGCCCAGGAAACACAAAATAAATAAGGCTGATCCCACGCTGATCCTTTACTCCCTTTCTGTCTGCGATATCAAATACCTGTACACGCCGACGCAAACGCATTGATTCGTCCCGGTGAACTTGAATCGTAGAATTGGCACACGAAGCAAGCTTACCAGCTGGCAAATATCCGTCACCCACGAAAAAAAAAATCGCCTTTTTACACAGGCGGTAATATTTCTTAAATATTTATGCGGCCATGACAGCTCCAGCACTTTTTATTCGTAAATTTGGGATAGGGAGGAGAGGCTGCATGCTTTACGAGGTTTGTGTACATTTCAGCAGCGCTGACGCAGATCTAGGAGGCGCCGACAAAAATACAAAGCAGTGCTGCCGCTAGCGAGGGCTGCACGGAACCCGGCTTCGAAGGATTGCCCGTCAGGGTTCAAGGAACACAATGAACTTCCGTAGCGGCCGCTGGGCGTAAACTATATACGCTTCCGGAAGTGTATACTGCCCTCACCCGTTTGGAAATAGGCGCGGCTTCCGCGGATTAGACAGGTCGGCTTGCGAGAGCAGGGCGAATCAGACCCGGATTTGCCGTATCACAACGTTTATACCCTACATGATTTACGTTGTTCGCGAAACGACCCCTTGAAATGTCGTCAAAATGGCTTATTTCCGCGATGTTTTCTTTGTTCAGGCCAAGCAAGCCGGCACTTCGCGTGTACAAAACGTGCACAGGAACAACGCACGGAGTTTGCACTTTTGCACGCGGCAGAAGTGCGTGTATGTCTGCCTATGACAGTATTTGCAGACCTGACACACACACACACACACACACACACACACACACACACACACACACACACACACACACACACACACACACACACACACACACACACACACACACACACACACACACACACACACACACACACACACACACACACACACACACACGCGCGCGCGCGCGCGCGCACGCACGCACACGCACACGCACAAACGCATACACACACACACACGCATACACGCACGCACGCACGCACGCACGCACACACACACACACACACACACACGCACGCACACGCACACACGCATACACACACACACGCACGCACGCACGCGCGCACACACACACACGCACACACGCACGCACACACGCACACACGCACACACGCGTACGCACACACGCACACACGCACGCGCACACGCACACACGCACACACGTCTGACATAAAAGGTGATAGCTATCACCTTTTAAGTCAAAAGTTTATTTCATTTCTTTCGTTTCTCTTTCCTTCTCTTCCCTTTGCTTTTCGCGTATATTGTCCTGCAATTAAAATGCGCACAGTTGTTCGCTAGCGCTTGTGTGGTCTGTTCCTTCGTTACTCCCATCTTCCGCGCTGTTTTTAAACGATATAAGAAACGATTTTTGCCTATCGGCACATACGCAATGCAAATAAAAAAAAAACACCGGCGTAAGATGAACCTTCGACGAACAATTTCCCGTGATTCCATAGCATTAGACGACAAATAACGGTCGTTTCACTATAGGCCACTGAAAAGTAAATACACGAATGCGTGGAAGTGGAATCACATCTTTTGTTCCCCGCACACACAAGCTGTGGCGGCAGCGTTGTGGCCACAGATGCGACATATCTTTCATAAAATTGTTCTAAAGCTACCGCTAACAAAAATGCTTTCTGGTGTATCGAGTTAGAGGATCTTTTTCGACCGCAACCCCCGGCTGAATGGTCACGCAGGAGAAAAAAAAAAAGAGGGTCAAACAAACAACAACAACCCGCTCGTTGATGCCGAGTCATCAAGCAAAAAAAAAAAGGAAAAAAAAGCGTCAGTGATAAAGTTGTATCCTGTCAGCCCTCCCACGGACCACTCGCCGTTTCATCTTGTTTAATGTCCATGGGGGTAATCCTCCCCGACCAACCGGCTTTGTCTGAGGCAATACGAAACCATGAACTGGGGTGTCTTCGCCCTGTTGCCATCTCCCCCGCTTATACCCACGCTTATTCTTTACGGACAGCGCCCAAAAGTGCATTGCTGGCGGCAGTGATGGATGCTTGGCATGGTGATATCGAGAGGGAAAAAAACGAGGCCTGTTGCCACGCGGTGCCGGACAATAAACACGTGGTTTAACGAGGTAATCGTGATCTGTTTGTCTGCGTACTTGTTTTGTTGTCATCTGCGATACTGTGTCCGGCAAAACACGTTTGCTGTTATTGTCATTCTTCAATCTTCCCCTACAACTTTGCTTTTTGTTGTTGTTGTTGTTTGTTGTCGTAAAGAAAAATTGCGATCAGCTCGTACCCGGGCCTGACGTTGTTTATGAGACGCGTGGTCACGAATGCTGCCATCGAAAAGAAAACGCGAGGTCTGGTTCACTCGCCCCCGCGTTCTTTTATTTTGCTTTGTTCGACTAGAAGGGGGAAAGGCAGTATGGGCCGGCTGTCTGTCCGGTTCACGCATACGAAGCTTCCGTTTCGGTAACGGGGCCATGAAAGACATAAATCTTCCAGTTGTTAGTGGTCATTCAGATTCGCGGCCTGTGTTTGTCCAGCACACGAAGAAATTTATTAAGTTGTATTTATTTATTTATTTATTTATTTATTTATTTATTTATTTATTTATTTTGCGCGATCGCGTTTACAGCCCCCAAGACATAATTGCAACGGTTGCCAACCGAATGTTGCTTCGCTCAACCAAAACGACAGTGAAGAAAAGGAGCTTACGTATTGCACCTCGCGCGACACAAAAGGAAGGAGAAGAAGATAGTTAACCATCTTTTATTTCTGTAACGTAACCCGCCGCGGTGGCTCAGTGGCTAAGGCGTTGTGCTGCTGAGCACGAGGACGCGGGTTCGGTTCCCGGCCGCGGCGGCCGCTTTTCTGATGGAGGCGCAAAGCAAAAACGCCCGTGTTTACGAGATTTTGGCGCACGTTGAAGATCCCCAGGTGGTCAAAATTAATCCGGAGCCCTCCACTACGGCGCGCCTCATCGCCTTGCGTTGCGTCAGCGCGTTAAACCTTACAATAAATCAATACTTCTGTAACGTACCTCGCAGCGTAGTGCTCCGAATTCACTTGATGTGTCACGTTAAAAGAAATGGCCCGCAAAAAAGTTGCCCATACAAACAAGTTTGTTGAAGCAACAGCTTGCTGACAGCAGAATGGTTGCGACGTAGACGAGCATCTTTCAGCAGACTATCGCGCATACGTTTAATGTTTACTCGAAGTATCTAGGTAACAACGGCTGTGATAATAAGCCGGTACTTGTGTAAAAATATTTTTGGAGTCAGTTGTATTCTAAAATAAAACCCTTCCTTCTCAGGAACTCGCATAGACGAGCGTAACCCAAGTTTCATGGATAAATTGTGCACAAGCATAACTTTCTCAGCAGCCTGCAGTGATTCTTGCCCTCCGGGCCAGTTGATTCACAGTCTCAAAATAAAAATAGAGCGAAAAAAAGGCGGGACATAGAAGACACGTACACGGGACGAGTGCTCTGGAAAACGAACGTCCACGGTACTTGCGCTATTAGAGCGCGGTCACCGCCAAGGTCGCACGCCGTTCAAAAAATGATTTCAACGTCAAGCTTATACGTTTCATCATTTGAATGCGCATTTGGAGCAAATTAGTTATCATTAAAAGGCACCATTTTCAATACCAGTACCGTCAAAATAGAAGCGTGTGCGTGTTACGTCTCTTCCTCACAATATAGCCGTCAACGCTCAACAGAAAGAAACTTTCCTCGAACCTCCCACCTAAATCCTGTGTCACATCTATGTCGTGTGCTAACAAGCTTCGCTGGTCATCCACTTTCGCGGAGCCGGAATTGCGAGTGAAGTTTTTCGCCAAGTCTGTTTCAATGGGTGTTGTATGCAGTCGACTCACTCGGCAGTCCTCTACACACGTGTGCCACAACCGAAAGCGCGCGAACAACCGCTCAACTCTCCAAGAACTATAAATACAGCAGCAGCATATGCACTCCCGCCACTCGACATCCGGCCAGCGGTCCAACACGGCGTTTATATTTGGGCAGGCGAAGTTTTCTACCTCTGCGGTTAACGTTCCCCCAGCCTTGCTCCCAACTTAGGTGAGCTCCCCCGTTTACAGGACCGTTCTTCCAGCCTCCTCGTAAGCAAAAGGGCACGAAAAGGTGGACGAAAAGGCAAAAGAGGACGAAAAGGTGTACGCGTGCGTCCGTGAAACATGGGAGCTGGATGGGCGGGGAGATACGGGTGGACGCGTCAGCTGCTCGCAAGAAATGGCAACGCGTTCGAGCGCCCATGGGGAGAGGGTGTTGAGGGCAAAATCACGGTTGGAGGGGATATGCAGAGTGAAACGCCGCCACAGTAGCGCGTAGGAGATGAGGAGGAAAGGGGGGGGGGGGGGGGATTGACAGCTGTTCTTGAGAAGCGGCACGCGCCCAGCACGTGCCCCGGCACGCGCCACGTACAACTCGGCGCATCCGCCCGTTCAAGGACCCCCGGGGCCAGAACCCTCCGCCGACCGGATGCCGCGATGACCCCGGGCACGTCTTTCATTCGGAACGCCGGTTACTCGCCTTTGTGAGTTCGGTTTTACCTGCACGTCGCCTGCATTTTTGGGCTCCGCGCGCCGGGAGACGTTTGACGATGTTTTACTGTTCACACGGGCGTTTAGGCTTTTGAGATTATGCGGGGCTTGTGTTGGGCAAAAGCTTTACCGGCAGACACTGGGCGTGTATAAGCCCCCCAAACAGCAACGCTGGCTCAGGACGTATTTGTCAGCTGGCTGCCTCGTTAGCTAAACTACGTAAGAAAAATGACACAAAACATGCCGGGAGACGCTCACTTGTTTTCGACATCTGATACGCAGAGCGAAATAATGACAGGGAGGCTTGACATCGTTTCCACTCTGTGCGAGGTCACAAATTACGCACGCAGGAGGCAAAAAAAATATTTACAGATGCTCCCAAGTGAGCATTGTCCGAGAATGCGCAAGAATGCACCGCTCTGCTGTACACCGAGACCGTTAAGGTCGACTTCACTCCTGCACGCGACGGCGTGGCTAGAAAGAGATTTTTTTCAAGGGCAAAA
The DNA here is from genome assembly GCF_048455015.1 of Haemaphysalis longicornis. Lineage (NCBI taxonomy): Eukaryota > Metazoa > Arthropoda > Arachnida > Ixodida > Ixodidae > Haemaphysalis > Haemaphysalis longicornis. Next base: position 65,830,514 of record NW_027526335.1, on the reverse strand, counting down.
TAATACTTCCCTAAGGCCCCATGTACCCGATTTTAAAGCACCGTGGTCTTTTAATATCGGCTTCACTAATATGCACAAGTGCATTGATAGGAAGATATTTCTCGGGCAATATAACAAACAGTCGGATGTCCACGCATACGCCCCAGGACCTTTTGTTAAACACAACCGTAACATCCCATCTATTGTTATGGAGTGCTGTTTCATCCGTTACGAGGTACGGGGAGGAGGTACGTTACGAGTAAACGAACGTTTTCTTGTTAGATCAACACATACTTACGCATTTAAACTATTTTTTCTTTTGGGGGGGGAGGGGGGTGGGGGGTGGGGTGCTGTATCGACAGGCTAATCTAACCACATTATGACACATAAATGTCCCAACTTGCCATCGCGCATGCTCTGTGAATATTTGGTTCATTTTGCTTTTTTTCCTTTAATAGCTATGAGTACAACGTTTCAATATACGAACCGGTTCGTTTTCTGATTGGAATTGGCTCGCTCGTATCTCGCTAGCTACACGTCGAAACACACAAATATATAACTGGCAATTTTAGTTCTACTGCGGGCTGGCTTGACTTTTCAGTCTTAATTGCGGAACTGTACTTTTGGTACGCAAAACCGTTTACCTCCACTTCTAAACACACGCGACACTAAGTCCCCGTTTCGAAACCGTGGGTGCGAATCCGAGTTCTGACGTTATTTCAAACTTTCGATTTCAACACACGAGCCCAAAAGCACTAAAGAAATTGAAGAAACACGGCAGAAATAGTAAACTTTTGCGCTCTAACAGCCAGCTGTGTTTAGATCCCATTGCAATGCGCACGCACGCACACGCAGTTGCAGACAGACAGACAGACAGACAGACAGACAGACAGACAGACAGACAGACAGACAGACAGACAGGCAGACAGGCAGACAGACAGACAGACAGACAGACAGGCAGGCAGGCAGGCAGACAGACAGACAGGCAGACAGGCAGACA